>NC_052326.1:10999510-12199510 GCF_016432855.1 Salvelinus namaycush | reverse complement strand
TCTAATGCCTTGCAAAGAAGGCCACCTATTGGGAGTTAAAAGAAAAGTAAAAAAAAACAGACATTGAATATCCATTTCAGCATGGTGAAGTTATAAATTACACTTTGGATGGTGTATCAATACACCCAGTCACTACAAAGATACAGGGGGCCTTCCTAACTCAGTTGCCAGAGAGGAAGAAAACCGCTCAGGGAGTTCACCATAAGGCCAATGGTGACTTCAAAACAGTTACAGAGTTTAATGGCAGTGATAGGAGAAAACTGAGGATGGCTCAACATTGTAATTACTCCACAATAACAACCTAAATGACAGTGAAAAGAAGGAAGACTGTACAGAATACAAATATTCCAAATCATGCATCCTTATTGCAACAAGGCACTTAAGTAATACTGCAAAAAATATGGCAAAGAAATTCACTTTATGTTTGAGGAAAATCCAACATAATACATCACTGAGTACCAGTCTTCATATTTTCAAGCATGGTGGTGGCTGCATCATGTTATGGGTATGCTTGTCATCGGCAAGGACTAGGGATTTTTTTTGTTGATAAAAAGAAACAGAATAGAGCTAAACATAGGCAAAATCTTAGAGGAAAAGCAGTGTGCAACAGACACTGGGAGACAAGTTCACCTTTCAGCAGGAAAATAACCAAATATGTGCTTACCAAGACGACATTGAATGTTCCTAAGTGGCCTAGTTACAATTTTGACTTACATCGGCTTGAAAATCTATGGCAAGACATGAAAATGGCTGTGTAGCAATGGTCAACAACCAACTTGACAGAGCTTGAAGAATTAAAAAAATAATAATGTGCAATTATTGTTCAATCCAGGTGTACAAAGCTCTTAGAGACTTACCCAGAAAGACTAAGGGCAGTAATCACTTCCAAAGGTGATTCTAACATGTATTGACACAGGGGTGTGAATACTTATGTAAGTAATATTTCTGTATGTCATTTTCTAAAAACATGTTTTCACTTTGTCCTTATGGGGTATTGGTGTATCGATTTAATCCATTTTGAATTCCATTAATCGATTTTGAATCATCTTCGATATCCAATACTATCGTAATATTGCCCAACCCTAGTTGATAATGCTTATTGCTAATAGCATACCTTAAAGTATGGACCATGCATAGTCTATATGCATGGTCCAATATGTTAGAATCATTTAAACAAATCATTTTACCAGTATGTTATTGGGCTCATTTCTGGAGGTGGAAATTATATTTTAGATGATGTCAGCATCATTTTATTTTCATTAATTTTGGAGTAGAATGTCCTTTTAAAAAGTCACCAGAAGTGAGTTTCTCAGTCCTTTCTACTACATTTTCTTTTTCTTCCACTACTGCAACAATTTTTTCCAGAGGAAACACATATATACGTCAAAAGGCCTTGGCTCTTACTGATGATGGAAAAAATGTATATTATTTATATTATTTTTGACAATATGTCGTATCGTTTTGACTATCGCAGTATTATTTTTGCGTGTTACCTGTACCTGCACCAAAACTCCAGTATTTGTCCTTCATAGCTTGTTCTCCATCTTCTTTTTAAATAGGGAGCCATTTTTTCCCCAGCACTTTTATTTTCACGACTGATCAAAACTTGTTCTCACGGCTCTCTCTTGTCCCTCTGCGGCAGGCATATGATGAGCAATATGTTTGGAATATCAAATCGCAATACAATCACAGTATCTAATCGCAACACATATAGAATCCCGATACATTGTATCGGCACCTAAGAATAGTGATAACATCGTGAGGCACCTGGGAATTCACAGCCCTATTGGCTTCCACATATGGCTAAATAAGATCAGATCAACTTCATTGTCCAAGGGAGAAATTTGTCTCGTGTATATACACGCACCACTGCTCACACATTAAATGCATATCATATAATACAGATCACCTAATACAAAGCGCAATTTCAAAACATGTACTGTAGTAGGTAAACATCACACACCGACACACTTGCAGACACACATTTGTTCACACACAGATCAGTCAGTCAGTCCATAGCAGGGACCTTTATACAGATTGTCTTGATGGTCAATTCAGGACAGATGTTGTGTGTTTAGTGTTCCACAGCCGTGCACCCCGGTGTAGCCTATTGATAAATACTTGCTTCGGTTCAGGGTTGTTGCCTCTGCTTGCCCTTCAGACCAGAATGTTGTTCCTACCTACTGAAAGGGGGGCAGGCAGTGCCAGTCAGTGCTAGGTGCTGGAGAGCAGGATGAGGAGGACAGAAGGAGATGGAGGTGGGGAGTGACAGAATAATAGGGAGAGGGGATAAGAATGGAGGAGCAGATAGAGGAGAAGAGATTGGTATGGCAGTTTTTTTTTTTTTTTTTCGGTTGTTTTCGGGGTAATCGTGTGAGGAATGTGGTGGAGTCTCCTCTCAGTCATACAGTACACTACTCTTACTTGCTCGCGGCAACTCCTAAATTCTTACAACCCAGCTACACAGAGACTGATGAAATGCACGAAGAATGCGCTATGTATCTGTCTATCTATCCAAATTACGTTGTCTCTCCGTCATCCATCAACGCTTGAGCCCCAAAGCAAAACCGTTGGCTCAATTTTTGATGGATATGAAATCTGTGTGGTTGGGCCCCTTTTTTAGGGTTTGCAGACTTCAGCCATGAGTAAAGATTGCCAATCTGCCATTCTGCTTTTCAGTGTGTTACTACACCTTTATGTTGGTTTTGATTCTATTTGGTCACTGACTTTGTAATTTTCATGCTTCTCAGGGAGAAAAAACAGAAAATTCAAGACATAAAAAATAATATAAAGGAAGCTATTGAGGTAAGTAATTGGTACTGTTTTCTGTTGTTTTCCTCCATCTTATATGAGTAGTCAGTACTAGTAGCCCAATAGAGGAAATCCTTCAAATGTTTTGATGTATCGATTTTGAAAATAATATTTATGTTTTTCTCAGTATTTTTTATATTTTTTAAGCAATGTCTTTCTATTTTTCCTTCATTTCAGACTATAGTGACAGCCATGAATACACTCACACCCCCAGTCCAGTTAGCCAACCCAGCACACCAGTTCCGAATCGAATACATCCTAAACCTAGTAAATCAGAAGGATTTTGAGTTTACATCGGTAAGTATTTTTCGATTTAAAGAAATCACACACTATCCCTGTCATGTTGGCATGTTTCGGGGGTTTTTCTCTGACGGTGCACGTCAGGTAGCCACCCTCTGGAGACTGCAGTAAAAGAGGTGGTCCAATGAACCACACTCACTCGATGAGTAACTTTGACTGAAACCTGTAGATTTGTGTCTTTAGCTCCGTGGGCTAGGACAGTCTGGTTTGAACAAATCGGATACTGTTGTCTTATTCAGAGTTCATGTCCCAAAGGATTATCTCCATCTCAAAGTTTTCAACTGTTGAAACTATGAATATTAGTCAAACTGGCTGCTAACTTGATATAGGTTGACGTTTTTGAATTTCAAAAGGAAGAACTCTAAGATGAGGCAGGATATAATAGGCCCACAGTCAGTGAATGGAGGAATGGGTAAATATGTGAAAATACTGGATTATAAATTGTGCCTTCCTGTGTTATACTTACGCTAAAATGTTTATTATATTCTACTGAGCCATTTGCTTCATGTTCCTATTCTTATCTTTTGCTATTTCTTATTGCTGTTGCATTGTTGAGAAGGAACCTGCAAGTAAGTATTTCATTGGACAATGTATGCCACACGTATTCCGTACATACGATTAATAAAACTTGAAACTTGGGCCAATAACTTCCTAGTGGAACATCACATCAGTCATGGTAGCTACTACAGTATGGTGTCGGTCGGTCTGTCTGTCTGTCTGTCTGTCTGTCTGTCTGTCTGTCTGTCTGTCTGTTTTGTGGTTCAGTAATTAGCAGGTGTACTCTCCTTGGGATGCTCACAATTGAATGAGGCTCTCACCTGAGAGATGCATGGCCTGTGCCTGTTAACACTGATTGTGTTTAACAACACTAAATGGGTCTAATGGGAGTTCCCCTCTGAAACACCAGGACCCTCAGGGATGGCCAGACAGACAGGCAGGGTAAGCAGGCAGGCAGGCAGGCAGACAGCCAGGCATGTAAAGATGTTCAATGCAAGTAAGCCAGAAATTCCAAACCAGATTAAATGTAATTTCTAAAGTGATGTATGACCAATATGTAATAACGTTTTCTGATTCTGAATCAGAAGATACAACTAGGGCTGGCACGATTACCGTATAACCGTGTAACCGATGGTTATGGATGAAGTAAAATAACTGTCATAACCGTTTAAAAAAAACATATATACTCAGTGTACAAAACATTAGGAACAGCTGCTCTTTCCATGACATAGACTGACCAAGTGAAAGCTATGATTCCTTATGGATGTCACTTGTTGAATCCACTTCAATCAGTGTAGATGAAGGAGAGGAGACAGGTTAAAGAAGGATTTTTAAGCCTTGAGACAATTGAGACATGGATTGTATATGTGTGCCATTCAGAGGGTGAATGGGCAAGATAGAAGATTTAAGTGCCTTTGAATGTGGTATGTTAATAGGTGCCAGACGCATCGGTTTGAGTGTGTCAAGAACTGCAAAAAATAAACGCTGCTGGGTTTTTAACACTCAACTTTTTCCCGTGTGTATCAAGAATGGTTCACCACCCAAAAGACATCCAGCCAACTTGACACAACTATGGGAATATATCCCTGTGGAACGCAGGAGAGTCCATGCTCCGATGATATATACGTTATTTTGGGGGGAGAGAACAGCTGACTGAAGATGGGATGGCATGGCATTCATGCGGTTGAGTCCGTTTCCGCGATAACATGGACTCTTAACAACGTGATGAAACATTGTTGCCTCTTGCTGAAATAAGCAAAGTGTTATAGCAAACAATGAATAAAATGGGCTTAGAACATCTAACCCTGGCAATTTGAATGGTCAACTTTTTTTTTTTTAATGGTAAACTCTTAGAAGCGGTAAAGAGGTCAATCGAACTCGACCAAAACAATGGAATTACAATGGAAACACGTGGGGTAGGGCCGTGGGGGAAAGATCATGAGTCTCCTCATTGCCCCCCAGCAAAAATAAGTCTACATTTAGGCTGTTGTTTATATGTGTATAATGCTTGTATGGATGTCAACCCTAACACAAGCAGATGTTCATGTCATCGTTACCAATCAACTGCTTTACACTTTTTTTTAAACGACTTTGGCTGTCATCACCAATTTCTGTACGCTAGCTATGCTAACCAGCGTATATGAACGAGAGTTAGCGTTTAGCAGTCACTTCTTCTAAACCTGACTACTACATGCCAAATATATCCAAATCAGACTTAAGTAAGGACATCGTTGGCCTGTAACAATAGAAAAATCTTGACGGATTTGACGAATATCCACTTTGTTGGATCAGATTTGTTGAATGTGCGCCATTCTGGGCAATGGAATGTCTGCGTTCCATTGAATCTTTTAACGCATCTGTGGGTTCACTCGCAATGGCTGCCTGGTATTGTGATGCAATCATTTCCACGGTAATATAGAATGTTCATTCAAATGATGTTAACTGATGTGGCTCATGCAATGGAATGTCGTTTTTGTAATGTCAGTTGAGTTGAATCAACAAATCACAGCACATATTGATGGGTGCCATTCCTGCTTTTACTTCCTGCTTTTACTTCCTGCTTTGCTCCTATGGGTAGCCTACATTCGCAATGGCCGCCAGTCCACCCATTAGGCCATCATTGATTTCTATGGCAGCACATAGCCAGGAGTGGAGGAAAGGAGAAGTGTTATGACAGAGACGGTTGGCCAATTACCGTCATCCAAAATTCCATGACCATCACAGCCCTAGGTTAGAGTTTGCCCTGATGCTTTCTATAGGTTTGGAGATATTTTATATGGTCTGTTGCTGTGCTGAGGGAATCTATGTCAATATGGTGGATTGGAATGTATGTGGCTATTGACTACTTCTCTGAAGCATCTAATGCATTACATTAATGTGGGTTTGTGTGTGTTTTAGGCAGAGAAGACTATCTGATAGGCCTCTGCCTCCTTCCTCTCCCCCTCCCTCCCATCTCCTGGCCCTAGGCTAGGGCCTACCAGGAACCAGTCTGACTGGTTCGCTCTGCCTGCCGCGCCGCTCTGCTTGGGCTTCTGACAGGGAACAGGGAGACTGACGGGGGGAGGGAACACTGTAGAGAAGGAGAGGGCTGCTGAGCTTAGCTGATATCCTGAATATACTGTATCCTTACCATTGTACAGCCCCCAACCCTTAAAGAGTTTGGCTTATTCTATGTAACGGCCTTGCGTCTCAGTGAAATTCTGTCCGTGTCTCAGTGAACTTGCTGAACCTCTATGTTAATTTTCCTCATATGTCTCCTCTCCTCGCTGCCTGTCTGTCCTCAGCTATGTAGCTGATGGGATACCTTGTGAATAGGGACAGGAGTTTTAGCCTACCTGGTTAGCCTATGTGGTTAGGTGAAACACCTGGCCCTGCTTCTGAATCACTAGCATTCAAATGCTCGTTGACTTACCACAAAACTGAATGTCTGGATTACAGTGTGTTCAGAGTGAGACTGACAGATAATAACATTTATGTTTTGTTTGCATGTTGGTAGTTATATCAATTGTCATGTAGGCCTTTGTCTTACTATTGTCAAATCAAATCAAATTGTATTAGTCACATGTGCCGAATACAACAGGTGTAGACCTTACAGTGAAATCCTTACTTACGAGCCCCTAACCAACAATGCAGTTTAAAAAAAATACGGATAAGAATAAGAAATAAAAGTAACTAAAGAGCAGCAGTAAAATAACAATAGTGAGACTATATATAGGGGGGTACCGGTACAGAGTCAAAGTGCAGGGCACCGGTTAGTTGAGGTAATATGTACATGTAGGTAGAGTTATTAAAGTGACTATGCATAGATGATAACAACAGAGAGTAGCAGCGGTGTAAAAGTGGGGGGAAATGCAAATAGTCTGGGTAGCCATTTGATTAGGTGTTCAGGAGTCTTATGGCTTGGGGGTAGAAGCTGTTTAGAAGCCTTTTGGACCTAGACTTACTTGGTGCTCCGGTACCGCTTGCCGTGCGGTAGCAGAGAAAACAGTCTATGACTAGGGTGGCTGGAGTTCTTGACAATTTTTATGGCCTTCCTCTGACACCCACTGGTATAGAGGTCCTGGATGGCAGGAAGCTTGGCCCCAGTGATGTACTGGCCGTTTGCACTACCCTCTGTAGTGCCTTGTGGTCGGAGGCCGAGCAGTTGCCATACCAGGCAGTGATGCAACCTGTCAGGATGCTCTTGATGGTGCAGCTGTAGAACCTTATGAGGAAGCCTAGTTGGGAATTCTTAGAGAATCCTTATCGGTTGAGAAGGGAAAGTTATGTTTGCTGTCCCTCATTGTTCCTGTGTAGGCTCCTTGATTTGAAGAATGTTTGGTTCCCTCTGTATCTCGTGTCCTGCGCCCACTCTGTCCTCCACTCACCAATGTCAACATGGCAGCATCTTCCCGAAGGGATGGGTACAGCTGTAGGTTCAATGAGACCACTAAAAGGAATACACATGCAATACCCTCCCCAAATATCTTATTTTACAGACTAAAAAAAAGCATTCTGATTGGTTGAATTAATGTTGAATTCCAAATCAACTCCTACCCTCCATGTTAGCCCAGGGATGGCCAACCCTCCTGGGCAGCTCCTGTAGGATTTTGTTTCAGTCTAACTTAAACACATATGTTCATACTAATGATCTCGACCTCAGGATTAGCTGGCGAGTTGTGCTATAATAGGACTAGAGCAAAAGCCCGGATAGGTTAGATTTAAGCAATCATTGATGAATCTTTTCTTCTGATAGGCTAGGTAAAATGTTCACCGTATTGCTCAACAATCCAATTTCAGATCTCGATGAGGGCCTAGCGGGCAGGGCCTAGGCGTACACTTTGGCTATTGCCTGAATGAAATGAATACCTGCAATGGAAGCTAAAAAGGACTTCTCTAATCTGAGCAACCGGTTCTCTTCTCTAGCCATGGACTGTCCTGATCCAGTTCTCTGTGTTGTGTTGTTCTGCAGGAGTTCTATGAGCATGCAAAGAACCTATGGCAAGACAAGGGGGTGAAGGCCTGCTTCGAGAGATCCAATGAGTACCAGCTGATCGACTGTGCACAGTAGTAAGTACCCAGTCGTTGTCCCTCTGCGTAACGTGCTGTGTAACACATTCTTTGACGCTTACTCGGAATTCATATCATCAATTCAAGACTCGAACTTGAGTATAGGTTTAGTATGCACGTTTTTTTTTTTTTTTTTTCTCCATTTGCAAACTTATTGTATTTGTCCAGCTGACAATGGCAACCCCAATGCACAGTATGGCGGTTGTTGAGATTGTGTCTTACAGTAGTGTGGGTATTTATTTGTGTAGCTGTTGATTTGTGCACTTAAAGGACAGGTTCATTGTGGCTGTGTTGGGAGAGGCTTTTACAGTAGAGTTTCCCCTTTCCTTCCTCCTCGGCTCCTAGCTTGTCATTTCTGGAATTCTTTGTTATCCGTCCTTTGATCTCTGTCGGGCCTGCCTCTGTTGTAAGTCATGCACTGGTCACACGAACCCAGAGTTCTTGGAAGGCAGATGCTCTTGGCGCTTTGCAGCAGATGTGATTCTGGTTAGGGACGGGTAATATATCGAATTCATTTGAGTCTTTCTAATGTATGTTTCAGCACAATGTTCCAAATGCTTGTATCGCAAGAATCAAGGTTTTACTTTCCCCCCCATTTTTATTAGTGTTTGTCTTTTTTGGTCTCGTCTCCTTCGCTTCTTCTGTGCTATGTGCACTTGTGCAACTTCCCACTCGCACACAGACCCCAAGCCCCTCCCCCCTGCCACTCACAACAACAAAGAGACTAAATATCACTTCTTCCTCTCTGACAGCAAGCAGTTTCAACTCGCTATTTGCATTTGAGGTTTGGTCCAACATAATCGGTCACATCGACACGAAACACATTGAGACATTATTTCATTAATGGAGGAGAACTTAACCTTTGTAACGATACCCTTTTTATGTCTCAACTCCCAAAATGTAGAACAGCGCAGACCCTAGTAAGACGGGGAGTATCAGTGAAAATGATTGTGGAAAATTAATGCTCAGTTTCTGCCGCACGCAGCATTACAGTACCAGGTAGAGCTAGCAGCATTTTAGCCACATACTGTTATGTGCTAGCTGTCTAGTCTGTGTTTTATAAATACGCAAATAGCATAAAAATAGGTATTTATATAAGGAGTTGGCAACTCGTTCTCACTCTGAGAAATGAGCATCATCTTATCCAGGTATGCCACTTGATTTCAACATCTAAACAAAGTGAACAGGCTAGGTTGTTCCATCAGTTGGAGACAGTCGAGAGGGTGCATTCCTTAATTAACAGTTCAACTGTTCTACCTTGTCAACCAGCAAATAGCTCCAAGTTGGCTAGACTTTAAATATAAAAGATTAGCCCGGCTACACGCTAGCCTTGGGCTTGTGCTTGAGAGATTCTTTTTGAGACCTGTGTTCATTTTCTATAATGCCTGCTACCAGAAGTTAGTCATTATTAGTGGATGTGCGTTGTGCACGGTTCTGGTTACATTTGTAACACCATTTTTTTATCTTCATAGACAGTCTTGAAAGGCAGATCAGTGATTATTGCAAAAAAGCAGGTTAAACTATGTTTTTATAATGTAATTATTAGAGGGTCTTATGGTTGAAGGCTTGTATTTAGCCAAGGTGTAATTTTTCAAACCCTGAATTCATTTGATTATTCCCGACTGTTTGAAATGCAGTCTATTGACCTTTTTAATTGTTCAACCAAGCTTATTTAGAAAAACGTAAAACTAAATCGAGATATACAGTGCCTTCGGAAAGTATTCAGACCCCTTGACTTTTTCTACATTTTGTTAGGTTACAGCCTTATTCAAAAATTTTATTCAATTGTTTTTTTTTTCATCATCAATCTACACACAACACCCCATAATGACAAAGCAAAAACTGGTTTGTAGAAATTGTTGCGTTGTCTTGGCTGTGTGCATAGGGTCGTTGTCCTGTTGGAAGGTGAACCTTCATCCCTGTCTGAGGTTCTGAGCACTCTGGAGCAGGTTTTCATAAAGGATCTATCTGTACTTTGCTCCACTCATCTTTGCCTTGATCCTGACTATTCTCCCAGTCCCTGCCGCTGAAAAACATCCCCACAGCATGATGCTGCCACCATGCTTCACCGTATGGATGATGCCAGGTTTCCTCCAGACGTGACGCTTGGCATTCAGGCCAGAGAGTTCAATCTTGGTTTCATCAGACCAGATAATCTTGTTTCTCATGGTCTGAGAGTCTTTAGGTGCATTTTGGCAAACTCCAAGTGGGCTGTCATGTGCCTTTTACTGAGGAGGGCTTCCGTTTGGCCACTCTACCATAAAGGCCTAAATTGTGGAGGGCTGCAGAGATGGTTGTCCTTCTGGAAGGTTCTCCCTTCTCCACAGAGGAACTCTAGAGCTTTGTCAGAGTGACCATCAGGTTTTTGGTCACCACTCTGACCAAGGTCCTACTCCCCCGATTGCTCAGTTTGGCCAGGCGAGGCGAGCTCTAGGAAGAGTCTTGGTGGTTCCAAACTTCTTCCATTTAAGAATGATGGAGGCCACTGTGTTCTTGGGGACCTTCAATGTTGCAGAACATTTTTGGTACCCTTCCCCAGATCTGTGCCTCGACACAATCCTGTCTCGGAGCTCTACAGACAATTCCTTTGACCTCATGGCTTGGTTTTTGCTCTGACATTCACTGTCAACTGTGGGACCTTATATAGACAGGTGTGTGCCTGAGCTAAATTTCGAGTCTCATAGCAAAGGGTCTGAATACTTATGTAAATAAGGTATTTCTGTTTTTTATTTAAGACATTTTTCTTAACCTATTTTCACTTTGTCATTATGGGGTATTGTGTGTAGATTGATGAGGAAATTGTTTTATTTAATCAATTTTAGAATAAGGCTGTATCGTAACAAAATGTAGAAAAAGTCAAAGGTCTGAATACTTTCCGAAGACACTGTATATCGTGAATCGCCCGTAAGTTTGAAAAAAATCTAGATATGATTTTTAGGTCATGTCGCCCAGCCCTAATTCTGGTTTGTTATTCTGTGCACCGGGATGAGACCCGCTCCTGGACCGTCAAACACAGGCAGGCAGACAGTTTCGTGCAGGCTAAATGGAGACGTACAGAGAGAGGTCTTTCCTGAATTGCGGGGTATGTATGTCAGCCCTCTCCTCCAGTCTCCCACACCCAGAAGCTCAGCAGCCCAGCCTGTGTTGTGGATCAGATGCTGGGCTGGGTGGCCAGACCGGAAGTGCTCCCCTCCCCCCGCTGTATGCTTATGTAAACGGAGCAGCCAAGAAAGAGAGAGGGAGAGCTATTTTTAACTCAAGCTAGCTGCAGAAGGAGAAAGAATGAGCGTGTGTGTGTGTGTGTGTGTTGGGGAAAGAGAGACAACTTTAGCATCATTGATGAAGGTGTTGGCATGAAATGAAAATCTCTGTCTGAGTTGGTGAGGGAATGTCAAGGCTCTCCCGCTGTAGTGTTCCCCGCTCTCTGTGGGTGTGATAAGAACTCGGCTGAGGATGTTGAAATGGCAATGCGGCCTGGCCTCAGTCAGATGGAGGCAGGCGCACGGAACACCTTATTTTCTGTTATCGCCAGATTGTCCGGTTTTGATGTCTTCTTGGCTCTTTCTGTCACATATGTGGTTGTCTGTGTTGTTTTTAATTCCCGATGTTTTGTATCTCCATCATCTTAGCAATCCCAGAAAGTTAATTATTCTTAGTTTACAGTGCCACATTTTGATTGTCCAAAAACACTGAAATATACTCCACTCTGTATTTATTTCACAGCACCCATGGGATTGCATCGCGTGCCACATGTATCTGCATCATTTCATTTTATACCACATATATGATCACCCTACTCTTATGTCAGTCACACGTCTAGAAGTATTGAAATGGCAGTTACAAGTGTTCCTTATTTGTGTTGTCAAAATGGGGTCATAGTGTATTTCTGTAACTGAGCGCCACATTTTAATTCCTCAACAATAGTGATAAAACATGCTTCGTTGCAGATTCTGGCGAGAGAACTCTTACCGGATCCCGTTATGAATTGGGGGTCAATTTGGGGCGTGCCTTGAAAAGTTCCAATAGGAACATAGAGACGATACGGTAGTACAGATAGGAAACCAAACAGAGGTTACCCAAAGTAAAATGTCAACCAATTGTGTTCTGTGGTTTAGAGAGCATGGTAAACCTGCATAAATCTCAGTCCTACATGAATGTCACAAAAAAAAGGGTGTTTGAAATAAATGTCAATTTAAAGAAAGTGGCTCTATCCATTAGGAGTTTTGCAGTCTTGTTTGATAATTAATCTCTCAAAATGCATTTTCAATTGTTCGCTTTGGCCTAATTCTGTGTTCCATACCAAAATTGGTCAACGAGGCCTCGTTTTGCATTTGTAGCTCAGCTTTCCTGATAAGGTTTGCACCTCAACTCGCTAGATAATTGGGTGAACAAGACTGGGGGGTGAAGTTGCAATGCCGCAGAGAGAGGTTGTTGAGCTGTTCCCCTCAGGCTGCTGTGGAGAGCTTTCTGTGGAAATGCCGAGGAAATGGAGCTGTGTGGAGCAGCCTAGCCGCTGTCGTATGTATCAGCTGAGCTATAGACCATTCAGTCTGGCCTGTCAATGCTCTCCACTTTTGACGCTACTATGATGTGGCGTAGCTTTCCCTCAAAGCCACACTATCTTTACTCCTCTAAACACTTCTCTTGGTAAACTCTTCTCTCCCGTTCTCTCCGTCTCCAGTTTGCAGTAGTGTCTTTGCAGGGACAGAAAATGGCTGGGACTGAGTCACTGAGTCATCACATGAGGGTGGGAGGGAAGGAGAGAGGGTGGGAGGGAAGGAGAGAGGGAGGGAGGGAAGGCGAGAGGGAGGGAGGCAGGGAGGGAGGGAAGGAGAGAGGGAGGGAGGGAGAGGGAGAAAGGTTTCACTGGAAACAGGGTTTGAGGAGAGTGTAGGAACGCTTTTCAAACTGAAAGCCCTGATTTTGTGTGTTTGTGTGTCCGTGTGGGTGCACACACTGCACAAAGCATATATCAAATCATCCTTGAGTTATTTATCAAGCTGACTGCATTTCCAGCGTGAGAATAGGTAAACAGTTGTTGGTTCCAGCTGTATGGCTGTAACACTGTAGTGCGTCTCACACCTTTCCTAGTCTGCGTACGTAGCTACATTGTTGAGATCTCAAGCCAGTTGTGATTTCTGGAATGCTCTCCTGTTTAGAGCCTGTGTTGCCCCTTTCCTTCCAGCATTCTGTTCTTCACAGCCCTTTTTGGGGGAGGGCTCGCCCCCTCCCTTTGCTGGCCTCTCTCCACCTTTCCCTCCCCCCTCTTCTCTCCCTGCATTTCTTTCTCTCTCTCTCTCCTCCTCCTCTTTTCTTTCTATGTCTGTCTCTCCCTCTCTCTGGCCCCACTCCAGTCACAGAAGATTTGGAGCTGATAGTCTATTTATAGCGCTGGTGGTTCTATCACCATGACAACCAAGCTTGAGGCCAGGGCGCCAGGGAGCTATTTTTGGAGCAGCTCTGTAATGTCAGACACAGCCTTCTCTCTCTTTTCTCTCCTTCTATCCCTCTCTATTCTGTGTCAGAGCGACTTCTGGATGTGTAGTGAAGCGTACCCAGTAAGCTAAATTATGTTGAAAAGACTTTTCCAGGCGTTGACGTCAGGTGCATTTTAGGTGCTGAATGAAAGATGAAAAGACGTATTTTCCGGACATTGAAAATACATATTTTCCAGACGTTGAAAATGCGTATTTTCCAAATGTGGAAAAAACATATTTTTGGGGGATTAACGGTACATTCTCAATGAACTAAGCATGAACTAAGCACAATAATAATTTTGCCAGCCTCAAACCCCTGTAAATCTAAGCCAGCGTTTCCCAAACTAGATGTTGCTCTGGTTGCCGCTAGATCTAAATAGACTATAAACAGAGTGGTATCTGTTTTATTCCTACAAATTGAACTGTTTAAGCTACAAAACATTATGACCCCATCACTGAAAGATAAGACTCGCAGGAACACATGTGTTTTCTGTTTCCCTCTACAATGTTCACAAGCCTCTTTAGAACAGAGTGGACCAGACCAGGTACTACATCAGAATGAGGGGGGAAAGAACACCATCAATGATGCTGGGTTTTTTTCTGCACATAAAATCATCCAACGTGATTGTCTGATGATCTTCTAGACCTCTCAATACCTTTCTGGTGCATTTCAGTCACTTCAAACCATACTTCCTTCAGACTGAAGTACTGTCAGACTGATTTGTAACAGACTATCATAAACCTAGTCTAAACTATAAACCAAGTCTCTAAAGCCCTTGGTTTGCGATATCTAGTAAACTAACATGTGGAAATGTTTTAAGATGGTCGTGGATCTTTTAGCTATTTGATTTTTTGTACTTCTGTAGGTCTAACAAAAATAATATTTTCAAAGTATTTGATAACATATTGAATTCAGCGTTTAGTGGCATGCAGCATGTTGGAAGGGCTAGCTGTGACTTGTAGTGCACCACGACGTGGGCGGTTTGGATGCAGGCCAAAATGAATTGACAACCCAAATCATTATAAGAGCCAGATTGAAATGTGTCATGCGCCGAGGGCATATCAAAGTTCCAGAGTGGGATCTCTGCTAGTTTAAAAGATCTCTGCTAGTTTAAAAGTTAAGACCCATTATATACAGAGAAATTGGCATAGTAGGCAGTGTAACCAATCACAGCCAAACCGTGAAGCCTGATGAACACTACGTGTTTTTAGCCCGATCTACAGGCTTACGGTACATTTTTTCCCAAGTCGTAGGAAATCTGAGCCAACCTGGAGCAAAACGTAACGCCGCAGCCCGTAAAGCGTAAGCACACACTCGATTTACGGTTGATCGCTCCCGGGCATTATCACCAAGTGTGAGCCGTACTCATAGCAGATGCGAGACATGTCCCGCTATTAGCTACTCAGAACTATAAAGGCTGACCCAGTAAAACAATACACTTCACTGCACCTATCCAATGTGTGACAATAAACTTTTTTTTTTTTTTTTACTTTCAGAAATGTTTAGTTCTCAGTCTTTTTCACCGTCTCCACACACACACAAAACGTAACACAAACATTACATCTGAAGTTTTAACAGATGTGTATTTCCATCTCTGTCATATGAAACTGCTGGCATGTGTGGTGCGCATTAGACCAGTGTTTTCCCGCTACTTCCATTTTGGAATATTTGTGTGTATTACCATTTGCGCATTGCTGCGCTTATAATGTGAAGAAATAATAGTTGATCAACATTTTAAGCTTAACGTTCAGATCTGTTCCATCAGTCTCGTTGTGTTTACAGGCTATTTTTAGACTGCAGGAGGGGTATCCTACGACGCAAGCTAGATCTACTCTGGGTTTTCTAAAGCTAACCAGCTTCAGTTAGCTTCACATTCCAGCTCAGGCTTCGTATGTACTAGGGCGGTGGATATTGCTCGTCCTTCATTGAGACGATCAAAATGAAATCAAAACGAAAGAAAAGTTATCTTGCAAATTCAACAGGCTATGGTGTGAAATAGGCTTTTGGAAGTGCGATCTTTATTTTGTTACTTACTGTTAATGTCGTCTTTGGTGTGTTTATCGAAGCACAACCACAAGCACCTTTTTTCCCACTTTATGAAGTCATACAGAAGTGTTACTGTGTGTGAAGTTTAAAATGCATTCTCTCATTAATAAATGTGTAAAGTGATATATTGTAACCTATTTTTAACACAAGAAAATGTGATTAGTCATATATTTAATCAGTCATCTTCCTCAAATAAAAGGGGATGATGACCAATCTTTTCAAGAGGGAGGGAATCTGATTTCATTGGTCCTCAACTTGTAGCTCAGTCATTTCGTTCAGGGTGAGTGGAGGTAGCCGTGAGTTAGCCTGCCCAGGAGCAGGTTCTGAAGGATTCGTTGCCATAGAAATGTACCTGGCTAAAAGGCACACTTTCGTGGTACCGGTTATCCCGAAATGAACTTAGAGTTGACCAAATTTACCTCGCTAACGCCTCAAACCCGCTTCGTAGGATACCCCTCATGTCCACAGGGCGTCAGTTCATGTAGACTACGTGCATCGTGACATCACGTCTCGTGTGAATAAAAAAATTTTACCCCCTTTTTCGTGGTATCCAAATGGTAGTTACAGTCTTGTCTCTTCACTGCAACTCCGGACTCGGGAGAGGCGAAGGTCGAGAGCCGTGCGTCCTCTGAAACGCAACCCAACCAAGCCGCACTGCTTCTTGACACAATGCCCACTTAACCCGGAAGCCAGCCGCACCAATGTGTCGGAGGAAACACCGTACACCTTGCAATGGTGTCAGCGTGCACTGCGCCCAGCCCGCCACAGGAGTCGCTAGTGTGCGATGGGACAAGGACATCCCTGCCGGCCAAACCCTCTCCTAACCCAGACGACGCTGGGACAATTCTGCGCCGTCCAGTCATGGCCGGCTGGACTCGAACCCAAAATCTCTAGTGGCACAGCTAGCACTGCGATGCAGTGCCTTAGACCACTGCGCCACTCAGGAGGTGTGAATTCTTATGTGGATTATAATAAAGTGACACATCTGTAGGGGGTAGATATTTATCAATTGTTTTATCATATGTTCAAAGCAAGCAATAGACAGAATACATTATTGGTGGTCTTAGTGCCTGTGCGGTTACAGCTGCTGGCCCCGTCACAAACAGAGTTTACATGGGATCAAATCCGGCCCACTGCCCTTTGACTCCCCCTCCCCCACTGTTCGATCTCTTCAATACAAGCTCAAAAATTGGGACTCCTTAAAAAGTACCTTTTAAGAAATAATAATAGGCTTGTATAATATAATGATAATACAGTAAGTATAATGATCTAGGCCTAATAATATGCCATTTAGCAGTGGGAGGATTTTAACATTCACACATGGGTGCAGAAAAGTGCCAGATTCTGGAATGATAATGACCAAATCATTGTCGCATGATTAAAGAGACAGGGTTGGCGCAAATTGCAGGAGAGGGGATGGTGAAATCAGCTGTTCAATCAGCTGTCAATCAACTGATGGCCCGAAATCAGCTCATCAACTCAGCCAAGGAAACACAAACAGTAGTCTATTATTGGTTTTCGCATCTTTTAGTATGTGACAAGGATAGGCTAACGGGTAGCCTACAGAATGTAGCCTATTGGAATGTAATCAAATAACAAGGGGCCTCCATCGATGGCGCTAGATTATCACCAGCTGATGTCTTGTTAAACCATCAATACGCGCTAAATTCACCCACACAGCTTATCTCAATTGCAACCATTATTGGTCACCTCATTACCGCTTCCTAAAAGATGATGTCGGTGTTACCTTAGTCCTGCTTGCAACCAAAGTCTTTCAAGATATGTTTGCCCACTTGTTGATATTATCATCGGAACAACTTAGTCCATTTTGAACAGACTAAGGCCTTTTTTTAATCTATTTGACATACATTCTGTACAATAAAGTATTTCCTTGTTTACCATGGCAATCTATTGTGGCAATTTCCTCAACACTTTGTATGAATGGAAACTAATGTTGGTGTAGCCTACTGTTATTATTTGATTTGTTTCCTATTTGTTATCCATTAATTACAACTGTCTTTAAAAGACACGTGTCTAGGCCTCCCGAGTGGCGCAGCGGTCAAAGGCACTACAGACCCGGGTTCGATCCCAGACTGTGTCACAGCTGGCCGTGACTGGGAGACCCATAAGGCGGCGCACAATTGGCCCAGCGTCGTCTGGGTAAGGGGAGGATTTGCCCGGCCGGGATTTCCTTGTCCCATCGCACTCTAGTGACTCCTTGTGGTGGGCCGGGCACCTGCAAGCTGACTTCTGTCGCCAGCTGGACGGTGTTTCCTCCGACACATTGGTGCGGCTGGCTTCCTGGTTAAGCGAGCAGTGTGTCAAGAAGCAGTGCGGCTTGGCAGGGTTGTGTTTCAGAGGACGCATGGTTCTCGACCTTCGCCTCTCCCGAGTCCGTAGGGGAGTTGCAGCGATGGGACAAGACCAATTGGATATCACGAAATTGGGGAGAAAAAAAGGGGTAGAAGTACAAAAAAATAAAGTTTCTGATATGGTCATTTCTTATAAAGATTGGGGGTAAAATATCCCTAGATTGTCCATATTTGTAATGTTAATGAAATCAAGTAATTGGGTTGGGGGATTGCCTTATTTGTCCCAGAAGGAAATGGGATGGAATCGAACCCACGCCGATACTGGCCTAAATGTGCGCGCTGAAGGCAATGGCCCTAACCACTAGACCTCCACAGTCCATAATTGAACTAAATTGACAGTTCATTTGTACCCTTAGGTTTGCTAGAAACCGTCAGATGTCCTCTTTTTTTGATAATATATACTGTAGATCTGAAAATCATGGGCTTTCACATGCCATTGCGTTCCATTTCGTAGGCTACCTCACTATTCTCAATTTCATCTTGTCTTTACATCTGATATTATAGGCCTATTATGTGCAATTGGTTTTGATAGGCTACAGTAGGCTATAGTTTAGGTGTAGTAAAGATCTAACATCTGTAGGGAAAAACTTCAACTTAACCTGACTAACAGGTTGTTACATCAATATAATTTCAACATAATCATCAGAACAATGTGTACGTTGAAATTGCGTTGGGAATTCCACGTAGAAACCTAACAAATAGTTTTCATCCTATATTCATCTATTGGGAGGTTGAAGTTAAGTTGAATTTCATATCTGATTTGACATTGTTTCAGTGTTGATCGTAAAATGGTTGTTTTGAATCAACGTCTTTGTTTCGACATCATGCCATCTTGAGAGGTACATTGAAATAAAATGTGAAGCCAAAGTCCAACAATTCCTGCCTGAACAGTGGCTCCTACTGGTTAATGAGGGGAAATGTACTTCAGTGAGAACAAGTCTACCATCTAGATGCCTACCTCTATGTACCCTAGCAACACGCATGCCCCGCCCACCTGAGGATCTGTCTTTTCCAGCCATCTATTTCCTGTGTTTGAGGGGTGCAGAATCCACCTGTCACTTCAATCTCGCTGGATTGATTGCTTTCTTTTTACTCCTGCGACTCTTTCATGCTCTTGCTAGTGCCTGTTGTTTTTTCCCGTTAGTGTTAAGACTGCAAACATGTTTGTAATGACCTGTCAAACACACCCCGGTAATGGCTGTGGGAGACATTGGGCTCAATGGGAGACATTGGATTTCTGTTGAATCTATAAGAACGCTAAAGCTTAGTCTGGGTTTTAACACCGTCTCGACACTTACATCACAAGAAAGAGAAGAAAGATCACTTTATTTTGATGTTTTTTTGGCGGGGGTGGGATTGAAGAAGCAATCATTTAAAACACTTGAAATGTTTACAAATGAGATTTGTAAAATGAACACTTGAATTATAGTGGTATTATGTCTGATCTCGCAAACAATGTACAGTATGTTTAGATAGGTGTAATCTAGAGCCAAGTGTGTTGAATTTTGTATCCTGCTATTGACACACTTATGCAAGAGAACATGACAAAAACTGTGATTAATGAGGCAGTCTAGACAGCGCAGGTGAGTGCTGGTAGGGTAGACAGAGAAGGTGAGTGCTGGTAGGGTAGACAGAGCAGGTGAGTGCTGGTAGGGTAGACAGAGCAAGTGTTTGGTGGTTGCAGCTCTGGTCCTTCCCTTCATGTTAATTTATTCATATGCAAATCCACCCATTGTATTTATGCAAATTATTGAAAAGAATACCTGATATAGTAAGAAAATATATATTTGAGTGCAATCTAAGAAAGAAAAAAGTGACATTTTACAATAAATTGAATACCTGAATCCCCACCAAAATCTCCCAAATGTTTTGTCCGTGCCAGTAAACTGTTTTATGGGCTATAATTCGGTCAATATCTGTTGTATTATAAAAATTCTAAAAGTTTGGAGAATCTTCATCCATTGTCCAACTGTTGCATTTATAAGAATTGTTTTAAAAACTTTTAACAATTTTTGTGACTGTTGCTAATGTACCCTGCTTAGCTTTGGAAGCAAGCTGCGTTCGATTCAGCTGAGCTATCATGTCAATACATTTAGACATTGATCAGCTTCCATACTTATTTGTGTAGACTACCTAAATAACATTGACATCTGACTTGCCCCAAAGGACACCATCATGTCAATGTGAAGCTAGGTATACCATCATTCGTCCATGGTTGATTGGATCTTTTGAAGTTTAGAAGTAGTTACCATTAGCCCTATAAGTAGGATACCAAATTCATGATATTAATAATAAACTTTTACGTTTTGATATTGTCCTTTATAAGAAAAACCTTTGAATGAGTAGGTGTGTCCAAACTTTTGATTGGTACTATCTATCTATCTATCTATCTATCTATCTATCTATCTATCTATCTATCTATCTATCTATCTATCTATCTATCTATCTACTGTATATACTGTATAATGTATGTACAGTGCCTTCAGACCCATTGACTTTTCCCAAATTTTCTTAGGTTACAGCCTTATTCTAAAATGGACTAAATATACTTTTTTTCATTGCAATCTACACACACTACCCCATAATGACAAAGTGAAAAAAGAGGTTGACATTGTTGCTAATTTATGTAAATACGTTTTTATTTATTTGCTATGAGACTCAAAATTGAACTAAGGTGCATCCTGTTTCCATTGATCATCCTTGATGTTTCTACAACTTGATTGGAGTCCACCTGTGGTAAATTCAATTGATTGGGCATGATTTGGAAAGGCACACACCTGTCTATATAAGGTCCCACAGTTGTCAGTGCATGTCAGAGCAAAAACCAAGCCATGAGGTTGAAGGAATTGCCCATAGAGTTCAGAGACAGGATTGAGTCGAGGCACAGATCTGGGGAAGGGTTCCAAAACATTTATGCAGCATTGAAGGTCCCCAAGAACACAGTGGCCTCCATCATTCTTAAATGGAATAAGTTTGGAACCACCAAGACTCTTCCTAGAGCTGGCCGCCCAGGCCGGAACTGAGCAATCGGGGGGAAAAGGGCCTTGGTCAGGGAGGTGACCAAGAACCCGATGGTCACTCTGACAGAGCTCCAGACTTCCTCTGTGGAGATGGGAGAGCCTTCCAGAAGGACGACCATCTCTGCAGCACTCCACCAATCAGGCCTTTATTGTAGAGTGGCCAGGAGGAAGCCATTCCTCAGTAAAATGTCCATGACAGTCCGCTTGGAGTTTGCCAAAAGGCACCTAAAGACTCTCAGACCATGAGAAACAAGATTCTCTGGTCTGGAGATTGAACTCTTTGGCCTGAATGCCAGGCATCACATCTGGAGGAAACCTGGCACCATCCCTATGGTGAAGCATGGTGGTGTCAGCATCATGCTGTGGGGATGTTTTTCAGCGGCAGGGACTGGGAGACTAGTCAGGATCGAGACGACAAAGATGAACGGCGCAAAGTACAGAGAGATCCTTGATGAAAACCTGCTGCAGAGCACTCAGGACCTCAGACTCAGGCAAAGGTTCACCTTCCAACTGGACAACAAAGCACACAGCCAAGATAATGCAGGAGTAGCTTTGGGACAAGTCTCTGAATGTCATTGAGTTGCCCAGCCAGAGCCCGGACTTGAACCCGATCGAACATCTCTGGAGAGACCTGAAAATAGCTGTGCAGGGACATTCCCCATCCAACCTGACAGAGCTTGAGATGATCTGCAAAGAAGCATGGGAGAAACTCCCCAAATACATGTGTGCCAAGCTTGTAGTGTCATACCCAAGACTCGAGGCTGTAATCGCTGCCAAATGTGCTTCAACAAACTACTGAGAAAATGGTCTAAATACTTATGTAGATGTGATAAGTTTGTTTTTTAAATACATTTGGGGGAAAAAATGTTGAGTTTGCTTTGTCATTATGGGGTGTTGTGTGTAGGTTGGTGAGTAAAAAAATAACTATTCCATCATTTTTAGAATAAGGCTGTAACCTAACAAACTGTGGAAAAAGTCGAGGGGTCTGAATACTTTCCGAATGCACTGTATAAAGACGACATCCTTGAAATACTTTTGAGTTCACCAAACTAGTTATAGAAAATATACAAATAATATTCAGGACAAACGTCCGTCTGCCACCAATATAACTACACCAGGTTAGTGTATCTACATGTAGCAGTGTGGGCTGAACTGTTACTGGGGCAACACTATTATTCAGTCTGACTACTGGGGAGGGTTATTATTGGACTAGCTCTATTAATAGGGAGAAATTCTATAATTGAGATGTGTATTTGGACTGGATCTGTGGACACATCAGAGCAGTTGTGGTATGAGACCAGCCTCACCACTCAGTCCCAAGAGGGAGGTGGTAGCTTGCTGGTTCTGCATGCGTGTGGGGATGTGTGTGTCTGTGTGGAGAGAGTGAGCGTGTGTGTGTGTGTGTGTGTGTGCCTGCCTGTCTGTCTGTCTGTCTGTCTGCACAACCTCCTCCTTCCTCTCTCTCTCTGTGTGTGACCTGCAGCCCTCCTGTCATATTTCACCCTAGTGTGTCACATTCCTGGTTATCTCAGGGGAGGGGGGGTTACGTACCTCTGGCCTGAGAGGCAGGCAGGCAGAACACTGATTCTCCATGGTGGGGTACTGGACGTGAGGTGGGTTACCAGGCCTCCCTATTCCAAAAGCAAGTCTCCCTGGAGATCTTCAATAATGCCCTGAATCATTGCACTTCACTGTGGAAATGAGCTGTTTTCCATTTATTTCACACAGCAATCATTGCGTTTGATTGCGACGACACAACACACAAGGCCACTCTGATGTATAGCATATGTCCATGGTGTGAGGTTAGGCTTGTCACACCATTCTAGCAAGACCCTCTGCCCAATTGACTGGACCAATGACGACAGTCCACACACCAAGGGTCCACATGTAGAAAAAAGGGAGGGCCTCTTCCTCTTAGGATGGAGGGGTGGATCCGATTGGCCTCTGCTGGCTGACGACAAGTCACATCAGTCAGTCGTCTATAGACCATTAGCTCTCTAAATTCAGCATAAACATGTTTCATGGTTGAACTGTGTGAATCTAACATTTAAAGTCTTCCCCTCCCCCTCACTATTACTACTACAGCAGCTCCATTGACTACAGTGTCTGACAGAGCAAACGCCTGGTGACTCACACTGCAAGCCTCTGTGATCTTGCTGTGGAGGAAAAATTGACACTCCCTCTGCTGGTCGTTTGTGGAAGTGTTCTCCATCTTTTTGCTTTACTGGTTGGGGACTGTAACCTCCCTCGCCTAGTCTTAGTCTGTCTGGTATGGAATTTACCAGAGGTGGAATGCCCACCAATGTCATCTTGAGAATGTGTATGTTCTGGTCAGTTTGACAGGCCTATTTATTGCCTTACCTCCTTACCTCCTTACTCCATTTGCACACACTGTACATAGATTTTTCTATTGTGTTATTGACTGTACGTTTGTTTATCCCACGTGCAACTCTGTGTTGTTGTTTTTGTCGCACTGCTTTGCTTTATCTTGGCCAGGTCACAGTTGTAAATGAGAACTTGTTCTCAACTGGCCTACCTGGTTCAATAAAGGTGAAATAAAAAAATGTATGGTGAAACATTGTGTGGTTGTGGTTGCCCCTCCATGTCTCCCCTGCAGCTGGCTGAACTCAGCCCTGAGTTCACAGACAGATAACAGGAATGTAATGTCTCAAATACAGCCATAACACGCATTGGGGTTTTTGTATTATACAACAGTTCTGGTTTGACAATTTTTGATGCTTGGTCATTTGGGGTACTGTGTGGAGTTTGGTCATCTGTAGCTCAGGAAAGAGGAATATTGTTATGTCGTGCAAATTAGTCATTTCTGCTCATTTTTATGCACATTATACTCTGTCCTTAGCTGTCAAGTGTGTAATCTATTCTGCTTCCGCCTTTTTACAGCTTTTTAGACAAGATTGAAATTGTGAAGCAGAGTGACTACACTCCCACTGATCAGGACTTGTTGAGATGCAGAGTACTGACTTCAGGGATCTTCGAGACAAGATTCCAAGTGGACAAAGTCAATTTTCAGTGAGTTTGATGTCGGCCATTTTTCTTTTCAATGCAAGATTAACGTCGGTAAACTGTTGATCCCTTTGTGTTACTTGTTATCAGTTGATCTATTGGGCAGTAAGTAACTCTGTCTTTTCTCCACTTCCAGTATGTTTGATGTTGGAGGTCAGAGGGACGAACGCCGAAAGTGGATTCAGTGTTTTAATGGTAAGGCCTCCGTACTACCCAATACCGTTGTATTTCTTCCCACCAATAAGTGTATAGCAAATGGCATGGGGATGCAGCCACCTTCACATCCATGAACATGTCCTGTATCATGTCTAACCCAGTGATGATTCTCTCTCCTTGTCTGTCCCTCCAGATGTGACGGCCATTATATTCGTGGTGGCCAGCAGCAGCTACAACATGGTGATCCGGGAAGACAATCAGACCAACCGATTGCAGGAGGCCCTCAACCTCTTCAAGAACATCTGGAACAACAGGCAAGATCTCTCAATGCTCTCTCCCCCTTTCAGGCCTCTCCCCCTTTCAGGCCTCTCCCCCTTTCAGGCCTCTCCCCCTTTTAGGCCTCTCCCCCTTTCAGGCCTCTCCCCCTTTCAGGCCTCTCCCCCTTTCAGGCCTCTCCCCCTTTCAGGCCTCTCCCCCTTTTAGGCCTCTCCCCCTTTCAGGCCTCTCCCCCTTTCAGGCCTCTCCCCCTTTTAGGCCTCTCCCCCTTTCAGGCCTCTCCCCCTTTCAGGCCTCTCCCCCTTTTAGGCCTCTCCCCCTTTCAGGCCTCTCCCCCTTTCAGGCCTCTCCCCCTTTCAGGCCTCTCCCCCTTTTAGGCCTCTCCCCCTTTCAGGCCTCTCCCCCTTTCAGGCCTCTCCCCCTTTCAGGCCTCTCCCCCTTTCAGGCCTCTCCCCCTTTTAGGCCTCTCCCCCTTTTAGGCCTCTCCCCCTTTCAGGCCTCTCCCCCTCTCTTCCCACTCACAAACCCACTCCTGTCCTTGACATACTGTATTGTTATGTTAATCCCAGCCACAGCAGTTGCCGATATGGACTTTTTTCCTTTTGTGCTCATTTAAAATGCAATGCGCCACAATAAAATGTCATTTCTGGCCTAGGTCTATGATTTGTAGAACCATGGTGTGCTGTGTAAATGTATTAGTCATTGACTTGAATACGTCTACCTCAACTCACTTTGTTGATGTTTCTCTCCTCAGGTGGCTACGGACCATTTCTGTCATCCTCTTCCTGAACAAACAGGACCTGCTAGCAGAGAAGGTGTTGGCAGGGAAATCTAAAATTGAAGAGTATTTCCCAGAGTTTGCACGCTACACTACGCCAGATGATGGTAAGGGAAATACAGTAATACTCTTGATCAACTCTCTACTGTAACTATTCAAGGCTGTCAAGATCCGTTTTTTTGTTGTTGTTAATCTGTAAACGTAACAATTTGTAATAATATAACTTGGAACCCTTTGGAACTTTTTGCGACGTGATGGGCACAACACTTCTCTGGTGAAGAATGAATCTTGTTGGCATGGATTATGTTACTGATCGAAATGAAAATGTCTAGGATACAGTGATCAGACATGATGATTATATCAATGATTTGGTCTATTTGTCCTTCTCAACCAGCAACACCAGAGCCAGGGGAGGATCCTCGCGTCACAAGGGCAAAGTACTTCATACGTGATGAGTTTCTGGTACATGCCTTTAATGTCCATTCACCTTTTTGTTAACCTTTTTTTTGTCTGAGACTGTGTGTTCCAATGTGCACACAGCCCTATGTTGTTATGAATCCCTTCTCTTCTTTGTGGGCTTTTCAGAGGATCAGCACAGCCAGTGGAGACGGAAGGCACTATTGTTATCCCCATTTCACCTGCGCAGTGGACACTGAAAACATCCGGCGTGTCTTCAACGACTGCCGAGACATCATTCAGAGGATGCACCTACGACAATACGAGCTCTTGTGATGGGAGTGGGAGGAGAGACTCCCGGTGTACTGCCGGTGTTCTGCCTATCCTTGTCCAGTTAGTCCCCTCGTCACTCAACCAACCCTCCTTCCATTCTGACAAACAAACACCTTCTCCTTGGGACACTGTGTTTCAAATAAAGAAAGTGACAACAGACTCCTAAACACAGTGCCGTAGCAGTAACAAGCCAGAACTGCGGAACTCTTCACTGCACTTTGAACCTGTGCTCAGGACTGCAATCCATGGCTCGTTCTCGATCTCTCTCAAACATACACAACCACATGCGCGCACACTCACACGTGCGGAAACCCTCTCTAATTTTCAGTGTCTCCCATTCATTCTTCTACTTGGAAATATCCCCGGCACACACTGAGACAAGAACACACACAGACACACGCTTTTACCTTGTCCCACTGTTTTCAGCCTTGAAAAGCTAAAGTGCAGTGCCTGAGTTACTCTGGCGACGTCGCAGTTCTCGAGAGATCCAGTATATGCATACGTGCCGAAGCAGGACCCTGGGAAGGAAACGATGGACAAATTGAAAGGATGGAGGAAAGTAACGAATAAAGAGGCGGGTTGTGAGCATACTATGCCTGGGGATGGATGGATGGATGCATGAGTGTGACTCGGACACAAGACTGTCACATGACTTTTACTTCTGGAATCAATGAGGAGGAAAGGCAAAAACATACAATGCATTAATTCATGCAAACAGTGAACTTGATGCAGTGCAAAAAAATCCAAGCTATATATATATATATATATATATATAGAGAGAGAGAGAGATATTTATATATGTATGTATGTGTGTGAACAAGTCAAAAAAATTGTACACACCTACTCATTCAAGGGTTTAAGGGTAGAATAATAGTGAAGACATCAAAACTATGAAATAACACATATGGAATCATGTAGTAACCAAAAAAGTGTTAAACAAATCAAAATATATTTTATATTTGAGATTCTTCAAAGTAGCCACCCTTTCCCTTGATGACAGCTTTGCACACTCTTAGCATTCTCTCAACCAGCTTCACCTGGAATGCTTTTCCAACAGTCTTGAAGGAGTTCCCACATATGCTGAGCACTTGTTGGGTACTTTTCCTTCACTCTGTGGTCCAACTCATCCCAAACCATCTCAATTGGTTTGAGGTCGGGTGACTGTGGAGGCCAGGTCATCTGATGCAGCACTCCATTACTCTCCTTCTTGGGCAAATATCCCTAACACAGTCTGGAGGTGTGTTTTGGGTCATTGTCCTGTTGAAAAACAAATGATAGTCCCACTTTGCGTAAACCAGATGGGATGGCGTGTCGCTGCAGAATGCTGTGGTAGCCATGCTGGTTAAGTGGGCCTTGAATTCGAAATAAATCAGTGTCACCAGCAAAGCACCATCACACCTCCTTCTCCATGCTTCACGGTGGGAACCACACATGCGGAGATCATCCATTCACCTACTCTGTGTCTCACAAATATGCGACGTTTGGAACCAAAAATCTCTAATTTGGACTCATCAGACCAAAGGACAGATTTCCACCCGTCTAATGTCCATTGCTCATGTTTCTTGGCCCAAGCAAGTCTCTTCTTATTGGTGTCCTTTAGTAGTGGTTTCTTTGCAGCAATTCCACCATGAACGCCTGATTCACACAGGCTACTCAGAACAGTTGATGTTGTGATGTGTCTTTACTTGAACTCTCTGAAGCATTTATTTGGGCTGCAATCTGAGGTGCAGTTAAATCTAATGAACTTATCCTCTGCAGCAGAGGTAACTCTGGGTCTTCCTTTCCTGTGGCGGTCCTCATGAGAGCCAGTTTCATCATAGAGCTTGATGGTTTTGCGACTGCACTTGAAGAAACTTTCAAAGTTCTTGAAATGTTCTGTATTGACTGATCATCTCTTAAAGTAATGATGGACTGTCATTTCTCTTCGCTTATTTGAGCTGTTCTTGCCATAATATGGACTTGGTCTTTTACCAAACATGGCTATATTGTGTATACCTCCCCGACCTTTTTACAACACAACTGATTGGCTCAAACGCATTAGGAAGGAAAGAAATTCCACAAATTAACTTTTAACAAGGCACACCTGTTAATTGAAATGCATTCCAGGTGACTACCTCATGAAGCTGGTTTAGAGAGTGCCAAAAGTGTGCAAAGCTGTCATCAACGCAAAGGGTGGCTACTTTGAAGAATCTCATATATAAAATATTTTGATTTGATTAACAGTTTTTTGGTTACTACATGATTCCATATTCCAAATAGTAAAAATAAAGCAAAACCCTTGAACGAGTAGTTGTGTCCAAACTTTTGACTGGTACTGTGTATGTATGTATGTGTATATATGTATGTGTGTGTGTGTATATATATATATATATACATACACATGTATGTATGTGTATATGTATACATACACACACACATGTATGTATATACACACATATACGTATATGTATACATATATGTATACATATACACATACGTGTGTATATATATATTTATATATATATATATTCCTGTAAAAACACAAGTCAACTTTTAAGTTCATTGGTCCCCCATATTGTGTGTTGGTGTACACTATGTGTGCGATCTGCCTTTGTGCACCATTTAACCCTGATTCTCCTGTTTCCTACCTCCCAAATCACCCCTCCCCTTCTCCCTACCTTCCTGCTGCTACCCAAGTCCAGCACCTTAAACATTAACTATTTTCAACATGTGGGGATTATAGGAGCGTTTTTATTTAATAAGGATAAAATAACAGCAAAAAAACAGAAAGAAAAAGTTGAGGAAGCAAAAGATAGACATGACACACACAGAGTCCGGCCCTCATCACTTACTGTATGCAGTCACATCCCTGTCTTTTCCCCTGCCACCTCTCCTCTCTCCCAGCCTCCGAGCTTTCAGTATGTCTGTCTTTATTTTACTGCTGGACTATTATTCTTGTACAGACTGAAAAATGTATTATTTTGTACAACTTTATTGAAAAAAAATGACTTGTAGAAGATCCCTGTGCCTTGATCACGACTGTACGTGTAAAATGAGCTAAGATGTAAGGTATGTTTCACTGCGCTGTACAGCTAGCAGGCCTCAGCCGCCCCCTGTGATGGTGCACCCTGGGTAGGGGTGGGGTCGGGGGACGAGGCTGCCGTCTGTTGCTTAGTTTCCATTTTCCCACATTTGTTTGTTCATTTATTAATTTGTTTTTCTTTACTTTCCTCTGGTTTATATAAAATAGGATTAAAAGAAGAAAAAGAAGCAGACATGCCACCCTAATGTTGTGTAGTAAAATATTGAACTCTACCACAATTTAATATATATAAAATATATTTCAGATTGTATATTTTATGTACACTGAGTGAACTAAACATTAAGAACACATTCAAACATTCAAAACAACCTCAATTTGTAGGGGCATAGACTCTACAAGGTGTCGAAGGCATTCCACAGGGATGCTGGCCCATGTTGACTCCAATGCTTCCCACAGTTGTGTCAAATTGGCTGGATGTCCTTTGGGTGGTGGCCCATTGTTATACACATGGGAAACTGTTGAGTGTGAAAAACCCAGCAGCATTGCAGTTCTTGACACAAACCAGTGCGCCTGGCTCAAGGCTTAAAAATCTTTCTTTAACCTGTTCCTCCCCTTCATCTACAATGATTGATGTGGATTTAACAAGTGACATAAATAAAGGATCATAGCTTTCACCTGGATTCAACTGGTCAGTCTGTGTCATGGAAAGAGCAGGTGTTCCTAATGTTTTGTACACTCAGTGTATATGTTATCTATAGTATCTCCATTGTGAGCTCTCCCCAGGCTGTCTGCTTTTTGTCACCAACATCGGCCTACATTGTCAGAGGGGGAATCTTTTTATTTATTTTTAAAGCTTTAACTCTTTTAATGGAGAGGCAAATATCCAAATGCAAAACATTGCTTGTTTCTACATAAACCAAACTCTTTGCTTAAAAAATGAAGAAAAAGATTTTGTGCAGACGCTCAGTCCCATTTCTTTTTGTAAGCTGCTATTTTCTGTCATGTCCATATTCTTCAAACTGAGCCTCCTTTATGGCCGCAGCCTTGCCCTACTACCAGATCACAACCATGATGACCCTCTCTGTATTAAGGAAAGTTACAGTACCCCAACGGCCAGACACCTTTAGCCATATGACTATACTCGGTCATGGCTCTGTGTGTTACTAGCGTATAGCAGTATTTATGTATTTATTTGTCAACTTTTGCCAGATTTGGACATGAGAGTACACCAAGCCCCACTCTTGAGGCATACCCTTGCCCTTTTCAAATAGTGGCACTGTGACAGTGGTGGGAAACCAGATTTCAGCTATTACGTTCATTTAGTATGTTTACCTTGATGTCTCTCCTCTGTTTTCCTAGCCAAACTCGCTGCAGCAGTAAGTGAGTGTAATTTTAGCACCTAAAACCACCTGGCTTTTTCTATTTTTACATTGAGTGTTTTCAATGTATGTTGCTTTTCCATGTGTCTAGTACTTCCTGTACATTTTGTACAAAGACTTAAATTACAGCTGTAAAAGCAGAGTGCTACACTGTCTGAGTAAATGGGATGGGAGGATTTGCGCGTAGATAATGAGTTCACCCCGTCGAAGCCGAAAATTCACTTACCATATGTGCTGGTGTTAGGTGAATGAAAAATGAAAGAACAATATAAACATGATGACAATGCCCAGTGGGTGGCTATAGAATGGCTTCTTCCAAAAACAACCCCAGGTCCTTAACCTCTTTGGGGTTTGCAGATCTGAAGGGATTGGATAGGTGTAAAACTAGGTTATTATACTGTGATTTTCACCTAGTCTTCCGATTAGTCTAGGGGAGCTTCTGGGTTATGTCGCTTACGCCTATCCACTTATTTCAGAACTGCAAAACTAGAGGGGTGAGGGGTTGTTTTTGGACAGAGTCTCGGAGACAAAGGCTCTCTATAGCTCTATGGTGTCCTGAATTGATGGTGTATAGATGATCATCAATGGTGTGAGGCAGTTATGATCTGTTTGTCCAGTCAACTGTCAGCTTGAAAAACAAGATCAGCAAACCTTCAAAATGGCCTTCATGGTAGATAACAGTCTCTGTTGCATGTTGCCACAGCCACATAAGATGCAACATTTAGGAACTGGTCTATTCTTCAGTAGCCTGACCTATTATAACTTTAAAACGTAAGTGTGGAGGATGAAACTAGTTTTGTTGCTCTCCTGGTAATTACTTGAACAAAGAACAAAACAGATATTTGATCAGCTGAATAGTATTGTATTACGAGGCCAAGACTGCAACTAAAGAGACTAAATTCCCTGATCACCTTTTCTTCATCTGTACTGATTTCAAACAATTGGAGCGATCATAGCAAATGTCCAGTAGGCACTAGGCAGGTATCCAACACAATACATTCACCTCTGTTAAGATGAAGTAGATGGAGGATTTAAAAACTATTTACATTCATCCCATGTGATGTGTAAAGAAGCAGGTTCAATTGAGTGAAAGCACAATCACAATAGTCACTATAGGGTCATCATGTGTCTGGGGGTAAGTGTGTCTTCATTATACAACAATCGTCATTATACTCAATCTGGCTATTTTGCCTAACGTTGACTTTCTCAAGTTAAGACCAAAGTTCCTCGGAGCAACAATTATTTTGAAGGCAGTGGACACCCGATTTACTTTTTACTGTTGGTTGTATCACATCCTAGCCAAAAGATGGAGCTAATCACAAGCCCAAGCATCATCTTGGAAGAAAAAAAGTTATTTCGAAGTCCCGCCCACTGGTCCCCAAGACTGGTCGTCACTAGTTAACACAGCCACTATGTCATAATTATGACTAAACACCGCCCATTTCTAAAATGTATCTAATTAAAATCTGATTTTAAACCTAGCCTTCACCCTAACCGCATTGCTAACATCATGCCTAACCCTACATTTAAATTAAGACTAGCGTGTTTCCAATAGACACAGCCACAATCACAAAGTCAAAATTGCGTATATCGTAAAAAAAAAAAATAATAATTGCTTTGGGGTGTTAATTTAGTTTTAAGGCCGTGTGGTTATGTTAAAAAATCTGATTTTAAGAAGATCAATTGTATAAATATGCGGCATGTATGACTTGGTGCCTGTGTTAACTAGTGACGACCGCTGTAGCGGGCTTCCAGGCTTTGCGGGTGAAAACATGGCAGGCATGAGTGCGACAGGTCCTCGGTCGGCCTCTGCCGGACCGGTTCAACAAGGACTTAAAGAAGCCCTGATTGATACGTTAACGGCTATCCTGTCCCCGGTTCAAGAAGTGCGAGCAGCCGCTGAGGAGCAAATAAAAGTGTTGGAAGTGACAGAGGGTAAGTTAAGCATGGACTCTAGCATTGCTAGAACAGCTGTTGTCAAGAGTGAAATGACATGATAGCTAAATTCCATGCATATGATGGGTCTGTACGGAAAGATAAATGCTAGCTACTGTACAGCAGACAAAAAAAATACTGTCATGTTGGCTTGTTATGATTAAAAAATATATTATGTTCGGTTCTCTCCAATTGGCTAGCAAGTGGCGCAAATGAATGTAGTTAGCCTATTCCCAACTACCTACCTAAGTTAGCGGCTAACAAGTTAGTTAGCTCTCTCTCTCTCTGTGTGTGTGTGTGTGTGTGTGTGTGTGTGTGAGAGAGAGAGGCTGTCTGCCTCGAGCATTCTTGATTGCTAGCTAATTTAGCAGAAATTTAATTCCACTCTGTTGTAACTAGCATCCACACACATGATGGCGGATCAATTCAACCAGGGAGAATCTATTTTAACTGCCTGCAATTAAAATGGCAAGTTAACTAATACGTGCAAATAATAGTTTGCTAGGTGGACTGACTATAAGCAGCAGGTAAGACTTGATAGCTAGCTAGCAATTTACATTCGTGAGATCTTATTTCGAGCCCAGAGCCCTGCTTTCCACTTGGAATTCTAGAAGGGTGACAGGTGATAGGATGAATGATAATCAAGGCTGTGAAATCGTTTTAGGGTCGCTATTGTAACCATTCGATCTGGAAAGTTTCCCGCGAATATGATTACACCGTATTCTACCTTGCGGATTCCAGCCTTTGAAAACTGACGGCATCAGTCGTTTTGACAACTATGCTTTTTTTCATATTTTAATATCCCAGGAAAAACATTGTTTCGTGTTTAATTTCAATACCGCACACGCCCTTCCCCTACTATCCTATGGGTGTTGAATGAATAGCTACCATATGCTTATTTAGCTATATAGTAAAGTACAGTAGCTACCCTAAACCAGTTTGCCATTAATCCAAAATAGAGTGGGGGGTGAATATAGGGACAGCGTGTACAGTGCCTTTGTCTGTGGCGTTCCTCTCTGACACGGCTAAAAAGGCTGATTGTGCAGGCTGTCTGTCAGGATCCACTGCAGTGTCACAGCAGCAAGAATGGGCCCAGCAGGCCACTTTCTGAGGGAGCTGCTCTATGTATAGAACATTGTCTCCTGGACTCTGATGTCACTCAGTTAAAGCTGGGGACAGAGTGGTAGTACGTTGAAGGGAAGAGGGGATGAGTCCTACTGACGAGCATAAAACCCTTTGGAAGTGTTCTCCAGTGCTTGTTGTAAATGTTCAAAGGTACTTCGACTTGTCGACGAGTTGGTCATGAGTCAAATCTTTTGGACATTTTGTCCCTGCGTTCCATGCATGCATGCCCCCCACCCCCCATGACATGGCTAGTGTGCTTCCAAGAGTGTCTGTATGCCTGATGATCTCTCCACTGTGTTGATGTTGCTCAATTTGTCTTGTAGAGTTTGGAGTCCACCTTTCAGAGCTAACTGTGGATCCTCAGGGAGCTCTGGCCATTCGTCAGGTTAGTTAGCAGAAAAATTGTAGTTATATGGTGTGTGACTACTTCTCAGCATCTCCTTCACACTGCTATATCTATCATTCAATTAATTCATTACACTGTATGTGTTCAGTTGGCCTCAGTCATCCTGAAGCAGTATGTGGAGACCCACTGGTGTTCCCTGTCTGAGAAGTTCAGGCCCCCAGAGACCACAGACCGGGTAAGCAAAGCGCCATGTCATTCTTTCAACTAGCCTAGTTGAAATGGATCATTGTCAATGGCTAGCTATTTCAAAACATTGAGGAGGATTTAATAAACAGCTAATGATGCCTAAATTACCCCCTCTCTCTCTCTCTCTCCCTCTCTCTCTCCAGGCCAAGGCAGCCATCAGGGAGCTTTTGCCTGGGGGTCTCAGGGAGGCCATCAGTAAGGTGCGGTCCAGCGTGGCCTACGCTGTGTCGGCCATCGCCCACTGGGACTGGCCCGAAGCCTGGCCTCGGCTCTTCACCCTTCTCATGGACATGTTGGTCAGCGGTGACGTCAGCGCAGTGCACGGGGCCATGAGGGTCCTCACAGGTAAGGACACACACATCCCCAATTCCAAATCGACCTCCTCTTCTTGTGCTCCATTTGTATTTGCTCCGTGTTCACTTCATCCCTCTGGCCTTTTCTCAAAGAGTTTACCCGTGAGGTGACAGATACTCAGATGCCTCTGGTGGCCCCAGTAATTCTGCCTGAGATGTACAAGATCTTCACCATGATGGAGATCTACAGCATCCGTACCCGCTCCAGAGCCGTGGAGATCTTCACCACCTGTGCCTATCTTATCTGTGCGATAGAGGAGCTGGAGAAGGGTGCGGCCAAGGCCCTGATCTTCCCCGTAGTGCAGCAGTTCACTGAGGCATTCATTCAGGCCCTGCAGATGCCTGATGGACCCTCCTCAGACAGCGGCCTCAAGATGGAGGTCCTCAAGGTGAGAAGATGACCACAGAAGGATTTATACTCCCATGGATTTAATTTGGGATCCGGAGGCCAAATCTTATCAGTTGTCCTGATCCATCCTTCTCTCTACCTTTTTATCTCCTCCAAAGGCTGTGACTGCTCTAGTGAAGAACTTCCCCAAACCCATGGTTTTGTCCATGCAGCAGATCCTGCCCATCGTCTGGAACACCCTGACAGAGAGCGCTGCTTTATATCCTTCACAATGCAACTATGTCCTCTGCTCTTTCATCTTATTGTAGCTCGTTGTCTTCGTTCCCTTTGGTTCACATCTGTCAATAATGAGCTATTATCTCCACTTTGCCCTTTTTTTTTTTTAATGGGAGCTAGCGAGCCCACCTAGCTGTAGAGAATGGTCGATGTCCTGAGAATGGGGGTTTCCTTAACCGTGTGTGCACTTATGTCAGAACAGAAGTCAACTACACAGAGGAGGTAGACGACCCCATTGACTCTGACGGTGAGTACGTCCTTATCCTATTCATATCTTTACTGGCTGTATATGTACTTTTTTTCCATTGTCGAATAAATTAAATCAATCTGTGACACGGGCTGATCTAGACATAAGTCGTCTTGGTTGAGATTCGAGGTATTTATTTGTGTGCATTTTTCTCCCAGGTGAGGTTCTGGGCTTTGAGAACCTGGTGTTTAGTATCTTTGAGTTCATCCACACGTTGCTGGAGAACAGCAAGTTCAAGAGCACTGTGAAGAGGGCTCTGCCTGAGCTGATCTACTACATCATTGTCTACATGCAGATCACCGAGGATCAGGTACGAACAACCTCACCCCTGTGTGTGTGTGTGTGTGTGACATTTTTAAGAGAATCCGTTTTTGTCCCAAAACAAAGACGACATCGGTTGGTATTGTGTATGTGTTCTTCATCCGTAGTAATTTCTCCGTAGATCAAGGTGTGGACGGCCAACCCCCAGCAGTTTGTGGAGGACGAGGATGACGACACCTTCTCCTACTCCGTCAGGATCTCAGCCCAGGACCTGCTGCTGGTGAGAACTTCACGTGGGACACTAACAGTTTGGGCTATTCTGAAATGTTACCTTATTCCCCATAGGGTGCACTCCTTTCTGTGGCTCTATGTTTTAAACCCTCGTGAAATAATACTCCCACACGCAGACGGCTACCATTCCATGTGTAGGCACTGGTCAATGTGACCTTTTTGGAGACATCACAATACTTATTTTTTTCAATTCAACCTTTCTCCTCTTCCAACAGGCTGTGGCGACAGAGTTCCAGAACGAGAGTGCGGCAGCGTTGGCGGCGGCAGCGACGAGACACCTGCAGGAAGCAGAGCAGGCCAAGAACAGTGGCAACGAACACTGGTGAGGACCACACACACCGGCAGCATGACAATAGACAGCGGTTGTCTCTCTGAAGTCATTAGTGGCTTCCTCTTCTTGTCTCCTGTTTGTCCTATGCACTGACCTGAAAACACCGGCTAGGTGAAGGCGAAATGGATGCCTTTCAGGAATTTGCTTTCATCTGTCCAGGTATTTTTATGTCCGTGCAGACTGAGGAAAGGAGACAAGGAGGAGATCACTTGACTATTGAGATTCACACCATAGCTAAACAATCACCATGCAGTCAGACTCTAGGTCTGCGCTCTCCTCACCCCTGTGTTATCCCGTCCTGCAGGTGGAAGGTCCATGAGGCGTGTTTGTTAGCTCTGGGCTCAGTAAAGACCATCATCACAGAGAATGTGAAGAGTGGCCGTGTTCAGTTTGATATGCACGGCTTCCTGGCTAACGTCATCCTGGCTGACCTCAACCTCACAGGTTAGTCAGTCTGAGATCTCTTGCTCAGCTCCTGGGCAGCAGTGTTTGGTTATAGTGCCTTCGGGAAGTTTTCAGACCCCTTTACTTTTTCAACATTTTATTAGATTCTAAAATTGATAAAATTGTTTTTTTTCCCTCGTTCATCTACATACAATACCCCATAATGACAAAGCAAAAACAGGTTATCAATTTTTGCTAATTTATTAAAAATAACTTAAATATCACATTTACATAGGTAATCAGACCCTTTACTCAGTACTTTGATGCACCTTTGGCAGCGATTACAGCATCGAGTCTTCTTGGGTATGACGCTACAAGATTGGCACATGTATTTGGGGAGTTTCTCCAATTCTTCTCAAGCTCTGTCAGGTTGGATGGGGAGCGTTGCTGCACAGCTATTTTCAGGGCTTTCCAGAGATGTTCGATCGGGTACAAGTCCAGGCTCTGGCTTGGCCACTCAAGGACATTCAGATACTTGTCCCGAAGCCACTCCTGCATTGTCTTGACTGTGTGTTTAGGGTCGTTGTCTTGTTGGAAGGTGAACCTTTGGCTCTGTCTGGGGTCCTGAGCACTCTGGAGCAGGTTTTCATCAAGGATCCCTCAGTACTTTGCTCCATTCATTTTTAACATTGTTCTTCTGGAAGGTTCTCCCATCTCCACAAAGGAACTCTAAAGCTCTGTCAGAGTGAGCATCGGGTTCTTGGTCACCTCCCGGACAAAGGCCCTTCTCCCCTGATTGCTCAGTTTGCCTGGGCTGCCAGCTCTAGGAAGAGTCTTGGTGGTTCCAAACTTCTTCCATTTAAGAATGATTGAGGCCACTGTGTTCTTGTGGGCCTTCAATGCTGCAGAAATATTTTGGTACCCTTCCCCAGATCTGTGCCTCGACTCAATCCTGTCTCTGAGGACAATTCCTTTGACTTGATGGCTTGGTTTTTGCTCTGACATGCACTGTCAACTGTGGGATCTTATGTAGACAAGTGTATGCCTTTCCATATCATGTCTAATCAATTGAATTTACCACAGGTGGACTCCAAGTTGTAGAAACATCTCAAGGATAGTCTAAAGAAACAGGACGCACCTGAGGTGAATTTCGAGTCTCATCGCGAAGGGTCTAAATACTTATGTAAATAAGGTATTTCTGTTTTTTTCTCGTAAATTTGCAAAAATGTATAAACCTGTTTTGCTTTGTCATTATGGGGTACTGTGTGTAGATGGCCGAGGATTTGTTATTTTTTTAAATCAATTTTAGTATAAGGCTGTAATGTAACATTGTGGAAAAAGTCAAGGGGTCTGAGTACTTTTGGGAAGGCACTGTATGTTCTTGTCTGACAGTGATCAAGATGTCAATGAAGTGTAAGGGAGAAACTATAACCTGCATACACTGCAGCCGTGGACTCTTGAGTTTGAACGTGGCTCACAGTACAGTATGTGCCTACCTAGCTAACTGTAAGTCACTCTGGATAAGAGCTAAATGAATCAAATTGAGATGTAGCTACATAATAACCACCTGTCCCTTAACTCGTTCCCCCCAGCGGCCTCTCCATTCCTGCTGGGCCGTGCCCTTTGGGCAGCCAGCCGCTTCACAGCAGCCATGACCCCTGAGCTCATCCAGCAGTTCCTCCAGGCCACCGTCAGCGGCCTGCACGACAGCCAACCTCCCTCGGTCCGCATCTCAGCTGTACGCGCCATCTGGGGGTGAGTGAGATCAACACTTAAAGGGAAAATCCATCAAAACAATAATAAAATATATATATGGTATATATTTTTTTTCCATTCCGCTATTGATACATTCCCAAAATGTTTTCCATGTCAGCAGTCAAGTTTTCAAGATATTGGACTTTCAAGAAGTAGTGGCACTTGCATCATGATGATGTGGCCAGTGACTGTATCAACAGTGGACTAATGGGGGAAAAAATAACAAAGTATTGTTTTTGAGCGTAGTTTAAGAAAGCTTAAACCTCTATACTTCTGACATGCTGTATAGAGCACGGTAGAGGTTTTTTTCCCCTCCAGTCATAATAACAATAAGTTAGACCAGGTAAAAGCAGTGATGGCATAGATGGATGCATAAATGCCTCTAGTTTGTCACCCAACTAGCCTTACAACAAAAACAATCACAACACCGTCACAGTAAGTGTGTTGGCGTACAGGTGGTAAATGTGTGTGTGATCTTCTCAGGTACTGTGACCAGCTGAAGCTGTCCGAGAGTACCCATGTCCTGCAGCCGTTCCTGCCTGCTGTTCTGGACGGGCTGGTGCAGCTGGCAGCCCAGTTCAGCGCTGAGGTTCTCACCCTGGTCATGGAGACCCTGTGTATCGTCTCCACCGTGGACCCAGCCTTCACCACCAGCGCAGAGAACAAGATCTGCCCCCTCACCATCGCCATCTTCCTCAAGTATAGTAACGGTAGGTAACTAACCTTGGGAGTTGGCACTCATTTAGTTCATAGTTGAGTCTGATAGACAGATTGAGGTATTACCATATGGCTTACATCTATCCCAACCTTTCACATAAACTTGTGCCACTGTATTGAACTCTCCTGTCCTCTCCCCAGACTCAGTGGTGGCGTCTCTGTCCCAGGACATCTTTAAGGAGCTGGCCCAAATCGAGGCTTGCCAGGGACCCATGCAGATGCGCCTCATCCCCACCCTGGTCAGCATTATGCAGGCCCCCCCTGACAAGATCCCCTTCGGCATGTGTGCAGTAAGTCCACTTTGTGCAAGACCTTACTTTACATCAGCATTATGCGTCAGACCAACACAGTAGCCTTGTGGATAGTGTCCGCTCTGAGATTGAAAGGTTGGGAGTTCGATCCCTGGCTAAGTCATACCAAAGACTGTAAAAATGGGGCCCGATGCATCTCTGCTTGGCACTCCTTAGAGAACAACCGATATAGATTTTCTAGGGCCTATACCAATTTTTGGGGGTCAAGGAAGGCCGATATTCAATATTATTAAATGTGACATTTTGTGTGACAACATTTCCCAGAGACAGCCATGTATGCATTAATGCAACAATCTAACTGCATAACATAATGGTAATAGTTGTATTTGATGAACTGGGTAAGTTTAAGATTGCATAAGCCTACTCACTATCCAGGTGAATGCATATTCAATAGGAGTGTATCCACGCATTGAGTTATTGAGCCTGTTTTGGTTGATCAGTGGAGTCTATGGTGCTACCGATGACGATCTGTTTGCCTTCCATTTGAAACTTATATTAAGTCAAAATCACATTTTATTGGTCGCATACACCTATTTAGTGGATGTTACTGTGGGTGTAGTGAAATGCTTGTTACTAGCTTCGACTGTGCAGTAATATCAAACAATACACACACATCTATGAGTAAAAGAATGGAATTAAGAAATATATAAATATTAGGACGAGGTGTGTGTACCAGTCAAAAGTTTGGACACCTACTCATTCAAGGGTTTTAATTTTTTACTATGTTCTACATAAGGTATATCTGTTTTCCCTTAGTCATTTTGGGGTATTGTGTGTAGATTGGACTTTTTAAGGACTTAAAATGTAATCCATTTTAAAATAAGGCTGTAACAAAATGTGGAAAAGGTCAAGGGGTCTGAATACTTTCAGAAGGCACTGACACACACACTACCAGTCAAAAGTTTGGACACCTACTCATTCAAGGGTTCTTCTTTATTTCTACTATTTTCTACATTTTAGAACAATCGCTAAGACATCAAACTATGAAATAACTCATGTAGTAACCCAAAAAGTGTTAAACAAATCAAAATGTATTTTAGATAATTCAAAGTAGCAACCCTTTGCCTTGATGACAGCTTTGCACACTCTTGGCATTCTCAACCAGCTTCATAAGGTAGTCACCTGGAATGCATTTCAATTAAAAGGTGTGCCTTAAGTTAATTTGTGGAATTTCTTTCCTTCTTAATGTGTTTGTGCCAGTCAGTTGTGTTGTGACAGGATAGGGGTGGTATACAGAAGATAGCCCTATTTGGTAAAATACCGAGTCCATATTATGGCAAGAACAGCTCAAATAAGCAAAGAGAATTGACAGTCCTTTTACATTAAGACATGAAGTTCAGTCAATCTGGACAATATCAACAATTTTGGAAGTTGCTTCAAGTGCAGTTGCAAAAACAATCAAGCGCTATGATGAAACTGGCTCTCATGAGGACCACCACAGGAAAGGAAGAGCCAGAGTTACCTCTGCTGCTGATAAATTCATTAGTTACCAGCCTCCAGAAATTGCAGCCCAAATAAATGCTTCAGAGTTCAAGTAACACACATCTCAACATCAACTGTTCAGAGGAGACTGTGAATCAGGCCTTCATGGTCGAATTGCTGCAAAGAAACCACTACTAAAGGACACCAATAAGAGGAAGAGACTTGCTTGGGCCAAGAAACACAAGCAATGGACATTAGACCGGTGAAAATCTGTCCTTTTGGTCTGATGAGTCCAAATTGTAGATTTTTGTTTCCAACTGCCGTGTCTTTGTGAGACGCAGAGTAGGTGAATGGATGATCTCCGCATGTGTTGTTCCCACCGTGAAGCAATGGAGGAATAGGTGTGATGGTATGGGGGTGCTTTGCTGGTGACACTGTCAGTGATTTATTTAGAATTCAAGGCACACTTAACCAGTATGGCTACCACAGCATTCTGCAGCGATACGCCATCCCATCTGGTTTGGGTTTAGCGGGACTATCATTTGTTTTTCAGCAGGACAATGACCCAACACACCTCCAGGCTATGTAAGGGCTATTTACCAAGAAGGAGAGTGATGGAGTGCTTCATCAGATGACCTGGCCGCCACAGTCACTCAAATGAGATGGTTTGGGATGAGTTGGACCGCAGAGTGAAGGAAAAGCAGCTAACAAGTGCTCACCGTATGAGGGAACTCCTTCATGACTATTGGGAAAGCATTCCAGGTGACTATCTCATGAAGCTGGTTGAGAGAATGGAAAGCTGTCATCAAGGCAAAGGGTGGCTACTTTGACAAATCAAAACATATTTTATATTTTATATTTAACACTTTTTTTGGTTACTACATGATTCCATATGTGTTATTTCATAGTTTTGATGTTTTCCCTATTATTCTACAATGTAGAAAATAGTAAAAATAAAGAAAAACCCTTGAATGAGTAAGTGTCCAAACTTTTCAGTGTGTGTCAGTGTCTTCTGAAAGTATTCAGACCCCTTGACCTTTTCCACTATTTGTTACAGCCTTATTTTAAAATGTATAAAATTTACACACAATACCCCAAAATGTTTAAGGAAAAACAGAAATACCTTATTTACATAAGTTTTCAGACCCCTTGCTATGAGACTCGAAATTGAGCTCCGGTGCATCCTGTTTCCATTGATCATCCTTGATGTTTCTGCAACTTGATTGGAGTCCACCTGTTGTAAATTCAATTGATTGGACATGATTTGGATAGGCACACACCTGTCTATATATGGTCCCACATTTGACAGTGCGTGTCAGAGCAAAAACCAAGCCATGAGGTCGAAGGAATTGTCCGTAGAGCTCTGAGACAGGTTTGTGTCGGCACAGATCTGGGGAAGGGTACCAAAACATTTCTGCAGCATTGAAGGTCCCCAAGAACACAGTGGCCTCCAGAAATTTGGAACCACCAAGACTCTTCCTAGAGTTGCCCACCCGCCAAACTGAGCAGTCGGGGGAGAAGGGCCTTGGTCAGGGAGGTGACCAAGAACCTGATGGTCACTCTGACAGAGCTCTAGTGAAAATGGGAGAATCTTCCAGAAGGACAGCCATCTCTGCAGCAGTCCACCAATCAGGCCTTTATGGTAGAGTGGCCAGACGGAAGCCAGTCCTCAGTAAAAGGCACATAACAGCCCGCTTTGAGTTTGCCAAAAGGCACCTAAAGGATTCTCAGACCATGAGAAACAAGAATATGTGGTCTGTTGTAACCAAATTTGAACTCCAGTCTGGAGGAAACCTGGCACCATACTTTCGATGAAGCATGGTGGTGGCGGGATGGGGGGGATGTTTTTCAGTGGCAGGGACTGGGAGACTAGTCAGGCTCGAGGGAAAGATGAATGGTACAAAGAGATCCTTTATGAAAACCTGCTCCAGAGCGCTCATGACCTCAGACTGGGGAAAAGGTTCACCTTCCAACAGGACAATGACCCTAAGCACACAGCCAAGGCAATGCAGGAGTGGCTTGGGGACAAGAATCAAAATGTCCTTGAGTGGCCCAGCCAGAGCCCAGATTTGAACCCGATCGAACATCTCTGGAGAGACCTGAAAATAGCTGTGCAGCAATACTCCCCATCCAACCTGACAGAGCTTGAGAGTATCTGCAGAGAGGTTTGGGAGAAACTCCCCAAATACAGGTGTGCCAAGCTTGTAATGTCATACCCAAAAAGACTTGAGGCTATAATCACTGCCAAAGGTGCTTCAACAAAGTACTGACTAAATGGTCAGAATATTTATGTAAAGCAAGGAAAAGCCCAGCAGTGTTGCAGTTCCTAAAACAAACCAGTGCGCCTGGCACCTACTACCATACCCCATTCAAAGCACTTACATTTTTTGTGTTGCACATTCATCCTCTGAATGGCGCACACACACAATCGATGTCTCAATTGACTCAAGGCTTAAAAATACTTATTTAACCTGTTGCCTCCTCTGTACTGATTTTGTAGTGGATTTAACAAGTGACATCAATAAGGGATCATGGCATTCACCTTGTCACTCTGTCATGGAAAGAGCAGGTGTTCTTAATGTTTGGTATACACTGAGTATGTCTATGGGGTATGTATTATATAGGCACCTGGGCTGAGCCTGAGATGAGCCATAATGGAGTCATCTACCACCTCACTACCACGATGCGATTTGGGGTGGGGGGGCAATGTAGCCAGTTTTGTTGTTGTCATTACCTGTTTCTGAAATCACCATTACCCACTAATGAACTTGTCATTTTTGCAGATTAATAGTGACGTATTTATCGTTTACAAATTAGCTAATCTATAGCACAAAATCAAATGGTTTTGTCTGTTTTAGAAGTTTTTTTCCGAGGTATCTCTTCTTGCTTCAGCCATGCAGTGCGCCTTGCAAAAGTGATTGCTGTCCTTGCTATGAAATTGTTTACGTTACCCTGTATATCTAAAAATGACCATATACATTGATTGTTTTAAAGCAAAACGAAACAATTAAAATGAGTTTGAAGCAAAACTCCTGAACAATTTAAAGTCAAATCTATTGTAAGTCCTGTTCAGCAGGTATAGCCAGATGCGTTGTCTCAGGTAGCTTACTTTTATTCCGGTACAACACCATTTTCAACATGGATAACAATAACCTAGAAAATGACACAGGTTGTCTCAAATAATAAAGGCTAATATCGTGCAAGCCGTTTTTAGCATTTGATTGCTGAAGGTGCCGCCTGCAGATGTGCAAGATCAGGAACAGACTGCCTACCTTGTGTTGATCAGTGCACGAAGCTGGACAGAGTGCGCTTTTTGTCTAGGCTACTGATATTGCCTGGTGGTGTTCGGCATCCAAAATGATTTGTAGATCAATGACTATCAACACAGTTACATGTAGTTCGACACTGAAGGTATTTTCAGAAGGTAGAAAGAATGTAAAAAAAATAATTATAGTTGTGTTCCGGCGATTTTTGTTACGTTTTGAATTGATTTTCTGACCAAAATATGCTACATTTTGATCAGTTTGTTGTCCACGGACCAACTTAGCCTGACGACTCACACAGTTTAGCCTGTCATTCGCTACATACATAGTCTGAGACTGCCGTCGTTTGTGGTGACAAGGGGCGTTGTACAAGACAAAGTCCTCAGCGATTTGGATATTCTCTAACCATTCAGATAATCACATTTTCTAACCGCCGCTTTACCTATGTATGTTCTGACTCTGGCCCAACCCATCGGTTTCTGGACCAATCAGACGGCCCGAATGTGTTTGCATTGAGTGACTGGTCGGGGTGGTACTCTGATCCATACTCATTGCAGAGAGGATACTAATGTCTGTGTCATGGCGTAGCGTTTTGCCGAAGCAAGGAGTCTGGGTAGCCAGGCCAATGGACCAATACACTTGTATCTTTAAACCTTTTGAATTGGGGTCTGATTTATTGTGAATCGTAACATCCCTATTATTGACTATCAACTCTTAGGCTCCAAGTCAGTCATATATTGACAGTTGTCTCCTGTGCTCCCCCCCCAACCTCCCTGACAGACAGCCATAGACATCTTGACCACAGTGGTCAGATACACCAAAACCCCGCTCTCTGAGATGCTGGTCTGCCAGGCCTTCCCTGTGGTGGCCCAGTGTACCCTCCGCACAGATGACAACACCACCATGCAGGTACACAGACTGAGAAGGGCCCAAAGATGTTCATCCCAACTCTATTTTTTATACCTGTACACCTTTTTATATATATATTTTTTCTCTCCTGTATATATTAATTGATGGAAATGAACTCAAACCCCATCCTCTTCAGAACGGTGGTGAGTGTCTGCGGGCGTATGTGTCGGTGGCCCTGGAGCAGGTGGGCCAGTGGAGGGACACGGAGGGCCACAGTGGTCTGTGGTACGTGATGCAGGTGGTCAGCCAGTTACTTGACCCTAGGACATCAGAGTTCACTGCTGCCTTCGTGGGCCGCCTGGTGTCTACGCTGATCGCCAGCACCGAGCTGGGAGAGCAGCTGGACCAGATCCTCAGAGCCATCCTCAGCAAGATGCAGCAGGCCGAGACACTCAGTGTCATGCAGGTAGAACGAAAGCCCTCCGTCTGTCACTCTCTGGAACTGACCCCTCTAAATCCATCGGTGGGATTCAGTGGTTTCTGGGATGTTGAGGTGTCAAAATGTCAAACTTCCTGTATTCAATTGATTTTCATCTGTTGTATAGCGGCTTGCATCATGGTTATTCAGTGATTGCTCTTTTGCCACCCGTATAGACCCTGCTAACATTGGACTCCTCTCCCCAGTCTCTGATCATCTCTCTCCTCCTCTCCTCAGTCTCTGATCATGGTGTTTGCCCACCTGGTCCACTCTCAGCTGGAGCCTTTGTTGGAGTTCCTGTGCAGTCTGCCGGGCCCCACAGGGAAACCGGCCCTGGAGTTTGTCATGGCCGAATGGATGAGCCGACAGCACCTCTTCTACGGACAGTATGAGGGCAAAGTCAGGTGAGGGCTTAGGGTCGGCCCTGGAGCAGCCACTCTCCCCAAGATAGATGATAAAGTAGAATATGACTGTTGTCCACCCGTTGAAGCAAATGTGTGTTCCTCTCTGTACTCCCCTTTCCACCTTTATTACTAGGGATTTGAACCGTTAAACGCTAAGAATCTATTCATTATTTTGTTTATGACGTTTGTGTTTCCCCTTCTCCTGTGTCGTCCCTGTTTAGTACGGTAGCCCTGTGTAAGCTTCTGCAGCACGGCCTCAATACAAACGACAAGCGTCTCCAGGACATCGTTGTCAAGGGTGAGGAGGTCTTCGGCCCTGACGAGGGCATCCGCACACGCTCCAAATCTGCCAAGCGTACGACCAATACAGATATCCTCTTTGTCATCAGCTGTTTTTCTAAGCGTTTAGTCGAAATATAAGAGAATAAACAAGAAAATGCTATACATTTGCTGAAGAAAATTGCGTTGCCTATATGAATGAATGATCCATATAAGCACCCTCTTCCCCCATTCTCTGGCCTAGTGTATGATAAGGAATGTATTTGCTTCATTGTTAATGTTTTTGTTGGTGGTCTACACTTTGATGGTATGCACATCTTAGTGTTGCTATAAGGTCTCGCTCTCGCTTTCTCCAGATCCAGAGAAGTGGACCAACGTTCCGTTGCTAGTGAAGGTCTTTAAGTTGATTGTCAATGAGCTGTCATCAGTGGTGGAGGCCAATGCAACCAGAGCTGCCGCAGCAGACTGGAGTCCAGGTGATCCGTTACAGCTATGTAACAGCCACGCATGTCAATTTCTCTCTTTGGCCTTGAGGGGACAGTTCAGACAAATTACAAAAGGATATACACTGAACAAAAATATAAACGTAACATATGAAGTGTTGGTACCATGTTTCATGAGCTGAAATAAACGATCCCAGAAATGTTCCATACGCACAAAAAGCGTATTTCTCTCAAATGTTGTGCACAAATTTGTTTACATCCCTGTTAGGGAGCATTTCTCATTTGCCAAGGTAATCCATCCACCTGACAGTTGTGGCACATCAAGAAGCTGATTTAAACGGCATGCTCATTACGCAGGTGCACCTTGTGCTGGGGGAAAATAAAAAGGTCGCTCTAAAATGTGCCGTTTTGTCACACAGATCTCTCAGATTTTGAGGGAGCGTGCAATTGGCATGCTGACTGCAGGAATGTCTGCCAGAGCTGTTGCCAGAGAATTGAATGTTAATTTCTCTACCTTTTAGAGACGCCTCCAATGTTGTTTTGGAGAATTTGCCAGTACGTCCAACTGGCCTCACAACCGCAGACCACGTGTAACCACGCCAGCCCAGGATCTCCACATCCGGCTTCTTCACTTGCTGGATCGTCTGAGACCAGCCACACGGACAGCTAATGAAACTGTTGGTTTACACAACTGAAGAATTTCTGCACAAACTGTCAGAAACAGTGTCAGGGAAGCTCATCTGCGTGCGCGTCGTCCTCACCAGTGTCTTGATCTGACTGCAGTTTGGCGTAGTAACCGACTTAAGTGGTGAAATGATCACCTTCGATGGCCACTGGCACGCTGGAGAAGTGTGCACTTCACTGATGAATCCCGTTTTCAACTGTACCGGGCAGATGACAGACAGCATGTATGGCGTCGTGTGGACGAGCTGTTTGCTGATGTCAACGTTGTGAACAGAGTGCCCCATGGTGGCATTGGGGTTATGGTATGGGCAGGCGTAAGCTACGGACAACAATCACAATTGCATTTTAGCGATGGCAATTTGAATGCACAGAGATACCGTGACAAGATCCTGAGGTCCATTGTCGTGCCATTCATCCGCCGCCATCACCTCATGTTTCAGCATGATAATGCACGGCCCCATGTTGCAAGGATCTGTACACAATTCCTGAAAGCTAAAAATGCATATTCACCAGACATGTTGAGCATGTTTGGCAAACCCTGGATCGATGTGTACGACAGCATGTTCCAGTTCCCGCCAATATCCAGAAACTTCGCACAGCCATTGAAGATGAGTGGGACAACATTCCACAGGCCACAATCAACAGCCTGATCAACTCTATGTGAAGGAGATGTCACGCTGCATGAGGCAAATGGTGGCCACACCAGATACTGACTGGTTTTCTGATCTACACCCCTACTTATCTATGACCAACATTAATATCTGTATTCCCAGTCATGTGAATTCCATGGATTAGGGCCTAAATAATTTATTTAATTTTACTGATTTCCTTATGAACTGTAACTCAGTAAAATCTTTGAAATTGTTGCGTTTTAAAATATTTTTGTTCAGTGTATTTATTCCCTTACCTAGAGTTGAAAGCAGTTTTGAAAGCTGTGTCAGACTCATGTCTTTATTTGGCTGGTAAATACCCTCCTGTCTCTTAATCGTATGACCTTGGTGTTGTCTGTTGAAAATGTGGTCTCTGATAACTGTATGTGTGTTTTTTAGTGTTATGAAATCAATTGGGCCCCATTGTAGCTAATCCCAAAGTGTTTTGTTGTTACTGCAGATTCAGTACGAATGTGGGAGGAAGAGGAGGAGGAGGATGATGAGGAGGATGAAGGGCTGACCGGGCAGCTTCTCTCTGACCTCATCGCTTCCAACAAATATGGTGAGAACTTCCCTCTCGGGCTCTTCCAGATGTCTACTCAATCAGTGCACTAGGCAGGCAGACGTTTTGGAGCTTTATCTGCCATGTTTCACAGGTATCAAATTGTTTTAGTTTTTTTTCATGTGGTTTTTTTTTTCCAGATGAAAACTACTATGAGGAGGATGATGAGGAGGATCCAGATGCCTTGAAGGACCCCATATATCAGATAGACCTCCAGGTAATGCTAATCTGTTCAGTTTAGATTTAGTTTACACAAACATGACTAGTCAGGGCAAATGTGGTTGTGCTTTTTTAAAATTTGTCCTTGAGGAGATTGATCAAGTTAAATTGAACAGATTTCAATGGTCTGTGACATTTTGGGTTGTATTTTGATGTCTTACCTTCACTTTTTAAGTGAACGTTCTTGTGCTTTGTGTTTTTAGGCCTACCTGACAGATTTCCTGATCCAGTTTTCCCAGTCTCCGTGCTACAGCATGTTCTCTGGCCACCTCAACGATGCTGAGAGGAGAGTCCTGCAGTCTATCAGCATCTAAACCTGCCCCCATCATCCCCTTTCCTACATCAACCCTACCATAACTCTCTCGTTCAATCCCTCTCGCTCACCAACCAATTACCAACCCCTGAGTGGGGAAAAGGCTCTGATTGGCCAGGTGGTTGTTGATGCTTTACCTCCATCTCCAAGAGAGGAACATGGACGGACGGGGGAGAAGAGACAGACTTGCACTTACCCATGAGAGTCTTCTGACTGAAAGGATGGCCAGGAAAATACTGCAGATTTGGGAAGGTTGAGGTTAGATTTAGGGGAGTGAGGGACACCCAGGTTTGTTCCGAGATAGGACTGGGAGACAGTTGTGGAGTGACCTCCTTAGTTTCTCCTCGCTCCTCTGCCCTATTGGACTTGTCGGGGACGTTGGGATGTGAGAGGGGTTGATGTTTTACAATGGGAGAAGCAGGCAGGGCAACTATGATATATGAACTCTGTCTTTACTGTGTCCGGTTTTTAACTCAACCCACTTATTTTTGTGCGTCTGTAAAAAAAAAAAAAAAATGTAACCTTCCAAGAGGCAAAAGAGACTTCATGATGACGGAAAGACAAAGATAAACCTCTGAGACAAAGAAACATTGGTGGCCTTATTGACTTCTGATTGGGATGAAAACCTTGAGGACTTCCGGTCCCGACTGGGGACTGGGTGGGTATGAGGGATTCAGACTGTTGCCATGGTGACTCAAAGCCATGTAATTTCATTGTACCCACTGGAGTTGGGATGAAAGTCTAAATAAAAGTCCCAACAGGACACCATTTTAAGTTTCCATTGTTATTTGGTCACTTTCCCAGGTAGTGAGAATGTGAGTACAAAATGTGAGTACATAGTCTATATGTTACCAAATCCAAATGTTTGTCATAGTTGTCAGTTCAGTTGTTTGTTTGACCTTTCACTTAGGGCCTTGAAGTGTTTGACACTTTGTAATCTCTTACCAGAAGAATTTGGTGTGTTTCTTCCACAATTGTGCTGTCATAAGTGTTGGCTGTCTCTCAGTAAATGCCTCTTCTGAAATGTGATTTACAATGAATGCAAAGCTGGTATACACACAAATTATAAATATAATTTGTATCAGTTCTTAGTTGACTCTGTTTGTAAATGGGGGCTTTTGTGAAAGAGAATGGCAAATGCAGGACAGTTATTACTATTTTTGTGATTGCATTTATTAATCATTTGCATCAATAATAGAAAAATGCAACACCTGAATGAATTGGAAGAACACAATTTTGGTACTGGAAATACTGATTTTGTTCTGTAAACTACTGGCCTAGGATAACTTACTTTTAGGTGGTATGCTGTATTCAAATTAGTAATAGTCAGCTCAGCTGTCACTGAAGCCAATTAGAGGGTTCTCATCCTGTGTGCTGTAGACAGGATGCTATCTTCTAAAAATGCCAGTTGGAATAATGTGCAGTGTATTATTTCCACCAGGATGCCGGGGAGGCGCTAAGGAATCTCATTGGTCTCATCTGACCCCTGGGTGAACAGCGTCACAGGCGATGTGTCATTCTACCCAGATCTTGTTGATCACTAACCTCATTCCCTCCCGTCTGTCATGTAATTCCACAACTAGAGCATGATTATAGAGATATTATTATTCGCAGCGGCGTATGGAGCAAAATAGCTGTTAAAGCTGCCAGTGGTTTTGCGCAAAAATCGACTTTTTCGTCATTTTGGACAGTATGTTCACAGTAGGCAAAATGTCCCTTATCGCTATGGCTCTGCCAGTGATGACCGTCCTCCTCTCCTCCTGGCAGGGTAAGTCTTGACGATGGTGCTTGGTTTTTCGAACAGGCCGCGGCACTACGCTACATTTCTGGATACAATTTACACGTGTTGCAAGAATGTATCCATAAATTGTAGCGGTAGACGAATCCACTAGAGACAAGGCTAATGTATCCAGATAATGCCTCAACGTTCTAAAGGGTTTCCAGACATGATGCATTTTTTTCGGCTGTGTCACCTATATGTATTATAGACCTTTATGTATGTTGTGTGTTTTATTTATTCAAGAATTTCCATGGTTGTCTCAAATGAAATGCGAAACGCACGATAGGCATATAGTCTCACGCCTACATAGACAACAGTTATTCTGGCCTATATTTCGTAATTTTATCTCGAATAGATCTACCGTTCATTAAGTATGCGTAATGTTTATTAATCACAAAATAGTCTAACCCGTATTAGAACCCAGTGGTGTCAAAGCAATAAGTAATTGGCAGAAGTGATCAGGGGAACATCACATTTTAATTTGATTAGATACACGAAATCAAATGATCAATCCATTGACTGTTACATTATTCATTTAATTATATTTACAGTATATTGCACTAAATGGGGACTGAACTCATTTAAATGAACATACTTTCATATGACATGGGCTCAGATTCCTTTGTAGTTGGTTCTAGTGATGGGCATTCCGAGTATTTTCGGTGAGTCGGTCTATTTGGCTCGCTTCACGTAAAAGAGCCGTCTCATTTGACTCCCGAATGACTTTTCGTTCAAAATCGATCTAGGACCAAAGAAAAATTGCAGATCTCTAAAGTAAAGCCCCAAAATTAGGCTACCATTATGTCAGATAGTGAAATGCGCGTTCACGTATTTTTTGGGTCCGGAGAAATGATTAGATCACCTGCATAATTTATTTTTTATTTTTAAGGAACTGCAAAAATGAGCGTGGACCAGAATGGTTCGCTCTCCTCACTATTTACTGAGGGAGCCAAATGAACGGCTCTTTCACTGATGCTATTCGGTTCCCGACGTTCAAAAAAGAGCTGTTAGTTCGCGAACCAACACATCCCTAGTTGATTCATCTGTAGTCCCTTAGACCAGAAGGAAATTACATTAATGAAGCAGAAACTTCCTAATATGGGTTGGGAGGTAGTGGGGCACCTATGCAAGTGGCATAATTACCTATAACCCTTTTATTTATTTTTATTTCACCTTTATTTAACCAGGTAGGCCAGTTGGGAACAAGTTCTCATTTACAACTGTGACCTGATTGATTACACTTGAGGCTACTCAGTGGACTTAATATATTTAGTGAGACACCAAACAGCCCATTGGCTACATCTCAACACATAATTACTCTGTAATTACACTTGGAGGTTGAAGAAGGACACAGTAAAAATGTTCAGTGGTTATATGCATTAGGCTGTCCTGTAGGGCCTGATGCTATATGTCCGTCAGGTGCATTCAACTCTGAACCTACGAGATCCCGAGCCTGCTGGGTGTCTGTTCTACCTGATAATTAATTGCACACACCTGGTGTACCAGGTCTAAATCAGTCCCTGATTTGAAGGGAACAAATAAAAACTGAAGAACTGGCTTCAAGGTCCAGAGTTGAGTTTGAGGGTAGAACAGAAACCGAGCAGGCTCCGGATCTCGTAGGGTCAGAGTTGAATGCACCTGACGGACATATAGCATCAGGCCCTACAGGACAGCCTAATGCATATAACCACTGAACATTTTTACTGTGACATTCTTCAACCTCCAAGTGTAATTACAGAGTAATTATGTGTTGAGATGTAGCCAATGGGCTGTTTGGTGTCTTACTAAATATATTAAGTCCACTGAGTAGTCTCAAGTGTAATCAGCTTTCTTTTGCCTCTGTAAGTCCACCCTTCTGAATCTGGCTCTGGCTCTGTCTGTTTATGCTTGTCTGTATCTGCAGTGGGTGCCACTGATGACTGCTTGTGGTACGTGGATAAGAATGGCACGTGGCACAACGGTATCCCCTGTCCCCTGATGACCTTCTGTTGTGGGAATTGCCACAAGCGCTACTGTTGCCTGGACGGCCTCAAAAGGATCACTGAGAGGGAGCAGAAGCGCTGCGTGCTCTTCCAGTTCAGGTGTGTGTGTTTGTGTGACTGGCTCACTAAATGTCAGAGTACACATTGGTCATATTTTGCTAATTGATTACATTGCTACGCTCAGCACTATATTTCTCTCTGAGAAACCGCCCAGAAGCGGCCGTCTTCCGGGGGGCCGGAAGTGATTGAATCGGCCCGGAATCGTGTGTCGGACTCGGCCCGGAATCAAAATGAATGACTGCCCAGAATCGGCCCACGTACATCGTTTCCGTCTACCTGAATTCAGCAGACTTTGCCAGCATTTTACCAGAATCCCCCCAGAAGTGGCCAGATGCAAATTTAAATTAATGTATGCAAAATTACCCGATTTTAGTCATTTTAAATATTACTACTATACATTTTATACATACAAATAAACCCATCCACAAAAAAAAACTGTTTGTGCCAGAGGGAACACCATACACCTGGTGACCGTGTCAGCGTGCATGCATCTAGCTCACCACAGGAGTCTCTACAGCGTGATTGGACAAGGACATCCCGGCTGGCCAAACCCTCCACTAACTCGGACGACGCTGGGCCAATTGTGCGTCGCCTCATGGGTCTCCCGGGCGCAGCCGGCACGGATCTCAAACGAGCATCTGTAGAAACGCTGTTTGTACTGCGATGCAGTGTCTTAGACCGCTGCGCCACTCGGGGGGTTCCATCCACAAAGTTTTTAATGCTTATCAATTGCCTTGCACAAAATACTACACAGGACTCTTAATGAATTTCTTTAAAATATTAATTGTATTTTCTGATCACAGAAACAATGAGGAAAATATGGAGAGAAAAAAATTATGAAATGTTAATTAGATAAAGCAACCCGTGTATTCATCTGCCAGAGAGTAGCCCCAATCGGCCCGAGCCCCAAGTAAAACATTTGGGCCAGATAACTCACTCCGGAATCGGCCCGAGCTCAATCCCCGCATCCTAGCCATAAGTAATACCGCCGAAGGCCTAGAAGGATCAGCTTCAGATGTTAGTTGATGGATGGATTGATAGTTTGGTTTACATTCATTCACAAGCTGCTGAAGGGTATGTTATGTGAGAGTATATTGTACTTCTTCAAGACCTGGGCCACATGACGTCGGCTGAGTCTGAAGCTCAGTCGAGTGCCCCGACTCTCAGCCGGAATCGGCCCAGATCCAGTGTGCGAGCTGGGCATGTATCAATACAGTTTAGTGGTCACTCTGTATTCCCTCTCGGGGATTGGTGTAATGTTGAGGTAAGTGACCTTGCATCTTGCATCTGAGAGGACACAACACTGCAGATTTTTTTCACACCATAAAAAGCTTTCATCATCACTTAACACCACTGAGCACGCTGGGAGCAGTAACACTCAAATGGAGATTAGGGAGAAAATGTTGTGATTTTTAAAATGTATTTCACCATGGAGTGAAAGGAGGTACTATGGAGGTACTTCTTTTTACATTTACCCCTTTTTCTCCCCAATTTCGCGATATCCAAATGGTAGTTACAGTCTTGTCTCATCGCAGCAACTCCCGTACAGACTCAGGAGAGGCGAAGGTCGAGAGCCATGCGTCCTCCGAAACATGGCCCAAACAAGCCGCACTGCTTCTTGACACAATGCCAGCTTAACCTGGAAGCCAGACACACCGATGTGTCGGAGGTAACACCGTACACCTGGCGACCGTGTCAGCATGCATGCGCCCGGCCCACCACAGGAGTCGCTAGAGCGCGATGGGACAAGGACATCCCTGCCGGCCAAACCTAACCCGGATGACGCTGGGCCAGTTGTGGGCCGCCCCATGGGTCTCCCGGTCGCAGCCGGCTGCGACAGAGCCTGGACTCAAACCAGGATCTCTAGTGGCACAGCTAGCAACTGTGATGCGGTGCCTTAGACCACTGCGCCACTCGGGAGGCCTTTAACTTTGACTCATTGTTTTTGCTTTCCGTTTGTCCTACTGAGCATGACCCAGTTTGAAAACACCTTTAAGGTGAAGCAGAAGAATCCTCTGCACCTACAACTACACTGAACATAAATATAAACGCAACATGCAACATTTTCTACGATTTTGCTGAGTTACAGATCATATAAGGAATTCAGTCAATTGAAAAAATTAATGAGGCCCTATTCTATGGATTTCGAATGACTGGGAATACAGATATGCATCTGTTGATCACAGATACAGATAGACAAGGGCATGGATCAGAAAACCAGTCAGTATCTGGTGTGACCACTATTTGCCTCATGCGGTGCGACACATCTCCTTCGCATAGAGTTGATCAGGCTGTTGGTTGTGGCTTGTGGAATGTTGTCCCACTCCACTTCAATGGCTGTACAAAGTTGCTGGATGTTGGAGGGAAATGGAACACGCTGTCGTACATGTCTATCCAGAGCATCCCAAACATGCTCAATGGATGACATGTGTAGTGAGTATGCAGGCCATACAATAACTAGCTTCCAGGAATTGTGTACAGATCCTTGCAACATGAGGCTGTGCATTATCATGCTGAAGCATGAGGTGGTGGATGAATGGCACAACAAGGGGCATCAGGATCTTGTCAAGGTATTCAAATTGCCATTGAAAAATGCAATTGTGTTCATTGTCCGTAGCTTATGCCTGCCCATACCATAACCCCACCGCCACAATGGGGCACTCTCTTCACAACGATGACATCAGCAAACCGCTCGCCCACACGATGCCATACACGTGGTGTGCGGTTGTGAGGCCGGTTGGACGTACTGCCAAATTCAGTAAAACAATGTCGGAGGCGGTTTATGGTAGAGCAATTAACATCCAATTGGTCGACATTCCCTCAGAGCTGCACATTTTAGAGTGGCCTTTTAGTGTCCTCAGCACAAGGTGCAGCTGTGTAATGATCATGCTGTTTTAATCAGCTTCTTTACATGCCATACCTGTCAGGTGGATGTATTATCTTGGCAAAGGAGAAATGCTCACTAACAGGGATGTAAACAAATTTGTGTGCACAATTTGAGAGAAGTAAGCTTTTTGTGCGTACAGAACATTTCTGGGGTATTTTATTTTAGCTCATGAAGCATAGGACCAACATTTTACATGTTGCATTTATATTTTTGTTCAGTGTATGTTACGGGAGGTCAGGGATCTGGCAGTGTGGTGCCAGTACAACAACTTCTCCCTCAACATCATCAAGACAAAGGAACTGATCATGGACTACAGGAAAGGGAGGGCCGAGCATTCCCCCATTCACATCGGCAGGGCTGTAGTGCAGCGGATCGAGAGCTTGAAGTTCCTCGGTGTCCACATCACTAAGGATCTACCATGGTCCAAACACACCAACACAGTCGTGAAGAGGGCATGACAACGCCTCTTCCCCCTCAGCATGTTAAAACGATTTGGCATGGGCCCTCAGATCCTCAAATTATACAGCTGCACATTTGAGAGCATCTTGACTGGCTGCATCAACGCTTGGCATGGACTCTGCTTGGCATCCGACCGCAAGGCGCTACAGAGGGTGCACCAAGTCTGAACCAAGAGAACCCTGTACACCCTCCCCTCCCCCCAGCGATGAGACTAAATAGTTAGTCTGGATAGCAATTTGGTTAACTATTTTACTATTTGCATTGACCCTTTTTGCACTAACTTTTTTGACTCATCACATATGCTGCTGCTACTGTTAATTATCAATCCTGTTACCTAGTCACTCTATTCCTAGTTATATGTACAGTTGAAGTCGGAAGTTTACATACACTTAGGATGGAGTCATTAAAACTCGTTTTTCAACCACTCCACAAATTTCTTGTTAACAAACTATAATTTTGGCAAGTCGGTTAGGACATCTACTTTGTGCATGACACAAGTCATTCTTCCAACAATTGTTTAGAGACAGATTATTTCACTTATAATTCACTGTATCACAATTCCAGTGGGCCAGAAGTTTACATACACTAAGTTGACTGTGCCTTTAAACAGATTGGAAAATTCCAGAAAATGATGACATGGCCTTAGAAGCTACTGATAGGCTAATTGACATCATTTGAGTCAATTGTAGGTGTACATGTGGATGTATTTCAAGGCCTACCTTCAAACGCAGTGCCTCTTGGCTTGACATCATGGGAAAATCTAAAGAAATCAGCCAAGACCTCAGAAAAACAATGTAGACCTCCACAAGGGAGCAGTTTCAAACGCCTGAAGGTACAACGTTCATCTGTACAAACAATAGTACGCAAGTATAAACACCATGGGACCACGCAGCCATCATATCGCTCAGGAAGCTGACGCGTTCTGTCTCCTAGAAATTAACGTACTTTGGTGTGAAAAGTGCAAATCAATCCCAGAACAACAGCAAAGGACCTTGTGAAGATGCTGGAGGAAACTGGTACAAAAGTATCTATATCCACAGTAAAAACGAGTCCTATATTGACATAACCTGAAAGGCCGCTCAGTAAGGAAGAAACCACTGATCCAAAACCGCCATAAAAAAAACAGACTACGGTTTGCAACTGCACATGGGGACAAAGATCGTACTTTTTGGAGAAATGTCCTCTGGTCTGATGAAACAAAAATATAACTGGCCATAATGATCATTGTTATGTTTGGAGGAAATAGGGGGAAGCTTGCAAGCCGAAGAACATCAACCCAACCGTGAAGCACGTGGGTGGCAGCATCATGTTGTGAGGGTGCTTTGCTGCAGGAGGGACTGGTGCACTTCACAAAATAGATGGCATCATGAAGAAGGAAGATTATGTGGATATATTGAAGCAACATCTCAAGACATCAGTCAGGAAGTTAAAGCTTGGTCGCAAATAGGTCTTCCAAATGAACAATGACCCCAAGCATACTTCCAAAGTTGTGGCAAAATGGCTTAAGGACAACAATGTCAAGGTATTGAAGTGGCCATCACAAAGCCCTGACCTCAATCCTATATAACATGTGTGGGCAGAACTGAAAAAGTGTGTGCAAGCAAGGAGGCCTACAAACCTGACTCAGTTACACCAGCTCTGTCAGGAGGAATGGGCCAAAATTCACCCAACTTATTGTGGGAAGCTTGTGGGAGGCTACCCGAAACGTTTGACCCAAGTTAAACAATTTAAAGGCAATGCTACCAAATAGTAATTGAGTGTATGTAAACTTCTGACCCACTGGGAATGTGATGAAAGAAATAAAAGCTGAAATAAATCATTCTCTACTTTTATTCTGACATTTCACATTCTTAAAATAAACTGGTGATCCTGACTGACCTAAGACAGGGAATTTTTACTAGGATTAAATGTCAGGAATTGTGAAAAGCTGAGTTTAAATGTATTTGGCTAAGGTGTATGTAAACTTCCGACTTCAACTGTACATATCTACCTCAATTACATCATACCCCTGCACATCGACTCGATACTGGTACCCCGTACCAAGTTAAAACACTCATTGTGTTTTATTAATTGTATTATTACCTGTTATTACTTTTCTATTATTTCTCTATTTTCTTTCTCCATTGTTGGAACGGGCCCTTAAGTAAGCATTTCACTGTTAGCCTACACCTGTTGTTTACGAATCATGTGACAAATACAATTCATAACACTTCTCATCTTAAGAGTGCTGATCTAGGATCAGTCACCTCTGACCACATGTCATCGTATTCATTATGATCTAAAAGGTCAAACTGATACTAGAACAGCACCCCTATACTATGAGACGCTTTGTGAATAGCTGAGCTGAGGCAGAGATGGGACTGGACAGCTGTTTATGAACCCTGGAACTGTGGGCTCGCAGGGTAACTCTGTGGATGAAACAGTTGGTAATTGCTATATTGATACTTTTGCACTTAATGTTAGAGTGAAGTAGATCATGTGTTGATATTACTCTGTGGAAGCTTTTAGATAGAGTCTGAGGTGTCTTCCTCTCCCGTCCTCTCCTAGCCCTACCACCATCGCTGGTATTGCTTCGTCCATCTTGCTCTTCGTGGCTATCATTGCTACCATGGTGTGCTGCTTCATGTGTTCCTGCTGTTACCTTTACCAGCAACGACAGCAGCGTGGCAGGACTCCCTATGACGGTACCATGATGGATTTTTGTTAACAGAATGTGTTAATATGATAGATGATGTGCGTATATAATGTGGTGTTTTTTGGCAGAAGTTACATTTGGGATTGTAGTTGGGAAGGGTTTTAAGTCTGCCTGCTTTTGAATGTAATAATGTCAGGCGTAGTTATAATGTGAAAAGAATTTGGGACTTTTTAAAACGGCGAAAATGGAGGTGGCGATTCATTGAATTAGTGCGATCATCACAGTGTACTGTATTTCCGTATTGACTCAATGATAAGGAAGCTCTGTATGCTTCAACCTCAGCCCAGCACATCCCAATGGCCAGCTACCCTGTGGAGCCCATGTATGATGCTTACGGCAAGCCGCTGGTGATGGGACATCCTGATTATCAGCACCCTGGTTACCCAATGGCACCTCAGTATTCTGGCATGCCCCAGCCATACCCCATAATGCAACCCGGGCCGTTCCCCCCGTACCCCATGGCAGACCCTGGCTACCCTCAGGGAGGTAAGAGGACAACCTGAAACACCTTTATTATCACCACTGAGTGATGTGATTTGTAGACTAATGTAATATCAATGTCTGAAGAGTAAACAAAATCATGTAGCTCATTTTTAGAAAAAGCCAGATATTGTAATCCAAGTTATAGTTAAGCTTTTACTGTTGTGTGTTTCAGCACCCCCTCCTTACTCCCCGCCACAGTACACTCCCCACCCCGGTCACTGATGGGATGAAAGAAAGTACTGTACATGGAGAGGAGAAACAAAGTAGGGACTGCGTCAAGAAGAGAAGGCGACCACAAGAAGGCAACCAAGGCTCTCCTAGCGGTTGCCCAGTGAAAGATAACCAGAGGCACTTTATTGTCCTTTATTTTCTACATCCTTTAAAGGAACAGAGCATATGCTGAGTTGGGTTCTCCTGTCTGTCCTGACACTGAACTTGATTCCCACTGACAGTCTAATGTGGAAAATGTCACACCATTCCGAGTGAGGTAACCAACCTGCATCCTTCATCCATGCACTTACTCTGACATCTATATCCCTCGCAATTAGTGTAACCCAAAACCACATTCTTCAAGGTCACATGCTTTGTTTGACATTAATTCTCTGCTTAAGACATTTGACTTGAGGAATGGTGAACATCTGTTTTCACATGTTTGCTTGGCTTTAATCCGGTAGTGGACAGAGCGAGGGTCATACCTGCAGATAACAGGGTGTGTGTGAGAGCTGGTTGACTCTTATCTGTTGTATAAAAGTCAGAATGCTCAGAAGAGTTGACGGCTCCTCTCGCTCTGTCGGACCCCTTTAGTCAGCTCTCCATGGGGATTTATTTGTTATCTCATGCTCAGCTTGTCTTCTGTAATCGATTAACATTTACTTTATGTATATTAGAATGTCAGTTAGACAGTACATGTTCTGCTACATCCCAATGTGTCATGGTACTCAGTTGTCAGAAATGCGTTGATTTATTAGTGGAATCTGTGTAAATGTTAATTTTCAGTAATATATCCAGCCAATATTTAACTTAAATAACAAATCTGAGCCTTGTGTCATCGTGAATTCAAGAAACTATTTCAAGACATATTTTGTAAACAATATTTTAACATGTCTTATTATTGTTGTAACAGACACACCTTTTTAGAAATGTTTGACCATGAAATGCTTCGAGCATTTCCTTACATTGTTTTATTTATGGCTATGATCTTTTTCTCTGAGCCATTGTTGTGCACCTTGTAGGATGTTTGAACTGTACAGTAGAGCCTGACGTGTTGCGCATGTTGTACAGTTTACTATGAGTGACCACTGAAAGGCTCGTCCCAGGTCAAATGTGTTGGATAAGGTGACATTCTATTTTACCCACCCTGAGATTCTTAATAGATTTTTCTATTGAATAATATTGAGAATTTTAGCATATTTGTTCAGAGAGGAATGATGAAGCAATCATGCAATAGATATACAGATTCTTCTTGGCCAGCCAGTGTTTAAAAGTGTCAATGTAAAACAGTGACATACTCTTATTTATAAACCCTATTGATATTTTATTATTTGAATTGGATTACTGTAATATTTATTGTCAACATGTAAAGTGTATGTACGGTGGTGAGAGAACGTTTGAACTGTTTAGAATTTCTGCCTACATTTGACCTAGAATGTGATCAGATCTTCACCTAAGTCCTACTAATAGATCAAGTTGACCCTGATTTTAAACAAATAACACAAAAACAGTTGTACCCTTTCATTTCTTTATTGAGAAAATTGATCCAACATTACATTTATTTGTTGGAAAAAGTACGTGAACCTCTAGATGAATCATCTTAATTAAGTGTATTAAAGTAGTCTAAAGTTGAGTGTTTGGTCCCATATTCCTAGCATGCAATGACTACATCAAGTTTGTGACTTTATAAACTCCTGGGATGCATTTGCAGTTTGTTTTGAAAGTGTTTGGGGTTTCGTTTTGCCCAACAGAAACGGAATGGCTTGCCGTTTTGGAATCACTTTTATTTGAGGTAAGAATAGAGCATGTTTTTGAACATGTCCACATTCATGTGGATGCTACCATGATGATGGATAATCATGAATTGATCATGAGTGATGTTAAGTGAGAAGGTTACAAACATCTTATCTACTCAATTAAAAATACAATTACTCCAGTCATCATTCCCCATTCGGTTACTATTGGGAAGAACATCATCCAAAACCCGACAAAAACAAACTGCAAATGCATCCAGAGTTTTTGTAGAGTCACAAGCTTGATGTAGTCATTACATGCTAGGAATCTGGGACCAAATACTATACTTTTGACTACTTTAATACAATAAATACAGATGATTAATCTCGAGGTTCACATACGTTTTCGAACAAAGAAATTGAATGTTGGATCAATTGTCTCAATAAAGAAATGTAAAAGTACAATTGTTTTTGTATTTGTTTAAACATGTTCACATCTATTATGACATTTTAGGTAAACATGTATGCAGAAATACAGAAAATCCTAAAGAGTTCACAAGCACATAATTGAAAAAACGTTCTAAATTTTGAATGCAATTATTTTTTGGTGTACATTTTACCAGAGCGTAAATCACATCTGTTACTAGTTTGAACAGTTCCCAGCTCTTACTTGTTGGTTGTCTGTTTAATGGATGGTAAGACATTGTAATACAATAAGTGCTATGTTTTTTTTCTTTCGAATAACATAAATTATAACTTTGAAATGTAAAATGCAGCAGACTACTGTCGTGTATTGCATGGTACGCTTTCAAATAGTTAACAGACAAACAACCCTTTTGATTTGTCGCCTTGGAATCAATGATATCATTACCGTGAGTGTGTGAAACTTTAGTTTATTAGGAGACGTTTTGGTGATGACGCCCTCTTAGAGGTGGATTCTGAATCTAGTTGGAAGGCAGAAAAGTAAGTATTGGCTTTCAATCATTCAATCACCCAGTCAATTTATAATTGAATGAATCAAATTGCGGAGGCTATGATAGTAATGCAATTTTACTACAGCATTTTGACCACTAGATGTCCTTAAAATTGATACTTTGCAGCCAAGTGAAAAATCTGTTCTACATTCAAAAATATAATTGTAAACTATGTCCTATGAACACAATGTTGCAACAATTTTCTCACATATTCTGTAGTCCTTAGCTTGTTATTAGTTATTAGCTCATTCAACTATGTCATAAAACACCTCAAAAGAATAGACACATCTTCAAAGACTACAAATTCAACTTTCATTGTTTTTTGATTTTTTTCATTGTCTGTGTTCATTGAACACCAAACCCTCTTGAACTAATGCTGTAATCATGAAAGAGGAAGTAGCACTGTGTTATACCATGCTTTGGCATTTCTGGTAAACTCAGCCCTTCCCATTGCCTTTAAAGGACTATGTACCCTGCACTAAATATGGACATGCAGTTTCAAAGGATTTCAAAGAATGTCCCAGCCTTTCAGACCAACTTTCATGATAGACTAACACACTCCATACTGGTACCCCGACTGCAAGCCCAGTCTCAAGTCCTCCCTCTTAGCACCAGGATTGAGGCCTCTGGTGGCTTCTCAGTGAGAGGGACACCACCTTCGGCCCATGGGGATATTCTGCAGGCTCCTACACTAGGAAAGCACACTTTTCTAAAGGAGATACCATACAACTTGTAGGCTACAAACCGTTTTCATCTGTTCCGCTGTGAGGGTGTTTTCTTCTCCAGCCAGAGGCGACCATGTCCAGGAGGAAGGTGAGGGGACTGACGCGGACAGGGCGGCAGGTGAGCGAGGACCCTGACCTGGATGTACTTTTGTCCAACCTGTCCCCTGAGCAAATTGAGGAGCTGGAGAAGGAGGTATTGGTGGCCCCCAACCTGGATCCCAATGAGGAAAGAGCCATAGAGCAGCCTGCCACTAATACTGTCCGGGACCGGGATGCTAAGCTGGACAGCCGGGAGCATCCGGGGAAGCTCAGCCAAAAGGAACAGTCTATTGAGGTATGATTACTAAACATCGAGTCATACAGTGGAACTCCCCCACAGTTAATGTTTATTATGTGTGAGACAGAGTTGGTCTGAAGTCCACCTTGTGAGATGTTTTACTGACACAATCTGCCACCTTAATTGTTTATCCTATGTTTTTCTACCCGGTTTATCCCTTACCTGCCTCTTTTGTTAGGGTATGTTTAATCTCAGGGATACTGACAAAAGTGATAGTGGTGGAAGTTAGTCACGTCCTCTCAGACAGACATCAGCTCCACCCGTTTCACATATTTACTCTTATACGGTAATAAGCCTCATTTTGGTCAATAGGACTGGCTGTTGGAAACCAGATAAACAAATTACAATTCAAAAATGTCTAAAAGATAGTTCATCTACGTTAGTGTTCCTTAAACAGGTGTTTTAATGGTACTTCTGAAATGTATTCCCCTGCCAACTGGATGTCACAAAAGGTTCCAGCAGTTCATGAACTGTGCTCCGCTGCTGTTAGTTCTTAGGGCAGGGGAAACACTATTGTATACCTTTCACATTCTTCGCACAAGTCCCCTTTGGTAAACAGAGAAAATGCTTAAAGATACAGTTATCAAAACAATATTGTGCACAGTGTCACCTGATTTTTGTATAGCTTTGTAGTTTATAGGTCAAAGATGAGTTTTAGTTTGTTTTTAGTTGACAGCTTTTTGATGTAGGGCCCACCAGGTAGGGAGAAACAGAGCCAGGAGATAGCTTTTGGATGTGTATAAAGAAGAGCACTTCAAATGATGGATCCGGGGCCCTGTGGAGCTTCTTAATCCCGGCATGATGGAATTCCTTGGTTGATTGCTCCTATGCTGCTCAATGCCTTTTAAGGAAACATCTGCCAGGGCCGCAGCCTCGAGCAAACAAAACAGATGGAGCAAGGCTCACAAATCAGACACTTAGAGTAGCTGCTCCGCAAATGTATTTCTGCACTATTAACAGACTCCCCCATGCACACTGTAAACACACGCTATCTAACGTCAAGTTTACATTACACGCTGTGGTCTTATATCATAGCGTATGTCGTACTGTGCTCTCCGTGCCAACAAGTTACGCTTCGTACATAGACAAGTTGAGTACAAACAAAGACTTGTTTTAATACCTGATATTTCTAGAGAACATGAATGAACTAATGCATGTTTTTGTGTAAATCATTAGAAACCGCAAAGGCAAGGTTAGGTCATCATGGACACAAACTGATTTGTAGCTGGTGGACAGGCCTATGATTAGTCATGTTGATAGGGCTGTTGGTGGTCATGCAGTGATGACCATAACAGGCAAGGCACATTACGACTGAGAACACGTCATTCTAATTGGATTTGACAGTAGAAAACTATTACTGTTTAGATTCTTGCGTAGATTATTGAAAGTCATGTAAGTGTATGCTTTTCAGATTCACTTAATATGGAAATGTCCCTATGTAATGTTTCTTCTCCTGCAGGGGGAACCCAAGAAGGAGAGCCGGAAACAAGAGTACCTGAGGAAGATGGGCCTGAGTCAGGAGGAGAAAGAAGGAAGGGGGATCAGAAGGCAATCAAGTATCACAACAGAACGAGAGAACAAGATGGAGGAGAGAAATAACAAAAGACCAAACAGCACGAAAGAGGACAGAGTCAGCCTGTCCAATAGATATAGGAGAGAGGAGAGCAAAGACAAAGAAGTGAAAGAGACCTCTAGAGAAAGATTCAGGAGAGAGGAGAGCAAAGACAAAGAAGTGAAAGAGACCTCTAGAGAAAGATTCAGGAGAGAAGAGAGTAAAGACGCTGAAGTGAAAGATACAACTAGAGACAGATCCAGGAGAGAGGAAAGTAAAGACAGTGATGTAAAGGATACAACTCGAGAAAAATACAGGAGAGGGGAGAAAAGGGACAGTGATGTTAAAGAAACGGCCAGAGACAGATTCAGGAGACAGGAGAGTAGAGACAGTTTAGAGAAAGAGGACGCCAAAGAAAGAGAGAGAAATGAGGATAACAAGCTTATGGAGAAAAGAGACAAGAGGTTGAGCACCAGTAATAAGACAAAGGAAATGATCTCCAAGTTACAAGAGAAAAATGAAAAAGAGAAGATCAAGGAGAAAGAAAGAAAAGAGGATATGAAAAAAAGAGACGAGAACAAGACAAGGGGACTTGTGTCAAAGTTTGTGGAGAAGCAAAGTCGGGTTGAAGAGAGTAAAACAGACAATAAAAAAAACAGAGTGGAAGAGAAGGACAAGCCAGGGAAGGACAAGTCTGACTTGAAACTTGAGAGACAAAAGTTGCCAACAGAGAAGGAGAGCGGAAGTGAGAAGCAAGAGGAGAAGGAAGATCCTAAGGAGAAAGCGAAAGAAGATGGTAAGGAGAATAAGAAAGATGTGGGGTTAAAACGTAAGGAAAGTATAAAAGAGAAAGATAGGAGGAGTATTAGAGACAAGGAAAGAGAAGAGAAAGGGGAAACAGAGGAGAAAACAGGAAAAGATGCAAACGAAGGACTAAAATCCAGCAAGGGTGAGGAACAACGTGGGAACTGTGTGACAAACAAGAGCACACCTAGCAAGACCAAAGTAGAGGAGGAAGAAGACGAGGACTCCAGCATGTTCAGCGACCTCATAGAGCAAGTTTGCAGCAACGACCCCACCATGACAGAGCTCAATGTGAACAACTCGGAGGTCATCAAGGCTAAAACACTCATCCAGTTTGCAGAGGCCTTGAATAAAAACACACACATTAAGACTTTTGCCTTGGCCAACTGCCGTGCTGATGACCACGTGGCCTACGCCATTGCGGGCACCTTACGCACCAATACGTCTATCACAAGCATCAACCTGGATTCCAACCTTCTCACCCCTAAGGGTATAATGGCCCTGATCCAGGCCTTGCAGAAAAACACTACACTCACCGAACTGCGCTTCCACAACCAGAGACACATCTGCGGAGGCAAGACAGAGATGGAGATGACCAAGATACTGAAAGACAACACTACCCTCCTGAAGCTGGGCTACGGCTTTGAGCTGGCCGGCCCACGCATGACCATGACCAACATCCTGAGCCGCAACATGGACAAGCAGCGACAGCGACGCCTACAGGAGCAGAAGCTGGCCCAGGCCAATGGTGAGAAGAAAGGGATGCTGGAGGTGCCCAAGACTGCTGGGGGATTCCTCAGGGTTTCCCCCAAGGCTTCCCCTAAACCCTCCCCACACCCCTCACCAATGCCCTCCCCGAAGTTGACTCAAAAAAGAGGACCAGGAGGGGGACCTCCTCCACCCCCTCCTCCTGGGGGCCCACCTCCACCTCCACCCCCCATGCTGGACATAGACTCCCTGCGAAACTCCCTGACGCCCGCATCACAGAGGAAGATGGATGATAAGGCCAACAAAACCGGTGGTACGAACTCTAGGGACCAACTGCTGGACTCCATTAGGAATGCCAATATGAAGATACTGAAGAAGGTAAGATGGGGCAAAGATCAATTGCTGATAGACATTGAAAGAGTTAGGGTTGGCAGGGAGGCTCAGTCACAGATTGTAACACATTTATACGTAACTTCAGAAAGTATTCACACACCCCTTGACTTTTTCCACATTTTGTTGTGTTACAGCCTGAATTTAAAATGGATTACATTTAGATTTTGTGGCACTGATCTACACACAATACCCCATAATGCCAAAGTGGAATTTTGTTTGTAGAAATGTTTTAGAAATGAATAAAAAATATAAAGCTGAAATGTCATGAGTCAATAAGTGTCCAACCCCTTTGTTATGGCATGCCTAAATACGTTTAAGAGTAAAGATGTGCTTAACAAATTCCATAATAAGTTGCATGGACTCATTCCGTGTTCAATAATAGTGTTTAACATGATTTTTGAATAACTACCCTTCTCTGTATCCCACACATATCTGTAAGGTCCCTCAATCGAGTAGTGATTTTCAAGCACAGATTTAACCACAAAGACTAGGGAGGTTTTTCAATGCCTCACGAAGAAGGGCGCTGATTGGTAGATGTGTAAATAATTCTAAAGCAGATGCTGAATATCTCTTTGAGCATGATGAAGTAATTCATTAGGATTTGGATGGTGTATCAATACATCCAGTCACTACAAAGATACAGGCATCCTTCCTAACTCAGTTGCCGGAGAGGAAGATGACTTCTCAGGGATTTCACCATGAGGCCAATGGTGATTTTAAAACAGTTTCAGAGTTTAATGGTTGTGTTATGAGAAAACTGAGGATGGATCAACAACAACATAGTTACTCCACAATACTAACCTAAATAACAGGGTGAAAAGAAGGAAGCCTGTACAGAATAAAATTATTCCAAAACATGCATTCTGTTTGCAACAAAGCACTTAGGTAATTCTGCAAAGAATATGGCAAAGAAATTACATTTTTTTTCCCTGATTACAAAGCGTTATGTTTGGGGCAAATCCAACACAACACATCACTGAGTACGACTCTTAATATTGTCAAGCATGGTGGTGGCTGCATCATGTTATGGGTATGCTTGCCATCGGCAAGGACTCGGGAGTTGTGGGGAAAAATTAACAGAATACAGCTATAAGCACAGGCAAAATCTTAGAGGAAAACCTGGTTCAGTCGGCTTTCCAACAGACACTGGGAGAATCATTCATATTTCAGCAGGACAATAACCTAAAACACAAGGCCAAAGCTACACTGGCGTTGCTTACCAAGACGACATTGAATGTTCTTGAGTGGCCTAGTTACAGTTTTGACTTAAATCTGCTTTGAAAATCTATGGCAAGACTTGACAATGGCTGTCTAGCAATGATCAACAATCAATTTGACAGAGCTAGAAGAATTTTTAAAAGAATAATGTTCAAATATTGTACAATCCAGGTGTGCAAAGCTCTTAGAGACTTACCGAAAAAGACTCACTGGTGTAATCGCCGACAAAGGTGTTTCTACTAACTATTGACTCAGGGGTGTAAATACTTATGTAAATTAGTTCAATTTTCAATTAATCTGCTAAAACATCTAAAAACATGTTTTCCCTTTGTCAGTATGGGATATTGTGTGTAGATGGGTGAGAAAAAAATCTGTTTAATCCATTTTGAATTCGGTCTGTAACACAACAAAATGTGGAATAAGTCAAGGGGTACGAATACTTTCTGAAGGCACTGTATATGCATACAGTATCCATACACTCTCCCCTCTCTTCCTACAGGTTGCGGTACCAAAGCTGTTGCAGTAATCCCCTGGCATGGAGAGTGAAAGCCAAGGAAGAGGAAGGACATAGATCTCACAGGGGATCGAAACTCCAACACATCCCACGCACAGACTGACACCCAGTCTTACCACTGTGCTGCGGGATGGATAAGGCAGGCAAGCAGAGAGTGAAAATTGAGATTTCTATTGGATGTACAGCCTTCACTGTGCCACGAGTTCTCTCCTCAAACTTAACACTGGACCGCAGGGACCCCGTGGAGGGAGAAGAGGGCAGAGTTTTGCAGGAGGATGTGCCCTGAGGTCCTAGTTGTCTGCCTTTGTCTGTGTTGATGCTTTGCCTGTCATTTGCACTAGATTATGAAGCAGCTCATATGGTATGTTGACAAAAGCATATGATGTGTATGATGTGGGGGCGTGTAAAATTCTATAAAAAAAAGATATATACAAAACTACTTTAACATTCATTTAAATATTGGATGGTAATTTGACATTTTATTTATTTGTGGAGGGAATCACTTGGAATTTTGCCCAAACTGCTGATTCTCCATGGCATATTATCAGGGAATTAAAATGGGGTTAGATTTCAGCAATTCACAGGGGGAGAAAGGGTGGTTTGTAATGTGTGTCATTGCCAAATCTCAAGACTGACATCTCAGGCAAAGTTTTACACATAAAAAGCAACCTAGAATCCCAGTCTTCTTAGAAAGACTCAGGAAGGAAGTTAAGTTTTGGGGGGATTTAAGTATGGTCAACCTTTAAGTACTAACAAAGTTATGCAACAACGTTTAGTAATAGCAATGTTATTTATAAATATATGTTCATACATTTTGCTCAAAGTGCAAAAAATAATGATTCTAACATAGAAAAAAATGAGAATGTCAAAAGCAAAGAAAACAAATCACAGAATACTATTTCCAGTGACAACAATGCAAACATATTCCAGGCTAGATGTCTTACTACTAGTCAAGTCTTACTACTAAAGATTTTAAAACAGTTTATTTTATTACCATGGCAGAGCAAAATTTATGTCTCTTTCAGTGTGATGACATTGTACAGAGCGGTTTGCCACTCTAAAAGTGACTATTGACTATTGTATGCATAATGTGGTTTCTGTTTCATTTTGGACTTCATTAAGTTACAGAGCCTATAAAAAAGTACTGGTATGTTTGCAATTAAAAGTGTAATATAATACACTTTATTATAATAACTTCATAATCAAGTACATCTTTAAAAAAAAAATAACACGTAGATACAGGATGGAGACATATCTGTCCATTATTTGATGGTAGGCTAATACAGTACAGTAGGTAACTGATACATTTACTGTATTTTGTTGTGTTGTTTAACCTGTACTGTAATGTTTAACCTGTACATACAATATTTTCCTTTCAGGTGGACATTTCCCCGGTTTTCAATGTAATATATCTTAATAATACAATTTCTACTGCTTGAGAAATATTAAGTTGTCTATGTCAGTCTGTCTATTGATTGGTTGACGGAATCAGAAATAATTTCCAATATCTATATAAGGTATGCTGTCTCAGTAGAGCCCTGTAAGGACATTTTGTGACCAAATGGACAATTCTGTGTGCCACGCCAAGTATAAGATGTCAAATAGATCATAATAAAAGGTTTGTGTGTGCACACACAGAGCAATGAAGTGTATCTTAGCAAAGCTAATGATCTAATGCACTGTTGTGTCTGTATTTCAATCTGATTTCCATTTCTGCACACGTCTGGCCGACAACACTAAATGGAATGTGACCTTTAGTGAGAAGAGTGAGTATACACGGTTTCCAACAGATTCACACCTACAAGATCATATCCTTCACACAACCGACAAAAGAGAGTGGACTTAACTGTCTACTTCTAGTAGTGAATATGTGTTATCATGTTTTGACAACATCTGACACTGGGGGTTGAGAGGGATAGCGACAGGCCAGTTTACGTCTCGACTGCCCGGCCTAAACCTCTGCATCCACAAAATGCCTATATTTGGTCATTTCTCAATGAAGACTTGCACAGTGATTCATTCCTTTCTTGTTCCTAATAATGGGAAGTGGGCCAGCGGTCTGTCTGGCTCTCCCCATGAACACTGGTCTGATGGGGAGAGGGAATGGACGAGGGGAGGGGAGGGGAGTAGGAAAACATCTGAAAAGATGTAGATTATTGGATTAAATGCAAACAGTGGGTTATTTCTGAATCTCCTAAGAAATTATTGCCTTTTGTAATTACATTTCATAAGAGCTTTTCCTAACCATGTGACCAGAGAGGTGGAAAATCAAACCTGTAGAGTCTGATAATTTTTTCTGGTAAAATCACGTGGTCAGGAAAAACTCTGGCCTGAATAATTGAAATGAGAGAATAAAGAAAGAGTTTGGTCTTTGGAGAGCATTTAACCAAAAAGTATTTGGAGAGCTAGCTGGCAAACTAGAATATCAATTCAAATCTAAAAGGGACACAAGTTTTTTTCTGGCCATAGGGCGCAGAGTTTTTCCTTGGTTTATTTCTATTTTAGTGACAAGTTATCGATGAAGATAAAACAATAGAAATAAAAATATAGCTGCGAGCAGCAATGAACGGGGTTCACAGGATGACAGAAAGGACACAAGATCAACTGAATAACAAAGCAAGCACTCTTTAATGTAAGAACTATCTTCCTTTATGTGCAATCCAGAGTCTAAATACAAAATCTGGAGTGAAGCTGATGTATGGTTCATGAGGAGAAGACGAATGCAGATGATTTTGAGCATTATCGTAATATATGCAAAGAATTAGTTAATAGTTTCCTTGTTTTTTGAGATATAAATACCAAATTCAGTGTGGTTTGCCTTAGGGACGTCCATGACAGCGATGACAAGTTTCAAGTGGAGTGGATTTACAGTGGTTTAAATGGACATTTGTCAATAACTCAGTCATCATTTGACCAACCCCTTAGCTTTTTTCAAACAAAGTTTAGTGTAATTTGATCCTATGGTTTATGAGAATATTTTTTTTTGTTGCATATTAGCATATGTGCTAATATGCGTCTACTGGTGTACTGTGGCCATCTTTGAATAAGTCCAAAGACCAAATTTGGAGTGAATCTGACTTTTAGTCCATGAGAAGATTTTTAGGGTTATTTTAAGCATTAGCGTTACATAGTCAAAAAAGTGAATTGTTAATAGTTTCCTTATTCTTTCAAACAAAATATTGTTCATGGTAATGTCTTTGATTACCCTAAAAAGTTGAAAGTTGATAAGCCATTGTTAAGTGGAATTACAAAAGGATTTAACTAACCTAAGTCTTTGCTGTAAAGCCCTAGTTAAGATAAATTAATGCACAAATAAAATACGTTTTTATTTATTTTGTGATATTTGGGTGGCAGGTAGCCTAGTGGTTAGAGTGTTGGGCCAGCAACTGAAAAGTTGCTAGATCAAATCCCCGAGCTGACAAGGTAAAATCTGTCATTCTGCCCATGAACAAGGCAGTTAACCCACTGTTCCTAGGCCATCACTGTAAATAACAATTTGTTCCTAACTGACTTGCCTAGTTAAATAAGAAATGTCCTCTTCCTCCGGTTGTTTGGCGCTTTCAAGATAACTGGGAACTCTCTAAAAAAACGAGGTAAAATAATGACGTCATTGATCTTCAGGTTGGAAAGTCAGAGCTCTAGAAAGAGGCCCGAGCTCTTGACTTGGAATTCCCAGTTGTCTTGAACGCACTGAAGTCGGAGATTTCCCAGTTTCCAGTTGTTTCGAATGCGGCATTGAACGCACTGAAGTCAGAGATTACCGAGTTCCCAGTTGTTTTGAACGCGCCAGTTACGTCAGAATGGAACAGTGAAAGAACAAAATGGAGGAATACGCACGGGAGCCATGGTGAGTGAAAGCTTCTAGTGAACTAAATTGCAACACAGTGTTGCTGGTGTCGTAACAGCACAGCGATATAATCTGTTCAAATATACATGAAATATATCTTTAATCCAAACGAATATTTGAAACACCTAAACCGTCCGACTCCGAAGATGCTAGCTAGCTGAGTTGCTAGCCCACTTCAGTGACCTTGTTGAGCGTTCAGGCGCTGTTGTTTGATATGTCAAACGCTTATCTGTGATTTCACGTGTACGTCGCGTGATACACATTATTCACCACAAATTAATCTGAATAATTCCCACATTTGCTTTGTAACTACCTACTGCCCATGTAGTTAGCCCTGCTGCTAGTTCAATCAATTTACAATGTATGATGTAACGACACGTCTGCATGCTCCCTCATAAGCCTATAAGCCTCCCTCATAAGCCTATATATATATATATTAAGTAATTATCAGACACCGATAGTAAGTTAATGATAACTGTTAGTCCACTCGCTAATGTGATATGCTAGCTATAGTTGGTAAGATAATGTGCTGTGTTACTAGCTACATTTCAAGATGCTACAGTAACTAGGTAATTAGCCTACTAGCACAACTTTGCTACTAGTCTTGTCACGATACCAGGCCAAGTATCGCGATACAATGGGGGGGGGGGGGGGGGGGCATATTTCAGACATGCAACGCAATGTGCTTTACAGGAAAAAAAACAAGGAAAATAAAAGCTGAAATATTTACTACAAGAAATAACAAAAATAATGACACAAACTGAACAACTTAAAAGGCACCTAAAGCAAAGCAAAAAATAAGTTTTAAGATATCGTTTAAATATGTCCACAGTTTCAGCCCCCCACAGGTTCTGTGGCAGGCTATTCCAGAGGCTGGGGACATAATAACTAAAGGCTGCATCCATGCCTCTTGGGCTTTGGGATAGTTCAAAGGCCAGTGCCAGAGGACCTGAGGGACCTACTGGGTACATAACTTAAAAGCATGTCTGACATGTATTGGGGAAGGAATATACATGCATAATTAATTGTATGTCCTTGTGGCAGTAAGGGGAACACACTGCATGAAACCTTCTTTACTCTTCAGTTAACACACACACACACTCCCTCACACATTTGTTGGTACGTGTCTGAAGTCATTGTGGGGGACTTCCAGAGAGTGGTTGAGGAGATCAATAAACCCATCAACTTCGGGACACACTCGTGACTTGAGTGATGTTATTCATATTCTCCATTTCAATAATAAAAAGAACAAGAAATTCAAATGAACAAATCCTCCCTGTCGTTTTACGAAATATAAACCTCAGTAACAGCTAAATATTTAATTTGTTAAACGTGTCAAGTCTCGACATCATACATAAACAAATGCACGTATCAAATAAATAGGCAAGCCGCTCCATTATTTTGTGTGAAATTGTGCAAACAAAATGATACCGCCGTGCCTTATGGGATTCCACTTCGCTATGAAGCTGGCAGCGTTGCAGTCTCAGTCGAAGTGCCTACCGGAGGGGCTAATTAGCCCCTACACCCTCGATAATTTTCACTCCCTCAGCTTTGGGACACTTGTGCAAATGAAAGAGGCGCTTGCAAATGGAGGGCAGAGGGGAAGGAAAGAGGGTGATTTGGGATTTAGCCACTCTGTTTCCCTCTCTCATAAGCACACACACACCACTCTCTCTACCACAAACATACACACACTACTCCCAACTTAAAAATCTATCTACAAACGATACCCCATAATGACAACGCAAAAACATGTTTTTTAGAAATCTTTGCAAAAAACCCCAGATACCTTTACATAAGTATTTTAGACCCTTTGCTATGAGACTTGGAATTGAGCTCAGGTGCATCCTTTTGCCATTGTTTATCCTTGAGATGTTTCTACAACTTGATTGGAGTCCACCTGTGGTAAATTCAATTGATTGAACATGATTTGGAAAAGCAGACACCTGTCTATATAAGGTCCCACCGTTGACAGTGCATGTCAGAGCAAAAACCAAGCCATGAGGTCGAAGGAATTGTCCGTAGAGCTCCGAGACAGGATTGTGTCGAGGCACAGATCTGGGGAAGGGTACCAAAACATTTCTGCAGCATTGAAGGTCCCCAAGAACACAGTGGCCTCCATCATTCTTAAATGGAAGAAGTTTGGAACCACCAAGACTCTTCCTAGAGCTGTACGCCCGGCCAAACTGAGCAATCGGGGGAGAATGGCGTTGGTCAGGGAGGTGACCAAGAACCCGATGGTCACTCTGACAGAGCTCTAGAGTTCTTCTGGGGAGATGGGAGAACCTTCCAGAAGGATAACCATCCACCAATCAGGGCTTTGTGTTTGTGGCCAGATGGCAGCCACTCCTCAGTAAAAGGCACATGACAGCCCGCTTGGAGTTTGCCAAAAGGCACCTAAAGGAATCTGACCATGAGAAACAAGATTCTCTGGTCTGATGAAACCAAGATTGAACTCTTTGGCCTGAATGCCAAGCGTCACGTCCTGAGGAAACCTGGCACCATCCCTAGGTGAAGCATGTTGATGGCACCATCATGCTGTGTGTATGTTTTTCAGCGTCAGGGACTGGGAGACTAGTCAGGATCGAAGGGAAAAATACACTGAGCAAAGTACAGAGAGATCCTTGATGAAAACCTGCTCCAGAGCGCTCAGGACCTCAAACTGGGGCAAAGGTTCACCTTCCAACAGGACAACAACCCTAAGCACACAGCCAAGACAAAGCAGGAGTGGCTTCGGGACAAGTCTCTGAATGTCCTTGAGTTGCCCAGCCAGAGCCTGGACTTGAACCTGATCGAAGATCTCTGGAGAGACCTGAAAATAGCTGTGCAATGACGCTCCCCATCCAACCTGACAAAGCCTGAGATGCTCTGCAGAGGAGAATGGGAGAAACTCCTCATACATTTGTGCCAAGCTTGTAGCGTCATACGGAAGAAGACTCGAGGCTGTAATAGCTGCTAAAGGTGCTTCAACAAAGTACTGAGTAGGGCCTCCCGAGTGGCGCAGTGGTCAAAGGCACTGCATCGCAGTGCTAGCTGTGCCACTAGAGATCCTGGTTCGAGTCCAGGCTCTGTCGCGGCCTGGAAGACCCATGGGGCGGAGCACAATTGACCCACCGTTGTTCGGGTTAGGGGAGGGTTTAGCCAGGAAAGGATGTTCTTGTCGCGCTCTAGCAACGACTATGGCGGCTGGGCGCAATGCACACTGACACGGTCGCCAGGTGTACAGTGTTTCCTCTGACACATTGGTGTGGCTGGCTTCTGGGTTAAACGGGCATTGTGTCAAGAAGCTGTGGGTTGTGTTTGAGGATGCATGACTCTCGACCTTCGCCTCTCCCGAGTTGCAACAATGAGACAAGACTGTAACTACCAATTGGATACCACAAAATTGGGGAGAAAAAGTGGTAAAAAGTTTTTTCGTAAACAAACAAAGTACTGAGTAAAGGGTCGTAATTCTTATGTAAATGTGATATTACAGTTTGCTAAAATTTCTAAAAACCTCTTTGCTTTGTCATTATGGGGTATTGTGTGTAGATTGATGGTGATCAAAAACAATTTTATCCATTTTCGAATAAGGCTGTAACATAACAATAATATGGAAAAAGTCAAGGGGTCTGAATAATTTCCGAGTGCGCTGTAGATGCGCAGGAAGAATGGACAGAGATAACCTTTGAGTGAAGACTGGTAGGGGATGAGTCTGGCTGATCACAGCTGCCACACGTGAGCTGCGCCTGAAAGTGATGTGGGCATTTTTGGACTGGCGCATACAAGAGACTAGTTGCTTAACAAATTTAACTGACCACTTATAAACCATTTTATCACAGGCGACAGCTGGATCTTTGGATCGGTAGGGCCAAAACGTGTGGTAGTGTCATATGAAACTATGGTTTTCTAAAATGTTATAAGTATCATGACGTTTTGGTGCTGTGATATTACCGTGGTACCGGTATACAGTGCAACACTAGCCTACCGTTATCTAACATTACTAGGTGGCAATCACACACTTTTAATAGCCAGTTGACACAAGCCTTCAGGCTACTTTACACTAGCTAGCTATGTATCATGCATTTAAATGCAACTATGACCCTGAAGCAAACTGGTAAAGACCTGTGTGTTTATCTGCCTGTGTGTGTACTGTGTTTTTTCAGTCCGTGGAGAATCGTGGACGACTGTGGGGGTGCTTTCACCATGGGGGCCATTGGAGGAGGGATCTTCCAGGCTGTCAAGGGCTTTAGAAATTCACCTGCAGTAAGTTCAGCCATGCCAATAAATTCCCCCTTGTGCAAAATGACACTGAACAAAAATATAAACGCAATATAAAGTGTTGGTCCCATGTTTTTCGTGAGCTGAAATAAAAGATCCCAGAAATGTTCTGTACGCACAAAAAGATTTACTCTTAAATTTTGTGCACAAATTTGTTAACATCCCTGTTAGTGAGCATTTCCCAAGATAATCCATTCTCCTGACAGGTGTGGCATATCAACAAACTGATTAAACAGCATGATCATTACACATGTGCACCTTGTGCTGGGGACAATAAAAGGCCACTCTAAAAGGTGCAGCTTTGTTGCACAACACAATGCCACAGATGTCTCAAGTTTTAAGGGAGTGTGCAATTGGCATGTTGATTGCAGGAATGTACACCAGAGCTCTTGCCAGAGAATTTAATGTTAATTTCTCCACTATAAGCCGCCTCCAACTTCGTTTTGGAGAATTTGTCAGTACGTACAACTGGCCTCACAACCACGTGTAACCACGCCAGCCCAGGACCTCCACATCCGGCTTCTTCACCTTGTGGTCGTCTTAGACCAGCCACCCGGATGGCTGATGAAACTGCTGTGGGTTTGCACAATCGAAGAATTCTTGAACCAACTGTCAGAAACCGTCTCGGGGAAGCTCATCTGTGTGCTCGTCGTCCTCACTAGTGTCTTGACCTGATTGGAGTTTGGTGTCGTAACCGACTTCAGTGCGTAAATGCTTACCTTCGGTGGCCACTGGGACGCTGTAGAAGTGTGCTCTTAACGGATGAATCCCGGTTTCAACTGTACCGGGCAGGTGGCAGACAGCTTGGATGGCGTTTTGTGGGCGAGCGGATTGCTGATGTCAACGATGGGAACAGAGTGCCCCATGGTGGGGTTATGGGTTGGGCAGGCATAAGCTACGGACAACGAACACAATTGCTTTTTACCGTTGGCAATTTGAATGCACACGAGATACCGAGGCTTGTTGTCGTGCCACTCATCCGCCGCCATCCCCTCATGTCTCAACATGATTATGCACGGGCCCCATGTCACAAGGATCTGTACATAATTCCTGGAAGCTGAACATGTCACAGTTATTCCATGGCCTGTGTCATGTAAAAATCTAGACAGTGTGAAAATGTTTCCAGTCAATAATCGAACGCGTCTGTGGATTACTGAGCTCGTGGAGATGTTTCTCTCACACCCCCTCACCCTTGATTTGGCTAGGTAACAAGCATAATTAGCTGGTTGGCTTGTTCTTAGAGGTGTGCAGTTTTAACTTGTTTGCATAGCTAGCTAACTAAGAAATTTATGCACTGTCAATCGAAAACGTAGTTGCCCAAGTCTTTGCAAAAAATCTCTCCTCACATCAACCCTCAGCACTTTGACATGCGATTCCGTGTAGTTACATGCTGACCTCACGCCTCAACACGCTTGTGATTGGTCAAAGTCAATACTCCTGGCCACCATGGATTGGCAGATGTGGGCACGCGGATTTGCTTCTCACAAGTTTTTCGAGTTTGAGGAAGGGTGTGAGAGAAACATCTGCACGAGCTCAGCTTTCCACATAAAGAGATGGCGTTCATTTATTGAACTGGGATCTTTTTCATACTGGGAGAAATTTCACAGCATGATGTCACAATCAGAACGGTTGAAAACTATTTCTCGCTAGGAAGATGTTTACATGACAGCATGTATACTCACCAGAAATGTCACCCATTGAGCATGTTTGGGATGCTCTGGATCGACGTGTACAACAGTGTGTTCCAGTTCCTGCCAATATCCAACAACATCGCACAGCCATTGAAGCGGAGTGGGACAACATTCTACAGGCCACAAGGAGATGTCGCCCTGCATGAGGCTAATGGGGGTCACACCAGATACTGACTGGTTTTCTGACCCACGCCCCTACCTTTTTTAAGGTATCTGTGACCAACAGATGCATATCTGTATTCCCAGTCATGTGAAATCCATACATTAGGGCCTAATGAATTTATTTCAATTGACTGATTTCCTTATCCAAATTGTTGAAATTGTTGCATGTTGTGTTTTATATTTTTGTGAAATGTAAGTTGACAGCTATGTTTGATATAGCGAGCCTATGGGATATGAAGGAACAGTTAAGTCAATTAGAGACTGAATTTTGCACTGTGCTGAATGGGTTGGGCATAGTGAGGTGTGAAGAATGAGGAGTTTTGATGCCATCTTCTTTTTGTTCTCAGGGGATGAGCCACAGATTGAAAGGTAGCATGACAGCCATCAAGACCAGAGCCCCACAGTTGGGGGGTAAGTGCACGTCAAGTTCAAGCTTATTTGGCTCTTTTGTTCTCAGACTGCAGGTCATTGTTGCCTGCTTTTGTCTGAAACCGCGCGAATGATGTTATGTTGTATTGTAGGTAGCTTTGCAGTATGGGGAGGCCTCTTCTCCATGATTGACTGTGGGTTGGTAAAGGTTCGGGGGAAAGAGGACCCCTGGAACTCCATCACAAGCGGGGCCATGACTGGAGCCATCCTCGCAGCAAGAAGTGAGTGATTTAGTTTAATAATTCACATTTTAAGACAGGCATTGCTGTGAAGGGGCCCTCGCGCTGTTTTTCTGTCACACTTTCACACACATACTCATACAAACAAAATTGCCCTTATACAGCTATCTTACAATAACTTTTGCACAAAGTTCACCATTGGTTCCTTGTTGAACACACTTATGTATTTCCGCGTGCTTAACATACAACATGGGCTTGTAAATTCAGAGCGTTCACGTAGACCCAGTGTTTGTTCAATGTAAATGTTGTATTTTGTTTGTTTGTTGGTGTACTGTAAAGACTAATTGCTAGTCTATGTTGTACTGATTCCTTTATTGTTTGTCCTCAGATGGACCAGTGGCCATGGTAGGCTCTGCTGCAATGGGAGGTATACTACTGGCATTGATAGAGGGAGCTGGAATCCTGCTCACTAGATTTGCTTCGTCACAGTTCCCAACTGGTCAGTGTGCCCCTCTGAGGAATGCTGTCTTATGCTGTAGTTGATTTACAGGGCTACAATGAAGGGTTATAGGGAGTGCAAATGTTTTATTTAATTTATTTAACCTTTTATTTAACCAGGTAAAACCCATTTGAGGTTAAAAACCTCTTTTGCGAGGACGACCTGGCAAGTATGCAAAACAGGGAAATAGTAGCGTGTCCATAAAACATTACAGAATACATACAAAAGACAAAGTGTCACAAGTTAAAGATACAATTGAAGATTAGAAACAACTGCAGTTATCACAAACGGTGTTGTCGATCAGAGTCTTAAAAACAGGCAAGGACACTAACTCCCCTAACTTTAAAATCTTCTGAAGTATGTTCCAGGATGACAGGGCATTATGGGAAAAAGATTGTCCCATCTCAGTTCTAGCCTTAGGAACAGACGAGGACAACAGCGACTGTGAACGAAGACTATATTGAGTGACTGATCTGGTCAGTAAAGAACAAAGACACAAAGGGAGTTGTCCCATCAATGCTTTGTACACATTAAAGTGTACCAGTGCTTTAGCCTCCTAGTGGAGAGAGAGGTCCATTGCACCATAGCATACAAATCACAGTGATGGGTAAGTGATCTAGCATTTGTAATAAATCTTAAAGCACCATGATTAACCGTGTATAGAGTTTAAGGTACTTGCTGAGGCCTGCATATAGACAATATCACCATAATCCAGCACTGATTTTTAAAAAAAGTGCTTTGAACAAGATCTTTTCTGACTAACATTGAAAAGCAAGATTTGTTCATGAAATAGAAACTCAATTTCAACTTCAGTTTCGTAGTCAAGTTATCAATGTGCTGTTTAAAATTCAACTTTTCATCTAACCAAATCCCAAGATACTTATAGGAGGAGACCCTATCAATTTGCTGGCCTGTTATAGTTCAAACCTGCAAGTGACTCCATCTGTTTACTTTCAGGAAAGAGAACCATAAATGTTGTTTTCCAAGTTTCAATTGGAAAAGCTGCCTTTGAAACTCAGATTTCATACCCTCCTGAGCTGTGTTCTGTCAGAAAGGTAGTTCAGGAACCAATCCAATGCATCAACACTTAAACCAACATTTTTTAGTCTTTTCAACAGCTGGACATGGCAACAGTGTCGAAGGCCTTCGATAAGTCAATAAAAAGTGAAACACTGTGATTTTTCTTGTCCTGAGCATCTAGAATATCACCTACAACCTTACTTACAGCAGTAATTGTACTATGCTTGGCTCTCAAAATTCAAAAGGCACTCGCACATCTGAGCAAACTTTTTGCAGATGCATGGCAACAGTTGAACAAGATGAATGAAAAAGGAAACCGCACACTGCTCTTGATAGTATCACTGATCTTTAATAAGCTTACGTATCGGCCTCACAGCCTTCGTCAGAGCTTTTGGGAATTTTTAAAAATTAGCACCCTTATGTAGACCTAGGCCCACCAACATCCGTTCCACGCATGGAAAGGGATTGGAGGCGAAGGAAATGCTTGGCTCTAAAACCCGACTGGAATTGAGATAAAACTGAGTTATTATAAAGAAAGTCTTTCAACTGTGAGTTCACAAGATTTTCAAAAACTTTTGCCAGTGCAGACAGTTTAGATATGGGACGATAGTTATCCAACTGGGACGGATCTCTACCTTTTATGCAAAGGCGTGACATGGGCTGCTTTCCAGACTTTTGGAATGGTATTACTCGCCAATAAAATATTTAAAATATGAGAGAGAGGGGCAGCAATGATCTCTGCACCAACTTTGAGAAAATATGGGTTTAATTCATACGGGCCATCCGGGCTGCTTTCTTAATATTAATAGATTTTGAGTTCCTTTACAACTTCTGAAAGCTCAATCTCAGTAAAATGAAATAGATGAACCATAGGGCGACATGTGGCAGTTTCATTCACCGCCTCATTTGAGATGTTAGGAAGGAGTTCATTATCAAGTAAATGCCCAGCTTTAGCAAAATGCTCATTAAACATGTCAAGTTTATTCTTGTCAGTCACATCCATTGAATTTGAGGTCAACTTCAGCGCAAGACCAGAGGAGTTTGTGTTAGCATTCATGGGTTTAATGGTTGTCCATCATTTCGGATTATTGAGGTTTGCCTTGGTAGATTCGTAGTAGAAGCTAGATTTGCATTTCCGTATTAGCAAGGTGCACTTATTTCTCAGTGCCCTGAATAACTGCCATTCAGTCTGGGAATTACCCTTTCTGGCTTTGGTTATTTGTGTATTTAGTTTTTGGATCAAATCAGATGATTCCCCTGTAAACCAGGGATTGTCTCTACCTCTTACCCTGTACTTTATGAGAGGGGCGTGTTTATAGAATGAAAATAGGAGAATACCTCTTCGATATCTGGAATAAGCACAATCCTATCCCAGTTGCATGCATAAAGTTCATGCAGGAATCCTGCTCACCGAACTGCCTAAAATTTCGTGTGAGTATGAACCGAGAGGGCACTTTGGGGATTTTGGTGTCTCTAATGCAAGCAACTGCACAATGATCACTTGAATCGTTAGCGGAAATACCAACAGCTGAGTATTTATGCGGATTGTTTGTTAGAATAACGTCAATAAGTGTTGACTTAGATGTCTTTGGGATTGAGTCTTGTGACTGCATTTATAATTTGAGTAAAAGTTTATGTATTGCACAGTCGTCTTATGGCCTCGGAGTTTGGAGATAACCAATCCCAGTTTAAATCGGCCATAAGGACCATTTCATTTCCCCCCCAACCACGCATCAGTTCAGCCAGAGAATCCAGGGATTCTACTTTAGCAGATGGAGGTCAATAACATCCTTTCAAATCTAAGTTCACAGCTTTTGATAACTGCAGTTTCAATGCTAAAAACTCAAACTGTTTTGGTTTAGATAAAGACCTTAGTTCAGTAACCACACCTGTCTTTAATATAGATGGCTATTTATTTTTATTTCACCTTTATTTGACCAGGTAGGCCAGTTGAGAACAAGTTCTCATTTACAACTGCGACCTGGAAAAGATAAAGCAAAGCAGTGCGACACAAACAACAGAGTTACACATGGAATAAACAAACGTACAGTCAATAACACAATAGAAAAGTCTATCTACAGTGTGTGCAAATTAAGTAAGATTAGGGAGGTAAGGCAATAAATAGACCATAGTGGCGAAATAATTACAATTTAGCAATTACACACTGGAGTAATAGATGAACAGAAGATGAATGTGCAAGTAGAGATACTGGGGTGCAAAGGAGCAACAAAAAAAATAACAATATGGGGATGAGGTAGTTGGGTGGGCTATTTACAGATGGGCTATGTACAGGTGCAATGATCTGTGAGCTGCTCTGACAGCTGGTGCTTAAAGTTAGTGAGGGAGATATGAGTCTCCAGCTTCAGTGATTTTTGCAATTCGATCCAGTAATTGGCAGCAGAGAACTGGAAGGAAAGGCGGCCAAATGAGGAGTTGGCTTTGGGGTTGACCAGTGAAATATACCTGCTGGAGCGCGTGCTACGCGTGAGTGCTGCTATCGTGACCAGTGAGCTGAGATAAGGCGGGGCTTTACCTAGCAGGGTCTTGTAGATGACCTGAAGCCAGTGGGTTTGGCGATGAATATGAAGCGAGGGCCAGCCAACGAGAGCATACAGGTCGCAGTGGTGGGTAGTATATGGGGCTTTGGTGACAAAACGGATGGGACTGTGATAGACTGCATCCAATTTGCTGAGTAGAGTGTTGGAGGCTATTTTGTAAATTACATAGCCGAAGTTAAGGATCGGTAGGATAGTCAGTTTTACGAGGGTATGTTTGGCAGCATGAGTGAAGGATGCTTTGTTGTGAAATACGAAACCGATTCTAGATTTAATTGTGGATTGGAGATGCTTGATGTGAGTCTGGAAGGAGAGTTTACAGTCTAACCAGACACCTAGATATTTGTAGTTGTTCATATATTAGGGCAGGTGCGGGCAGCGATCGGTTGAAGAGCATGCATTAAGTTTTACTTGCATTTAAGAGCAGTTGGAGGCCACAGAAGGAGAGTTGTATGGCATTGAAGCTCGTCTGGAGATTAGTTAACACAGTGTCCAAAGAAGGGCCAGAAGTATACAGAATGGTGTCGTCTGCGTAGAGGTGGATCAGAGAATCACCAGCAGCAAGAGTGACATCATTGATGTATACAGAGAAAAGAGTCGGCCTGAGAATTGAACCCTTTGGCGCCCCCATAGACTGCCAGAGGTCTGGACAACAGACCCTCCGATTTGACACACTGAACTCTATCAGAGAAGTAGTTGGTGAACCAGGCGAGGCAGTCATTTGAGAAACCAAGGCTGTTGAGTCTGCCGATAAGAATGAGGTGATTGACAGAGTCGAAAGCCTTGGTCAGGTCGATGAATACGGCTGCACAGTATTGTGTTTTATCGATGGCGGTTATATCGTTTAGGACCTTGAGCGTGGCTGAGGTGCACCCATGACCAGATTGCATAGCGGAGAAGGTACGGTGGGATTCAAAATGGTTGGTGATCTGTTTGTTAACTTGGCTTTCGAAGACTTTAGAAAGGCAGGGTAGGATAGATATAGGTCTGTAACCGTTTGGGTCTAGGGTGTCTCCCCCTTTGAAGAGGGGGATGACCGCGGCAGCTTTCCAATATTTAGGGATCTCAGACGATACGAAAGAGAGGTTGAACAGGCTAGTAATAGGTGTTGCCACAATTGCGGCGGATCATTTTAGAAAGAGAGAGTCCAGATTGTCTAGCCCAGCTGATTTGTAGGGGTCCAGATTTTGCCGCTCTTTCAGAACATCAGCTATCTGGATTTGGGTGAAGGAGAAATGGGGGAGGCTTGGGCAAGTTGCTGTGGGGGGTGCAAAGCTGTTGACCGGGGTAGGGGTAGCCAGGTGGAAAGCATGGCCAGCCGTAGAAAAATGCTTATCTACGAGAATTCTCGATTATCGTAGATTTATCGGTGGTGACAGTGTTTCCTAGCCTCAGTGCATTGGGCAGCTGGGAGGAGGTGTTCTGATTCTCCATGGACTTTACAGTGTCCGAGAACTTTTGGGAGTTTATGCTACAGGATGCTATCATTTGCTTTCCTAACTGCCTGTGTATATTGATTCCTAACTTCCCTGAAAAGTTGCATATCGCGGGGGCTATTCGATGCTAATGCAGTACGCCACAGGATGTTTTTGTGCTGGTCAAGGGCAGTCAGGTCTGGAGTGAACCAAGGGCTATATCTGTTCTTAGTTCAATTTTTTTTTGAATGGGGCATGCTTATTTAAGATGGAGAGGAAAGCACTTTTAAAGAATAGCCAGGCATCCTCTACTGACGGAATGAGGTCAATATCCTTCCAGGATACCCGGGCCAGATTGATTAGAAAGGCCTGCTCTCTGAAGTGTTTTAGGGAGCGTTTGACAGGGATGAGGGGTGGTCGTTTGACCGCGGACCCATTACGGACGCAGGCAATGAGGCAGTGATCTCTGAGATCCTGGTTGAAGACAGCAGAGGTGTATTTAGAGGGCAGGTTGGTAAGGATGATATCTATGAGGGTGCCCATGTTTTTCGGATTTAGGGTTGTACCTGGTGGGATCCATGATAATTTGTGTGAGAATGAGGGCATCTAGCTTAGATTGTAGGACGGCCGGGGTGTTAAGCATATCCCAGTTTAGGTCACCTAACAGTGCAAACTCTGAAGGTAAATGGGGGGCGATTAATTCACAAATGGTGTCCATGGCACAGCTGGTGGCTGGGGGGGGGGGGGGGGGTCTACAACAAGCAACAGTGAGAGACATTTCTGGAAAGGTGGATTTTTAAAAGTAGAAGCTCGAACTGTTTGGGCACAGACCTGGATAGATGACAGAACTCTGCAGGCTGTCTCTGCAGTAGATTGCAACTCCAGTAGATTGCTATACCTCCCCCTTTACTTTGTCGGTCACATCGATAAACATTATAACCATCCAAGCCTATAGACTGATTTAGAACAGATTTCTTAAGCCAGGTCTCGGACAGTACTAAGACATCTGGGTCAGCAGTGTGAACCCAGACTTTTATCATGTCCAATTTTGGCATCAAACTCCTTACCATAATATGCATCAGTCCCAACCCTGATCTAGTTTTAAAAATAATTTGGAGTGGGAAGTTCATCCATAGCCAATGGGCCTGGGTTTAGGTGAATGTTTCCTGACACCAAAAGCAGAAGAAGAATAATACACCTTGATTTGTTTCTTCCTAAAATCTCTCTGCAGATTTAAAATAATCCAACCTACAGTCATCTGACACAACAAACACAGATTTTAGCCAGGCCAAACCCTGTAGATGAGAAAGTTTTATGAGCATGTCACAGTAGAAGTCAAATGGTAACACAATCGGATCCCTCTGAAAGATAAAAGCTGCTATACCATCAGTCAAAGTATGGTGTAGCGGTATCTCTGTTAGGGAGATTCGGTTAGGGAGATTGTTGTTGATAATTTAGACTATGCAATGAGCCATAACCCATGTAGGCAGCAATTAAAACCATTTGTACAAAAATACACATTTTTACCACTGAATCCAACAATTCACTAAAACAAAAAGAAGAAATATATACTGAGTCAATCTTTTGAAACCTTAAATTCCCTAAAAATGTTCAGCTGAATCCTACAGGTCTAGTAGAGTTAGAAAGCAAGTGTGTGCCCGAGCGTTGTTGCCTTAAAACTGTCAGCACGTTCAACAGCCGCTGCAGGAATGTACTGACATGTATTTCGCCCAGTGTGTGGGTCTGGTCAATGCACCCAGTCTCCTTGCAGTAGGCTACAGCGCAATGAGGCAGAGCGGGCACAGTAGACCAGTGGCTAGTCCACCCAGCAGGGGTATCCTGGGCTAGGAAGCCCAGCGCATCTAGACGTTATGTCACAGCGCAGATACCGACCTCCGGCTTCCACCGCACAGCAAGGCAGGAGTGGAGTCAGAAGATTCCGGTAGAATGGCGAAACACAGATTTTTAAAAAACCTGACCGTCGAGGAGTATCCAAGGCTAGTCGGCCCAACGTGTCTGGACCGTCAGTCACAGCACAGATGTATCCTCTCTCGACTTTCAGGAAGGGCACCACACCTGCTTGATCTCCTGTAGAAACCAGCAATGTCAATTTAACGCTTTGATCTTGTAGGATTTTGTCTGTTGTTTAATGACAAGTCTCGCAGCCTATAACGGTTTTGCTAAGTAATAAAAACTTGTAACACTTGAAAGAAACAGTGTGACACATCATGCTCAGCAAAACTGCCCTGCCGCCATCTTGAATTGGATAGTGTTATTTATATTGAACATGGATGAATGACTGCTTACTGCCCAGTCGTCTTATTCATGTATTATCCCTGATGTCATCTCTCACCTCTTCCCTTTCTATAGGTCCCCAGTTTGCTGAGGAGCCAGCACCCATGCCTGCCCCCTCCTATGGAGGAGACTATAGACAGTACCAGTGAGAGGTCCCTCTCACCCTCTAGGCCTTTTTGAAGTTACACTTAGGAAATGGAGGAAATTTTTAAGCAATTACAATTGTACCTAACATTATGGACTGGGTCAGAGAACTGAAGGGCAAATCCACACTTTTTTTCCAGAGCCGATGTACAGATTTGCCTTTTACCATCCTCAGCCTGGTCAGTTGTGTTTAGTTCACCCTAAATTGGTTAAGATATCTGAAAGAGGGAAAAGCTTGTGGGTTTGTGCAATCATACATGCATGTATACTCTGCAAGTGTGACAGATAAACTAGAGCTGATGTTGAGTCAAGCTCAGTGCCATGGCTGTCAATGTCCAGTCAAAGATTGATTCTATCAAACTGTCTTTCATGTCTTTCATGTGTATATAAAGACTTTCCTGCATGTATTTGGCATGTATTGCTTATTTGCCTTATTGTTAATCGTATCCTGTGCTTGTGCGTGCCGTTTTGTAAATGAAATCACTAGGCTGGTATTTTATTGAATGGTATAAAAGGCAAATATTCATTATGCTCTCCCTGAAATCTTAGGTTTTATAATGACTTATTTATTTTTTTGGTAGTTGATAATTAAGTGCTTTATAGTTTAACACCAAGAGAGGAGCAAATTACTGCTGGCAAAGGATGACCTCAAACCTCACCAATTGCTCAATGGTCCTCATGAAAGGGGTTGATACAACTTGTCTGAATGACCGAAGAATAAAAGTTGTCAAATAAAATGTTATTTTGTAGCTTTTGTTTAACTTTCAAATTATCACAAAGTGCAACTTTATTTCCCCTTAACTTTTTTGACACTGAAAAGGTTTGAAATGATCTTTGTTGGTGTATGGTTATTGAGAATGCTCTTAAACATATATTTTAGGATTGTGTTTCTGCAGGGCTGGAGCAAAGCCTGCACACTCAGCACATCTGGATGAGGGATAGCCACCCCTGCCATACATCATGCCACTTGATTAATATAACATCGCATCTTTTCACACCATTTGCTTTGGTTTTGAGTGGCTTACGTTATTCAGAAGCTACTGGCATCTCGACCTGGAGAGCTCTGTCTCAAGGACTAAAACCAGAAAACCCAAAAGTGTCACCAATAGAGGGCAGTATACACTAGATATCCTGAAAGATTTGTCCATGTCAGTTTTCTTTTCAATAAAAAGCATGAGGTGGCGCACACCCAGAGATAATTATTTAGTGTAGAGGTGCTGACTAACGGCGAATAAACTGTGTGAGTCGCACACTATATATAAACTCCCAGTAATTTATTGGGTAAACCACCAACGTTTCGGCATCACTATGCCTTCCTCGGGGTAATGTCATGAATGCTTGAACCAGGTTATGTAGACAAACAGTGCAATTAGTGCAACCAATGACAATAGTGAGGGGTGTGTCATAGTTATTAGGTTGATTGGAATGAATTGAGTGAAACTGTTGAAAGGCAATAGTTTACAGCATAGAGAATATATTAGGCTATTATCATATGGAACATAATTAGATATTGTACATAATATTAGCAACAACATACATTATAATTTAATTTCACATATATTTAATTGTTTCCAATGACATTTTTGTTACATGTAACCCTTTGGTTCAACCATAATGCATAGTAAGCATCATCAACAGGGGGAACATATTGGGTGTATGCTGATAAGCTGTAGAAAGAATATATTCATTTATAAGACTTCATAAAAAAAGAGAGAATAAAGAAGAATTGTTCATAAGAAGGACCTGAGATCAAAGTCAATATTCAGACCACTAGGGGTCAATGTTTTTAGACAGGATATCCAGTAGGCCTCCCTCTGTAGTAGTAGGATCTCGATGTTAACCTCCTCTCCTTGGTAGAGTAACATGCTCAATGAGTGTGTATTTGAGGGAGGAGATGGGATGGTTAGCTTCAACAAAGTGAGCTGCTACTGGATAGTCAGTGTCCTTACACCTGATTGAGCTGCGGTGTTCAGCTATGCGTTGTTTTAATTGTCTTTTAATTTGTCCTATGTGGGCTTTCCCACATGAACAGGTGATGAGATAGATTACTCCCTTTGTCTTGCATGGGATGATACCCCTAACAGGGATTTTTTGACCTGTATGTGGATGTCTGAAGAAGGATGTTTTTGTAGTGCTATTGCCATGTGTGCATGAGCCATATTTGTAGTTCCCTTTTGGAATGGGTGTCAAGAGTGTCTGAGTGGGCTCAGGGGGCATGTCAGACCTCACCAAGCTATCCCCAATATTGCGACTACGCTTATAGACCACCACTGAGGGTTCCTTGAAGAGGTGTGCAATATTTTTGTCTGATTGCAGAGTATGCCAGTGCTTTTTCAGGAATACTTTCATTTTCTCTGAGCACTTGGTGTACTTAGTGCAAAAGATTGTTGCATTGTTTTCAGTGTTGGAAAAAGTACTAAATTGTATACTTGAGTAAAAGTCAAAATACCTTAATAGAAAATGACTCAAGTGAAAGTAAAAGTCACCCAGCAAAATATTACTTGAGTAAAAGTCAAAGTATTTTTTTTTTAAAGTACTTAAGTATCAAAAGTAAATGGAATTGCTAAAATGTACTTAAGTATCAAAAGTCAAAGTCAAAGTATAAATAATTTCAAATTCCTTATATTAAGTAAACCAGACGGCACACTCAGGGGCACACTCAGACATAATTTATGTCAGATGCAGTAGGAATGACCAGGGATGTTCTCTTGATAAGTGTGTGAATTGGACAATTTTCCTGTCAAAATGTAACGAGTACTTTTGGGTGTCAGGGAAAATGTATGGAGTAAAAAGTACATTATTTTCTTTCAGAATGTAGTGAAGTAAAAGTAAAATTTGTCAAAAATATAAATAGTAAAGTAAAGTACAGATACCCCCCCAAAATACTTAAGTAGTACTTTCAAGTATTTTTACTTAAGTACTTTACACCACTGGATGTTTTTCTTCTTTGGTTTAGTTTTGAGCAATTCCTCTCTTGGTTTTTGAGATATTTTCATAATTGCAACATCAAGAGTTTTGTCCTTTTTTGCCTCTCATTTTCATTTATCTGTCATTTTCTTAGCATTGCTGTCAAAATATGATTGGTGGCTACAGATTTGTTTAACCATGCATAACTGGCTATATGGTAGACCATTCTTGGGGGGAAAGGGATGCATACTATCCGCATGTAGCAGGGTATTGCAGTCTGTGGGCTTTGTGTATAAGTCTGTATGTAATGCACCATTCTCTTTGATGATCCATAGTTTATTTTTCTCTCACCAGTCTGCATGGTGAATTTGAGATATCTTATAGCTTACAGTTTTCTTTTCAGTGAAATGGACTGCCAGGGGTTGTTCGCGGTTAATGGGCTACCACCACTTTTCAACCTTATAATCCTTATCTCCAGCACCTAACTGGTGTCAACATATGTGAAAATGGAGCATTTCTATGATTTGTCGTTAAAAAGATAAGATCCTAAAAAATGCTTCTCTGTGACATCACAGTGTAGGGTAGAACTTTTTAACACTATATTTCTGTAGACACTTGTTTGTTGCTGAAGATAATGCATATGAGGTTATAGTTACCCTATAACTTGTGAGAATTTTTCTTTATTTATTTACCTGAAACACACACCTGTCCTCAGCTACAGGCAATTTGAAATGTAGTTGGATAAAACAAATGATCTGTTTGTAGAGGAGCATGATAAAAAGTTGCCAGTCACCGCTGTCACACACCATCTTCATTCTCTTTAGGCAATCTGAACATCCATCCATCAATGTGCTGTTGTGCCTCTAACTCTTTCTGCAGCAATTTGACTCTATTGTCAATGTTCAAAACCAGCCGGGTTCACACAGTCGGTCACATTGGTGCCATGACTCAGATGAGTCTCTGTGAGGAGGTCAAAGGAGGGTGAAACATAACAGATGGTTTGGCAAACTACCTTAATTTCATGTAATGAGTAACTAAGTTGTCTGGGACTTGAAGACTTGTTACTATACTACTATGACTATGGATAATGCTGAATTAATTGTGAATAATAATGAGTGAGAAAGTTACAGAGGCATAAGTATCATATCCCCCCAAAAATGCTAACCACCCCTGTCATTGTAATGGTGAGAGGTTAGTCTTGGGGATATTTGTGCGTCTGTAACTTTCTCACGGACTATGTACACCCGATATGGATGAAAATACCCTCAATTTAAAGCTCAGTCTGCACTTTAACCTCATAGTCGTTGTATCATTTCAAATCCAAAGTGCTGGAGTACAGGGGCCAAAACACAACACTGCAAACCTATGCTTTACCTCCATATCCCAACTTTCCATGAGATAATATCGGAGAGTGGGGCCACAGCCAGGGTCTGCCATTACCGACGGCGACCCTGTAGCAATAAGGGTTGTGCCCTTCTCGGGGATTTGAACTATAGCAACCCAACGCTAACCGCTAGGCAAGGCTACCTGAATTTGATAATAAGATTGACATATTTGCTTAAATGCTTTGGCTGAGTTAACTGATTGGGTTTGTCAGGGGTTATAGGGCCATGATGTTGATTAAAAATAAATCCTGCATGGAACATATATCCATAAATAAGTGAATTATAAAGCATTGCAATTATGAGCTGTGAATTACCCAATGTATTTTTTGTTGTACTGTCCTCTACCACCACAAAAGGAACCAGTGCAAAATTTGACATTGCCCTTTTAAGAAAACCGAGAAATAGTTTGGAATGACGTCTACTGCGCACTGAGGCCGTGGAGATAGACACAGTCAGTGGCGGAGTGGAGCGAGCGAGAAACGGTGAGTGTAGAAAGGCTAACTTTATTTTGCCAACAAGGCTGTCAAAAAGCCACCTGCGGTAACATGTTTGGCAAAACATTTTGAGATAAATTAGAAAGGAAAGCATGGCACAGTGAATATGCTGCATTTAGCGACTGAGATTAGGAATTTGCACTCTCACTAAAAGCTGTGTGCACTCCCATTTTAAGTCAAGGCCAGGCGGAAGGGCAGGTAACGTTAGCTAGCAAAAGGGTTGCGAAAAACATTCTACATTTTGTTAGATAAGGTAGATGACAAGCTTGGAATGTATTTTAACATGATAACTATAGCTATCCAAAGATGTGCATGCTGGTTTATGTTTTGTATTGTGTGCGGAGGCGCAGGAATGCGTGCAGTTACAGCTAGCTAGCTACGTTAGTTCGTGAAGTCGACCAATCAGTCGCGTGCTAGTTTGCTAACTATTAGCGTGGTACCTAACAAGCTAGCTAGTGAACTGGCATTGGCATTTTGAATTAGTTTTAAACCTACTTGAATGTGCTACTACACAAGTAGTTGCTCTATTTAGCAATAACGTTAGATATGTAACGTTATTCAGTTAAGCTAATCAAGCTCGGTTGTTAGCTAGTTGACCCAGGTCAACTGATAGTTAGCTAGAGAAATTAGCTAGCTGTCGATTGTTAGCGGTGAGGATTTAGCTAGCCGTGTTTGTAGGCTCAGGGTTTGTTAGCTAGCTGGCCAGGGTGCAAGAGGTAACGTTAGCTAGTTAACAGTAGTGCGCCAAATCATTAGTCTGTGACTGGATACCAGTCTCTTTAGCTAACATGCCACTCATGTCATTTGGCAACCAGGCTACCAAATCATAGTACCATCACAATAATATTTAGGTTGACGTGGTGGATGTCTTTTGTTCTTCTGATGAATACTGAACAAAAATATAAACGCAGCATGCCACAATTTCAAAGATTTTACTGAGTTACGGTTCACAGAAGGAAATCAGTCAATTGAAATAAATTAATTAGGCCCTAATCTATCGATTTCACATGACTGGGAATACAGATACACATCTGTTGGTCACAGATACCTTAAAAACTAGGGGCGTGGATCAGAAAACCTGTCAGTATCTGGTGTGACCACTGTTTGCCTCATGGGGCGTGACACATCTTCAGAGAGTTGATCAGGCTGTTGATTGTGGCCTGTGGAATGTTGTCCCACTCCTCTTCAATGGCTGTGCTAAATTGCTGGATATCAAATGTTATTTGTCACGTGCGTGGAATACAACAGGTGTAAGACCTTACCGTGAAGTGCTTACGTACAAGCCCTTAACCAACAATGCAGTTCAATAAATAGTTAAGAAAATGTAACTAAATAAACAAAAGTAAAAAGTAACACAAGGAAAGGTTAGTCGAGGTAATTTGTACATGTAGGTAGGGGTAAGGTGACTATGCATAGATAATAAACAGCGAGTAGCAGCAGTGTAAAAACAAAGGTGGGGTGTCAATGTAAATAGTCCGGGTGGCCATTTGATTACTTGTACAGCAGTCTTATGGCTTGGGGGTTGAAGCTGTTAAGGAGCCTTTTGGACCTAGACTTGGCGATCCGGTATCGCTTGCCGTACGGTAGCAGAGAGAACAGGCTATGACTTGGGTGACTGGAGTCTAACTACTTTTTTGGGCCTTCCTCTGACACGCCTAGTGCAGTGGTTCTCAAACTTTTTATATTACCGTACCCCTTCAAACATTCAACCTCCAGCTGCTTACCCCCTCTGCGCTGACCCTGGTGCTACTCTCAAATGTTGTTTTTTTGCCATTTTAAGCCTGCCACACACACACGATATACGATACTTTTATTAAACATAAGAATGTTGTCGTCACAACCCAGCTCGTGGGAAGAGACAAAGAGCTCTTATAGGACCAGGGCACAAATAATAATAATAATACATTTTGCTCTTTATTTAGTCATCTTACATATAAAACCTTATTTGTTCATCAAAAATTGTGAATAACTCTCCACAGGTTAATGAGAAGGGTGTGCTTGAAAGGAAGCGCTTAACTCTGCAATGTTGGGTTGTATTGGAGAGAGTCGATCAGTTCAGGGGCCTTGCTTTAACAAAGTTAACCAGTGTCCAAAACATCTTTGAAGCTGTCAGGCATTTCCTTGGCAGCAACAACCTCTCGGTGGATGCTGCAGTGTACCCAAGTGGCGTCAGGAGCAACCGCTTGCACGCTGCGTGTTACCACTCCACTATGTCTCCCTGTCATGGCTTTTGCGCCATCAATACAGATACCAACACATCTTGACCACCAAAGTACATTTGATGTCACAATGCTGTCCAGTACTTAAAAAATATCCTGTCCTGGTTTGCAGAAGAGGATGTCATCCTTAATTGACCCCCCATAAACGTAACAGACATATAACAGGAGCTGTGCCAGGCCCGCCACATCTGACTCATCCAGCTGTAAGGCATAGAATTCACTGGCTTGTATACGAAGCAATAATTGTTTCAAAATATCTCCAGCCATGTCACTGATGTGTCGTGAAACAGTGCAGGTGTAGCACTGCTGGCCGTAGCAGTACTACCAGTAGAGCTGGTATGCGTGTCTATGACCATTTATCAATTTTCGAGTGAACGAAATGAGCAGCCGCTACGTTTGACTACATACCGTTAGTGGAATTCCAGAGAGAGAGTGTAACAGTTAATGTGATTGGATGTTCATTATTTTATACCATAACCTCACCTCCACCATGGGGCACTCTGTTCCCAACGTTGACAACGCTCGCCTACACAACGCCATATGTGGTCTGCGGGTGTGAGGCCAGTTGGACTTGCTGCCAAATTCTGTTGGAGGCGGCTTATGGTGGAGAAATGAACATTCAATTCAATCGTAACACCTCTGGTGGATATTCCTGCAGTCAGCATGCCAATTGCACACTCCCTCAACTTGAGACATTTGTGGCATTGTGTTTTGACAACTGCACATTTTAGTGGCCTTTAATTGCCCTCAGCACAAGGTGCAACTGTGTAATGCTCATGCTATTTAATCAGCATTTTGGTATGCCACACCTATCAAGTCAATGGATTATCTTGGCAAAGGAGAAATGCTCACTTAAGAGGGTTGTAAACAAATTTGTGCACAACATTTAAGACGTTTTTGTGCATATGGAACATTTCGGCATCTTTTATTTCAGCTCATGGAACATGGGACCAACAATTTACATGCTTGTGTTTATATTTTTGTTCAGTGTAGTTAGCTAAGCCACTACTCCCTTCTGTAAAACAGCTAATGTTAGGAGGGTGGCACTGGCAGGAATTAACATTATAGCACTGACTGACTGGATGTGTGGTAAATATTAGTGGCTCATTTCAAACATTCAGTCACTAGCAAGGCATCCATGTGTTTGACAGCTTTCAGACTAGTCCCCTCAACTAAGCCAGCCTCTATTACATTTCACATAAATTGAACATGAACCATTAAATGCTTTATTTTGACAGTACAGTACTAGGCCTATACATTGCATACAGGTATGCACCATACACCAAAAGGTTTTTGCCCCTGGGAGATAAAGCATGCATCACTGTCATCCTGTGGCCTGAATCTGCGAACATTAGGATAAGATCTAGGCTTAACCGGCTTACTTCCCTCAGCAGTTTCTAAGTAAACATTGCAGTTTGTGTCCTGAACAGGAACAGAGAGTGAAAAGCTATTTTGATGTTTCTTTCTGTGCTGACTTCTCAGACCGTAACCCAATTTCGCTTCTGTTTTTTTCCCTATTATTTACATCTACACAAATTTGATTCGACTTGTTCCCAGTCCTAAACAATGTGGTTCTGAACATAATTTGAATGACTACTGTGTGACGGGAAGTCAATGGAGAGGGGTGGATTTTAGGGATTTTGAGGGATTAGTGTTGCTGACTAGTTGACTCAACGCTTGAGAATAGGCCTTCTCCAAACGAGGAGGCAAAAGAAAGGGCTGAGGCCGTAACTTTCCTAATTAACGCCACACCTCATTTTAGCATTGGAATGAAAGACCATCCACATGACTAAATTGGAACGAGAAAATGAGAAACAAATGGCCTCATGATTATGAGTACTACTGGTAGCCCAGGAAACTGGATGTGTGGTGTCACAGCTCACCGTCAATTTAACGCCACACGTGGTGTTTTCAAATCAGTGATTGTATCAGCAGTTCTTAGTTCTTTTCCCCCGCTTGGGCTGCCTCTGATTCAACTGTCAACTCATGACGTTTACATCCACCAGTTGCTACAGCCTTGGTTAAATACAATGACTTACTTGCCCAAAGTTTAGTGGAGGTGGCCCTTAGCCTCAACATCAACCCTAAAACCTCTAGGACTGCTATGAGCCAGAAAAGTCCCCACATTAGTAAGTGGCTTAGACAGAGGACATGTGTTTCTATGTTCTAATGGCAGATTTTAAGTTATGGATTTCAATGGGGCTCTTCTTAATAAGAAAGAAAATTGAAGGGCCCGTTTGGAATTGTGCAGATAAACTGTAGCTCATAAAAGGATCATTTAGATTCTCTGTTTTTCTAACTTTATGATTTTGTGTTTTTCCCCCCTGTCATTTCCTGATATCTTAGTTGGGGGATTTCTGAGGTGAAGTTGTTTGCGTAATAACGGAAGACATGAAACACAATCTCGCCAATTTGAAAAGTATTACTTTGAGTAGATTTAGCACCTTTTCGCACTCTCTTAAATCCTGACCCACAAGTGGTTGACTCAAACTGTATTCACTGCCTGCTTTGCTAGCAGAGGATGAGGGCAGCATAATGACCATTTTTTATAATTAATATGCAAGTGCAAAGTGGTGCCTTGCATGATGGGAGTGTGGTTTCCGCTGGCCACACTGGTCTGGAGAGATATAGGAACCTGCCTATCAAATGTGGTGCTGAGTCAGGGCCAGGCGCAGTGACTGCTCACTATCATTGCCAACGGATTAGTAAATTCTCACAATACTCCAAATAGCCTGCTCAAGTCTGAAGCCTGCTAAATGTCAGAGTACTGATCTGCTACTAAAGTATGAATATTTACGAAATGTAAACTGTTGTGTCCATCCTTAATCCATATAGTGTTTAGTTTTTGTCTAATTTGTGACTCGGCTAAGAGGGGCGCACACTATGGAGTCTCTCGCTCTTTCACAGCAACTCTTCTTCCCACTTTAAGCCTTACATGGAAACATACCTCTGTCCACAGAGAGTGAGTTATATGGTGCTGATGTCATGGTTTCAGTGTGTTTGTGGTGCGTGGCTCACTCTCCTTATTTGTTAGTTACTACGGGGGAAAGACTTAGGCTATTTGTTTTGTGGGGAGAGATATTGAACGACTAGGGGGGGGGGGGGTTGAGGTTCAGTTAAATAATTTCCTTACATGGCCTTGTGCGTGAAAGTGTGCCGTGCACGTAACACAGTTAATGGAGTGTCGTAGAGAGCACTATGAACGTTTCTGAGCTGTAGGGGCTCAGTCAGAGAACGCATCATTACTGGAGCAGGCTTTCTCAGGATAGTCACATCTATTCGAAAGTAGTTGTAGTTTACATCAGACTTTTTAAAGTCGTTTTTTCTTACATCACTTGAAGTGAAAAGTGTATTACGCTGCCAGTGACATTAAATCCACACCAGCATGCATCAACAGTTATAATACTAATACCTAAGTCTCTGGACTTTACTGTCCTCCTTTACCTTTTGCAGTTTTCACATATCATGGATTACAGTTTTCACAGCTCATGATGACTTGTGGAACAAAAGTTCCACTGACAGGTAGACTTTCTCCTCAAAGTGCATAGACAAGTGGGAGTGTGTTCTTGCTCCTAAAAAAATAACTGAACTCCTGTATGATGAGGATAAGTCTTCACCATAAATTATTCTTTGGTCTTATATCCCATGAGGCTGTCTGTCTCTTGTGACTGTAGTCAGGAGCAGAAGGTCTCTAGGAGGTGCTCCTGAGTATTTAGCCCTAGAGGGCATGTTGTCAATGGAAGGACCCCACAAATCCCAAATGGACGGTATTGTGGTTGTTTCTTAATTGTCTTGCGTTGACAACAGATGGCAGGGCCCCAGACTAACATTTTCCCCTGGTGGCAGTGGTGCCACAAAGTTTTTCAGTTGTTGGCACCAGCCGATGACATGGTAGCTGTATTATTATTTTATTTTCATGTTGTGATTCAACGGTTATATTTTACTGTTTAATAGGGCTCCAGAATGTTCTGATAAATAATGTCCCAAAAAAGGTTGCAGTTGTAGCCTACCACCCAATGAGGCCTATGTAATGTGCCTACCGTAATTGCTGGACTATTAAGCGCACCTGAATATAAGCCGTACCCACTGAATTTTTTACAAATATGTATTTTGTACATAAATAAACCGCACATGTCTATAAGCCGCAAGTGCCTACCGGTACATTGAAACAAATGAACTTTACACAGCCTTTAAACGAAACACGGCTTGTAACAAAAATAAATAGGCTTTAACGAAACACGGCTTGTAACAAAAATAAAAAATAAATAGCAGTAAACAGTAGCCTACCAAGAAAGTCAAACTTCATTGCGGTGGCGATTGTTTTGGCTTTCAGTCGGATCTGCACAGTTCCAACGTCTTATCATCGACTCATTAAGGCCAAGCTCCCGTGCAGCAGCTCTATTTCCTTTTCCAACAGCCAGATCGATCGCCTTCAACTTGAAAGCTGCATCATATGCATTTCTCCGTGTCTTTGCCATGATGAGGGTGACAAAATGACTACCGTAATCAGAATGATGGCAAGTTTGAGCGCGCTCGATTTACGTCACATTATGTGACAGTGCTCAGTTTTTTGGCGGCATGAATCTTGTGAAAAAAACAACATAAATTAGCCGCGTCATTGTATAAACCGCGAGGTTCATAGCGTGGGAAAAAAGTAGCGGCTTATAGTCCGTAATTATTTTGCGTAATTATTTTGCGCACTCTGTATCCGTATCTCAAAGCCATATCAAATATCTTGGTTGTAAAATGTTTGCTATTGAGCACAAAATTGAGAGTTGAATAATCTCAACTATACTTACCGAAAGCTGAGAACCTCCTCTCTAACAACGTGTTAGCTGTGTTTTGCCAGCAATTGGATTTTAAAATGTTATACAATCAGATCATCTTTTTTTCTCCCTGAGCATTTGTTTTCCCCCGGGAAAGGAGAGCGGCTCGCTCAACAAAGCAGCAGGCCCCAGCGAAACGGGGGTGGGCAGACACTTTCATGAGGATAATGTACTTTACAGTTTGACCAAATAATGGTTTAGCCCGCAAAAAAAAAAAGGTGAAGTTTTGAGTTAGGTGATCCATGTAGAATGTGCAGCTCGTACCGACACACCCAATAAAACATTTTACTCGCACAGGCATGTCAGTCGCCAAATGCGACTAAATGTTCTGTCTTGAGCCCTTTTTCATATACCGTAGCAGAAAGATGGGCCTGCATGTTGACCCATTGGGCAAGCCCATGTGATGCATGCCAATGGGTTTCAGTTTCTGTATTCATAGACTGAGTCTGACGTGGTGTGCTGCATGCATGACGGCCAGATGGTTGTCCTAAGAGCAGGCGGCCAAACCCAAGCTTCTCCCTTCACACCCACAGCTGGTTTGTGTTAGCTAGAGGATGGGGTCATAAACTCCTCCTGACCTCCTCCACTGGAGCTCCGCTTATGGGTGTTCCCATTGTTATGCTGCGACTTGTCCCGACCATGGGAATGACTACGATCTTGTTGGGAGAGAACTGATATTTCCGTTTACAATACTTTTCTCTTTTTCTCCTGCCTGTGCAGACTGTTGGGCTGTCCCGTGAAGAGATCCTGCCATGCGTGAATACAAGCTAGTGGTGCTAGGCTCGGGAGGTGTGGGCAAGTCCGCTCTGGTGAGTATTTCACTGGAGGTGGGCCATTCCAGGCCATCTACATTTTTGTAATTAAGCAGATGTTCTTACCACAGTTACCTACAGTAGTGCTTGCATAGATTTTCATAATGTTTCGTACTGGCCCCCGGTGGGATTTGAACCGACAACCCTGGCGTCACAAGCGCCATGCTCTACCAGCTGAGCCGCATGTGACTCTCTGCCTTGTCAAGATGTCTGTCTTATGTACCAACTAGCACAAGCCAGGGTTGTGCAAATCCAGGCCTCAAGATCCACAGCACCGTCATTGAATATTCCTGTGGTGTGAATTGTTGATCTGACTTGTTTTTGTGGCCCATGTTCTCTCTTACAGACAGTCCAGTTTGTACAGGGAATCTTTGTGGAAAAGTATGACCCAACAATAGAAGACTCCTACAGAAAGGTAAGTTAAGGGAGGAATTGCCAGGGAATAAGCTGATTGCTTTCAGCTGGTCTGTGGGTCAACAACCTGTTGTTGTGCTCTTTCTTTCTCACCCTCTTGTCTCTGTCTTTCTCTGATGTTGTATTTTTTTCTCTCCACTGCAGCAAGTGGAGGTAGATGGACAGCAATGCATGCTTGAAATCCTCGACACAGCCGGCACAGTAAGTTAATGTTGCTCAGCTCCACAACTCTGTTATCCAGGCTAAACCCTGAGTGTATATTTCTTTAAAGACATGCTCCGGTACTTTGGTGACTAAGAAAATATTTTTTAAACCCCCCCCCTGCTTTAGGCTGTCAATGTGTAGTTCATACATGCATAATCTATGAGAAGAATAATTGACTTAACTCAATTATCCACCAAATCCCTAGTTTGAAAGCGACTTTTCTTGAAGCTGTGCCACACCATTTTACCTACCCCCCCCCCCCCCCCCGTCGGTCAGCCTCCTTGCAATTCGAGTTCTAGCCAATGAGCTTCAGCCCCTCGCATTTGAGTGACAGCTAGCAAGAGGCCTGCCCAGCATTATCCAATGAGGTTGCAGGGCGGACTCCAACTGCTCAATGGGCACCGCAGAGAGAGAGAGTGATAGCTGTATCATGATACTTCTTTCCCCTACCTGTCTTACAGGAGCAGTTCACTGCAATGAGAGATCTGTACATGAAGAACGGTCAGGGCTTTGCCCTGGTGTACTCCATCACAGCACAGTCCACGTTCAACGACCTGCAGGACCTGAGGGAACAGATCCTGAGAGTGAAGGACACCGAAGATGTGAGTAGCTACCTTGGATTATAACTAGGCCACATGATCAGGGAAAACTCCTTGCCCTAGTTAAAACAAACCATTATATTTGCCACAGCACTATACAACATTTACCCATGATCATAAGCTAGTCTTTGCGGTGTGATGACAACTGAGCTCATACAGCAAGAATGAGAGAAGGAAATATTATTACAACCCCTCCACATTAACCGCGGTCCCATTTCTTGGCACTCCCTCCTTGTGTTTGGAGTATCGGAGTGACATCTCATAGTCCCCTGGCCTCAACAGATACTCACTCAGCAGGATGATGCCCTTTTTAGGTGATCTGTATAACCCCTTTCCTCTCAAGCTTTCTCTTTCCTGTACTCTCGCTCGCTTTCTGTGTGGGCGGGGCTAATGTCTCTCCGTGTGCCAATAAATCCGCTGTACTTTGTTATGACTGGCTCTTTTTTTTTTTATCGCTTGTCGGTTACTCGTTGTTTCCCACCTGGCTTGTGGTCCGTGTGGTCTGTCCCGAGGCGGGTGATTTCCGATGGGGATGATTTCCACTGAAAGTCCCTAGTCATCAGAAACACTGGATGGGCCGGGGAGACTTTTTTTTTTTTTTTTTGGCAGTTCAGATTAGAAAGCCATTGCGAGATGGAGGTTAGGGATCGATTGTAGGATCATTGACTGTCAACAGGGAAGAAGGCCCGTTCCATCCCTTTGCTCAATGTTTTCTCTCGAAATACTCCCAAGACTTAACACTTGTGCATATCTGCCAACTACCGTACTGCAGCTCTCTGTGGCAGCTATCATTCCACTGACTATTTAAGCTTTTCGCCCTGTTTCTTTCATTGCCCCTTGTAGAAATGCATGACCAACGGAAATGCTTTCTGTGCCCCCCCCCCCCCCCCTCAAAAGAAGGGATGGATTCTTGGTTGAATTTGGGCAGTCCAGTGCTGCTAGGCCATTTCCATTCCAAGTGCTTGATGGGAATGCCACACACCATTTACTACTACAGTGTTGGATGGAGAATGTGGAGACAGCGGGGAGGGCTCATGGTCTAGCCAGGCTCGATTTAAAGACACTATGTCCATACGGAACACCCAGGCTACAGAACAGAATCCACACGACAAGGCTCTGAAATAGGTGCTCAGAATATTAGTCCCACTATAATACACTTTGAGGATTTTTGGTAGGATTCCTTTCAAGCTACAATGTGTTACAATGTAACATTTCAGATTGTGCAAGTGTCTTACTCAGACAATTTACCAGAGCAAACCTGGACACCAAAGCCCATTTCCTTGAATGGTAACAAGGAGACCCATAAGGTGGTGAATGAAGTGATGGGACTAGTATCAGCTTTTCTCATTTAAAATGTTTTTTCCTTCCGTCACACGACTAGCTTACGCAAGAGGTCTTGTGATTCCTGCTGTCTAAGTCCTCTTCTGTTCAGCTGGAGTAGTAGGCTAATGCCAGACTTGTGATTTCGCCATGTGTACGTTTCGGTGTGGCTCTTGGACACAGCCTTAACTTCCCTCCCTGCCTGCCTCCGTGTTGCTGACTGGGGATGTTCTACAGCTACTTTCTTCCCTATCTGGCGTTAGCTAGCCTGGAAATGCATACCTCCGGTTCTACTCTGACTTTAGGGCAACCGTCGTTCAACGGCCCCGTCTAAGGGTTTGTTTGGATTTGAAACTTCACAGAGCTACATCCATGGAGCTAGTCCAAACTGCTTCCTGTCGTCTGCCCTACAGCCCTGTGTGAGAGGGCACTTGTCCCGAATAGTGTGAAGTTGCCCCCAGACACTGTTCCCCTAATGGTTAAAGTTAGGCTCTGCGGAGGAGAAGTTGATCCCAGATCTGTGCTTATAGGGCAACTTTTACACAGAGCTGCTGTTTTATAGACTTTTCAGTAAGGTGTCAAAGTGGGGAGAGATTAGGGAACTCAACCCAGCATCCTTTATTCTCACCTTGATATTATGTACTGCTCCCCGCACACATGCAGTCTGCCATGGTTTCATTCCATGGAGCAGCTGGAGCATGGAATGCAATGCAAACAGAGGGAAGCAGACAGGAATCTGATTTCTATCCTGAGTGGGCGAGGCTGCCATTGTTTCCACTTTCCCCTAACTCCCTAAACAGCCAGAACAAACTGTCAGAATGGGTGTGACAAACCCACACACGTACACCTTGTATTGATTAGGGATGGGAATTGCCAGGTACCTCACGATACGATATTATTACCATACTTATAGTTGAAGTCGGAAGTTTACATACACCTTAGCCAAAAAAACTTAATTTAAATGTTTCACAATTCCTGACATTTAATTCTAGTAAAAATTCCCTGTCTTAGGTCAGTTAGGATCACCACTTTATATTAATAATCTGAAATGTCAGAATAATAGTAGATCATTATTTCAGCTTTTATTTCTTTCATTACATTCCCAGTGGGTCAGAAGTTTACATACACTCAATTAGTATTTGGTAGCATTGCCTTGAAATTGTTTAACTTGGGTCAAACGTTTCAGGTAGCCTTCCACAAGCTTCCCACAATAAGTTGGGGGAATTTTGGCCCATTCCTCCTGACAGAGCTGGTGTAACTGAGTCAGGTTTGTAGGGCTCCTTGCTCGCACACGCTTTTTCAGTTCTGCACACAAATTTTCTATAGGATTGAGGTCAGGGCTTTGTGATGGCCACTCCAATACCTTCACTTTTGTCCTTAAGCCATTTTGCCACAACTTCAGAAGCATGCTTGGGGTCATTGTCCGTTTGGAAGACCCATTTGCAACCAAGCTTTAACTTCCTGACTGATGTCTTGAGATATTGCTTCAATATATCCACATCATTTTCCTTCCTCATGATGCCATTTATTTTGTGAAGTGCACCAGTCCCTCCTGCAGCAAAGCACCCCCACAACATGATGCTGCCACACCTGTGATTCACGGTTGGGATGGTGTTCTTCGGCTTGCAAGCCTCCCCCTTTTTCCTCCAAACATAACGATGGTCATTATGGCCAAACAGTTCTATTTTTGATTCATCAGACCAGAGGACATTTCTCCAAAAAGTATGATCTTCGTCCCCATGAGCAGTTGCAAACCGTAGTCTTGCTTTTTTATGGCGGTTTTGGAGCAGTGGCTTCTTCCTTGCTGAGCGGCCTTTCAGGTTATGTCGATATAGGACTTTTTTTCTGTGGATATAGATACTTTTGTACCTGTTTCCTCCAGCATCTTCAAGGTCCTTTGCAGGTGTTTTGGATTGATTTGCACTTTTCACACCATAGTACGTTCATCTCTAGGAGACAGAAGGCGTCTCCTTCCTGAGCGATATGACGGCTGCGTGGTCCCATGGTGTTTATACTTGCGTACTATTGTTTGTACAGATGAACGTGGTACCTTCAGGCGTTTGCAAATTGCTCCCAAGGATGAACCAGACTTGTGGAGGTCTACAATTTTGTTTCTGAGGTCTTGGCTGATTTCTTTTGATTTTCCCATGATGTCAAGCAGAGGCACTGAGTTTGAAGGTAGGCCTTGAAATACATCCACAGGTACACCTCCAATTGACCCAAATTATGTCAATTAGCTTATCAGAACCTTCTAAAGCCATGACATCATTTTCTGGAATTTTCCAAGCTGTTTAAAGGCAAAATCAACTTAGTGTATGTAAACTTCTTACCCACTGGAATTGTGATACAGTGAAATAATCTGTCTGTAAACAATTGTTGGAAAAATTACTCGTGTCATGCACCAAATAAATGTTCTAACCGACTTGCCAAAACTATAGTTTGTTAACAAGAAATTTGCAGAGTGGTTGAAAAATGAGTTTTAATGACTCCAAAGTGTGTGTAAACTTCCGACTTCTATATGTATTGCGATTTGATGTTCCAAACATATTGTTCACTATGTCCGTTGCAGAGAGACAAGATGGAGCATGAGAACATTTGTTTTGATCCGTCATGGAAATAGTCCTTGGCTCACTATTTTAAACAAGCAAAAGGATGAGAAATACCGGAGTTTTGGTGCTGATACAGCTGACTAGCGCCAGCTAAAGCTACCTGGCCCACCCCCTTTATTTTTTTATTTAACCTTTATTTAACTAGGCAAGTCAGTAAAGAAATTCTTATTTACAATGACGGCCTAGGAACAGTGGGTTAACTGCCATGTTCAGGGGCAGAACGACACATCTGTGTCCGGTTCAAATCGATACTTGGAGTCAAAGTATCGATTTATAATATTGAAATGTGTAACTATAGATTTTTCACCCATCACTGGTATTGATCCATATATATTTTTTGTTTGGTCCCAGTGAAATGGTTTAATGATGTTTGATGTTATCCCTCATCCATGTTCTCTTCTCTTCCCAGGTGCCGATGATCCTGGTGGGTAATAAGTGTGACCTGGAGGATGAGCGGGTGGTGGGAAAGGAGCAGGGTCAGAACCTGGCCAGACAGTGGAACCATTGTGCCTTTTTAGAGTCCTCCGCAAAGTCAAAGATCAACGTCCTCGACGTGAGTTCTGACAATCAAACAGCTGACTAGTGATTGGAATTATGACACTAACGGTTTGGATTTATACGGTTAACTATGCCTTTTTTTAACGTGTCAAAGCACTTAGCAATGGTTTTGTGTTTGCAGATCTTCTATGACTTGGTCAGACAGATAAATAGGAAAACGCCTGTGGAAAAGAAGAAGGCGAAAAAGAAATCAAACTGTGTCCTGCTCTAAAGGTCCCCTCCCCTCCGCCCCGCCCTGCAGCAGCTCTGAGCCAGGTGAGTAGGTGACTAACGACAAGGGTGGACACTAATTACCTGACTGGTACACCTCAACCCTTATTACTGTACCTACGAGGAGCACAACATTCTTCTCAACTCACAATATGCCCCTGTAATTTGGGATGCGTTTAATCTGTAGTTATTAATACATGCTTTGTTGTTTTTTTAATGGCCGCTACTACAATTCTGTCAGTTGATTTTCTCGTCATTGATGGAATCGATAGGGCCTGAGAGCATTCATGAAATGTTGACTGCTCCCTGTCATTCACTTAGGGTAGACTGCTCCCTGGACAGTAGACTGCCATCTGCTGGTGGTGGGGATGTGCATATTTCCCTTTTAAGGCGATACAATACAATACAACGATTCCTTTTAGTTTGAAGCGGTTCTGTGTGATTTGTTTTGATTAGACAACGAATCGATGCTATACGATTTAATGGACTAACATTTGTTGCATGAACACTACTTTCCATTCTAAGTTCAAATCTTTTGCTGATGGAGCTCATGAGCTGGGCCTCTCTGAGCCAAATGTAGGCACCTGATCTGAGCCATAAGGGATGCATCTACCACCCCACCACCGCTATCAGATTAGGGGGGGCAATGTAGACAGTTTTGTCTGCCACTTTGGTTGTGAAATCGCCCACTAATTAACCTGTTGTTTACAATATATTATACTACGTGGCCAAAAGTATATGGACACCCCTTCAAATTAGTGGATTTTGCTATTTCAACCACACCTGTGTATAAAATCGAGCACACAGCCGTGCGATCTCCATAGACAAACATTGGCAGTAGAATGGCTCAACTGAGAAAGTGGTAGGCTACACAAGCTCACAGAACGGGACTGTCATGTGCTGTAGCGTGTACAAATTGTCTGTCCTCGGCAGAGCAGCCTAAGATCACCATGCGTAATGCCAAAGGTCGGCTGAAGTGGTGTAAAGCTCGCCGCCATCGAATTCAGGACCAGTGGAAACGCGTTCTGATGAATCACGCTTCACCATCTGGCAGTCTGACGGACGAATCTGGGTTTGGTGGATGGCAGCAGAATGCTACCTGCCCGGCTGCGTAGTGCCAGCTGTAAAGTTTGGTGGAGGAGGAATAATGGTTTGGGGCTGTTTTTCATGGTTTGGGATAGGCCCCTTGGTTCCATTAGTTCAATTCTAGATGATGCCGTGCTTCCGACTTAGTGGCAACAGTTTGGGGTTAGGCCCTTTCCTGTTTCAGCATGACAATGCCCCCGTGCACAAAGCGAGATCCATAGAGAAATGGTTTGTCGAGATCAATGTGAGAGAATATAACTGGCCTGCACAGAGCCCTGACTTCAACCCCATCGAACACCTTTGGGATGAATTGGAACGCTGACTGCGAGCCAGGCCTAATCGCCCAACATCAGTGCCTGACCTCACTAATGCTTTTGTTGATGAATGGAAGCAAGTCCCCGCAGCAATGTTCCAACATCTAGTGGAAAGCCTTCCCAGAAGAGTGGAGGCTGTTATAGCAGCAAAGGGGGGGACCAACTCCATATTAATGCCCATCATTTTGGAATGAGATGTTCGACCGGCAGATGTCCAAATACTTTTGATCATGTTGTGTATATATGAGCGTAGCTTTGGTTTTCACCCTCATCTCAAAATCGAATGGTTTTGACCGTTTTGGAATATTTACGGAGTGAGTTTATTTTCTGTCCACGTTGTGAAATTATACATTTTACCCTGTATATCTAAAAAATGACCACATACACTGATTGTTTAAAACAAAACTATTTCTGATGATTTATTATACATCAAAAATCTATTGTAAGCCCCGTTCAGCAGGTATAGCCAGATGCGTTGTCCCAGATTTCTTACTTTTATTCCGGTAAAACAGTTTTCAACAGTGCATGATAACAATAACCTAGAAAATTACATAGGTTGTCACTCAACTAATAAAGCCTAATATCGCGCAAGCCATTTTCGCTTTTGAATGCTGAACGTCCCGTGCAGATGTGCAAGATCAGGAACAGGCTGTCTACCTTGTGTTGATCAGTGCATGAAGCTGGTCACGGTGCGCAGTTTGTCTAGGCTACTGACATGGCCTGAGATTGTTCGGCATGTAGATCAATGATTATCAACAGTTTAACACTGAAGGAGTGGCTGCATCCGTTGTCACAAAAATCTGATGTATAAAGAATATAATATGAGAAATATTAGTGAACGGGTGAAATTTCTGACCCATGCATACATTTGAATCGGTTTGAGGTCTGCGGACCGAAGCACTCACTACTTATGCATTTGACTCAGGGACCCATGCATATCAGTGAATCGTTACATCCCTAGCTGGTAGTCTGGTGTAACTGTCCACATACACATGACTATATCTCATTCTTCACCAGGTTTATAGGGTAGTTCATCTGTTGCTCAATAGAGTCCTACAGTGAGGGGCCTAAGTCCAGCAGCCCCCGGGCAGTCTGTTTCCGGCCGGCTACGCCACCAAGAGCACTGGACTGTCACTAATGGGATTACAGACCCACTGTTTTAGACTAGTGGAGAAGCCAGACTGGGATGGACAGGGGGGAACGGCAGGGGTGGAGGCTGAGGTCAGGCCCCATACCTCTAAGGTTACAGGGTTTTTGATTGTTCAAAAAGAGGTTTAGGTGGTGGGTGTGGCAGTAAGTGCGATTGGCCAGTCAGAGTGGTTGATTTTGAGAGATTTTTAGGCCCGCCATCTTGGTGGTGTAGATTTATAAAAAGAAAAATGTAAAATTTACAAGTGTGTGTGTGTGTGTGTATATATCTGAAGGGATTGGAGTAGGTAAGAGCCCCATAGCGGAGGTGTCATAACCTAGGGGTCAAACAGGGAAATGGTTCTACCCTTCATTTTTCCCATAGGGGATTTTAGAAACTCTTAAATTAAGGGCTGTGTTTCATGTAGGCTTACCCTGGCGTGATGTTTTGATAACCATGTAAATCTCTCTAGGACAAGGTAACTTTTATCAATATATTCGGCTCTATTTACTCTCAGATTAGAAAATTCTATTAACATAAAAGTAGGCATCATGCAAGACCACAAATCCCTGCATCTCCTCCACGTCATCTGTAGCTGACACCTTTGCTAACAGTTATTGTCATTTTAAAACTTGCACAAGATGGCTCACAGAATTGTCCATTTAAACTTTTGCCAATTTATTCATTACTACATGTAGCTAACATTAGATATTTAATCCAGAGATTCTTACCTTTTCCTCTACTCGGCAGTCTCGTCCAGATCGTGGCATTTGTAGTTCTTTATGATAGCTGCATTAGCAGCTAATTAGCATTTCATTTTTGGTGGGTAAATACAGGCGAATATATTGATAAGTTACCTTGTCCTAGAGAGATTTAAACTGCTGTCAAAACATCGCGCCAGGGTAAGCCTACACGAAACACCGCCCTTATTTTAACTCTTTCTAAAATCCCCTATGGGAAAAATGAATGGTGGGGAAATGATTGGAACTATTTCCCTGTTTGACCTCTACATTTATTGGGTATTATGACTCCTACTGTGGTGCTCTATATGGCGAGGTCTTCTCCTGACTCCACATAGCCCTTCTGCCATATTTCCTATACCTCTCGTCCCTTCAATTCTGAATGGTTAGGGCAGTTGTCTCCATGCCCCTCTACTCACTGTGTTACCTGGCCAAGCTTCTTTCCCAAGCTTGCCTTGCATACACGGGAATTAAATCATCAACATGTATTGATCACATTTTTACTGATGCTGCAGAAATGTGCTTAAAAGAAGCATCCAAGTCCATAGGATGTAGTGATCACAATATAGTAAGCCATATCTAGGAAATATAGTGTGTAAGAGGTCATACAAGACGTTTTGTAGTGATTCATATGTCGATGTTAAGAATATTTGCTGGTCTGTGGTGTGTAATGAGGAGCAACCAGACGCTGCACTTGACACATTTATGAAACAACTTATTCCAATTACTAATAAGCATGCACCCATTAAGAAAATGACTAAAATGTGTTAAATCCCCTTGGATTGATGAGGAATTGAAAAATGGTATTGTTGAGAGGGATGAGGCAAATAAGTTTGGCAGACCAACTGATTGGCAAACGTACTGCAAGTTAAGAAATCATGTGACTAAAGAAAATAACAAACTATACTATAAAATAAAGAATGATAGTAAAAAGCTTTGGGGCACCTTAATGACATTTTGGGGAAAAGAGACAACTCGACTCCCTTCATTGAATCAAATTGCTCATTCATCACAAAGCCTACTGATATTACCAACTACTTTAATGACTTTTTCATTGGCAAGATAAGCAAACTTAGGGATGACATGCCAGCAACAAACGCTAACACTACACATTAAGTATATTGGACCAAATTATAAAAGACAAGAATTGTACTTTTGAATTCTATAAAGTCAGTGTGGAAGAGGTGAGAAAATTGTCTATCAACAATGACAAACCACCGGGGTCTGACAATCTGTATGGAAAATTACTGAGGCTGATAGCAGACGATATTGCCACATTTTCAATTTAAGCCTACGAGAGTGCCCTCAGGCCTGGAGGGAACCTGAAGTCATTCCGCTACCCAAGAATAGTAAAGCCCCCTTTACTGGCTCAAATGGCTGACAAATCAGCCTGTTACCAACCCATAGTAAACTTCTGGAAAAAACTGACCAGATACAATGCTATTTCACAGTAAACAAATTTACAACAGACTTTCAGCATGCTTATAGGGAAGGACACTTAACAAGCACAGCACTTACACAAATCACTGATTGGCTGAGAGAGATTGATAATAAAATGAATGTGGGGGCTGTCTTGTTAGACTTCAGTGCAGCTTTTGACATTATCGATCATAGTCTGCTGCTGGAAAACTTGTGTTATGGCTTGACACCCCTGCTATAATGTGGATAAAGAGTTACTTGTCTAACAGAACAGAGGGTGTTCTTTAATGGAAGCCTCTCAAACATAATCCAGTTAGAATCAGAAATTTCCCAGGGTAGCTGTTTAGGACCCTTGCTTTTTTAAATTTTTACTAACGACATGCCACTGACTTTGTATGCGGATGACTCAACATTATACACGTCAGCTACTACAGCGACTGAAATGACTGCAACACTCAACAAAGAGCTGCAGTTAGTTTCAGAGTAGGTGGCAAGGAATAAATGAGCCCTAAATATTTCTAAAACTTAAAGCATTGTATTTGGAACAAAACACACTCACTAAACCGCAACTAAATCTTGTAATAAATAAAGGGGAAATTGAGCAAGTTGAGATGACTATACTGCTTGGAGTAACCCTAGATTGTAAACTGTCATGGTCAAAACATGTTGATACAACAGTAGCTAAGATGGGGAGAAGTCTGTCCATAATAAAGTGGTACTCTGCCTTCTTAACAACACTATCAACAAGGCAGGTCCTACAGGCCCTAGTGTTGTCGCACCTTGACTACTGTTCAGTCGTGTGGTCAGGTGCCACAAAGAGGGACTTAGGAAAATTGTAATTGCCTCAGAACAGGGCAGCACGGCTGGGCCTTGGATGTACACAGAGCTAATATTAATAATATGCATGTCAATCTCTCCTGGCTCAAAGTGGAGGAGAGATTTGACTTCATCACTAATTTAATTTATGAGCAGTATTGACATGTTGAATGCAAGACATGCCATAAGAGGTCTCGTCAGTCCCCAAGTCCAGAACAGACTATGGGAGGCACACAGTACTACATAGAGTCATGACTACACGGAACTCTATTCTACATCAAGTAACTGATGCAAACAGTAAAATTAGATTTAAAAAAACAGATAATAGGCCTCCCGGGTGGCGCAGTGGTCTAGGGCACTGCATCGCAGTGCTAACTGCGCCACCAGAGTCTCTGGGTTCGCGCCCAGGGAGGGTTCGCGCCCAGGGAGGGATATCCTTGTCTCATCGCGCTCCAGCGACTCCTGTGGCGGGCCGGGCACAGTGCGCGCTAACCAAGGGGGCCAGGTGCACGGTGTTTCCTCCGACACATTGGTGCGGCTGGCTTCCGGGTTGGAGGCGCGCTGTGTTAAAGAAGCAGTGCGGCTTGGTTGGGTTGTGCTTCGGAGGACGCATGGCTTTCGACCTTCGTCTCTCCCGAGCCCGTACGGGAGTTGTAGCGATGAGACAAGATAGTAATTACTAGCGATTGGATACCACGAAAATTGGGGAGAAAAGGGGATAAAAAAATAAATAAAAAAAAAATAAAAATAAAAAGATAATAAACACCTTATGGAACAGCGGGGACTGTGAAGTAACACAAACGTTGGCACACACGCACTATACATACACATTGATTTACTACTGTAGATATGTGGTGGAGTAGGGGCCTGAGGGCACACAGCGTGTTGTGAATGTATTGTAATGTTTTTAAAATTGTATAAACTGCCTTAATTTTGCTGGACCCCAGGAAGAGTAGCTGCAGCAAATGGGGATCCATAATAAATACAAATATACACAGACTGAGAGCAGAAAGATGCAACTGGCCAACAGAGGGCAGCACTTGCTCATTGATATATTATAGGAGGACAATCCTTTGAACGAAATCAAGTTTTATTCATTCTGTTAATCTTTGCCCCCCTTCCTCTCCTCTCTCCACCTATAGAATGCTGTAATGAAGAACTGTTGCCCAGATTGGACCGTGCCAGCATTCCCCCGCCCCTTCCCCATCAGCCATAAACGGTGAGGACACAAACAGCTGACCGCTGATTCGCTAGTATCAAGGCAGGACACAATGAGAGAGACGACTTGTTTCTATCTCACTCAGACTCCTCTCTGATCCGACATCAGTGAACCCTGAAGGACAATCTTCATTCCCCACATCCTGAACCACCATGAACTCTGAAAGTCTCTGAAATGGGAACGTGTCCATGGTCCGGTCGACCGAAAGCCCACTCCTCCTTTTGAGAGTGTAAAAGTGATTACCTACTAAGAAAGATTAAACTTCACTTCAGTATTTTACATCTTTGCAATATATTGTATTTGGAGACATGGAAGTTGACTTCAGTTGTATGATTATAAATATCTTCAGACAGCATGACCACATCTGTTATTAAGTGTAAATGTTTTCAAGTGGGAAATCAAATGGAAGTAAGAACTTTTTTTTATAGCCATACACCTATTTCTCCATGCCAGTCATGTCAATGGTGGTAGATCAAGGTCCATATATGTATTTTGGTTTCCCCTACGTCCATGGACTTTCTCTTCTGCAAATATCTCTGATGTGACTTAATTTTATACTCAGTCACTGGGATTTCATAGTTCCCATAATATATTCAAATGCCATTTTTTGCATAATAATGCTTCAGAAAAATGGGTATTTTATAGAAGAAATATGGGGGGAAATAAGGATTGATTTCTGTCTCGAAGCTGAAATATATACTAAACCAACTCTAATAATGCTTCTTGTGTTTTTCTGTCAAATGATGTTCCAGCTTTTATGGATTAAATTTTAGTACATTTTCAGTATTTTGGTCATTGTATTTTGTGGATTTAACTCATCTGACTTCATAATCGTACAGTATCATGTACAACCAACCCTATGATAATCAGAGCTAAAATTGGATGGGTACTCAGTGGAATGTCGTTCCACCACCTAGTAGGAGGAAACCGTTGCACGGTGGCAATTTAATACAAAGCTATACACTACCGTTCAAAAGTTTGGGGTTACTTAGAAATGTCCTTGTTTTTGAAAGAAAACACACTTTTGGTCCATTAAATTACGTCAAATTGATCAGAAATACAGTGTAGACATTGTTAATGTTGTAAAGGACTATTGTAGCTGGAAACGGCTAATTTTTTATGGAATATCTACATAGGCGTACAGAGGCCCATTATCAGCAACCATCACTCCTGTGTTCCAATGGCAAGTTGTTAGCCTTTTAAAATGCTAAACTTGAATTAGCTAATTGATCATTAGAAAACCCTTTTGCAATTATGTTAGCACAGCTGAAAACTGTTCTGATTAAATAAGCAATAAAACTGGCCTTCAGAGTAGTTGACTATCTGGAGCATCAGCATTTGTGTGTTCAATTACAGGCTCAAAATGGCCAGATACAAAGACCTTTCTTCTGAAACTCGTCAGTCTATTCTTGTTCTGAGAAATTAAGGCTATTCCATGCGAGTAATTGCCAAGAAACTGAAGATCTCGTACAGCGCCGTGTACTACTTCCTTCACAGAACAGCACAAACTGTATCTAACAAGGAATAGAAAGAGTGAGAGGCCCCGGTGCACAACTGAGCAAGAGCACTTCAAATTAGCCGAATTTGAACAGTGACTTTCAACGTGGCATAGTCATAGAATGCATACTTTCCAACAAGTCAGTTTGTCAAATTCCTGCCCTGCTAGAGCTGCACCGGTGAACTGTAAGTGCTGTTATTGTGAAGTTAGAAATGTCTAGGAGCAACAACAGCTCCTGGGTTTGGCGGATTCCAGTAGAATGCTACCTCTCCCAATGCATAGTGTAATGTTTGGTGGAGAAGGAATAATGGTCTGGGGCTGTTTTTCATGGTTCGGGCTAGGCCCCTTAGTTCCAGTGAAGGGAAATCTTGCATACAATGACATTCTGCACGATTCTGTGTTTACACGTTTGTAACAGCAGTTTGGGGAAGGCCCTTTCCTGTTTCAGCATGACAATGCCCCTGTGCACAAACTGAAATGGTTTGTCGAGATTGGTGTGGAAGGATTTGTCTGACCTGCATGGGAGCCCTGATGTCAACCCCATCGAACACCTTTGGGATGAATTGGAACGCGTGCTGCGAGCCAGGCCTTATCGCCCAACGTCAGTGCCCGACCTTACTAATGCTCTTGTGGCTGAATGGAAGCTTGAAAGTAGAAGTCCCTGCCGCAATGTTCCAACATCTAGTGGAAAGGCTACCATAGCAGCAAAGGCGGGACCAACTCCAAAATGAATGCCTTAGATTTTTGAATGAGATGTTCAACGAGCAGGTGTCCACATACTTCTGATCATGTACTGTAGCTTAATGTCACTTTAATTGCTCTCCTGACTGCTTGTTCAACCCTGTGCCTTCAACAAACGGTAAATGGCATTGTCACTTACCATGGTTGATCACCAGGGGGTACTCTGAGCTTAAAAGGCAGTGCCTAATAGGCCTATATACAGTGTCTCTGGTAAAAGGTTTATAGCTGTAGTCTGACCATCCCCCTCACACTCATTTACCAAGAGGGTCTGGATTAGTAGACTGAAGGAGAATATTGTGTGTAATTTATTCATAAAACAGATTGTGAGCGTACATATGTACAGTGCATTCGAAAAGTATTCACACCCCTTTTTCCACATTTTGTTTTGTTACAGCCTTATTCTAAAATGGATTAAATAAATCCTCATCAATCTACACACAACCCCATAATGACAAAGTGAAAACAGGTTTAAAAAATGTGTGCAAATTTATTACAAAACAGAAATAGCCTACTGACAAGTATTCAGACCCTTTGAGACTTGAAATTTACCTCCGGTGCATCCTGTTTCCATTGATCATCCTTGGTGTTTCTACAACTTGATTTGTCCACCTGTGGTAAATTCTATTGATTGGACAGGATTTGGAAAGGCAGACACCTGTCCATGTAAGGTCCCACTGTTGACAGTGTATGTCAGAGCAAAAATTAAGCCATGAGGTCGAAGGAATTATCCGTAGAGCTCCGAGACAGGATTGTGTCGAGGCACAGATCTGGGGAAGGGTACCAAAACATTTCTGCAGCGTTGAAGGTCCCCCAAGAACACAGTGGCCTCCATCATTCTTAAATGAAAGAAGTTTGGAACCACCAAGACTCTTTCTAGAGCTGGCCACCCGGCCAAATTGAGCAATCGGGGGAGAAGGGCCTTGGTCAGGGAGGTGACCAAGAACCTGATGGTCACTCTGACAGCGCTCTAGAGTTCTTCTGGGGAGATGGGAGAACCTTCCAAAAGGACAAGCATCTCTGCAGCACTCCACCAATTAGGCCTGTATGGTAGAGTGGCCAGACTGAAGCCACTCCTCAGTAAAAGGCACATGACAGCCAGCTTGGAGTTTGCCAAAAGGCACCTAAAGGAATCTCAGACCATGAGAAACAAGATTCTTTGGTCTGATGAAACCAAGATTGAACTCTTTGGCCTGAATGCCAAGCGTCACGTCTGGAGGAAACCTGGCACCGTCCCTATGGTGAAGCATGTTGGTGGCAGCATCATGCTGTGGGGATGTTTTTCAGCGGCAGTGGCTGGGAGACTGGTCAGGATCGAGAGAAAGGTGAACAGAGCTAAGTACAGCGAGGTCCTTGATGAAAATCTGCTCCAGAGCGCTAAGGACCTCAGACTGGGGCAAAGGTTCACCTTTCAACAGGACAACAACCCTAAGCACACACCCAAGACAAGGCAGGAGTGGCTTCGGGACGAGTCTGAATGTCCTTGAGTTGCCCAGCCAGAGCCCGGACTTGAACCCGATCTAATATCTCTGGAGAGACCTGAAAATACCTGTGCAGCGACGCTCCCCATTCATCCTGACAGAGGTTGAGGATCTGCAGAGAAGAATGGGAGAAACTCCCCAAATCAAATGTTATTTGTCACATGTGCCGAATACAACAGGTGTAGACCTTACTGTGAAATGCATACTTACAAGCCCTTAACCAACAATGCAGTTCAATAAATGGAGTTAAGAACATATTTACTAAATAAACTAAAGTAACAATGAAATTACATAACAATAACAAGGCTATATACAGGAGATACCGGTGCGGGGGTACAGGTTAGTCGAGGTAGTTTGTACATTTAGGTTGGGGTAAAGTGACTATGCATAGATAATAAACAGTGAGTTGCAGCAGCGTAGAAACAAAGGGGTGGGGGTCAATGTAAATAGTCTGGGTGGCCATTTGATTAATTGTTCAGCAGTCTTATAGCTTGGGGGTAGAAGCTGTTAAGTTGCCTTTTGGATCTAGACTTGGCACTCCAGTACAGAGTAAAGGGTCTGAATACTTATGTCAATATATTTCATTTTTTATTGTATATTTTTTTGGTGCAAAATATTTTAACCAGTTTTTGCTTTGTCATTATGGCGTATTGTGTGTAGATTGATGAGGGGAGGGACAATTTAATACATTTTAGAATATGGCTGTAACATAATATGTGGGAAAAGTCAAGGGGTCTGACCACTTTCTGAATGCACTGTATATGAACTACATTCCTTTGAATGGGATGCACGTCTTCCCTGTTGCACTGCAAATAATTACCAATTTCTCATGGTTTGAAATTGCACTTGTTTACGTGACTTACAAGTCTAAGTACAGTACAGCAGTCTATGGTTGTTGGGAAAGCAATGCAACAAAACTGACACTATGCTCAAGTGTTTTTGTGGAGACATACCTTTTTTAATTTGGTATTTTATGAACTGTATCAAACAGCTTCCTGACTTAATCCTTTGTTGTTCATATAGAGCGATTTAATACAGAAATATTTGTTGACCTGTATTTTGAAGTATGAAAAAACAAATACATCAGCCAGACCCAGCGCTTGCTGAAGTCCCAGTCTGCTTTTAAATTGCTGTATCATCTAAGCGTCGTGTTTCCTAGTCAGGGAATGTGAAGTGGCAGCCGATCTGTCTGACAGGGCTTAGCTCTGATGTGATTACTGTATGAATCACAGCACTCTTGTTTTTTTTTAAACTTTTATCACCCAAACGGTAGCCTTGATCACAACTAATCCCTTTAGTCCTGAGACGAGCAGTAATACCCAACCTCCTGTATTTATGATCCTCTCCTCTAACGCTAGCTAGCTGTCAACTTAAATACCTTCCCAAGACTTAAGTTTCGCTCTATGGCGCAGCTTGAAGTGTAGAGGCAGTATAAATAACTATAGGTTGGCTGGAGAGATAAATCTCTGCTTTCTGCACCAAATGACATCCCTCTGTTCATCTTTCCCTCGATCCTGACTAGTCTCCCAGTCCCTGCCGCTGAAAAGAAAATCGCCACAGCATGATGCCATGATGTCACCTCCCTGACCAAGGTCCTTCTCCCCCGATTGCTCAGTTTGGCCGGGCGGCCATCTCTAGGAAGAGTCTTGGTGGTTCCACACTTCTTCCATTTAAGAATGATGGAGGCCACTGTGTTCTTGGGGGACCTTCAATGCTGCAGAAATGCTTTGGTACCCTTCCCCAGATCTGTGCCTCGACTCAATCCTGTCTCGGAGCTCTATGGACAATTCCTTAGACCTCGTGGCTTGGTTTTTGCACTGATATGCACTGTCAACTGTGGGACCTTATATAGACAGGTATGCCTTTCTAAATCATGTCCAATCAATAGAATTTACCACAGGTGGACTCCAATCAAGTTGTAGAAACATTTAAAGGATGATCAATGGAAACAGGACACATCTGAGTTCAATTCAAGTCTCATAGCAAAGGGGCTGAATACTTATGTAAATACGGTATTTCTGTTTTATATTTGTATTAAGTTTGCACAAATTCCGGAACTGTTTTTCGCTTTGTCATTATGGGGTATTGTGTGTAGATTGATGAGAAACTTATTTAATCAATTTTAGAATAATGCTGTAACGTAACAAAATGTGGAAAAAGTCAAGGGGTCTGTATACTTTCTGAATGCACTGTATATTAAAAGTGCATCACAAATATATTTATGGTTTAGGTATGCTCTAGCTAGCACATGTGAGGTAGTGAAACCGGATTTTACAAGCGTTCTTCAGTCCTTTGTCTCTGGATGCACAGGGTAGGTTAAAAATGTGACCTTTGTTGAAAAGGAACAAATGCATCTTGTTTTTCAGAACGGCACATTTCCCCAGACTACTGTACAGTATTGTATTCCCCTCTTTCTGTTTGCACGGTAATCCCATCCTTTGACCGGGAATAAGTGAAGACCGTGCCCAACAGTAGAACAGTTTGACCAGATAAATGCTCTATTTTAAAGAGGAACATCTCTACAGTGATTACTAAGCACCCCTCTCAAGGTTCCCCAGCCCATTATAAGATTATATGTAATAATGCCTCCCATTTCCGTGGCTAGATCAATTAACAGATTAGTGACTGTGAACTGTGGCTTGGGGAGCATGGGTAGGGATAGAGATGTTCGCTGTGTCTAATGCATTTTTCGAAGCGAAGGTAAATATGATCCTGACTATAGGCAGATAAAGACAGTTGGAAGTGGTGTATTAGATGAGCCACGGGGGACTTTCTTCTTCTCTCTCACACACATCATACTCCCTCGCTGTCTCGCTCTCAGAAATGTCCTCCAAATTCAATCCACACGTGCGACGCCGTGTCTTGGTGAGGATTGTGGCAGAAAATGGCTTCTTTTGTATTGTTATAATGCGTTTAATTTGTCAAGCGCTTTTCTCACACCAAAAGGGACAAAAAAAGCAAGAAATAGCAGTCGTCCTTGAAAGCTTTTCTGAACAGCAAGGTCTACAGCTGTGCCTTAAATGAGTACAGACTGCAGCTATAATAGTGTTTGGAAGTGTGTTCCACAGCCGCAGAGCTGCGCAACTGAAAGCCCTGTCACCCATAGTTTATAGTCTGTTGAAGGGACACTGACCTGGAGAAGCAAAGAGTGCATGTGGGGCGGGAGAGTAGAATGAGGTCAGACAGGTACTTGGGTCCAGACTTCTGGATAGCTTGGTAGGTGTGAACCAGGATTTTGTAGATATTTTTATTGTTATGCTGCTATCTTATGGCTGTTGCTAAACATTTGCATATTGTTTTGGGTAAATTTACTGGAACATTATCTCTGCAATATGACCTACTTTTGTCCTTAGGAAACCTCTCGCTCACTTTCCTGCAACTGTGGGGATTAATTGAACAGGGATGGTCTTCCTCATACATTTGTTCTGCTTGTGTTATGACTGCAAGGTCAAAATGCACTATAGGGCCCTCAAACTCAACTCTGGACCTTGAAGCCAGTTCCACTGCATTTTTAAATTGTTCCCCTCTTATCAGGGCCTGGGTTAGACCTGGGACACCAGGTGCGTGCTATTTTGCCATTTTGTTGCTTCCAGCCTACAAACAGAAACTAAAACAGCAAGCTCCCGCGCTCAGGTCTGTTCAACGCTGGTCCGACCAATCTGATTCCACGCTTCAAGACTGCTTCGATCACGTGGATTGGGATATGTTCCGCATTGCGTCCAACAACAACATTGACGAATATGCTGATTCGGTGAGCGAGTTCATTAGAAAGTGCATTGACGATGTCGTACCCACAGCAACGATTAAAACATTCCCAAACCAGAAACCGTGGATTGATGGCAGCATTCGCGTGAAGCTGAAAGCGCGAACCACTGCTTTTAACCAGGGCAAGGTGACCGGAAACATGACCGAATACAAACAGTGTAGCTATTCTCTCCGCAAGGCAATCAAACAAGCTAAGTCCCAGTATAGAGACAAAGTAGAGTCACAATTCAACAGCTCAGACACAAGAGGTATGTGGCAGGGTCTAGAGTCAATCACGGATTACAAAAAGAAAACCAGCCCCGTCGCGGACCAGGATGTCTTGCTCCCAGACAGACTAAATAACTTTTTTACTCGCTTTGAGGACAATACAGTGCCACTGACACGGCCCGCTACCAAAACCTGCGGGCTCTCCTTCACTGCAGCCGAGGTGAGTAAAACATTTAAACGTGTTAACCCTCGCAAGGCTGCAGGCCCAGACGGCATTCCCAGCCGCGTCCTCAGAGCATGCGCAGACCAGCTGGCTGGTGTGTTTAAGGACATATTCAATCAATCCTTATCCCAGTCTGCTGTTCCCACATGCTTCAAGAGGGCCACCATTGTTCCTGTTCCCAAGAAAGCTAAGGTAACTGAGCTAAACGACTACCGCCCCGAAGCACTCACTTCCGTCATCATGAAGTGCTTTGAGAGACTAGTCAAGGACCATATCACCTCCACCCTACCTGACACCCTAGACCCACTCCAATTTGCTTACCAACCCAATAGGTCCACAGACGACGCAATCGCAACCACACTGCACACTGCCCTAACCCATCTGGACAAGAGGAATACCTATGTGAGAATGCTGTTCATCGACTACAGCTCAGCATTTAACACCATAGTACCCTCCAAACTCGTCATCAAGCTCGAGACCCTGGGTCTCGACCCCGCCCTGTGCAACTGGGTCCTGGACTTCCTGACGGGCCGCCCCCAGGTGGTGAGGGTAGGTAACAACATCTCCACCCCGCTGATCCTCAACACCGGGGCCCCACAAGGGTGCGTTCTGAGCCCTCTCCTGTACTCCCTGTTCACCCACGACTGCATGGCCATGCACGCCTCCAACTCAATCATCAAGTTTGCGGACGACACTACAGTGGTAGGCTTGATTACCAACAATGACGAGACGGCCTACAGGGAGGAGGTGAGGGCCCTCGGAGTGTGGTGTCAGGAAAATAACCTCACACTCAACGTCAACAAAACAAAGGAGATGATCATGGACTTCAGGAAACAGCAGAGGGAGCACCCCCCTATCCACATCGACGGGACAGTAGTGGAGAAGGTGGAAAGTTTTAAGTTCCTCGGTGTACACATCACGGACAAACTGAATTGGTCCACCCACACAGACAGCGTTGTGAAGAAGGCGCAGCAGCGCCTCTTCAACCTCAGGAGGCTGAAGAAATTCGGCTTGTCACCAAAAGCACTCACAAACTTCTACAGATGCACAATCGAGAGCATCCTGTCGGGCTGTATCATCGCCTGGTACGGCAACTGCTCCGCCCACAACCGTAAGGCTCTCCAGAGGGTAGTGAGGTCTGCACAACGCATCACCGGGGGCAAACTACCTGCCCTCCAGGACACCTACACCACCCGATGTCACAGGAAGGCCATAAAGATCATCAAGGACAACAACCACCCGAGCCACTGCCTGTTCACCCCGCTATCATCCAGAAGGCGAGGTCAGTACAGGTGCATCAAAGCAGGGACCGAGAGACTGAAAAACAGCTTCTATCTCAAGGCCATCAGACTGTTAAACAGCCACCACTAACATTTAGTGGCCGCTGCCAACATACTGACTCAACTCCAGCCACTTTAATAATGGGAATTGATGGAAATGTATGTAAAAATGTATCACTAGCCACTTTAAACAATGCCACTTAATATAATGTTTACATACCCTACATTACTCATCTCATATGTATATGTATATACTGTACTGTATATCATCCACTGCATCTTGCCATCTTTATGTAATACATGTATCACTAGCCACTTTAAACTATGCCACTTTATGTTTACATACCCTACATTACTCATCTCATATGTATAGACTATAACACTATACCATCTACTGCATCTTGCCTATGCCGTTCTGTACCATCACTCATTCATATATCTTTATGTACATATTCTTTATCCCTTTACACTTGTGTGTATAAGGTAGTAGTTGTGGAATTGTTAGGTTAGATTACTTGTTGGTTATTACTGCATTGTCGGAACTAGAAGCACAAGCATTTCGCTACACTCGCATTAACATCTGCTAACCATGTGTATGTGACAAATAAAATTTGATTTGATTTGATAATTATCAGGTAGAACAGAACCAGTAGGCTCCGGACCTATAGAGTAAGAGTTGAGTACCCCTGCTCTAGCGTGTCCAGAGTGGGTGAAAACACACTTTGGTGCTGACATTTCAGTTCCTTATGTTATAAAATGCATTTTACCAAGACAAATATGATTCTTCGTGTTCTAAATTGTTCAGTGGGTTCTTTCTCTAATATTAACATATGAAAAAGTTGTTTTTCATAATCTAATACATTCAATAATAAGCACAGAGCTCAGTTTCTCGCAGTGACTTTTGAGGATTTTACATGTGGTGGTTGGCTCCAAAGTTGTTTCCGCACTGCGGCGTAGCCACGGGTAGGCCAGTTCAATCTCAGACCTACCCCCCCAAATAATCCAGAAATTATTCAATGTACATTTTTATTTGTATGTATTTTATTACATTTTTAAAAGAAACGCATGTGAGATTTATTTTCTACGGGTAATTTTAGTATAATGTAACAAAGAAATAGTCCATGACAATCAAGTTGGCTTCCGACTATTGGTTACATTAAAAAAAAAATCATACGGTTCACCTGAACAACGTCACGTGGCTAAACTGTGTAGCGCGTAAGCTAGCAAGCTCTACCACGCTAGCTTACTCGGATTGACTCACCAGCTAAAGTAATTTAGTAGTTCTAGCAATGGCAAACAAAATGTAGATCGCTAGGTTTAAAAAAAAAAAAGACGTCTGGAGGAAAAGGAGTGTGCCAGAAAATTATTTGGATCAATCTACCGATAGCTTCCAGAATGAGATATTAACAGGTGGCGCCAGGATAGAAACGACCGCAATCGCCATCACAACCGCCAATGCCAAATTGAGCCAGGCATGCTTGCCTACCCCACCGTCTCCTCTCGTTCTTGATGCTGCGGACGGGGGTGAACCTGCAGTAGGTCCACCGACAGATTTGTCTGCCGTTGATGAACCAGCCTGTCAAGCAAAGCTAGCAAAGTTCCCTTCAAGTATGTTAAATGGCAAATCACGCTGCTTCTCTTCAAGGTGGTATGACCACTTCGTGTGGATTGAGTACAGTAAAGCAAAAGATGCAATTTATTGTACGTTTTGTAGGCACTTTCCTGGAGCAAATGTCGAATTCAGATTTATACGAGATGGATTTAAAAACAGGAAACTCACAAGAAATGCCGCAAACACGAGAATAGCAAATTACATGCTAGTGTCCTTGCAAAATGTGAATCCTACAAGGCGACCCACGGGCCTAGAAGTCATGGGACTGTGTTGAACCAAGTACATGGTGATGCAAACATGGATTTTATAGAAAGAAACCGTGCACATGTTAAAGTGGTCATAGATATTGTTCTAATGTGTGCAATGCAGGATATTCCACTCAAAGGGCATAGAGAAACCGAAGAGGCAACCAACGAAGGTAACTTTTTAGAGATCTTCAATTTGATCTCAAAGTATGACTCAGAAATACAAAACAGGCTTAATGAGCTACCTCACAATGCCACGCTTATGAGCCCCGAAATTCAGAACGAGTTGCTGGAGTGTGCAGCACCATCGTTACTGTGCAGGATAAAAGATGAAGTTCATTCTGCGCCTTCTACTTATTTTGCCATATTAGCAGATGAATATAAAGATCAATCTTAACGAGAAAAATCAATCTCAATCTAAACTTATTGCTGTGTGCATCCGATACATTCATGCTGGAATGATTAAAGAAAGAGCTGTTGGGTTTATGGAAACCACTGATTTGTCTGCACAAGGAATTTCTCAGAAAATACTGGAAGTGTTGCAACCCCTGGAGTTGAATCCCACTCTGTGGGTTTTTGTTTCGATGGCGCTTCAGTCATGTCAGGGAACAGAGGAGGGGTACATGTCCTACTAAAGCAAATATTTAAGCAAGCGGTATATGTGCATTGCAACTCCCACCGTCTGAATTTGGTTCTGTGTACCGCGGCAAAAGTGTCGGGACTTGTCAGTACTTTGTTTGACACAGTAAACCAGCTACACACATTTATGAGTGGATCCCACAGACAAGCTCGATTCATAGAAGTACAGAAAGAGTTGCATCCCGATAGACCATGTATCGAGATAGAAAGATCCACGGATGTACGTTGGAGTTCAAAATCAGGGTCAGTGAGTAAAGTGCTGTTACTGCTAGCTGTCATTTCAGAGGTTCTTGCAGATTTTTCAGAGGCTTGTGGACAAACCAAATTAGAAGCCGATGCCGTCTTACAACAAATCCACAACAAGAAGTTTTTATTCTTGTTAGTCACGTTTAGTAAATTGTTTGACACTAGTGGGTTTGCTACGAAGAGATTACAAAGCTCTACATTATCTGTGACGGACTGTATTGTTTTAATTGAAATCCTCAAAAGCAGCTTTTCTACGTTCAGATAACTCAGGTGTGGAGACTTTGCTAAAGTTCTCAAGCTAACTGAAGAGATGATGATTAAGCATGATATTAGTAATTGGGATGTGAGTGCATCACGGCAGCGAAAACTGCCTGTAAAATTGGCAGACAGTGTCGTTACAACTTCATTAGGAAAAACATCCAGCTTCAAGAGTGACCGTGACCTGAGGCAACTTTGGAACAATATTCTAGACAGACAGATTACTGAGTTAAACTCAAGATTTCAAGAAGACACATATGGGATCATGCAAGCGGCAGCCTCCTTTTCCAAAGAATCCCAAACCTGCGGCCTTAAAGAGCAGCTGAAGACCACATGCGATCTTTATGCATTATCAGTTGAGGATGCTGATTTCACTGTTATTATTCAGCAGTTGAGTTGGAAAATGAACATGGGAAAGAGTGACTTTTCCTCCATAATGAGTGTACTGAGCTGCCCTGATTTATATTTTCCCTAATATAAACTCTCTGGTAAGGATCATTGTCACACTTCCAATGACATCATGCAGTGTGGAGAGACTTTTCTCAAGAACAACTAGGATAAAAAAACGTCTTCGTACATCAATGACAAGCGCCCAGCTGAACACCTTCAGTTTGCTGTCTTTTGACAGATACATTAGATTATGATGAAATCACCATATTCAACTCAAAGCCTCGCCTTCTGCGCCTTGTGATGTAGGTCACGCCTTATGATATGTCTACTAAAGGTAAGGTACCATTTTATAGTACTACTGCCCGCCGTGGTGTAAATTGTGACATCAAATATAGGCTTGTTTGCCCATCGAGATTAAAGTGCGCCTGAAGATGAGTTTTATGTTGTTGGCAACTGGTCTAAAGTTACTGTCTTATTTTAATATGCTGGGATAGGTCATTATTTGAATATGTAACGAGGTTGCTCCAAGTACTATGCACTAGTATAAAGCGATTGTATTACAAAATAATATACGGTGTACATCGCAAAATAAATGTAATAAATAAGTAGAAAAAATGCCTATCCAAATTTTTCTAGGCCTATCCCCCCCCAACAATTCTGGCTACGCCACTGTTTCCGCGCGTCGCAAAAAGCCAAATTAACATGACACGAACTGAATTTAATGTAAAAGGCTTTGAAAATAAAAAGCTTGTGGTATACTCAGTGCTCTGTTGACATTTCAGAGATACGCTTGTTTTTGTGAGAAATCTTTGAAAAAGAACAGGAATTTCGCATTAATTCAAAAAGCATATACTGACATATAAAAATACATGTAATCTCTCAATCTTTTTGACCTCCTATATTGTTTTATGTCCTCTGGATTCGAGAAAGATGAGTTCAATGGTGTGCCTGTCAGTTAGCCTTCATTCTCGCAGAGCAACCAGCATCCAATACTGTTTCAGATTTCTTACCACTTTTTCTCTGCCCTCCATTGATTGTCACCCTAATTTTGGACATCCTCAAGGGTAAAAACTCCAATAACTTTTGAACCGATTATGATAGACATGAGGTTTTAACCATTGGTTTTCTTAGATGAGTATCTACACAATTAACATATTTTACCCATTGCTCAAAAGATGCGTTTTTGATTCAACACCCTACACTCAGACTTTCTTTCTGTAAACCAGGGCTGCCCAAACCTCTTCCTGGAGATCTACTGTCCTGTGGGTTTTCAGTCCAACCCTAATTTAACACACCTGATTCTACTAATTAGCTGCTCAACAAGACCTTAACTAGCTGAATCAGATACACAAAATTAGGGTTGGACTGAAAACCTACAGGACAGTAGATCTCCAGGAAGAGGGTTAGGCAGCCCTGCTGTAAACCAGCCACCTGAAACATGTCATACTGTGATGTAAGTAGGGGAAGTTTGTACATTGTAAATCAATGATGTCCTCAGAAATGGGCGAGACCGTAGTTCATAGAGGGCCACCTTGTTCCAGTCAGTTTACCCTCCACTGAGTTACGCACACAACTACTGTAGCCTATATTATAGATTAAACTAATCAAAGTTTCCTTTAGCCCTCAATGGTACTAATTAGTTGTGAGGTGTTAGAATGATCTGATTAATTCACATGCATGGGAATCACTGTAAATAGAGTAATTACAGTTCCTCTGTGTAATGTGTTTGATTACCTCATTTCACCCCAGTAGAAGTTTTTAAACCAGATGTGCCAGACAGGCATCAGACGGCTGGTCTGATGATGCGGGTGCAGGGGGTCCTGTTACATTCTGATGAATCCCTTCTATCCTGAGAGCCATTAGGCTGCGTCATTCATTGACTTTTTTGATATATGATCCCCTTTTTCTCTTTCTCTCTCTCCCCATGGCACTCTGTCTTGTGTTCTTTCTTTCTCTCTCTCTTTTGTCCTCTCTCTCCTCTCTCATTTTGGGGTTTTGAAATCAGCAAAAGCAATAGAACTCAGCAGTGGTTAATTGGTTCATCTCTAAATGTCAATACTGTACCTCATTAAGAGGGGCGCACTCTTCATCTGCTGTGAACCCATTCCATGATTACCTCACCCTCCCATAGTTGCTCCCCTTGTCTATCCGTGGGGGTGGATGGAGGGAGGATGGAGGATGGAGGAGGGGGGTGTCCATATCAATTCCTCCCAATGCCTGCCTGCCTCAATAATGTCTGCTCTCCCTCAGAGGCCAATCTAACCGTGTCCTTTCCACTGTGATGTATGGCTCAGGCAATGGCCTGTACAGACCGTTCAAGACTTTTAATCACTGATCACGGCAGTAGCTCAATGACGGTGACACATTACAAATACTAAATGGTATATTGTCTCTGGGTTCCACAGGGAAACGTGATGTGGTGTTCACTCTGTTTGCCAGCTAACAGCCACCAGCTAACAGCCACCAGCTAACAGCCACCAGCTAACAGCCACCTACGGCTGAGAGCTGACCCTGGGCTGATCCTTGGAGTGTTGCGGTCCTCTAGTGATTGACTCACTCTGCTGCTGGCAGTGCAGATTGGATTTACTACTCTCCCTCGTCCCTCTCTCGCTCCTTCTCTACCTTCTCCCTATACTTTATCCCTATACTTTATCCCTCCTTCCCTCCCATAGCTCCCTCTCTCCCTCCTACCTTTCACTGTCCTCCCTCTCCCACCCACCCTCACTCCCTCCCCATCTCCCTCTCCCTGAACTTGACTCAGGGCTGCAGACTTGAGCCTTGATTTAAACCCTCAACAAAGGCTACGTATCTATATCTGCTGCAGAGCTGCACTTAAATACTGGTGTCTCACCAGACACAGAATAAAACTTAATACGCACACCCACCCTTCTTTCTACGGAAACCCTATCCCTCTGGTATTGGTTAGTCTGCCTATGCTAGAGAGGCATGCCCTTCTTTGCAGAGTCGTGTTTTTTTGTGGGTTGAGACTAGGACAGAGGGGTGGGGGGGGACAATGAAAAACAGGATGGGGGCTGGGGCACGTTTCCTGAAATGAGGGAAATGCAGCTTGAAGCGTGAAATTCAAGTCTTTCGGAGTCCTTTTGGAAGTCTCTGCTCTGGTTCCCTGTTGTGGTCATCTGTTTTCCTGTTCGGTCGAGTTGCAGTTAGGTCTCTGGGAATAATGAATGTGAAGTCCGGGATCTAGTGGGACACTAGCTACGCTGTCCCACAGACACACCCCCTGCCTCTGTCTCCCTCATCTTTCTGGTCTGGCATTGAAGGCGGAGAGGAGAGAGCGTTAAAACAGGACCGAGACAAAATTGATTTCTTTTTGGGGGGGCTGTGTTTTAGCTTCCAGCTGTGAACATTTGATTTTGGATTTATAAAGGATTTGGCTGGTGATTATTACCATGCTCTGTTGATGAAGTTATTCATGTTTATATTCATGAGCCCCAGACGTTTTACAATTTTGTTGTAGCCCTGAACTAGCTCATCTGATTCACCTATTCAAAGGCTTGATGATTAGTTGACAAGCATGAATTGGGTGTGCTAGCTCTGAGGGTCCCGAGGAGACATTTGAGAACCACTGCTATCATACATCAACCCGTTGCTGTTACGAAGGTATACCCAAATATATCTTGCACATACAGCCCCCTGGACCTCTCATCAAAGTGTGTGCTGCAGTGTCACTTTAAGTAAGGCTTTATCCCTGAAACACACTCGTTGTCAGTAGCTGCAGGTGTGAATGGGAAAGAGGAGTGGACATTGTATCAGCAAAGGACTGGATGGCTACTGTCTGAGAGGCAGTCACGTGTTTGAGTCATTCTGGGGGGGCCTAGTGAGGATTTGGCAAACTGGCGTATGATCACAGAGTCTCTTCCCCTCACCTCTCCTCCCAGCTGTAGCTAGATCAGACATATTCACTCCCCATGCGGTGCTCCTGCGACGTGTGTGTGGCTAAGCATCAGAGACGTCTGTGCACCCCGCTGCTTGTTAGGGCACGATCACAGACTGTAGAACACAGAGTTAAGCTCTGGGTTTACGTTATGGGTAACCATTACATTAACATTTTAGTCACAGTACTTAGTAGTGAGTGCATACATTTTTCATACTGGTCCCCCGTGGGAATCAAACCCACAACCCTGGCGACGCAAGCGCCACGCTCTACCAAGTGAGCCACACGTTGCAGCCTTATTCTAAAATGTGTATATATATATTTTTACATAAGTATTCACATTTACATAAGTATTCAGACCCTTTCCTCAGTACTTTGTTGAAGCACCTTTGGCAGCGATTACAGCCTTGAATCTTCTTGGGTATGACGCTACAAGCTTGGCACACCTGTATTTGGGGAGTTTCTCCCATTCTTTGCTGTAGATTCTCTCAAGCTCTGTCAGGTTGGATGGGGAGCGTCGCTGCACAGCTATTTTCAGGTCTCTCCAGAGATGTTAGATCGGGTTCAAGTCCGGGCTCTGGCTGGTCCATTCAAGGACTTTCAGAGACTTGTCCCGAAGCCACTCCTGCGTTGTCTTGGCTGTGTGTGCTTAGGGTCGTTGTCCTGTTGGAAGGTGAATCTTTGCCCCAGTCTGAGGTCCTGAGCACTCTGGCGCAGGTTTTCATCAAGGACCTCTATGTACTTTGTGCCGTTCATCTTTCCCTCGATCCTGACTAGAGGTCGACCGATTATGATTTTTCAACGACAATACCGATACCGATTATTGGAGGAACAAAAAAGCCGACACCAATCAATCGGCCGATTTATTTATATATATATATATATATATATGTTTTGTAATAATGACAATTACAACAATACTAAATGAACACTTATTTTAACTTAATATAATACATCAATAAAATCAATTTAGCCTCAAATAAATAATGAAACATGTTCAATTTGGTTTAAATAATGCAAAAACAAAGTGTTGGAGAAGAAAGTAAAAGTGCAATATGTGCCATGTAAGAAAGCTAACGTTTAAGTTCCTTGCTCAGAACATGAGAACATATGAAAGCTGGTGGTTCCTTTTAACATGAGTCTTCAATATTCCCAGGTAAGAAGTTTTAGGTTGTAGTTATTATAGGAATTATAGGACTATTTCGCTCTATACCATTTGTATTTCATTAATTTTGACTATTGGATGTTCTTATAGGCACTTTAGTGTTGCCAGTGTAACAGTATAGCTTCCATTCCTCTCCTCGCTCCTACCTGGGCTCGAACCAGGAACACATCGACAACAGCCACCCTCGAAGCAGCGTTATCCATGCAGAGCAAGGGGAATAACTACTCCAAGTCTCAGAGCGAGTGACGTTTGAAACACTATTAGCGCGCACCTCGCTAACTAGCTAGCCATTTCACATCGGTTACACCAGCCTAATCTCGGGAGTTGATAGGCTTGAAGCACAGCAAAGAGCTTCTGGCAAAACGCAGGAAAGTGCTGTTTGAATGAATGCTTACGATCCTGCTGCTGCCTACCACCGCTCAGTCAGACTGCTCTATCAAATCATAGACTTAGTTATAACATAATAACACACAGAAATACGAGCCTTAGGTCATTAATATGGTCGAATCCGGAAACTATCATCTCAAAAACAAGACGTTTATTCTTTCAGTGAAATACGGAACCGTTCTGTATTTTATCTAACGGGTGGCATCCATAAGTCTAAATATTCCTGTTACATTGCACAACCTTCAATGTTATGTCCTAATTACGTAAAATTCTGGCAAATTAGGCGGCCCAAACTGTTGCATATACACTGACTCTGCGTGCAATGAACGCAAGCGAAGTGAAACAATTTCACCTGGTTAATATTGCCTGCTAACCTGGATTTCTTTTAGCTAAATATGCAGGTTTAAAAATATATACTTCTCTGTATTGATTTTAAGAAAGGCATTGATGTTTATGGTTAGGTACACATTGGAGCAACGATACGCACCGCATCGATTATATGCAACGCAGGACACGCTAGATAAACTAGTAATATCATCAACCATGTGTAGTTAACTAGTGATTATGATTGATTTTGATTTTGAGTTTAATGCTAGCTAGCAACTTACCTTGGCTTCTACTGCATTCGCGTAACAGGCAGGCTCCTCGTGGAGTGCAATGTAGTCAGGTGGTTAGAGCGTTGGACTAGTTAACTGTAAGGTTGCAAGATTGAATCCCCGAGCTGACAAGGTAAAAATCTGTCGTTCTGCCCCTGAACGAGGCAGTTAACCCACCGTTCCTAGGCCGTCATTGAAAATAAGAATGTGTTCTTAACTGACTTGCCTCGTTAAATAAAGATTAAATAAAGGTGTTTAAAAAAAAATCTGTGTCCAAAAATACATATTTCTGATTGTTATGAAAACTTAAAATCGGCCCTAATTAATCGGCCATTCCAATTAATCGGTCAACCTCTAATCCTGACCATTGTCCCCAGTCCCTGCCACTGAAAAACTTCCCCACAGCCGTGGTTCACCGTAGGGATGGTGGCAGGTTTCCTCCAGACGTTACGCTTGGCATTCAGGCCAAAGAGTTAAGTCTTGTTTTCATCAGACCAGAGAATCTTGTTTCTCATGGTCAGAGTCCTTTAGGTGCCTTTTGACAAACTCTATGGGCTGTGATGTGCATTTTACTGAGGAGTAGATTCTGTCTGGCCACTCTACCATAACGGCCTGATTGATGGAGGGCTGCAGATATGGTTGTCCTTCTGGAAGGTTCTCCCATCTCCACAGAGGAACTCTAGAGCTGTGTCAGAGTGACCATCGGGTTCTTGGTCACCTCCCTGACCAACGCCATTCTCCCCCGATTGCTCAGTTTGGCCGGGCGGCCAGCTCTATGAAGAGTCTTGGTGGTTTCGAACTTCTTCCAGTTAAGAATGATGGAGGCCACTGTGTTCTTAGGGACCCAATGCTGCAGAAATGTTTTGGTACCCTTCCCCAGATCTGTGCATCAACACAATTTGCTCTACGGACAATTCCTTCAACCTCATGGCTTGGTTTTTGCTCTGACATGCACTGTCAACTGTGGGACCTTATATCCAATCATTTGAATTTACCACAGGTGGACTCCAATCAAGTTGTAGAAACATCAAAAGGATGATCAATGGAAACAGGATGCACCTGAGCTAAATTTTGAGTGTCATAACAAAGGGTCTGAATACATGTAAATAAGTTTTGTTTTTTATTTGTAGTACATTAGCAAAAATGTCTAAACCTGTTTTTGCTTTGTCATTATGGGGTATTTTGTGGGGTATTATGTGTAGATTGAGGGAAAAAATGAATTTAATCTATTTTACAATAAGGCTGTAACGTAACAATGTGAGGAAAGGGAAGGGGTCTGAATACTTTCCGAATGCACTGTATCTGTGCCTATAGCAGGCTTGATGTGTGTAAAAACAAGATAAGGCACTCAAGTCGGGTTGAAACTTCAACGGTCCTCAGTCAAAGCTCTCGACCTCATTTGCAGCGGCTATATTTGAACTCCAGAATAGAGTAAAGTGATGTGTGTTAACTTGATATGGGTTGTATGTCTATAGACAGGTGACATGTTGTCAGGATATTGCGCTGTTGTTTTATAGTTCCTATATGTATATCTTGAAGTTAGTTTTTTGGGGTGGGGTGCTTTGACTTTATGGGTTGCTCAAACTTTAAGCCTTTACTTAAAGGGACTAAAGGGTCCCACTCTAAGGGTCTTTTGATTTGAACATGATGGTTTAATTTGGTAGTCCATGCTTGCCGGTCTGCCTGTTTTACCAGCGTCAAAGTGGTAAAGTGCATCCCTGGGTTTTAATTGATTACCCAGAGATTATACCACATTTACCCATAAAGATAAATACATACAGATAAATTATATTTATCACACAGGATTTTGCAATAATAAAATTGGTATGTAAAGAAAAGAGAAACAGAAAAAGGCGGGCCTACAACCCCAACTCCCCATTCCCACCAGCCCAATATTTCTACACCCCCCCCCCCCCCCCCCCCCCCCGGAAACCATGTTTTCCACCCTATTATTTGTCCGTCCCTAACCCCTCATATCTCTATCTACCCTCCCACCTGCCCCCACACCCCCTCTAACCCCCCCAAACATCCAAGGTTGCTTATCAACCGAGGATGCTTTTACATCCGCCCCCCCTTCCCAGCAACCAGAGAGAACCCTCCCCGTACCACCCCTTCCCTGTGCGCCTGAAGGCAAAAAGTATAAAAGATGGACACACCTACTCATTACAGGGTTTTTCTTTATTTTTACTATTTTCACATGGAATCATGTAGCAACCAAAAAAGTGTTAAACAAATCAAAATATATTTTAGATTCTTCAAAGTAGCCACCCTTTGCCTTGATGACAGCTTTGCACACTCTTGGCATTCTCTTAACCAGCTTCATGAGAAATGCAGTCTTGAAGGAGTTCACACATATGCTGAGCACTTGTTGGCTGCATTTCAAAACCGCACTATGGATTTTATCCCAATAGCCAGAAGGAGGAGAAAAGGGAAGCACTGAACTACAGAAATTCAGCCATGGCAATATATACATTTTGACAATAGATATTCTGCTGGTTAAAACAACTAGGATATTATTCCATCTACTAAGGTTGGATTGAATTGATTTGAGCGTTCTGTTAAAGTTTCTCACAATGGTTTTATGTAAGGAAGGAAAAATATCGATTCCCAAATATTTAAAATGGGAAACGATCGGGATTCCATAATTAGAGATGTAAGTCCTCCATCCGGGTCTTGAGCGGCAGTCGGGCCGATTTGGTTTGATTTATTTTATAACTAGAGATGAGCTGATTTTGTCTATGATATTCAAAGCTTTTGGAAGGGATTGAGATATATTGTCGGCGTCAAGTGAGATGACGTGATCTGTAGAATTGAGAGATATTGGTGTAATTTCTTTCAATTGTCAAATTTTCTGGGTCATGGGTTCCATAGACAATAAAAATAGTGGAGGTGAGATGGGATCACCTTGCCTGCTACCTCTAGTTATTCTGAAGGGAACAGAAATCAAATGTTATTTGTCACCTGCACCGAATACAACTGGTGTAGACTTTACTGTGAAATGCTTGCTTACAAGCCCTTCCTAATGATGCAGAGTTTAAAAATTAAACAGTAACACAATAAAATACACAACAATGGAGCTATACAGAGGGAATACCAGTACCAGATCAATGTGCAGAAGTACAAGCTATTTGAGGTAGAGTAGAAGCAGCAAATGATGAGTGTGTGTATGTGTGTGTGTAATGCATATGTATGTGTATTTGTATTGTGTCGGTATGCGTATGTGTGAATGTGTGTGGGAGTGTCAATGTAGCGGGTGTGAGTGAGTATGTCTGTATGTGTATATATAGAGTAGTGAATGTGCATAGGGTCAGTTCAAGATAGTTTGTACCATTAATTGACTATTTAGTAGTCTGGCTATTTAGCAGTATTATGGGTTGGGAGTACAAGCTATCTTGGACCCTGTTGGTTCGAAAGCCGATGCTCTGGTACAATTTGCCGGACAGTAGCAGAGTGAACAGTCTATGACTTGGATGGCTGGAGTCTTTGGCAATTTTTCTGGCCTTCCCCTGAAAATGCAGGATATAGAGGTCCTGTATGGCAGGGAGCTCGGCCCCAGTGATGTACTGGCCTGTCCACATCACCCTTTGTAGCGCATTGCGGTCAAGGGCAGTGCCTTTGCGATACCAAGGGGTGATGCAGCCAGTCAAGATTCACTTGATCGTGCAGCTGTAGAACCTTTTGAGGATCCGAGGTCCGTGCCAAATCTTTTCAGCCTCCTGGGGGGAAGAGGTGCTGCCGCGCACTCTTCACGACTCTGTGGGTGTGTGTGGACCATATTCAGTTCTTAGTAATGTGGACATTAACTCTGGATCACCCATCCCGGATCCGGGATAACTGTCATCAAAAACGCTGACTAGCATAGCCTAGCCTAGTGCCACAGGGATATAATATAATTTCATGAAATCACAAGTCCAATACAGCAAATGAAAGATAAACATCTTGTGAATCCAGCCAACATGTCCGATTTTTCAAATGTTTTACAGCGAAAACACAACATATATTTATGTTAGCTCACCACCATATCCCAAAAAACACAGCCATTTTTTCACAGGAAAGATAGCTTTCACAAAACCCACAAATAGAGATAAAATTAATCACTAACCTTTGAACAACTTCATCAGATGACAGTCATATCGATTATGTGCATATTTATAGCCAGAAATCGTGGTTTTACATTGGCGCCGTGTTCAGAAATGGCTCCAAAATAGCGAAAGTAATTACAGATAGCAACGTGAAATACAGAAATACTTTGATGAAAGATACATGTTTAACTTCCACTTGGTCACCATCCCGGATCCGGGAGCATCCTCATCAGTAAAAAAGCTGACGAGCATAGCCTAGCATAGCGCCAGAAGTAAATAATAGCATATAAATATCATGAAATCACAAGTCCAAGACACCAAATGAAAGATACACATCTTGTGAATCCAGCCATCATTTCCGATTTTTAAAATGTTTTACAGCGAAAACACTATGTATTTCTATTAGCTAACCACAATAGCAAAAGACTCAACCGCATATTTTCACAATTTTTTTACCGCATAGGTAGCTATCACAAAACCGACCAAATAGAGATATAATTAGTCACTAACCAAGAAACAACTTCATCAGATGACAGTCTTATAACATGTTATACAATAAATCTATGTTTTGTTCGAAAATGTGCATATTTGAGGTATAAATCATAGTTTTACATTGGTGATATTTTTTATGGTAGCTGCAAAGCAGCCGGAATAATTACAGAGAGCAACGTGAAATACCTAAATACTCATCATAAAACATTTATGAAAAATACATGGTGTACAGCAAATGAAAGGTAAACATCTTGTGAATCCAGCCAATATTTCAGATTTTTTAAGTGTTTTATAGCGAAAACACAATATAGCATTATATTAGCTTACCACAATAGCCAACCACACAACCACATTCATTCACCGCAAAGGTAGCGATCGCAAAAAAACAGCAAAAGATATACAATTATTCACTAACCTTGACAAACTTCATCAGATGACAGTCCTATAACATCATGATACACAATACATATATGTTTTGTTCGAAAATGTGCATATTTAGCGGTACAAATCGTGGTTTTACAATGTGAATACGTAGCCAAACTGCACAAAATTATCCGGAGATATTTTGGACAGTCATCTAATCAAAGAACTCATCATAAACTTTACTAAAAAATACATGTTGTACAGCAAATGAAAGATACACAAATTCTTAATGCAATCGGCGTGTTAGATTTTTAAAAATAACTTTAGTACGACATACAGCTTACTTTATAGCGAGACAGCGCCCGCCAAAACGCTGGATAATAGAACTAAACATTTTCCACAGAAATACGAAATAACATCATAAATGGTTCCTACTTTTGCTGAGCTTCCATCAGAATCTTGTACAAGGAGTCCTTTGTCCAGAATAAATCGTTGTTTGGTTTTAGAATGTCCTCTTCGCCTGTCGAATTAGCAACCTTAGCTAGCCAAGTGGCGCAAAGATGTCCATCTTCACCAAACGCAGAGAACAGAAAACGCCAAAACTCCCGATAAACGTTCAATAATCTGATAAAACTATATTGAAAAAACATACTTTACGATGATATTATCACATGTATCAAATAAAATCAAAGCCGGAGTTATTAGACGTCTATACCGAACGCTTTTCAGAAGCCAATGTCGATGTCCTTCCCGCGCCTTGCTGGACAAAGGAAATTGGGGTCACGTCATTCCAAGAGCTCTTGTTCGACCTTAGATCAAGCTAGACACCCCATTCCACCTCCCACTGCCTGTTGACATCTAGTGGAAGGCGTATGAAGTGCATGTATATCCATAGATTTCCTCGATTTCAGATTTTTCACTTCCTGACAGGAAGTTTGCTGCAAAATGAGTTCTGTTTTACTCACAGATATAATCCAAACGGTTTTAGAAACTTGAGAGTGTTTTCTATCCAATAGTAATAATAATATGCATATTGTACGAGCAAGAATAGAGTAAGAGGCAGTTTAATTTGGGCACGATTTTTTACAAAGTGAAAATAGCGCCCCCCTATTGACAAAAGGTTAACATATAATTAAAGATACACTGGTTCTTAATGCAACCGCTGTGTTAGATTTAAAAAATAACTTTAGTAAAAAGCAGAGCATGCAATAATCTGAGACAGCGCTCAGCCATTCTCCGCCATGTTGGAGTCAACAGAAATACGAAATTACATCATAAATATTCCCTTACCTTTGATGATCTTTCATCAGAATGCAATGCCAGGAATCCTAGTTCCACAATAAATCGTTTTTTTGTTTTATAATGTCCATTACTTCTGACGAATTAGCAACTTTGGCTAGCATGTGTAGTTCACGTGTCCATCGAACTTTACGCAAATGAACGAAAACTTCAAAAAGTGATATTACAAATCGAATAAACTGGTCAAATTCAGTTGAGAATCAATCTTCAGGATGTTTTTCTCATATATATCCAATAACGTCCCAAACGGAGCATTTCTTCATGTCTATCTAACGCAGTGCAGACAAAGACATCACATTCCCTCTGTGCGTGGCTAAGAACTGGCAATCTGCCTGACCTGTCACTCCAAAGGCTCTCATCCGGTCCCACATGAAGCTATATGCTTCATTCCACGTTCTACTGCCTGTTGACATCTAGTGGAAGGCGTATGAAGTGCATACAGATCCATAAATATAAGGCAATTGAATGGGCGATGCCTTTCACAGCGACCCATTTCAGAATTTTCACTTCCTGTTTGGAAGTTTGCCTGCCATATGAGTTCTGTTTTACTCACAGATATAATTCAAACAGTTTTAGAAACTTCAGAGTGTTTTCTATCCAATAGTAATAATAATATGCATATCATATGATCTAGGACAGAGTACGAGGCCGTTTAATTTGGGAACTTGAAGCTCTCGACCCGCTCCACAACAGCTTTGTTGTAAAACAGAGGGATTGGTATATACAGTGAATAAAAATATAAACGCAACATGTGAAGTGTTGGTCCCATGTTTCATGAGCTAAAATATAATATAGAAATGTTTCATACTCACAAAAGCGTATTTCTCAAAAACTTGGCAATATATTTGTTTACATCAATGTTAGTGAGAATTTCTCCGTTGCCAAGATAATCCATCCACCTGACAGGTGTGGCATATCAAGAAGCTGATTAAACAGCATAATCATTACACAGGTGCACCTTGTGCTGGGGGCAATAAAAGGGTACTCTGAAATGTGCAGTTTTGTCACACAACACAATGCCACCGATGTCTCAAGTTTTGAGGGAGCGTGCAATTGGCATGCTGACTGCAGGAATGACCAACAGAGCTATTGCCATAGAATTGAATGTTCTGAAACAAAGCTGAAAATGTCCCAGTTCTTCCAGGGCCTGCATACTCACCAGACATGTCACCCATTGAGCACGTTTGGGATGCTCTGGATTGACTTGTACGACAGCGTGTACCAGTTCCCGCCAATATCCAACAACTTTACACAGCCATTGAAGAGGAGTGGAACAACATTCCACAGTCAACAGACTGATCAACTCTATACGAAGGACATGTCACGCTACATGAGGCAAGTAGTGGTCACACCAGATACTGTCTGGTTTTCTGATCCACGCCCCTACCTTTTATTTAAGGTATCTGTGATCAACAGATGCATATCTGTATTCCCAGTCATGTGAAATTTATAGATTAGGGCCAAATGAATTTATTTCAATTGACTGATTTTCTTATATGAATTGTAACTCAGTAAAATCTTTGAAATTGTTGCATGTTGTGTTTATTTTTGTTCAGTATAGTATTTTAATCATATTAGGTGAACCTTATTTTGATCACACAAAACAATTCTACCGTGTCCTGTTTCTGTCCTAGATGGTCAGAAACACATAAAGCAATTGGTAATTGTTGTGTTTTCGGCTGTATCTGAGAAGGAGCAGAGGCAGTGGTGGTTGACTGAGTCATCTGGCACAGCCATCAGAGCTCATAGTCAGTGCGTACGCCCCAGGGATAACCAACCTCCCTCTGAGCCTTTGAGCTCAACTCACAGCATGGACTTTGACCACATTATTCCTCCCCTGTTAAAAAAAAGTCAATTTAACCCTAATGACTGCCTACCCTGCCCGCATGCTGCTCTCGTTTTGGTTGCTTTGTCAACACAAATAAAAAGTCACATGAAAGCACCGCTCATAAACAACAACGCTCCAACACAACATAACACAACCCCCCCCTCATTTAACTCCCGGAAGCCGCAGGGTCCAAGTTGATGGCCTTTTCTAGAGCTGTGTAAACAAACAGCGAGACACTTGGCCCACTACCTCTGCTCTGGTCTCCCCACCGAAGGGAATACAGCATGAGCATAGAGGGGAAGGAGGGAGGGAATCTGAGGGATTGAGGTTAAAGGGGGGAGGGGTTAGACCAACGCCCTCTGTACTGGAGTTAGTTTGGTTCTGCTGCCGTTGCGAGGAGGAAGACTGTGGCCTCTCTAATCCAGCCATGGATGGTAAGGCAGCTGGGATAGAATGATGGAAGGAAGGAGAAGGAGAGAGTGGAAAAAAAGAGAGGATGTTTAAGGAGCTAGGTTGGGGGTGGGGTGAGGAGTCGAGAGCACCCTTCTCACACGAACACATCTCCTGCAGAAAGCCAGCACTTCTCTCCTCTGGCGCTCAACAAGACATGGTACATTCACCCCAAACCCCTTCCTGTCCAATGATATGCTGCTTCACACGTTGTTCGAATCATATGAAACAATGTTGATACACACCGAGGTAACATAACACCTCAAATCAATCAAATAAAATATTATTTGTGCATTTGCACTGAATAAAATGGGTGTAGACTTTACGTGAAATGCTTGCTTATGAGCCCTTCCCAAAGATGCAGATTTTTTTTTTTAAATATGAAAAATACAAATAGTATCACGATGAATAAAATACACAAGAATAAAGCTATATACAGGGAGTACCAGTACCATATCACCGTGCAGGGGTACAAGGTATTTGAGGTGGATACCAGTAAAATAAAGAATAAAATAAATAGCAGCATATGATGAATGTGTGCATGTGTGGCAAAGGGTATACAGTGGGGCAAAAAAGTATTTAGTCAGCCACCAATTATGCAAGTTCTCCCACTTAAAAAGATGAGAGAGGCATGTAATTTTCATCGTAGGTACACTTCAACTTCAAAGATTTCTGGCTCTCACAGACCTGTAACTTCTTCTTTAAGAGGCTCCTCTGTCCTCCACTCGTTACCTGTATTAATGGCACCTGTTTGAACTTGTTATCAGTATAAAAGACACTTGTCCACAACCTCAAACAGTCACACTCCAAACTCCACTATGGCCAAGACCAAAGAGCTGTCAAAGGACACCAGAAACAAAATTGTAGACCTGCACCAGGCTGTGAAGACTGAATCTGCAATAGGTAAGCAGCTTGGTTTGAAGAAATCAACTGTGGGAGCAATTATTAGGAAATGGAAGACATACAAGACCACTGATAATCTCCCTCGATCTGGGGCTCCACGCAAGACCTCACCCCGTGGGGTCAAAATGATCACAAGAACGGTGAGCAAAAATCCCAGAACCACACGGGGGGACCTAGTGAATGACCTGCAGAGAGCTGGGACCAAAGTAACAAAGCCTACCATCAGTAACACACTACGCCGCCAGGGACTCAAATCCTGCAGTGCCAGACGTGTCCCCCTGCTTAAGCCAGTACATGTCCAGGCCCGTCTGAAGTTTGCTAGAGAGCATTTGGATGATCCAGAAGAAGATTGGGAGAATGTCATATGGTCAGATGAAACCAAAATAGAACTTTTTGGTAAAAACTCAACTCGTCGTGTTTGGAGGACAAAGAATGCTGAGTTGCATCCAAAGAACACCATACCTACTGTGAAGCATGGGGGTGGAAACATCATGCTTTGGGGCTGTTTTTCTGCAAAGGGACCAGGACGACTGATCCGTGTAAAGGAAAGAATGAATGGGGCCATGTATCGTGAGATTTTGAGTGAAAACCTCCTTCCATCAGCAAGGGCATTGAAGATGAAACGTGGCTGGGTCTTTCAGCATGACAATAATCCCAAACACACCGCCCGGGCAACGAAGGAGTGGCTTCGTAAGAAGCATTTCAAGGTCCTGGAGTGGCCTAGCCAGTCTCCAGATCTCAACCCCATAGAAAATCTTTGGAGGGAGTTGAAAGTCCGTGTTGCCCAGCAACAGCCCCAAAACATCACTCCTCTAGAGGAGATCTGCATGGAGGAATGGGCCAAAATACCAGCAACAGTGTGTGAAAACCTTGTGAAGACTTACAGAAAACGTTTGACCTCTGTCATTGCCAACAAAGGGTATATAACAAAGTATTGAGATAAACTTTTGTTATTGACCAAATACTTATTTTCCACCATAATTTGCAAATAAATATATTTATATGTATATATATATATATAAATGTGATTTTCTGGATTTTCTTCCTCATTTTGTCTGTCATAGTTGAAGTGTACCTATGATGAAAATTACAGGCCTCTCTCATCTTTTTAAGTGGGAGGACTTGCACAATTGGTGGCTGACTAAATACTTTTTTGCCCCACTGTATGTGTGTGCGTGTGTATGTGGGTTTGTGTTGAAGTGTCAGTGTAGTGTGTGTGAGTGAGTGTATTATACAGAGTGTATATATCGTCTTGTGAGTATGCATAGAGTCAGTGAAAGATAGGGTAAATGCAGATAGTTTGGGTAACCATTTAATTATCTATTTAGCAGCAGCAGTCTTATGGCTTGGGGGTAGAAGCTGTTCCGAAAACTGTTGGTCCGAGAGCTGATGCTCCGGTTCTGTTTGCCGGACGGTAGCAGAGTGAACAGTCTATGGCTTGGGTGGCAATTTTTCGTGCCTTCCTCTGAATCCACCTGATATAGAGGTCCTGGATGGTAAGGAGCTCAGCTCCAGTGATGTACTTTAGTGAGGTGGACGCCAAGGAACGTGAAGCTCTTGACCCACTCCACTACAGCCCTGTTGATGGGGGTGTGCTCTCCCCCCTTCTTCCTGTAGTCCACAGTCGGTTCCTTGGTCTTATTGACATTGAGGGAGAGCCTTTCGTCCTGGCACCACACTGCCAGGTCTCTGATCTCCTCCCTGTAGGCTGTTTCAACGTCGTCGGTGATCAGGCCTACCACCGCCGTGTTGTCAGCAAACTTGATGATGGTGTTGGAGTTGTGAGTGGCTATGCAGTTATGGGTGAACAAGGACTACAGGAGGGGACTAAGCGCACCCCCGTAAGGGGGTTGAGGATCAGCGTGACGGAGGTGTTGTTGCCTACCCACACCACCTGGGGCTGGCCCGTCAGAAAGTCCATGATCCAATTGCAGAGGGAGGTGTGGTGATGAGCTTGGAGGGGACTATGGTGTTGAATGCTGAGCTGTAGTCTATGAACAGCATTTTTACGTAGTTATTTCCCCTCTTGTCCAGATGGGAGAGAACAGTGTGAAGTGCAATTGAGATTGCGTCATCTCTGGAGCTGTTGGGGTGGTATGTGCATTGGGTCCACTGTGTCTGGGATGATGGTGTTTATGTGTGTCATGACCAGCCTGTCAAAGCGCTTCATAATTACAGATGTGAGTGCTACCGGACGAGAGTCATATTATTATATTTCACAAAAGTTCTGGATCTTTGTATTCTCAAAGTTTCTAAAGAATGTAAATTAAAGATAAGAGTTTTGCTAAGAGTATTATTATACTATTGATCGATTGACTATGACTTTTTAAATCATCCAGCAGAGCTATTTGCAGAGTTAGCTCCACGTAAATGTTGCAATTCTTCAGCCATTCCTCAACCTGTAACCAAAAACAAGCTACATATGGAAGGTACCAAAACAAATGATCTAATGGTTCTATCTCTTCGCAGCAAAATCTGCAGAGCTGGGATGGTTGTATACCCCATATACAGTTGAAGTCGGAAGTTTACATAGACTTAGGTTGGAGTCATTAAAACTCGTTTTTCAACCACTCCACAAATTTCTTGTTAACAAACTATAGTTTTGGCAAGTCGGTTAGGACATCTACTTTGTGCATGACACAAGTAATTTTCCCAACAATTGTTTACAGATTATTTCACTAATAATTCACTGTATCACAATTCCAGTGGGTCAGACGTACTTTGGTGCGAAAAGTGCAAATCAATCCCAGAACAACAGCAAAGGACCTTGTGAAGATGCTGGAGGAAACAGGTACATACTATCTATATCCACAGCAAAACGAGTCCTATATCGACATAACCTGAAAGGCCGCTCAGCAAGGAAGAGGCCACTGCTCAAAAACCGCCATAAAGTCAGACTACGGTTTGCAACCGCATATGGGGACAAAGATTGTACTTTTTGGAGAAATGTCCTCTGGTCTGATGAAACAAAAATAGAACTGTTTGGCCATAATGACCATCGTTATGTTTGGAGGAAAAAGGGGGAGGCTTGCAAGTCGAAGAACACCATCCCAACTGTGAAGCACAGGGGTGGCAGCATCATGTTGTGGGGGGGGCTTTGCTGCAGCTCGGTCGCAGATGGGTCTTCCAAATGGACAATGACGCCAAGCATACTTCCAAATTTGTGGCAAAATGACTTAAGGACAACAAAGTCAAGGCTATTGGAGTGGCCATCACAAAGCCCTGACCTCAATCCTACAGAAAATTTGTGAGCAGAACTAAAAAAGCATGTGCGAGCAAGGAGGCCTACAAACCAGCTCTGTCAGGAGGAATGGGCTGAAATTCACCCAACTTATTGTGGGAAGCTTGTAGAAGGCTACCCGAAACGTTTGACCCAAGTTAATCTATTTAAAGGCAATGCTACCAAATACTAATTGAGTGTATGAAACTTCTGACCCACTGGGAATGTGATGAAAGAAATAAAAGCTGAAATAAATCATTCTCTACTTTTATTCTGACATTTCACATTCTTAAAATAAAGTGGTGATCCTGACTGACCTAAGACAGGGAATTTTTACTAGGATTAAATGTCAGGAATTGTGAAAAGCTGAGTTTAAATGTATTTGGCTAAGGTGTATGTAAACTTCCGACTTCAACTGTATGTAACATTCTATTGGTTGCAAGAATTTTGTACGATAATTTAAGTTGAAAAACTCAGTTTTGAATCCGGTGTCGTTTTGTGTGTCAGTTCATAAAACATGTGCCATGGAATCGGTTCATCGAAATTTTCTCCCCAACTATTTTGCAATCTATATGGCACAGCTGTCAATTTTTTGGTCCTTAATTTCCTCAGATGTAATCTCTTTCTCCAAGTGCTCTCCATCCTCATCAGCTAAAGTTTGTAAATTGAGTTTGTTCAAAAACTCATGCATTGTGGCAGGGGCATCCTCTTCAGACTTGTGCAATGTTTCATAAAACTCCCTAAAGACTAGATTACTTTCCTCAGGACTGTGAACAACTGTGTTATCGGGTAGCTTAATAGAGCTAATAACTCTACTAGTATCCTTTTGCCTTATCTGCCAAGCAAACAACTTACCTGCTTTATCTCCATGTTCGTAGTAGTTTTGTTTTTTTCTCCTAAGAGCATTTTGCGCTTTATGGGTCGTCACGGTGTTATTTTCCAATCATTTTGAGTCAAATTTTTGTAGAGTTGAGTCGTCAAATGTTATACTATGTTCCTTTTCCAGATCTCTAATTTATTTCTTCAATATTACATTGAGTGTATACAACTTGTACAAAATTTAATTATGAAAGTATAAAATCGTAAACATCTCGTGAGCTAATACCCTGACCCTACCACTAACCCACCCAACCTCCTCCCCAACTGAGGGAGTTAAAGAACCCATATCCTTAGACGCTAGTCTTTAAGATAGATGTACCTGCTATGCATAGCATCGCTCGAATTAGGTTAATTCTAAATTATATGTATATGGCATTAGAAGTACATTGACTGTACCTTGTAACATGAAAATATTGTTAGTTGAGTAACAAAATAGAATTTCAATCAAAGTGGCAAACATCGGCAACAATAATGACCGGACTATTTAGCCCCACTGGAGCATGTCTCAACAACAACAACAACAACAACAACAACAACAACAACAAAAGAGGGTGCGTTCATAGTCACCAACAGAGCCTACCCGCACACCCAAATGTCAACCAATCGGCATTCCCCAATGCGCCCTGAAACCTGTGCCGCGCGGCGACAAAAGCCATGACCACAAACGCAGCACAGGAAAAAAGACATCAAGCTATGATGTATAAATGAAAACCTTTACCAGACGATAACTATCATCCCTCAAATATAAAATAGGGACACGTAGTTAAACAATCACCATCCTCCTGAGTTCACCCTCCCCCCAAAAATATGATATATACACACATGTATGCACATACACAAGTGTTAAGCTATCAGCTAGCTGGCAATTAGGCGGCCAGCCAGTGAGTAGCTTATCCCTGCCTCGGTATCAGTAACGCTAGCATACATCTCTAACAATAAACAAGCCAGCAAACGTAATAGTAGCTAAAATTCTCTGAAGTAATATAAACAACATAGTTAGGCTTGAAACCCAGTCAAAAGCCACATAACTATCTAACCAAACCCGACTGGACTTCTCTGCGTAAAATGAAAGTGTACAGCAAAAATGTAACTACCTGGCATAGTGTGGATGTAGCTATAGTTACACCCTTGTAAACTTAGCAAGCTGGCTAAATAGCAAAGCCAACATTAGCTATGATCCAACTTTACCTCGGCAGTCATTATCGCGCTAGCCAGCCAGCCAGCCAGCCAGCCAGCCAGCCAGCCAGCCAGCCAGCCAGCCAGCCAGCCAGCCAGCCAGCCAGCCAGTCAATCATTTGAGTCATTTCATTGTTTCCTCATGTGCTAACAGTTCACTATCAACTGTATCCAAGTTCAAAAGACAGTTCCTCATGATGTAGCAGACGTGAACAAGTCAGGAAGTTCTTTCCTCAGGTATGTTTCAACCATCTTCACAGAGTCAAATGTGCGCTCACCATTCTTGGTTTCGATCCACAAAGTCGCTTGGTAGCGCAGGCCGTATGCCAAGCCAGCGTGACGCAGAAGTCTCTTCAGTGGGGAGAAAGCCATCCTCCTCTTGTGTAGTATGGGAGAAAGACTCGGAAAGATCATGATTCTGGCATCTCTGTACTTGAGCTCTCCCTTTGCTCAGGCAGCAGAGAGGATGCGAACAGTGTCCTGGTACCATAGAAGTTTAATGACAAATGCCCTGGGTGCAACCTGGCCAGGCAGCTGCCTCCGTAGGGTGCGATGGGCCCTCTCGATCTCCAGTGGGTGTGCGGAAGGGGATAGATCCAGAATTTTGGGAATCCATTCCTGTAGAAAGGAGATCGCGTCTCTTCCCTCCATGGCCACTGGGAAACCTTGAAGTCTCAAATTCGAGCGCCTTTGGAAATTTTCGTAATAATCAAAATACTCCTCGAGTTTTGAGATGGCGTCTTCCAACTTCTTGTATTTTTGATCCCCGTCTTTGCAGACATCCAGGATGGCAGCCTGGTGGTCAGCATGGTCTTTTTCTAACTTTGTCACTCATCCCTTTGTGACTTTCTGGTCTTTGTGAAGTTTAAGTTAATTTTGCTGAGGCGCTCAGAAAGTGTCTCTTGGATTTTTGTTATACCCTTGTCCATCTCCATTCTGAACCATGCTGGTGCTTCTTCCGAGCTAGCATCCGCCGAGGCCGAAGAAGGCCTGTCAGAAGGGGGCATTTTTCCATGCCTCGTCTGAGGCTTTGACATATTGGGCATCTTTTGTTTTGGCGATACAATAGATGTTTTAACTTCCAACTCACTATTAACGAACAGGTAAATCGTGTCAAAATGCCTTAACATTTTTTGAAAGTTCGAGGACGCTATGCAGACGCATCTTGTTAGAGCTGAAGTCATTACCCAATGACCACTCTGACAGAACTACAGAGTCCCTTGGCTGAGATGGGAGAACCTGCCAGAAGGACAACAGTCTCTACAGCTCTTCACCAATCTGGACTTCATGGGAGAGTGGCCAGACAGAAGCCACTCCTGAGAAAAAGGCACACGACAGCATGTTAGTCTGTCGTGTGCGGAAGGTAGCCTAGTGGTTAGAGTGTTGGGCTAGTAACTGAAAGGTTGCTGGATCGAATCCCCGAGCTGACAAGGTAAAAAATCTGTCGTTCTGAACAAGACAGTTAACCCACTGTTCCCCGGTAGGCTGTCATTGTAAATAAGAATTTGTTCTTAACTGACTTGCCCAGTTAAATAAAGGATAAAACAAAATGTTTACTCTTTGGCCTGAATGCAAAGCGCTATTATGTCTAGAGAAAACCAGTTACAGCTCGTCACCCGTCTAACACCATCCCTACCAATATAACATGGTGGTGGCTATGGGGATGCTTTTCAGCAGGGACTGGGAGACTGGTAAGAATAGAGGGAACAATGAATGGAGTCAAATACAGGCAAATCATTGATCTATTAGGCACTGTTCATTGTTCCCTCTATCCTCATTCCTAATTGGCATATATCACTCCACATCACTCCATCTGATAGCTGATGTGCGGTGAGCGTTCTGGCACAAAAATGGGTGCCGCACATTGGTGAAGGATGAGGTTAGTTTTCCCCTTACTATGTAAAGCGCTTTGAGTACCTGAGTTGGTAGAAAAGCGCGATATAAATCCAATCAATTATTATTTATGAGAACCTGCTTCAGAGTGCAAACGACCTTAGACTGGGACCAAAGCCTTGAGTCCTTGAGTGGCCCAGCCAAAGCCTAGACTTTAATCCCATTGAAAATCGATGGAAGAACTTGAAGATTGCTGTTCACCACTGATCCCCATCTAACTTAACAGAGCTTGAGAAATCTGCAAGGAGGAATGGGAGAAAATCCCCAACTCCAGATGTGCAAAGCTGATACAGACATACCCAAGATGACTCAAAGCTGTAATCGCCGCCAAAGGTGCTTCTACAAAGTATTGACTCAGGTGTGAATACTTATGTAGATGAGATATTGCATCCCAAGCAATGTTGTGGTCAATTCCTTTTAAATTTCAGTCAATTTGGAATGTAAACCAAATTCAAATTTTTCCGGCATTGAAAATAATATAAATTATAATTGAAATGTCTGTATACTTCATGTTCGTGGTTGTACTGACAAAATACAGTTCAGCTGTAGAAATACATTAAAAGTTATTTCCACTAGCAGGCGTAGCAGGAAAATAGGAATGCTGTGAAACAAGAGGTTGTAAGTTCAAATTCCAGGCAGTAGCCATGCGTGGGTAAAATCACTGGGGAAGCCAAGTCAGGAACAAAAATACATATTATACTGTTACCAATAAATATGCATCTTAAAAAAGTAGTAGGTGGATCAGAAAATCAGTCAGTATCTAGTGCGACCACCATTTGCCTCATGCAGCGCGACACATCTCCTTCGCATAGAAATGATCAGGCTGTTGATTGTGGCCTATGGAATGTTGTCCCACTTCTCTTCAATGGCTGTGCGAAGTTGCTGGATATTGGCAGGAACTGGAACACGCTGTCATACACGTCGATCCAGAGCATCCCAAACATGCTCAATGGGTGACATGTCTGGTGAGTATGCAGGCCATGGAAGAACTGGGACATTTTTAGCTTCCAGGAATTGTGTACAGATCCTTGTGACAAATTTGTGCACAACATTTTTGAGAAATAAGCTTTTTGTGCATATGGAACATTTATGGGATCTTTTATTTCAGCTCATGAAACATGGAACCAACACTTTACGTGTTGCATTTATATTTTTGTTCAGTGTACAACCTACAGTACAAGTCAACATTTTGGGCACACCTACTCATTCAAGGGTTTGTCTTTATTTTTACTTTTTTCTACATTGTAGTGTAGAATAATAGTGAATACATCAAAACTATGAAATAACACATATGGAATCATGTAGCAACCAAAAAAGTGTTAAACAAATCAAAATATATGTTATATTTGAGATTCTTCAAATTAGCCACCCTTTGCCTTGATGACAGCTTTGAACACCCTTGGCATTCTCTCAACCAGCACTTGTTGCCTGCTTTTCCTTCACTCTGCGGTCCAACTCATCCCAAACCATCTCAATTGGGTTGAGGATGGGTGATTGTGGAGGCCAGGTAATCTGATGCAGCACTCCATCACTCTCCTTCTTGGTCAAATAGCCCTTACACATGGTTTTGATGTCTTCACTATTGTTCTACAATGTAGAAAATAGTAAAAATATGAGTAGCTGTGTCCAAACTTTTGACTGGTACTGTATATGTTGTGATAATTGTGTTTGCTCTATAACATTTTAGTTCATATGCCACCGTGATATATAGGCCTAAGGCCGTGATAATAATAAGACAGTAGTCACAGAGTGGCAGAATAAATTCAACCACAGGCGTTTGTTTCATCACAAAACCGTAGAGCAACATCTGTCTGGTGAAGTCCACAAAGCATATAGCATGTAACAAACAGTTGCATGACCTACAGCAGGGGTATTCAACTCTTACTCTACAAGGACTTGGGACTGCTGGTTTTCTGTTCTACCTGATAATTCATTACACCCACCTGGTCTGCCAGGTCTAAATCAGTACCTGATTAGAGGGGAACAATGGAAAAAAAGCAATAGAACTGGCTTCGAGGTCCAGAGTTGATTTTGAGGGACCTACAGCATGGTCAAGCCAATTTCCGAAACTTTCAGACTACTAAACAACTATTGATTTAGAACCACGAAAGGTTACCGCAAGTCTCAAAGGAAACAGGAGCTGCCTCCACTATTCCTGGAATAATTTCAACTTCAACATTTAAACATCAAATCACCTATGCTACGATGATGTGGCTGTCCATGGTACTGATTTTTGTGTGCGTGCGCATGTTTGTGTGCGCGAGCAAGTATAAAAACATGTTGACTTATCATACTTGTAGAGGAACGCCAATGCCATCCTCCTCTCTTTCATATTGCCAAAATGATCTATGACCTTGTCATACATTACACTTTTTTAGTTTTTCTTGTCCAAGACTACCTAGCTAAAATGCTTACTTGCTAGCCTAACTTCCTTTCATGGGCAGTTTAGCCTACTACATCGAGCTACATCTTGAACTTCCATCCTCTCAGGCCAGGGGCACAATGTATGAATTGATGAATTTATGGTTAGACCAGAGAATCACTTTATAATCGTTGGTCAGTATGGAGAATTAAGTAAAACCACAACTCCAAATCCCTATCTTCATCCGTGGCTAATATAGGACAAGGCAGATTTTAGCTAGCTAGGACAACGACACAACGACACAACGAGATGCAACAATTCATGTTTTTTCTGTCAATTATGTTTTGCTTTTGATGTGATGTGATTGGTGTGAAGCCAAATCCAACTCAATATTAGGAAGATGTATATGGGCTGCATGATACGACTATAGGCTATTGACTTTAAAAAAAAGTTGCAATAAAAACTTGAGCTCTGTTCCTTGCCTCAGGCTGCACATCCTGTTCGCTCATCAAGTGATCATATTTTCACCCATCAGACTTCTCAATTTAACCTTGTCTTTACTAATATAGAGAATTTGTTTTGATTTAGAAGGCCCTTTATCAAATAGGTAGGAACAGTGGCAGGAGGAAAAATACATGTCATCAGTATGCACTCAAATAGCAAATGGAGGCCGCTTTCCCGCAGTTTAAATCATGCTGGGTAGGCTGCTCCGGTTTTAGCAGCTGAGAAATAGGCCTAAACATAGTAGCAGCTAGGAACCTCATCTTTTTAGTGGCAAACATCAAAACTCTGCTTTCACTTGGGATTGTATATAGAAATGTCTGGGCTTATAAGAACATGTATTTCACTTCACGCATCAGCCACTGTTTTATGGGCATGCGGTCTCTTGCTGCGCGACAGGTGATAATCCACCCAAACTATGTATGCCATGGGCTCTCCAACCATGTTCCTGCAGCTACCCAGTGCATCATTTTTGGAAACCAAGTGAAATCTGTTCGGAAACATTGATAGTAACCTGTTTTCACAATGAAACATATTTAATTAAACTGTTGTCAGCCCCTATCTCTGCACGCTCGTGAAAGTAACGAAGGAGTGAGAGGAAGAGATGGAACATGGTGGTGAGATATTCTGTCAGCCTATTAATTATGAAAATAGAAAACATGCCCTGTTACTAGGCTATTCAAATTCAAATACAAATTCATTATAATTGTAGGCTAACTCTGTAAGCCACCCTGCATAATTTATGAACCAACAGCATCGCCTAGGCCTAAACGTTTTCTCCCAGACTCATGGATAGAACGTTTGGAGTGTAGCATAAGGTAACCAGTCCATCCAGTATGCATAATAATACAGTCCACACTCAAAGAAGTTCACTATAATTTATTTAATTTTGTAGTATAGGCTGCTAGACCAATTATGTACCAAAGACATCTTAAATGTGTTTCTTTGTATGTTTTTCTGCCATGCGTAATATGCGGTAGGCTCTTAGGCTATGTATTGTATAACGGCACAATCTTTATTTTCATTCTTGTTTTTTGGGGCATACAGGCATATGCGTTTTGGGGCATACAGGCATATGCGTTTTAGGGCATACATGCAACTTCTTAAATGCTTTGAATTTATCATCACCTTAGAAAGCGCTGTCCATTTCCTTGTGTTTGGCTTTGAAACAACATCCACATCAACCATGTTTTCCACTTAGTTTCAACCTGTTGTTGAACTTCTTTCTTCAAATTGATCACAGAGAGGTTCTAAAATGTAATCTAACGGTGAATTTTAAAATCATGATACTGCTTTGATGACAAGTGCTCGTGATTTTCGATTGTATTTGCACTGATGTCAGAGTGGTTAGAGGGACAATAGAGCACTGAGTGCCAGGCCATTAGCGACCTGATGGTCGATAGCGAGTTGAGTACTACCAACGCATGTCCATTTGACTGCGGTCATGACTCATGACTGCAGGTGTGGCAGGAATATGGTCACAGCAACAGCCCTAGCTCCAGGACTTTTCACAGTTGTGTTCACTCAGTTTAGCTCAATACTAATAGGCTATTATTTTAGTTTTTTATATCAAGGGAGGCCAAATTCTCACTGGCTTCCTTTGCTAATAAATTCAATGCTATGTGGGCGGCAACGATGTCATACACTTTTAGGCCAGACAGCTTCAGATACATGGGCTACACATACTGAGACAGAGGGGTACTGTTTCGCTCGCTCTGATGCTTTCTCCTGTGAGATACATTGAGCCTTTTGCGAATGAAAGGAAAATTATGAAACACCGAGACGAAAGATACATTATTATTATTTTGTGTTTTTGTTGGTAAATATTTTGGGGAAGACTGGCTTCCCTTGGCATTCACAAAAACACACCACTGATCCTAGGCAAGGACATGTTGAATAATAATTACTGTATTGTCACGATCGTCTTGCTGAGAGAGAGTGGACCAAGGCGCAGCTTGTGCAAAATACATTCTCTTTTATTTTAGAGAGAAAGGAAAAAACACGCAACGAACACTTTAACAAACAGAAACAAAACAACAAACGATCGTGAAGCTATAGACGTAAGTGCACACACAAGCTACAAACGTACAACATAGACAATTACCCACATTAACCTAGTGCCTATGGCTGTCTTAAATATGGCTCCCAATCAGAGACAATTAATGACATCTGTCTCTGATTGAGAACCATTCAGGCAACCATAGACACAGCTAGACACCTACACTAAACACAAACCCATCTACTCTACTTAACCCCCTAAACCATACAACCACCCTAGACAATACAAAAACACATACCTTCCCCATGTCACACCCTGACCTAACTAAAATAATAAAGGAAACAAAGAATACTAAGGCCAGGGCGTGACATGTATAAATAAACATACACAATGTAGTCGTGTATGTCAGTGTGTTAGATATGTAAGTTGAAAAAACTGTATGTTGAAAGCACTGTCAGTGTATCATAATGACACATTTTTGTTTGCAGGGCATCACCTGTGAAAATGTTAATCCACATTTGAAAGGTTATGTAATCACGTGCCAATCTCCATGTGAAAGTTCATGTGAAATATCAACATGTGAAGTGTTCCAAAACACATGGTTTCACATGATTTCACATGTGCAAAACATGTGGAAATGTCACATGTGAAATCATGTTGTTTTTTGTAAGGGTTCTCTCATCTGCTACCACCTTCCCTTCCCTTCTGGGTTTATTTTTTTTATTTTTTTATTTCACCTTTATTTAACCAGGTAGGCTAGTTGAGAACAAGTTCTCATTTGCAACTGCGAACTGGCCAAGATAAAGCATAGCATTTTGACACATACAACAACACAGAGTTACACATGGAATTAACAAAACATACAGTCAATAATACAGTAGAAAAATAAGTCTATATGCAAATGAGGTGAGATGAGGGAGGTAAAGGCAAAAAAAAGGCCATGGTGACAAGGTAAATACAATATAGCAAGTAAAACACTGGAATGGTAGATTTGCAGTGGAACAATGTGCAAAGTAGAAGTAGAAATAGAAATAATGGGGTGCAAAGGAGCAAAATAAATAAATACAGTAGGGGAAGAGGTAGTTGTTTGGGCTAAATTATAGATGGGCTATGTACAGGTGCAGTAATATGTGAGCTGCTCTGACAGCTGGTGCTTAAAGCTAGTGAGGGAGATAAGTGTTTCCAGCTTCAGAGATTTTTGCAGTTCGTTCCAGTCATTGGCAGCAGAGAACTGGAAGGAAAGACGATCAAAGGAAGAATTGGCTTTGGGGGTGAGATATACCTGCTGGAGCGCGTGCTACAAGTGGGTGCTGCTATGGTGACCAGTGAGCTGAGATAAGGCGGGGCTTTACCTTGCAGAGACTTGTAGACAACCTGTAGCCAGTGGGTTTGGCGACGAGTATGAAGCGAGGGCCAACCAACGAGAGCGTACAGGTCGCAATGGTGGGTAGTGCATGGAGCTTTGGTGACAAAACGGATGGCACTGTGATAGACTGCATCCAGTTTGTTGAGTAGAGTGTTGGAGGCTATTTTATAGATGACATCACCGAAGTCGAGGATTGGTAGGATGGTCAGTTTTACAAGGGTATGTTTGGCAGCATGAGTGAAGGATGCTTTGTTGCGGAATAGGAAGCCAATTCTAGCCAATTTAATTTTGGATTGGAGATGTTTGATGTGAGTCTGGAAGGAGAGTTTACAGTCTAACCAGACACCTAGGTATTTGTAGTTGTCCACGTATTCTAAGTCAGAGCCATCCAGAGTAGTGATGCTGGACAGGCGAGCAGGTGCGGGCAGTGATCAATTGAATAGCATGCATTAAGTTTTACTTGCGTTTAAGTGCAGTTGGAGGCCACGGAAGGAGAGTTGTATGGCATTGAAGCTCGTCTTGAGGTTAGTTAACACAGTGTCCAAAGAGGGGCCAGAAGTATACAGAATGGTGTCGTCTGCGTAGAGGTGTATCAGAGAATCACCAGCAGCAAGAGCAACATCATTGATGTATACAGAGAAGAGAGTCGGCCCGAGGATTGAACCCTGTGGCACCCCCATAGAGACTGCCAGAGGTCCGGACAACAGGCCCTCCGATTTGACACACTGAACTCTATCAGAGAAGTAGTTGGTAAACCAGGCGAGGCAATCATTTGAGAAACCAAGGCTGTCGAGTCTGCCAATAAGAATGTGGTGATTGACAGAGTCGAAAGCCTTGGCCAGGTCGATTAATACGGCTGCGCAGTAATGTCTCTTATCGATGGCGGTTATGATGTCGTTTAGGACCTTGAGCGTGGCTGAGGTGCACCCATGACCAGCTCTGAAACCAGATTGCATAGCGGAGAAGGTACGGTGGGTTTCGAAATGGTCGGTGATCTGTTTGTTAACTTGGCTTTCGAAGACCTTAGACAGACAGGATAGATAGGATAGATATAGGTCTGTAGCAGTTTGGGTCTAGAGTGTCACCCCCTTTGATGAGGGGGATGACCGCGGCAGCTTTCCAATCTTTGGGAATCTCAGACGATACAAAATAGAGGTTGAACAGGCTAGTAATAGAGGTTGCAACAATTTCGGCAGATCATTTTAGAAAGAGAGGGTCCAGATTGTCTAGCCCGGCTGATTTGTAGGTGTCCAGATTTTGCAGCTCTTACAGAACATCAGCTATCTGGATTTGGGTGAAGGAGAAATGGTGGGGGCTTTGGCGGGTTGCTGTGGAGGGTGCCGGTCAGATGACCGGGGTAGGGGTAGCCAGGTGGAAAGCATGGCCAGTTGTAGAGAAATGCTTATTGAAATTCTCAATTATAGTGGATTTATCGGTGTTGACAGTGTTTCCTAGCCTCAGAGCAGTGGGCAGCTGAGAGGAGGTGCTCTTATTCTCCATGGACTTTACAGTGTCCCAGAACATTTTTGAGTTAGTACTACAGGATGCAAATTTCTGTTTGAAAAAGCTAGGCTTAGCTTTCCTAACTGCCTGTGTACATTTGTTCCTAACTTCCCTGAAAAGTTGCGTATCACGGGGGCTATTCGATGCTAATGCAGAACGCCACAGGATGTTTTTGTGCTGGTCAAGGGCAGACAGGTCTGGAGTGAACCAAGGACTATATCTATTCCTAGTTCTACATTTTTTGAATGGGGCATGCTTATTTAAGATGGTGAGGAAGGCACTTTTAAGGAATAGCCAGGCATCATCTACTGACGGGATGAGGTCAATGTCATTCCAGGATACCCCGGCCAGGTCGATTAGAAAGGCCTGCTCGCAGAAGTGTTTTAGGGAGCGTTTGACAGTGATGAGGGGTGGTCTTTTGGTCGCAGACTCATTACGGATGCAGGCAATGAGGCAGTGATCGCTGAGATCTTGATTGAAAACAGCAGAGGTGTATTTGGAGGGCGAGTTAGTTAGGATGACATCTATGAGGGTGCCCGTGTGTACGGATTTGGAGTTGTACCTGGTAGGTTCATTGATCATTTGTGTGAGATTGAGGGCATCAAGCTTAGATTGTAGGATGGCCGGGGTGTTAAGCATGTCCCAGTTTAGGTCACCTAGTAGCACGAGCTCAGAAGATAGATGGGGGGAAATCAATTCACATATGGTATCGAGGGCACAGCTGGGGGCAGAGGGAGGTTTATAGCAAGCGGCAACAGTGAGAGACTTGTTTCTGGAAAGGTGAATTTTTAGAAGTAGAAGCTCGAATTGTTTTGGTACAGACCTGGATAGTAATACAGAACTCTGCAGGCTATCTTTGCAGTAGATTGCAACACCGCCCCCTTTGGCAGTTCTATCTTGGCGGAAAATGTTATAGTTAGCCATGGAGATCTTAGGGTTTTTGGTGGTTTTCCTAAGCCAGGATTCAGACACGGCTAAGACATCCGGGTTGGCAGAGTGTGCTAAAGCAGTGAGTAAAACAAACTTAGGGAGTAGGCTTCCAATGTTATCATGTATGAAACATGCATTAAACCAAGGCTTGGGTGCATCTCAGCTCACGCTGGCAGGTTCAAAAACTTTCTTCAGATGTTGCACCTGTATGCCCCTCCAAAGGTCACAGACAATATTGTGATACAATGCGAGATTCAATATTTTTTTTTTTACTTAGAAGAAAGTTTAGCATCAGGACATAATGGAGAGCCCTTACCCTCAGAACGCAAGAAAAATACACAGAGTTGCTATTAGATTTGTAAACCAGGAAGAATGAGGAATAGGGCCAATGGTTTAGACTCTCGAAAACATTCGGTCAATATGTGGAGCAGGGCTGTTGCTTTCAATGAAAAATCATTGATATCTCGACATCAGGGACAATTCCATCCATCTTCTTAGCAGTCCTGTCACTCCACCCTGACTAAAAGGTCAATACGAACCTCCTCCGTGTTTTAAATAGATAGTGGTTTCAATTAAAGCTTCCATCGCATGGAATATTTTTTTGCAGAGGTTGTAGCCTAGTCTAATGGGTTGGTGTTCTAGGTTTGTGCACCTTAGCTGAAGAAGAGTAGAGCCAGCATTCAACCAGCACTGTCTCTCTCTGCACGCTGTGCTGTGACAGCCAGCGTCCTCACATATGCATGTGCAGAGGGAAATGGTTGCACTGAAAAACTAGTAAACGTCAACCATTAAATGTTTAATGGTCGTGCCGGAGCTGAACTTTCGGGATGCTGGTTAGCGGAACAAACAAGCGTGAGGCAGGAAGAGAGTGCTGTTTGCTGTGGCCGCATGAAACAGTCAGCTAATGGAGAGTGGAGAGGAGGAGGCATGGCATTTTCTCCAGGGTCTCCAGGTCTGCTATAAACAGAGTTTGTGTGTGCATCACTGAATCACACAAAAACATTCAGGCCTTTTTTTCCTTTGATATTTATAAACCTGGGAGCGGACGATAAGAGCCATCTCGACATGCGAGTCGAGCTGAGACCAGAGAGTAGTGTTCTCCTTCTCCCGGAGGAGCGTCGGGATCGAAGATGCTGCAGAATCACACAGTATGGCCTGTATTCAGGCCAAATGGAACTCAGTATCCGAGCCGATGATGCATTGCTAACATAGCGCTAAATCAGTGAATGCTTTGTCAGGGTAGATTTGTAGTGTTGTTTGAGTGGCACTTAGCTGTTTATCAATGTTCTGCTACTATGTCTGAGAACCCCATTTCATTTCAATCTGTTGAGGGAGATGAACAGTAAATTGTCTGACTTATTGAGATTCTAGCCACATACATTTCTCTGGTCTCAGTTTAGCAATGTTGCATTGAGACTGTGGTGCCCTGTAAAAGCCATGCAGCCACAGCAGCAGCAGCTGGGCTGGCTCATACAGTCAGAGCCCGAGCCATAGGGGTTAAGGTTGTAACTCGCATCTTTAATTTGGGATATATCCGGGGGACTTAATAACAGGCCTGTCTGACACTGATGCACACTGACGGCCATTCATTACCTACACAGCCCTCCGCTCGCTGCCCTCCACCCTGTGCCCGCCAACCTCCCCCACCAACCCCCTTCTCAGCCTGCCTCCTCACGGCCAGTGGTGAATGCCTCATCTCATCCCATCACAGAACCCCCCCCCCCCCCCCCCCCACCATGCGGTTAGAACCAGAGGCTGCTATGGGCATTGCATCGGTCTGCCGACTATGAATAGAATAGTAGAGGGGTGATTTCAGCGTAGAGAGGAGAGCCCAGATGGGTTCTCTCTCTGTCACATCTTATCGATATGGGTTATGATGAGGTAACGGTGGTCGTACAGTTTACTCTGTGGGCTGTAGTTCCCGCATGATTCCTGGTTGGGAGTGTCTCTATTTCGGAGATTAAAGCCCCCTCTCCATCACTGCTGTTTTGTCTCTGTGACCAGATGAGGAATAGATGAGGAATTACGATCCCAATATGACTCTAAATTCTAGAGGCTGTTGCTTTTTCAAATGTGACTGTGAACTCTATGCTGGCCATAAAGACAAACAGGAGTTGAGGGGTAGGCCATAGCTAGGACCGTGTATCGAGCCTTTAGCAGTCTGTGCACGCATATCAATGAAAAACTATTTAGTTAAATGGCTGCACACACATTACACAAGGATTCAGAAGGTCAGCACTGCATTTGATCCTTGGGGAGTTGGGAGTAGGGTTTCAAAATTCCAGGAACTTTCCATTTATTCCATGGTTTCCCAGAAATACTGTTTTTTCCCTGCTTATTCCCTCCCGATTCCGGGAATCCTCCAACTGGGAGCAGGGAATTTATTGACAGTTCTTGCTTTGTAACCCTAGTTGGTAGTGGATCAAGCACTGTTCCATATTAAGGGTAAAGTTTGAGTTACAATGCAGGGTAAATGGCTTACCAGGATTCCCCATATTGAGACCTAGTACTACAAGGCTGTACCATTGTCTATGAGCTGTGCTGTAGGTCTGTCTCTTCACATGATCTAGGCTATTTATGGTCATATAGTGGGCTGGATGACAAAGATCCTCTGCTCGCTGCGTTACGTAACCAGGCATGATGATGCTCAGCTCTGCTCCAGCTCCCGTTTGCTTCGTGGGGATTGGCTAGCTGGGATACTGATCCAGTTCCATGTACATGTTCTCCTCAAGACCTCAGATTCTTCCTCTCCAAGGGAACCTACTAGAGCGGAAACGATGTTCCTGCATGCGTGAGGCAGCCAGCGCCCGCCACACTCCCTTCCGAGGAGGTTCTGTGACATCAGACGGAATTGGGTCTGTGATTAGTAGTGGTGGGCATCAGGCTCCAGGCCTGATGGATGTTGAGGCTGCAGTAGAACAACCAGGGTCCTGTTCTTTTTAAAGGGCACAGTGGAGGGATCCCCCAGGCCAGGCATGCTGAGTCACACGGCTAACTTGTCAGCTCTGCCCACATGTCAACACAACCAAATGTCAACATTTCCAAACACACAGTTGGAAGCCTAGTTATAGAGTGATAGTATAATGAGATACAAGTCTCTTTGTAGCAAACGGTGCAGTTTGTAGAATGGGCGTGTATAGTGTTTATATATTGGAGAATGTGTGTATATTGTGCATACAGTGTACATGTTGCATGTATGGAATCTGCTAGTTGTGTATGTACTATGTTTACTATTTAAGATTTTGTCCTAAAGCTGAGATCTGCTTGAGGTGAAACAGCGCCACTAGTCGCCCCCAGATGCGTTTGTTAAGAAGTACCTACTATCGCGTGTGCAATGGTGTCTGAGGGAAGAAAAGCAGCGTTCGTTGTTTGAAGTAATGTCTTTGTTGTTGTAATATCGCAAACGGACGTGGCAGTTTCACCGCTACGGACTCCAGCTTTAACGGTCTGTTCTTCATTGTGTACTGTAGTTGCAGATGGACCCATCTGGCAAGCTGATTTCTGTATCTTTGCTGGAAGCCCTTAGGCAGCACAGTGAGTCCCCAGAGTGAAAACCCAGCTCCCTGTCATCCTCTCTACTCCACCATGCTCCTGCTAAGAGGAAATGTGAGAACCTGATAGTAGACTACTGTGTAATAAGGTACAAACAGAGACATTGATTTGGGAAGGGTAAGCTTGGACCAGTAGCTTGGGAAGGGTAAGCTTGGCCCAGTGGTTGGGAAGGGCAAGCTTGGCCCAGTGGCTTGGGAAGGGCAAGCTTGGCCCAGTGGCTTGGGAAGGGCAAGCTTGGCCCAGTGGCTTGGGAAGGGCAAGCTTGGCCCAGTGGCTTGGGAAGGGCAAGCTTGGCCCAGTGGCTTGGGAAGGGCAAGCTTGGCCCAGTGGCTTGGGAAGGGCAAGCTTGGCCCAGTGGCTTGGGAAGGGCAAGCTTGGCCCAGTGGCTTGGGAAGGGTAAGCTTGGCCCAGTGGCTTGGGAAGGGCAAGCTTGGCCCAGTGGCTTGGGAAGGACAAGCTTGGCCCAGTGGCTTGGGGAGGGAAAGCTTGGCCCTCAGTGCAGCGTCAATGTCAGGGGTGTCGTCTCCGTGCAATTCCACAATGTCACTTTAACCTGTGAAGGAATGCACATCATTGACAGTAATTCACTTGCATGTCATCGATAGACAAGAATCTTTGCACATACAGCGGAAGCACTGCGCTCCCATCCTGTGGCACTTAGCGTGTATCTGGAAACACACCAAGCACCACCACAGTCATCAAGCTCGATAATCTCTCTTTCCTTCACTACTGTACATTCCTCCCTTAAAAGCCTCTCCTGGCCACGCTTCAGGATGCATGAACGCAAAGCGTGGAGGCAAATGTGTGGCGACAGCGAGTGCAGCCTGTCCGCTCAATCTGGAGGAGTCGCTCTGCTCCACGTCACAGCATGAGAAGCAGAGCAAATGGCTGAACAGAGTGGAGCGTGTTGTAAAACCAAACCTGAAAAAGCACCAAGAAACAGAAAAGTGGCCTTCAAAGACCTTTGAATGATCTCGCTCCAGTGAAATCACACATCTGAGCAGCCAGTGAGGAGTCTGAGTCGTTGTCCTCTGTTGAATAACACAGTGTACTGTTGAATAACCGTCAGCAGTGATGCTGGGTGTGAGACAATTTAGGAGATTATTTCCATTTTAATCAGGATTAATGAAGGGGGCTGAGGAGCTGCCGTTGGGCCGGGGCCATTTCATCTTTAGTGAGAAGGAAATAGGTCTCAGAGGGACGAGGGGATGTGTGAGCGCAAACAGACGCTTTAAAGTAGCTAGACAACCCACCGAGATAAGACCAGCTAAATACGAGGCTCAATTATTTAGCGTTCATGGGGTTTAATAGAACTGGAGGAGTCTGTGGGCGTTGGGGGAAATTGAGGCCTTTGTTGCCGGGGTGAGTTATAAACGATGGCCGCTGAGCCGAAGCCACAGGGGTCGCTTCTAATCTGTGTGTCGTTCATTTGCACATCGGAGAGGTTGGAGAGAGAGCCTCTTCTTCTTCTACCTCTTCTTCTTCCTGCTCACCCCACATCCACCACCGTCCGGGTTCAGACGGAGGACTGCCAGGACGCACATTATCAAACTAGTTACTGTTTACTGATCACTATCACTCCTTCAATTTGTGTTGGTCACTGAGATTACTTTTTAGTTCATGCTCCACAGGCGTCTTGGTTCAAAGCGGTTGTACATACGCTGCAAGTTGGTACAGATCTCTTAAATTGGAGAAGACTGCTTAGTAACATACTTCTAAGTGCAAAACTAGAATAATTTCCAGTGTCGTTTTTTTCTTTGATGTGAGAATGGAAGTCAACAATGCTTACCACCAAATACACTATTGGTAGACTCATTTGCACTTCAAAACATTTGAAATTGGGAGAAAAATCTCTCACTTGTGTATCAACATGATCTGGTGGTGGAAGATCTTACATTTGCAAACATACGGATGGAATTCCTTACGTTGTAGAGAATTTGACAGAGAGCCAGATGAAATAATCGTATCATTCACGAGTTTCACCTGTCAGAGCACCTGTCTGTCCTAACTCCTCGCCTTCTGGGGACTCGTTATCATTATGTGACACTCAGGCTGGCATAGCCGGAACTATTAGCTCAAAAGATGGCACATATTCTTCTGTTTCCCAATGTATTCAAACACAAGTAGCATAGAGCACTAGCCAGAAGCCAAAACATGTTCATGTCAGAACATGTTTGTTTTGGTAATATGAGATGGTGTCTGTTCTGTTTTGCATGCATCCTTAAATCAAGAGAGAGTGAAAAAAGAGAGAGAGTGAAAAAAAAAAGATTGTAAAATGAACATGCACTGCAAGAGGCCAGATGGCAAATCCTAAAAGAATCGACCCAGATTTAACTCTTGCTTTTATCCCCTCTAACTTTACTTCCTTGGTCTGCAGTCTTTTATTTCCAAAAGTACAGCATGGGTATTTACATGCTATTGCAAATGAACTGTGGTTTGCTAGTCTGCCTGCCTAGCATATGTGTATGTATCGTGTGGGAAGTTGTTTTTTTTTGTGCAAAAAACTTAGCTTAGATTCTGAGCTTCTCGGAGCTGACCAATATAACAGTGAAATGTGAGCACATTACAGGGAGAGGAGACAGAGTTGTTGGTTGAACAGCTGAGGAGGCTATTTATTGAAAGACCAATGTTGGGATGTGGGAATCTGAGCCAACATGGATCCCAGGCAGCGTGGCTACCCCATCCACCATATCACTCCCTCCCCCCTCCCTCCCAGTAACATGATAATCCCTCCACTCACTATAAACTAATGCTTTTAATATCATCATCTCTTCGTTTCCATCAATACATTTGGGGGGAAAGTCAAAGCTTAACTACTATAAGCTGTGAGGGAGGCTGCCTGCCTCTTGCAAGGGGTTATATGTATTTCTTGCAGGCTTGTATAACGATGCTGTATGGGTTAACCATTGTGCCCCAGATCTGTGATCAGGCAGTGCTGTGGCCGGGGCTAGCCTAGGCAGGGCTGTGAGAGAGCGACAGCTGCCTAGCAAGGGGTTGGAGAATGGAGGGAAAGGGGGGGTCAGCAAGCATCCATTGCTTCTCTCCCGAAGGAAAACTGGAACCAGGAGAAAGGGACAACAGTTGCAGCTGTCCCCTCCTCACACGCACACTGGCACACACACACACACACACACACACACACACACACACACACACACACACACACACACACACACACACACACACACGGAAAGAGCCCCACAGTTTCCATCCAACACTGCACCTGGAAGTGGACTACTAGCATACTGTAAGAGCTCACTCCCATGCAGATTTTATTTATTTATTTATTTCACCTTTATTTAACCAGGTAGGCAAGTTGAGAACACGTTCTCATTTACAATTGCGACCTGGCCAAGATAAAGCAAAGCAGTTCGACACATACAACAACACAGAGTTACACATGGAGTAAAAACAAACATACAGTCAATAATACAGTAGAAAAATAAGTCTATATACAATGTGAGCAAGTGAGGTGAGATAAGGGAGGTAAAGGCAAAAAAAGGCCATGGTGGGGAAGTAAATACAATATAGCAAGTAAAACACTGGAATGGTTGATTTGCAGTGGAAGAATGTGCAAAGTAGAGATGGAAATAATGGGGTGCAAAGGAGCAAAATAAATAAATAAATACAGTAGGGAAAGAGGTAGTTGTTTGGGCTAAATTATAGATGGGCTATGTACAGGTGCAGTAATCTATGAGCTGCTCTGACAGCTGGTGCTTAAAGCTAGTGAGGGAGATAAGTGTTTCCAGTTTTAGAGATTTTTGTAGTTCGTTCCAGTCATTGGCAGCAGAGAACTGGAAGGAGAGGGGGCCAAAGGAAGAATTGGTTTTGGGGGTGACCAGAGAGATATACCTGCTGGAGCACGTGCTACAGGTGGGTGCTGCTATGGTGACCAGCGAGCTGAGATAAGGGGGGACTTTACCTAGCAGGGTCTTGTAGATGACCGGGAGCCAGTGGGTTTGGCGACGAGTATGAAGCGAGGGCCAGCCAACGAGAGTGTACAGGTCGCAGTGGTGGGTAGTATATGGGGCTTTGGTGACAAAACTGATGGCACTGTGATAGACTGCATCCAATTTATTGAGTAGGGTATTGGATGCTATTTTGTAAATGACATCACCGAAGTCGAGGATTGGTAGGATGGTCAGTTTTACAAGGGTATGTTTGGCAGCATGAGTGAAGGATGCTTTGTTGCGGAATAGGAAGCCAATTCTAGCCAATTTAATTTTGGATTGGAGATGTTTGATGTGAGTCTGGAAGGAGAGTTTACAGTCTAACCAGACACCTAGGTATTTGTAGTTGTCCACATATTCTAAGTCAGAGCCGTCCAGAGTAGTGATGTTGGACAGGCGGGCAGGTGCAGGCAGCGATCGGTTGAAGAGCATGCATTTAGTTTTACTTGTATTTAAGAGCAATTGGAGGCCACGGAAGGAGAGTTGTATGGCATTGAAGCTTGCCTGGAGGGTTGTTAACAGTGTCCAAAGAAGGGCCAGAAGTATACAGAATGGTGTCGTCTGCGTAGAGGTGGATCAGAGACTCACCAGCAGCAAGAGCAACATCATTGATGTATACAGAGTAGAGAGTCGGTCCAAGAATTGAACCCTGTGGCACCCCCATAGACTGCCAGAGGCCCGGACAACATACCCTCCGATTTGACACACTGAACTCTATCAGAGAAGTAGTTGGTGAACCAGGCGAGGCAATCATTTGAGAAACCAAGGCTGTCGTGTCTGCCGATGAGGATGTGGTGATTGACAGAGTTGAAAGCCTTGGCCAGGTCAATGAATACGGCTGCACAGTATTGTTTCTTATCGATGGCGGTTAAGATATCGTTTAGGACCTTGAGCGTGGCTGAGGTGCACCCATGAACAGCTCTGAAACCAGATTGCATAGCGGAGAAGGTATGGTGGGATTCGAAATGGTCGGTAATCTGTTTGTTGACTTGGCTTTCGAAGACCTTAGAAAGGCAGGGTAGGATAGATATAGGTCTGTAGCAGTTTGTGTCAAGAGTGTCCCCCCCTTTGAAGAGGGGGATGACCAGATGACTGTATATTGTATTGCATCTCACGATCTACTACAGTCTTTTTCATCTGGAATGCTCACTGGCCTGCTCTAAGAACGTCACGTAATGTTGCAACATGTTCCCGTTCGCAGCTGTTGTGAATGTGTGTCTTTTTACGCAAAACAGGCTTTATACTTGATACAGTTCTGAGAATGTGTAAGAGTTCCATTTATACATCAATGTCAAGCGCATTGGCATCACCTCTGCTTTCTGTAAGGTGTGTTGGACAATGACCCGTTCACTGCCCTAATGGTGCCCTTCAGAAAGTAAGGCATTGGGTATACTATATATAATGCTTGTGGATAAGTTGCTGTGTTTGAACCCAGTGGTCCCTGGCACGGAGTGTCATAAAGTGGTTCTGGAGAAGAGAGAGAGAGAGTCAGAGTATCAAAGTGTGCCGGGCTGTATGTTTATTTATTTAAAACGCTGATGGGCGTTGCGATACAGATTTAGACTTTTCCCTGAGTTGATGCACTGGAGATGATTCGCTTCACACTAACCAAATTGTCAGTCATGCTACAGCACTTAGGCCTATAGAGAATGCAGGGAATAGAGTAGAGTAGGTCAAATCCCAGAACTATTCTCAGTAAAGGGAAAGCTTGATCATAGTCTCACAGTGTATACTGTCTGTGGTAAATCTGCTGTTACCATTATATAACAAAAAATATCCCCCCCCAAAAAACGAAGAACTATTTCAAATCTAAACATAGCGAGACAGACTAATTGGTTTGAAGTATGTTGGGGGTGTTAAAATCACCCAATAAAAATGGGTCACCGATCAAAGAGTACATTTCTGTTCGGAACATACAAGTGACATTTCCAGTCGAGGAACCAGAGTGGCACGTCTTTTCAGAAAACAGTTTAATGTACAAAGAGTCAGTGACAGTTTTACACTCAGTAACACTTTGAGGTTCGCAGAACCACAGTTTTAACAACAGTGTTAAAATGACAATTACAGTTGTAAATATGAAGAAGACAGGCAGAGAGGCTCTTATAGCATAATAGGCTTTGTCGAGGCGCTCCGTCCACGTGTGACTAACTGAATATAATCTGACCTGAATATTGAAAAACCCACCATATGTGTATAGCGATATTTAACAAATCTATTTCAAATTCGTGTCTGTTGAATGCATGGATGCACTGTTGTTTCACATCAAATCAACTTCTCAAGCCACTTTTATTACTGAGGGCTGAGGATTTGCATACCATATGTCTTCTAAAATAAGATAAATATTTTTTGTCATTTCAGTGATTTCACTGAGGAAATGATGTGGAGCTCAGCCCTGGGAAATGATGTGGAGCTCAGCCCTGGGAAATGATGTGGAGCTCAGCCCTGGGAAATGATGGTAAAGGTTGCACCATACTGCTCTGTGAAATCTCCCCGCAACGCCTCCATTTCTTTCATAAAGAGAGCTAGGACTAACCACATATCGACTGGGTTCAATCTTCCTCTCTTTAAGTCCCTTTAAATGAACTGTACACAATGGCTAATAGACTTTGTTGACACCATTAACATGTTCATTAACATGTTCATTAACATGTTCTCCTGTGGTTCTAGGCGCAAAAAATAAATAAAAATATGGCTGACTTCATTAGGTATAGTACTGTATGTACATGTGGAAGGATTCACTGTAAACATTCTCCTCCTCAGTCCTCTGCTATCTACTTGAAATCTCCGGGCCCTGCTTAGCATTAGATACATATTACATACATATGCAACGTCCGCATCGCAGTTTAGGGTTGATTTGAAAAACGCATGACAGCCTACGCTAAATGACTGCACCTCTTGTCTGTGCTGCTGGCTTGTCCTTATGTAACTGTAGGCAACCAGATGGCACACAGCTCTCGCTCTCTCTCTCTCTCTCTGCCATGTGTAATACACTACCCAGGAGGATTGGCTGTCGAGTCAAGATGTGCCATCATGTCTACAAGGCAAGAGTTAACCCTATCCTGGAGTGGCTTTGTGTGTGTAGGTGGATGGTGAACGGTGAAGGTGTAACGGACGTGGTTCGGAACCAAGGATATGTGATGTGATGAGTAACCTTGCCTGAGACCTGAAGACTTGCGTTAGCTCCCCAAGCTAACGCCTAGGCTTTACCTCAGCGGGCTAGAACAGTCTTGTGGTGCACAGGAGATCCAGGTTCAAACCCAGTCGGTCACACAGGCCCCATCCCGATCCCTGAGTGAGGTTGATGTGACAATATTAGACTCTTGTGTATTCATCCAGCTGTCTGACTCTGGGCAGCGAGGCGAAGAAGCACCTGTGGTCATGCTCAGTGGCAGTTCAGTGGCAACTGTTTCACAACGTCACAGATAAAACATTTACTAGAGCCCATGCAGTACGTGTAACAGCTGTGTTCTATTGCTAGATAGAAGTACAAGATGAGACATGAGGGTGGGGATACACTTGGGTGGGACCTACAGCAGAATTCAAACATAATGAAACAGGGTTGAGGTATGAACCCTGACGATGAAATTCAGAGCATTTCTGAGCATCGTGTCTATATTGAAGTACCGTCTATTGTATAAGTCCAGGGCACTTATGGACTCATTCGAATCCTAACAATTTTGGTGAACCCATCTATAAGAGGAAGTCCTGCTTACTCTCTCAGTCACAGCCAGTGAGGTCTTAGGATTGTCAGACAAACAGTTGCCCTGATAATCTCTCTGTTGGGAAATAGTGTGGATATTCATTCCTCAGTCAGTCCATTCTCTGAGAGGAGACAGACAAACACACAAACCTCCCAGAGCTCCCAGCCAAATCCCCAACACCTGCCACCACCCTGGAGCAGCGTCAGCATCAGACCCACACAGCCGTGTTGTAGTCAAACAAGGGCTGCATTTTCTCCACTCTGGCCTCCTGTCTCCACTCTTGTCTCCTGTCTATGTAAATCTCTGAGAACTGGCTCTGGCTGTGTCTCTCCTCAGCCAGCTGGGGACATGGCCGGCCCTTACCCTGCTGCTGCTGTCCTACACCTGCCCAGAACGGGAGGTAGAAGCTTCCCTTGGTCTGCTGCTTGGCCACTTTCTTGGGCCTCTTGAAGAGTTTGGCCTCCTGGTTCTCGGGGACCATCCAGCCTGGCCTCTCCTTCAGGAGCTTGTCCCTGTCGGGCCTCACGCTGCGCAGGAACTTCTTGAAGATGTTGGTGGTCAGAGAGAACTTCCTGCAGATCTCCTGGGAGCGGCTGAGACGGAGAGGGTGGGCTGGGGAGTCGGGCCTGTCGGCTCCGTCCGCCCCCACACAAACACCCCCAATCATCTCCTCCTTCTCCAGCTCAGGCAAGTCCAGCCAGTTGCCCACCAGGTCGGCGAAAACGTTGTCCCCTAGGACCAGGGGCTGCCGGTTGCGGCTGCGGCTCATGAGCGAGGAGGTCCAGTCGCTGGAGTCGTCCATGCTGTCCTGGAAGTAGTCGCTGTCCAGCGAGGGGCCTTCCCTGGACAAGCTGTAGAGGATGCCAGGCAGATCCACCACCTGGGCTGGGTGAGCCGGCTGCTGATGCTGCTCTGGAAACACTTGGCTAAGACGTGGGCCACAGTACTCCACCTGTGGGGCAGTGTATCCAGACACTCTGCGGGGGAGAGGGAGAGGCTGGCTCTCACTCTCAGTCTCCAATGTCTCCAGGCTGGAGGAGGAAGGAGAGGTGCCCAGGCTGCTCCGGTGCCCCACCCGGCTCTGCTGCTGCTCCTCCTGACCAGTTGTCCAGTCCAAGGGGGGCCTGAGGGTCAAATCGTGGCCAGGTCCGAGGGTAGGCTTGAGGCTGGGGATAGGGCAAGGGCCACATGTGTCTGCTGTTGGTGGTGGGGCCGCCCTTTGGATGGGCCTCCCTGAGATGTCTAGTTGCTCCAGCACTGTCTGCACTTGTAGAAGCTTGAGTTCCTGAAGAGCCCCCATCATGGAGTTCATTTGAGCATGGAGGCCATCTCCTGCCTCCTTCATACAGACCTGTAGGGAAAGAGAGGGGAGAGGGAGAGGATGAGAGAGAGGGGGGAGACAAACACAACAGGGAAATGGCCAGTTAGCTTCACCCGCAAACGTCATCCATTCAAGCACTTCTATAACACATCTATAACCCTCAGTCAAACATCGACCACTGTTTACATTGCCCCTCTACGTTTGACCTTAGTTAGATCACAGCACCTCTTAGGACAAATGAACAAACTCAAAGACGAACCAAAATGTACACATGGCACTAACATATTTAGCCCTCACAAATAATGATTTGTTTTTCATATCTCCATTAGTGTTGCTACAGTTTATCTCTCGCTGCACCGTAGCCCTTCTGTGTTTTGAGGCCACTCGCGTTTTTTTGTTCGGTCACGTGACCCGTTTTGAATGACAGGGCCCCCATATGGCCTGCGTATGTGAGAGGACTCTGTCGCTCAGCAGCTGTAGGGAGGAGTAACTCTGGCTTCATCTCTCCCACGCTCTCTCTTTTTCTCTCTCTCAAACTACTCTCTCTCTCTCTCTCTCTCTGTTCCAGCATCCTGTGGGACTGAGCTTATGTCATGTGACCAAGCTATAACCGTTTCCCCTGCAGCCAAGCAGTCCCTGAGGCAATAGCGTGTCTTTAAAAATGAAGCCACACACCCTGGCTTACTTTGAACTTGGCTGTTGATATGACAGATATGTCTTCGGAATTAAGAACGCACAGATGCGAATGCTCCTCCTTAAACGCAAAACTGTGTGATGCTACAGAAACAGAAGGGAAAAAAGCATTTCAATCCACGCTGATATCGTTTTGAGAATGCCATGTTACATTTGAATAATGGATTGGAATAACAGATCATATTTCAGTAGTCTGACCAACTATGTTTTCACTGTTTTCACTGTCTCTCTGAATAGAGACACCTTTCACTCAAGAACAGCTAATACAACTGGGTAATACAATTGGTCCACCATACCAACAATGTAACATTATTTGTGTGCACTTTATAAGATTGCTCCAACTCACAGTAGAATGCAAACATCAGAACAAGTTGGATAAAATGCTGTTCTCAATCAAATGAAATATAGAAAACATCAACTTTATACCTCACTCCGTACATCCAAGATATTAAATCTATCCATCAGTCCAAGATCCTAATAAATCCTCTTACCTTGTTATAACTTTTACACAAGTCTGTTCCTCTCTCTTGGCTGCTCTGTCAGTCCGTCTCTACTCTCCACTCTCACCTTTCAAACAGCCCTTCCTGCCAACCCCTATATGTAGCCCCTGCCAATCAGGGCCAGTCCTGGCAGCCAATCAGTTGTGTCTGTCTAGACGTTAATCCCTAACCGCGGGGGTGGGTTCACTCAAGCACACATTAATTGACAAAGACTGGGTGAGAGTCAGCAGCAGTGGAAGTGGTGTTTGAGGTAACAGCAGTGTGAGTTGGGGGGGTGTGAGGGGTGTTGGGGCAGGGGTGAGTGTTATGGCGGCCTTGCCATATGTTTAGATGTCTAGAGGGATTCAATTATTGAAGAACAGGAGGGGGGGGGGGGGGGGGGGGGGGATCATAAGTAGCAAGGTCAATGATATTGTACTTGGGGACTGTGGTGCACATAGGTGCGAAGTGCGAAAGCATTGGACCAGTAACTACAGTAACTAACACAATAGCAAACGACAGACAGGAAAGTATCACCAGAAGTGATTGAGAGGTGAGAGGTGAGGGGTGAACATAATAATCTGCAGTATGTCCTGATGTATGACGTCACAACATGTTTACAATATGTTAATAACATGTTGTAATACTTAATACGAAGAGTGACCTGGTAAATCTGATTTTTTTTTAAACCTGCAGGCCTACATCAAAAGAATAAATCAATATAATTTGCCTGAAAAATCATTCAACATTTTGCAGACGTTCTTGTTTAGAGCTGATAAGACGACATGGTCAATCTTTCAACAGTTGCAAGAGCCACTGTACTGACCAACCCTAAACTAGCCTTTCATCCCTTCATATTCAAACAAAGATACGTATGCATGAAGAAGCACTTGAAAAGGTCTCACAGAAGATATCATAATCCATATGCAGCTCAGCTGACATTTCCACCCAAAATGAAACGCAACATCAGTAGAGAGACAAAAGAGTCTTTGTTCCTGAGTAGCCATTATAGAAGGTGAAGGTAATTGGAACAACGAGGTTGTCTCTGTGTTCCCCTGCGGTTCTAGTCGCTAAAACATATGGCTGACTTCATTAGGTATAACTAGCCGGAGTCTTTAGAAGCTGGTGAACAGGCTTTATATAATTACTGTTTACCTCAAACCACATCAAGGTTCAACCAGCATTGCCACATGGTGCACACAGTTGGGTTTTCCCGATTATCTCCATAAAACAACATGTGGAATTGTCAATAACATTACGTCAGAATAATTCGAAAGATTACATCACAAGGTGCTGAAGTTGCCCTTCTACAGCTGTACTGCAACCTCTTGTTTGGAGATGCTACTATTCCTATTCACATGGAATCTATCTGGCTGACCTGTTCATGCATGCTTACTCCTCACATGCAACCCTTCTTCCATCCCAAATACACACATCCGCTCCAATTATCCAAAAGCGCACACGCTGTTTACTCCATTTGGCTCTCTTAAATAATGTCCTCTAAGGCTTCAGCCCCATTGTTGACTTCACTGTGCCAAATAAGGCACTTAATTGACCTCACATGACACCAAAACTTTGTGGCCCAAATAGGTCAGACTAGCTGGAATCAGCTTTCTGCTGGATCAAATCAAGTCACATTTTTTTGGACTGACTGTCTCCCCGGGGCAGTGTACTGTCCCACCCCAAATGTTTACTGTATTGTGTTGCAGAGACGGCTTGAGTCAGTTGTTCATAGAGATGTGCTGATAACCCCCCGTCTCATTACCTGGATCCTCCAGATCTTAAACTCAGCAAATGGAGAGGGAAATGGTTCCTATTCGGGGGGGAAACTGCAGGGCATCGAACACTGTCTCTCTGGTACCATTAGCTCATTAAAGCCATATCTCAAATACTGAAGCTAAGTCAGCAGCTCTCTGTAATGTTAGTGTGTTAGCATTACTTCAGCAGTTTGATCTGTCAGTGTCTACCTGTAGACTGTAGACAGTTGGTTAGTGGCTGAAAACGTGTTAGGAAGTAAAAAGTGCAGGTTGAGGACAATCCAGCCGTCCTCAGGCAACAAATGCAGTGATGCAAACGGAATGTAATTGGCAATTAAGTTCTGGATGATTCAAATGTGGGGAGTAATCACTGGCAGTCCGGAATTAATGTTGGATGATTACCCATTAAAAGTTACATGCCTCTTAAAAAGGCTATGTGGTGCCACGTCATATCAAGTGTGCAAAGGAGCGCTCAACAGCTATTACACAGTTAACATTCACGCTAGTCGTTGAATATGCATGAATGTGAATGAAATCCCACCTAGCATAAATAAATGAACACTATCCTTGCACTCAATTGAGATTAGGGTCGCGGCTCTTGAGTGTTCTCTCCTCATTCAGTTAAGGGGGGAACAAAATGTGAGCAAGCGTGACGCATTTGTCACGGTTAAATCTGTCTCCCTACATGTACACAGAACCCTTATTGACGCGGTTGAACTGGATTCATTGACAAAATAAACAGCACCCAAAACACATTTCTTTAAGTGGCAGTTCAGCCTAATAAGGGAGTGTCAACTAAACACATGTACTTCATGTCATGAATTTAAGAGAGAGCCATTCAGTGTTGATGGCCAGAGGTAGGAGAAATGAGAGGCCAAGGAAAGGTTATCAAACCCTGGGCTATTAGAGAGGGCATTTATCACGCACACACACACACACACACACACACACACACACACACACACACACACACACACACACACACACACACACACACACACACACACACACACACACACACACACACACACACACACACCTCTTATTGAGTATGAATGGTAGGTTGTATTGGTCAAGGGCAGTACTGGGATCTGTATCCAGGGCATACAGACCATACCTCTGTACTGTCCATATAACAGAGCCCTGTGGTGGGGTGAGCCAGGGCTCTACGCTGCCCATAGACCAGAGGTGGGGTGAGCCAGGGCTCTACGCTGCCCATAGACCAGAGGTGGGGTGAGCCAGGGCTCTACGCTGCCCATAGACCAGAGGTGGGGTGAGCCAGGCCAAGCCTCTTGGGGCCTTTAACACTGGGAGGTGGTCTAGTGGGCAGTTTCCTGGCCTCGCAGACCCTGTTTCTGCCTTAAATGATAAAGCTGGAAGGGAGCAGTGGGTTGCTTAAGCCTTAGAGGCCATTAGCGACATCTTTGGAAGATCATTTTTGAAGTCAGTTGGTGGTCAAATCTAGAGACCTAATGATCGACAGCAGATGAGAGACTGGAACAGAAGTCTGTAGATGTTGTGTGCTGTGCAAGTGCTCACCGAAATTCATAACAATAAAAATAGAAAACTTTACTAGATCATTGTACTGCAAACGCTCAAGATAAATGTAATGACTTACCTACTACCATGACATTCATTATGTAGGTCTTGAGCAACTTGCTTATATTTTCGGGTTGGATCATTTATTTTCACTGTGAATCACTTTCATCCGATCTCAATGATCGCATCACGCAAACCACCTGCCAATGTGACCCCGGACAATTTTAGCCAAGGGGAAGGCAGGGCCGGCTGGAGAATGGAACCACAAGAGATGCTCCAAACAAACTAACTGAGACCACTGCTCCGTACCACTACTACCCCTACGCCCTGAAGGTAACAAGGAACGAAGAGAGTCTCCGTGAGCACAGAAGCTTGGTTCACCACCTCAGGACGTAACGGTACTGGCATAGTTTTTCTCTCAGAAGTTCCACCTTCTCACGCACACCCTCCCTAGAATAGCATTCCAAACTGACAGATGGTTATGTTTGAAATGTCTTGAGGCGAATTAAAGATAAAGAAGAACCATAAAAGTGAAATTAGTGTTGGTATCGATGTCAAAAGCTTTGGTATCCTTTTACGCGCTGAAGTTACATCACCATGCAGATGTTCAGGAGGTACTCGGGGGAACATTAGTTGCCTTGAAAAGGACTGAATCTTTGTCATCGCCGTTGTGCTTAGCAATGTTGCTTTGTTATACACCCAATAATTTGTTTTGCCATACAGGACTTTCATATGAAATCAAATCAAATCAAACTTAATTTGTCACATGCGCCCAATACAACAGGTGTAGGTAGACCTTACCGTGAAATGCTTACAAGCTCTTAACCAACAATGCAGTTAAAAAAAGTTACTAAAATATTTACTAAATAAACAAAAGTAAAAATTTATGAAAAGTAACACAATAAAATAACGAGGCTATATACAGGGGGTACAGGTTAGTCGAGTCAATGTGCGGGGGTACAGGTTAGTCGAGGTAATTTGTACATGTAGGTAGGGGTAAAGTGACTATGCATAGATAATAAACAGCGAGTAGCAGCAGCGTAAAAATAATGTGTGTGTGTGGGGGGGGGGGGGGGGGGTCAATGTAAATAGTCCAGGGGGCCATTTGATTCATTGTTCAGCAATCTTATGGCTTGGGGGTAGAAGCTGTTGAGGCTCCATTTTGGTCCTAGACTTGGCGCACCGGTACCGCTTGCTGTGCGGTAGCAGAGAGAACAGTCTATGACTTAGGTGACTGGAGTATCTGACCATTTTTGGGGCTTTCCTCTGACACTGCCTAGTATATAGGTCCTGGATGGCAGGAAGCGTGACCCCAGTGATGTACTGGGCCCTACGCACTACCCTCTGTAGCGCCTTACGGTCAGATGCCGAGCAGTTGCCATACTAGGCAGTGATGCAACCAGTCAGGATGCTCTCGATGGTTCAGTTGTAGAACTTTTTGAGGATCTGGGGACCCATGCCAAATCTTCAATCTCCTGAGAGGGAAAATGTGTTGTCGTGCCCTCTTCACGACTGTCTTGGTGAGTTTGGACCATGGTAGTTCGTTGATGATGTGAACTTGAAACTCTCGACCCGCTCCACTACAGCCACGTCGATGTTAATGTTTTCGATGTTTTCCTGTAGTCCACGATTAGCTCTTTTGTCTTGCTCACATTTTTGTCTCTGACCTCCTCCCTATAGGCTGTCTCATCGTTGTCGGTAATCAGTTCTACCACTGTTGTGTCGTCAGCAAACTTAATGATGGTGTTGGAGTTGTGTTTGGCCACTCAGTCGTGGGAGAACAGGGAGTACAGGAGGGGACTAAGCACACACCCCTGAGGAGCCCCAGTGTTGAGGATCAGCATGGCAGGCGTGTTGTTGCCTGCCCTTACCCCCTGGGGGCGGCCCGTCAGGAAGTCCAGGATCCAGTTGCAGAGGGAGGTGTTTAGTCCCAGGGTCCTTAGCTTAGTGATGAGCTTTGTGGGCACTATGGTGTTGAACGCTGATGATTAAACAGTCCATAGCATGATATATATAACATCCACAATAAGATGATTAGACTTAGGTAATTAGGCTAAGCTACAGTCCTTATTCTATTCCATTAGTTTCTATTCTATTATTTTCTATTATATTGCTCTTATTCACACCCCCTTGCTTGTTCTCTGCACTGGTATAATGGTAAATGGGGGTTCAGGGGAACCAGCGTAGGCAGACACAGACAGACATGTGGGAACTTTGGCATCAGCAACACCTTAGGGGTACAAGACACTCCAACAGATTGTGCTCTGCATGGTACAGGAGTGGACAGACTCAGGGAGAGTAAAAAAAAATAAACTTGCATCTGCTCTCTGTTTCTGCTTCATCACAGGGATGACAGACTCCCTCTTCTTTTGGGTTTGCAAACTGTGATATGGCAACCATCACTTCACACAACACGCCATACCATGGCTCCCTCCTGTTGTGATCAGAGTGCCAGGCCAGTTGACAGACGTGGAGCTAATTCAGTGCAGACAACCCAGAAGCCACAGAAGTGTCATGTTACAGACCGTGCATGCCTTGCCCTGGGCATGTGGGTTAAAGAACATTCTACCCGTTTGAAGAGCGTTCCAATAGGAGTTGTGCCAGTTAATGCTGCTTTGAAAATGCTGTGTGTGCATCTGCCAAAAGATCTGGAACATGAGCAGTGAGAACCCAGAATGTGGATCGTACACTTCAAACTGAGAATACCGTTTTTTTCCCTGGGTATCTTTAATCACAGAGTCCCTAACAACGGCCCTATGAAAACAGAATCGATTTACAGCAATAGCCTATCTATTTCAGAAGACTGTCTTCAAAATCCATCACAGTCAAGGGAGTGTATAGCCTACACATGCCTCTGTGTTTGAAAGTTAGGAATATTAATAAAGCAATATTAAACCTACAATCTGTAACATTTTAGGCGACCCCCTCCAAATTCACATAGCAATGTGATTTATAGATTCTGTCATTCTCATTGAAAGCAAGTATAAGAAGCGGTAGATCTGTTCTATGTGCGCTATTTCTATGCTTCCCTTTAGTTAAGTTTTGTTTTTATGTCTTTTACTTTCGGTTTTGTACACCAGCTTCAAACAGCTGAAAATACAATATTTTTGATTATTGAAATGATATTTCACAGCGGTTTAGATGGTACAATGATTCTCTACACTTGCTTTGTCACATAAACTGAAATTCGGCAACTGTTAGAATCTTTGCAACCAGGTAATGGCTGAGCATTTTCTGCATATTGCACCATTAATATAGGTAGCAGTTGAATATCTGAAGTTTAATTCCAAAACACTATATTTCCATTTTCAGAAATGTTGATAAATGGACTTTTATTGTTTAAAGAAATTATGAAAGATTGGTGTGCTTTTTCAATATCTAATCATGACATGGGGTTGTTCAACATGTATTTGTTTAAAATCTATCACTTGATGGGTTTCATTTCAGAGAGACAAATAATAATGTTTTCTTGCTAAATGCTATATATCCGCATCACTCTCAGATAAATAAGTAGTACTGCTTGGTTTTACACAGTCAAATGTAACAAAGAACTGTACAAATGCTACATTTGTGACATCAATGTTTAAAAAATGTTTTATGAAATAGAGTAATATGAGATCTGTATGTAAAACATTTACCTTTGACATTGTGGTCATTTAGCAGATGCTGTTATCCAGAGCGACTTACAGTAAGGGCATTCATCTTAAGATAGCTTGAGACAAGCACATATCACAGTCAAATATATAGGATACAAACATTCCATTCCAGCTAAACAATGGATATATAGCATTTTGCACAGAAAAAAACATTTCATACACATCTAAAATCTATGAATTAAAAATCTGAGAACAGTAATTTTTACACACACATGAAAGTACCCATAAGCAATCATGTCTGATGAAAAAACACTATTGCAAAAAAATTGTTGGCCATAGTGTTTTGGAAATAGTCTTCATAGAACATTGAGCATCTCATGGAAAGAAAGGAGCGCAGGAAACTGCTTGACCATTCATTAGACTGTACCATTTCATCCCGTCCATCCCAGACGCATGAACAACGGTCTGCAAGAATCATAGGATCGAATGTTCGAACTGAGCATTTCATTTGCTGGAGTTTATTTACTTATTTACAAACGGAGTCAATGGAACTATGCCGTATTATGCAACCTCAGCTGTATAACTAAATATGAATAACTAAATATTATAATTTATATTTTTGTAGTTGTTTACTTATTTTGTGACCCAGTTGCATTTTTATTTAAAATGACCAAAACACGCTACAACTAAATGCATATACTAAAATTTGGATTTCATAACAATAGTTGAAGTAGAAACAGAAAACAAACATTGTATAATCAGAAAACTCAAATAAGATGACATACCAGTTCCTGCTTCAGACGTCTCAAGCAAGTATCCATATTTTTGCGCTCTGACATGTAAAGCTGTCGTTCCATTTTTGTAAACGTAAGTAGGCTTTGTCAAATAAAATACTTGCTCATTATTTCAAGCATGCCTATCACAAAAGTCACACAGTCTAAGCTATTCAATTTTCAGCGTCATGATGATGGAACAAGCAAAAACGCCAATATTGTTCTGGAATGCGCGCGCTCGTCTAGTTTTGGATGTGGATTCCAAAAGCACAAACTCTCGAATCTGTCGCTCTGTGTTGGGTATATTTACTCCAAATATGATTGATTGTTTAGTCCTAAAGATTATTTAGGTTTGCACGATTGCCTGTCGATATCTCTGACTTGTCATCCCCTGCGTTGTAACCTATTCATCTTCTCATTCATGGGGAGCGCTTACGTTGACCACTCAATTTCCTCCAATGAGATTGCGATGTTTATTTTTCTTTGGCACTGTGCTGACGTTATAGCTGTAATGAAAAAAAAGGGAATATATTTGCAATGGACTTTATGAGTTATGGCCATGTGGTATTAAAATAAATAAATCTACATTTCATTTTAAATATAAAGTAGTTAGGCGTTGACAGTGTTTTAGACTAGAGAAAATACACATTTGAACGAAGTAGCAATTGCACTGGTGTGTAGACACCTGCTCGTTTGAAATGATTGAAATGGAATGGATTTGACATTGTAATTGTAATGGAATTGTACCAGTGGAGGCTGCTGAGGGGAGGACAGCTCATAATAATGGTGGAATGGAGTCAATGGAGTGGTATTAACCACATGGAAAAGGCTTCTTAGATACCATACCATTTACTCCATTCCAGCCATTATTATGTGGTGTCCTCCCATCAGCAGCCTCCACTGAATTGTACATATTCTCGAAGGATGGGATGTAACACTGGACCAAAAATGTGTACAAGTCAAAGCCTCCACTTTCGATACACAGACGATGATTGGTTGAAAGGCAAGTTGGGTTATGCATTGAATTGGTATTCTCCAGAAAAATAAACCCAAAATGCATAATTCACATGACGAATGCTGGTGTCCTGCCACTCAAGTCATACACACAACATTTCCTAGTCATTTTTTGCACTGCAAAAGGTAGGTAGGTAGGTAGGTAGTGGCATTGGGCCAGTAACCAAAAAGTTGTTGGTTCGAATCCCCAGGCTGACTAGGTGTAAAATCTGTTAATGTGCCCTTGAGCAAGGCGCTTAACCCTAATTGCTCTGCTAAATGACTAGAACTACAAAGTGTCTGCTAAAATGAGCAGCACATACTGTTGGTTATCTCAGGAGGGCAAAGTATTGTCACCCTCACAGTCAGCAAGGAAGCACCTGAGTGACAGTCCTTTGTTGTGTGACCTGGATACAATACTCATTGGAGGAATGAAGGGGTTGATCCTGTAAATATCCCTCTCTTGCTCAATTGAGACACTTGGACCAGACTTCAGAAATGGAACTTGGATTCGGAGCTCCAGAGCTCCTTGTGTATGACCTGATTCCATCTAAATTAGTACTATTATCGTCTTGTATCTGCCACATGTTGGGCTTTCCCAGATGGATGAGAGAGGAGGAGGTAGCTCTGACTTCAATTCCAAAAGCAAGGAAATGGGTCTGGATGTATGAATAAATCATCTGAAACATCGGTGTACTTTAGGGAGAAGAAGAGCGGCTGCCTTCAACACGCTGTCTCCTTTTATTAGACAGCTTGATTTCCCACTGTTGTTATTACAGTATTATGCAAATATGTTTGCATTTATTCATGTGTAAAGAGAAGCTCTGTTACCCTTGTTGGGTTCATGTCTTTATGCAGAGTTTCTTGCCCAGCAGTGTAGTGTAATGAGATGTATGTTAAATATGACAACCTGACTTTCTTTTAATGAAGAATGTGAACCCATGCATGACCCTGACCTGCAGCTGCCCTCCTGCATGTCCCCACTTCCCCCCAGCTGTCCGCAGGACTATGCCGCCTGTGGAAACTTATCCAGTGCCAGACCACACAGCACACACTACTGCAGACACATTCAGCAGCAACAACTGTTCTCCACACATTATCCCACTGCAAAGCCAAAGAACATGCTTTTATATAGCGTTAATTGAGTTTAGTAATAGGAAGTGCATCTTGTCTTCAGTTTCTTGCCAACCACCTGCTTCAAACCCAGCTCCATGTACTCTTCTTTCTGGTATTAAAATGGGTCACTGCATCAGCCACTCCCCGTTTGGCGAGTTGAGGGTCACACTTAGTCAACAGTTAGTGCCCAGATATCAGCATGCTGCTTAGTTAGCATTCATTTATGACGCATTGCAGTAGTAGCCTCTGAGTCTTTTTCAATTGATGTGCTCTGTGCTGAACTGTTGTGTGAGCTAGAACCAGGAGCCAGATTGTCATCAGTTTGTTGGAGTGCATGCTCACCCAGTTTGAGCTAAATTGGCCCAATGCGCCATCATTGTCTTGCACAGTTTCTCCTCGTCATCATTGACTGTTCCTGGCATTAAGGGATTAAGCGAATTGATAGGGGCTGATCAGATGTTACCTTGTTTTGAAATGAATATGATCTCCACAAGCCACTTTCTAAAATGTAGGAACGTTGGCTCAATGGTTGAAGACAAGCCTGACCCCTTGTGGCTATAATTGGAATAACACAGTTTGAGATTGATAACACTATTTTACATTAAACGAGAATTCGAACCATTTCAACCATGAAATGAATCATTTAAATCACAAAGTGGAAAAACACATTCGAAATATCTTCACATGTCTCTCCACAAGTAATAATTTATAATCATTGCCTCTGAATTTGTGGTTTTCATCATCTCTTCAGTTTTCTCTCTTATATGTTTAACAAACTGCTCAGTAGTTGTGTGGTCACACTGTCAAATTAGCCACAATCTGACCACATAGAGTTGGAGATATGCAATGACTGCATGGCCGGTTCTACGGGTGGCAAAGCCGAGCATGGAACCCCCAGATGGAATTTGTGCCCCCATAAACTTAACAAATGGTATAGGAATTACCTTGCCTGGTTTTGCCAATGTAGCGCTGCTGGGCCTGCCAGTAGAGGCTATATGCCGTGTGTGATCATTATCTGAGGAGGGGGGATGTAATCATATAATATTTAGTAGTTAAAATCCAAAAATGCATTCTGATTGGCAGTGGTGTAAAGTACTTAAGTAAAAATACTTTAAAGTACTACAAAAGTAGTTTTTTGGGGAATCTGTACTTGACTTTACTATTTATAATTTTAACAACTTTTACTTTTACTTCACTACGTTCCTGAAGAAAATAATGTACTTTTTACTCCATACATTTTACCTGACACCCAATAGTACTTGTTACATTTTGAATGCTTAGCAGGACAGAAAATGTTCTAATTCACACACTTATCATGAGAACATCCGTGGTTATCCCTAATTCCTCTGATCTGTCGGACTCACTAAACACAAATGCTTTGTTTGTAAATTATGTCTGAGTGTTGGACTGTGACCCTGACTATCCATACATAAAAAAACAAGAAAATAGCTCAATGAATCGTACTTTTAAATGATTTGTACTTTTACTATTGATACCTAAGTATATTTTAGCAATTTCATTTACTTTTGATACTTAAGTATATTTAAAACCAAATTATTTTAGACTTTTACTCAAGTAGTATTTTACTGGGTGACTTTCACTTTACTTGACTCATTTTATATTAATGTGTCTTTACTTTTACTCAAGTATGGCAATTGGGTACTTTTTCCACCACTGTTGATTGGGCACCTAGCCATGCAATCGCTTTCATTACCTTGTTTAGGAAGCTCATTGGGTCCCAAGGTGTTTTTTTCTCTCTCACACAAACTAGGATTCCATCCAATTTGCAACAGATTTTCATGCAAATATCCTAAAATCTGCAAAAAACAATATCCACATTTACCCACTAGAGAAGTGTTTCCATCAAACTGATTTATTGTGAATGAAGGTCTGTGCGTGATGACATAGTGCATATAGAAACAACTTTTGCGGTTTAATTTCCATGTACCGAATGAAAAATACAAGTTAAATGGGTTTCCAGCTCATTTTCAACACTACTGATGGTTTTTGTCACAAAAACTGTTGTGTTATATTATAGCAAAGGTACCTACTAGTCTTGGCACGTGTGCTCTAGCCAACAGTTCGCAAACACAGTGCATTTAGCCAAGCATCGGTCATCATTACACCAGAAAAATATATTTAATGGAAATGAGCATCACGCTCATCACCGTGCACTTTCACCATCCTGTGAATTTCATCCTCATTTATTTATTCTGTTACCTAATAAACTGTATGCGTCCCTGACGAGTCATAGTAGGAGGACCACACACCATGTCATCACGTGACTCCAAGATTACTTTGATATGATGGTTATTATATCAATATTTGCTCATAAAAGCATTTCCATCAACATTTCTCGCATCATTCATTTTTACCAACACAAAATGTTCCCACTTTGTCTAGCGTATTTTGTTTTGTCGACATTTGCAAAGTTTACCGAAAAAAATTCTGTTCCCATCAGGCCCGTAAATTTTTTCCCGACATTGTATAGTTCTGTTGGTTGGGAATCTCTGACTACCTGAAGGGCCCATCATTGGCTACTTTTTGTATATAAAGTGGTTCTTCTGAGACTCCTCCACTACCTCAGCTCACTTATTAATTGGAGATCCAGCAATGTTCAGTCCCGCTCTCTGGACTGACTTATTCTGGGGGTCCGGTGGGTCTCCACTGAGCTGGGGAAAAAATGCTTTTAGTTTTTATGCCCCCAGCTCAGAGAATAACCTTCGGGCCACCTTGAAGCTAGACTAGCTGGTCTCCATTGGACAGTTTAGATACATTTTGAGGGAGATCATATGTGATAGTTGTTTGTTTTGATGAATCTTGCGGGTATTTATTGTATTGTGTTGTTGTTATGTTGCTTTATGTTGTATTGAATTGTGTGTTCATGTTCACAGCGCTCCATTGAGAATGAGACCCTGGCCTCAATGGTGACCCCCCCTGTTTAAAGAAAAGTAAAACATTTAAAAGTAGTGGGAGAACCACACAACATATCATCGGGTGCCTCCAAGTTTACTTCGATATGACGGTTATTATGTCAATATTTGTGCATTAAAAAAAGTTTACACGCCATTTCTCGCATGATACATTTTATCGACACAAAAAGATACCACATATGTTGAATGAACAAATTGTCTGTTGGCATTTATAAATTGTAACGGCCTTTCCTGTTTCCATCGGCCCAGACTTTTTTCATGAGTCAGGTAATTCATCCGCATGAAATGTTTGGATGGAAACCTGGTTAGAGAGGGGGAAAGTTCACTTTTGCAGACAGCTACAGCTATAGGCTACCTAGTAGCTACTAGCATTGTTACGTTTTGGTAGCGGCGCGCTGAATAATTATAGATAGTTGGCTAAGCTTTGATCAGCATAGATATCTGAACATGGCTGGGCACCGCCAAGAGCAAAAACCACCATGTCGAGAGGGATGCCAAGCTCACCGACCAGCCTGTAGGCTCAATCACCAAAGTTTAGGAGCCTAGAAGCAAATCTAATACCCACCCATCCCCCACACCACCTGCTGACCAACAAGATCGAGAAAAGCCAGGGCTTAGCACCAGGATCATGAGGGTGACATCACAACAAGCACCTGTACCTCCGTTACCCCTGCCACTAGCACCTGAAGGCCTGTTGAATCTAACCAAAACTGAACTAGTGGAAGCAGAGTTTATTGTGTCTCACACGTTCTTGCAAAGTGTACGAATCTTTTATAGATTTGCTCATACTGTGGAGCTGATCTGTGCGTGTTGGTAGGCGCAAATTATGTGTAGGCCTACAGCAGCGGATACAAAGCAACACTAGTTTGAGCAAAAGAAAGCTCACAAGCCAGGTTTGGCTGGCAGATGTAAATCTTTATCTGACACTAGTGTCATGATGTGGCCCTTTCTGGGTGTAGATCGTGGCTTCCCCCTCTTTCTCTCACTCTCTCCTACACCCAGGTTCTGTTATCTCAGGCCATAAATTCCTGGTGGAGACGTTCTCCCCCTGGTCATGCAGAGTGAAAGACACAGAGAGAACAAAGGATTTCACGTGGCCGAACTCCAAAATCCACAAAATTGGAAAATGAAACAAAATGCCAACTTGTAAGGTGGGAATGGCCCGTGGACACTTAAGGGACGGTATGATGAGTGTGTTTCATTTGGTGACCTCAGAGAGGACAGGAAACACACATAACTATATCTCTGAATGTGTACATTTCTCAATTATGGGGTTTATATTGAATTCTTGTATAAAATTAATAAGTAAAGATTTTGTGAAATGATTTATGAAATTATGTAATGTGATGTTAAACCTTTAATGTGAGAGAATTGTATTCCCTTTCAAGTTTAACTAAGTCATTGGCCCGCTGTAACGGTTGTTCTCCTCCTTTTCATCCGAAAAGGAGGAGTATTGAGGGAACCAAGGCGCAGCGGAGTTTGAACACATAATTTAATAAAGAAAACACGAACTTGACTAAACTAACAAAAACAACAAACGGTGTAGACAGACCTGAACGACGAACTTACATTTAAACACGAGAACGCACGAACAGGGAAAAATAGCCTACACATAAAATGACGATGTACAACACAAACCGAACAGTCCCGTATGGTGCGACAAACACTGACACAGGAGACAACCACCCACAACGAACACTGTGAAAACACCTACCTAAATATGACTCTTAATTAGAGGAACGCCAAACACCTGCCTCTAATTAAGAGCCATACCAGGCAACCCATAAACCAACATAGAAACAGAAAACATAGAATGCCCACCCAAACTCAAGTCCTGACCAACTAACACATACAACAAACTAACAGAAATAGGTCAGGAACGTGACATAACCCCCCCCCATAAGGTGCGAACTCCGGGCGCACCAGCACAAAGTCTAGGGGAGGGTCTGGGTGGGCATCTGACCACGGTGGTGGCTCAGGCTCCGGGCGAGGTCCCCACCCCACCATAGTCAATCCCAGCTTCCATTTCCCCCTATAAATGACCACCCTCATCTTACCCCCACTAAATCCTTTTGGTAACATCGACACCAGGGGCAGCACCGGGACAGAGGGATAGCTCAGGACAGAGGGATAGCTCAGGACAGAGGGATAGCTCAGGACAGAGGGATAACTCAGGACAGAGGGATAGCTCAGGACAGAGGGATAGCTCAGGATAGCGAGGTAACTCAGGATAGAGAGGTAGCTCAGGATAGAGGGGCAACTCCGGACTGAAAGGCAGCTCCGGACAGAGAGACAGCTCTGGACTGAGGGGCAGTTCTGAATAAATAGCCGCTCTGGGCTAAGGGACAGCTCATGACTGGCTGACGGCTCTGGACGCTCATGGCTGGCTGACGGCTCTGGACGCTCATGGCTGGCTGACGGCTCTGGACGCTCATGGCTGGCTGACGGCTCTGGACGCTCATGGCTGGCTGACGGCTCTGGACGCTCATGGCTGGCTGGCGGCTCTGGCAGATCCTGTCTGGTTGGCGGCTCTGGCAGATCCTGTCTGGTTGGCGGCTCTGGCAGATCCTGTCTGGTTGGCGGCTCTGGCAGATCCTGACTGACGACTGGCTCTAGCGGCTCCTGACTGACTATCGGCTCTGACGGCTCGGGACAGACGGGCGGCTCTAATGGCTCGGGACAGACGGATGGCTCAGACGGCGCTGGGGAGACGGATGGCTCAGACGGCGCTGGGGAGACGGATGGCTCAGACGGCGCTGGGGAGACGGATGGCTCAGACGGCGCTGGGGAGACGGATGGCTCAGATGGCGCTGCGGAGACGGATGGCTCAGACTGCTCCTGTCTGGCGGAAGGCTCTGGCTGCTCCTGTCTGGCGGAAGGCTCTGTAGGCTCATGGCAGACGGGCAGCTTTGCAGGCTCATGGCAGACGGGCAGTTCATGCGCCGTTGGGCAGACGGCAGACTCTGGCCGGCTGAGACGCACTGTAGGCTTGGTGCGTGGTGCCGGAACTGGAGGCACCTGACTGAGGACACGCACTTCAAGCCTAGTGCGGGGAGCAGGGACAGGGCACACTGACCTCTCGAAGCGCACTATATGCCTGGTGCGTGGTACCGGACTGAGGGCACGCACCTCAGGACGAGTGCGGGGAGAAACAACAGTGTGCACAGGACTTAGGAGACGCACAGGTGGCTTAGTGCGCGGTGCCGGAACTGGAGGCACTGGGCTGGAGACACGCACCATAGGGAGAGTGCGTGGAGGAGGAACAGGGCTCTGAAAACGCACTTGAAGCCTGGTGCGTAGTGTAGGCACTGGTGGTACTGGGCTGGGGCGGGGAGGTAGTGCCGGAAATACCGGACCGTGAAGGCGTACTGGCTCCCTTGAGCACCGAGCCTGCCCAACCTTACCTGGTTGAATGCTCCCCGTCGCCCGACCAGTGCGGGGAGGTGGAATAACCCGCACCGGGCTATGTAGGCGAACCGGGGACACCATGCGTAAGGCTGGTGCCATGTAAGCCGGCCCGAGGAGACGCACTGGAGACCAGACGCGTTGAGCCGGCCTCATGACACCTGGCTCAATGCCCAATCTAGCCCTACCCGTGCGGGGAGGTGGAATAACCCGCACTGGGCTATGCACTCGTACAGGAGACACCGTGCGCTCTACTGCGTAACACGGCGCCTGCCCGTACTCCCGCTCTCCACGGTAAGCCTGGGAAGTGGGCGCAGGTCTCCTACCTGCCCTTGGCCCACTACCTCTTAGCCCCCCTCCAAGAAATTTTTGGGTGGTACTCACGGGCTTTTCGGGCTTCCGTGCTAGACGCGTCCCCTCATAACTCCGGTTCCCTTCTCCGGTTGCCTCTGCTCTCCTCAGTGCCTCCAGCTGTTCCCATGGGAGGCGATCCCTACCAGCCAGGATCTCCTCCCATGTGTAGCAACCTTTCCCGTCCAATACATCGTCCCAAGTCCATTCCTCCTTCTTTTTCTGTCCCTTACTCCGTTTACACCGCTGCTTGGTTCTGGAGATTTGGTGGGTGGTTCTGTAACGGTTGTTCTCCTCCTTTTCATCCGAAAAGGAGGAGTATTGAGGGAACCAAGGCGCAGCGGAGTTTGAACACATAATTTAATAAAGAAAACACGAACTTGACTAAACTAACAAAAACAACAAACGGTGTAGACAGACCTGAACGACGAACTTACATTTAAACACGAGAACGCACGAACAGGGAAAAATAGCCTACACATAAAATGACGATGTACAACACAAACCGAACAGTCCCGTATGGTGCGACAAACACTGACACAGGAGACAACCACCCACAACGAACACTGTGAAAACACCTACCTAAATATGACTCTTAATTAGAGGAACGCCAAACACCTGCCTCTAATTAAGAGCCATACCAGGCAACCCATAAACCAACATAGAAACAGAAAACATAGAATGCCCACCCAAACTCACGTCCTGACCAACTAACACATACAACAAACTAACAGAAATAGGTCAGGAACGTGACACCCGCCCCCGTGAGCACAAACATGATCAGGCGTCATAGAACCGCCTTTTCTGCTGTTACGAATAAAACCCCCTCCTCAGGAAATCCTCTTGAGACCACATGTACATCGGTGTAAACTGAGGGGGCACAGGTTTGAGTTTAGACTAAGCAAACCCACAGCGTGAGCTGTGATTGTGAATAGTTGTTGAATTCCTAACCATACCACGTAGAGCATTGGCTACACGGCTGGAAATGGTTAAACTCCGAGACTATCGATCCCTACAGAATAAGAGCAAATCTTAGATACTAATTACTAGTCTGCAGCTAGAAATGATGTCAACCTGGGATGCGAATACAAACAACCGCCGAAACATCTATTCTATGAGATCATTTTTGAATGGTACTCTGAAGTATCTAACCATGAAATACTTTGATCTTCAGGGAAACAGAAAGAGAGAGAAAGAGAAGCGGATGAACTGACTCTCCAGCAAACGGACCGGATTCCAACAGAAAAGATCACGACACATGGGCGTAAATATATATATTGATTGCAATTATTCCCGAATGAGTGAGCCTTCATGTGCAAAGGATTAGCATTTCAATTAATATAATTATCAACTGTGGGTAGTGACCCCTTTTGTCATTCCAGCTCTTGCTCAGTCCACACCCACTTCCCTTTGTCCAACAAGCCGTCATATCGGCTTAGCCCACTAGGAAATCTTCCCTATCATTGTTAGTAACCAATATCTACTGTTTGTTTGTTTATGCATTTCTGTGATTATTTAGTTAGTTAGTAAATAAATGATTAAGCCAATTGGTGTATGGATGATTCATAGTAAAGGCTGGGTTCGTGCAGATAACCAACAATTTACGACGTTTGGAATGAGACTGACGTGAGGTAAAGAATAATTCATTAATAGAAGACTAATTGATATATAGAGTTATATTCAGAAAATTATAACTTTGTAATTCGAAGATTTTCCGTGGTGCCCTGACATCCTAGTAAATTACATTTACATGATTAGTTTAATCACGTAATAATAATTACAGAATTGATTTTCTAAAATAACAGTCTTCACTTTTAATGACGCCAAAGACACGACACTAGTTTAGTCATTATGACACAAGCCAGGTTTGGGTGGCAGATGTAAATCTTTATCTGACACTAGTTTATAGTCATTAAGACACAATACAAAGTCACATGATAAACATCATCGGACAGAGAATACGGAGCAGACAGAAAAGCCCAATTAAAAAAGAACCAAACCTAAGGAGGCGAAAGGTAAGAAACAAACTACAATACTTTTTGACAAGTGACCTTTTCTATTACTTCTCAAATGGATAATTGCGTCCATTAACCTTCCAGCATAACACAGTAATAAGACCACATCAGTGTTTACTGTAGAAGTTAGCCTTTTCTAATGACGTCGCTAAGCGTGAAACAGTAGAGAGAATGAGTAATAGGCCTACTGTTCAACTCACATTACTAGGGGGAAGAGAAAAACTCCAGGCCCTAGTCCAGGCCATACAGTACAGTTGTGGCCAAAAGTTTTGAGAATGACACAAATATGAATTTTCACAAAGTCTACTGCCTCAGTTTGTATGATGGCAATTTGCATATACTCCAGAATGTTATGATGAGTGATCAGATGAATTGCAATTAATTACAATACCCCATAATGTCAAAGTGTAATAATTGTTTTGTTGTTGAAATATTTACAAATTAATAAAAAATGAAAAGCTGAAATGTTTTGAGTCAATAAGTATTCAACCTCTTTGTTATGCAAGCCTAAAGTTCAGCAGTAAAAATGTGCTTAACAAGTCACATAATAAGTTCCATGTACTCACTCTGTGTTTAACACGATTTTTGAATGACTACCTCATCTCTGTACCCCCACACATACAGATAAATGTAAGATCCCTCAGTCGGGCAGTGAATTTCAAACACTGATTCAACCATAAAGACCAGGGAGGTTTTCCAATGTCTCACAAAGAAGGGCACCTATTGGTAGATGGGTAAAAAAATAAAAAGCAGCCATGGAATATCCCTTTAAGCATGGTGAAGTTATTAATCAGTCTTTGGATGGTGTATCAATACACCCAGTCACTACAAAGATAAAGGCGTCCTTCCTAACTCAGTTGCCGGAGAGGAAGGGAACCACTTAGAGGTTTCACCATGAGGCCAATGGTGACTTTAAAACAGTTACATAGTATAATGGCTGTGATAGGAGAAAACTGAGGATGGAGCAACAACATTGCAGTTATTCCACAATACTAACCTAATTGACAGAGTGAAAAGAAGGAAGTCTGTACAGACTACACACATTCCCAAAACATGCATCCTGTTTGCAAACAAGACACTAAAGTAATACTGCAAAGTTTTGTATGAAATACTTTGTCGTAAATACAAAGTGTTATGTTTGGGGCAAATCCAATACAACACATTACTGAGAACCACTCCATATTTTCAAGCATAGTGGTGGCTGCATCATGTTATGGGTATGCTTGTTATTGTTAAGGACTGTGGAGTTTTTCAGGATAAAAAAGAAATACAGGCAAAATCCTAGAGGAAAACCTTGTTCAGTCTGCTTTCCACCAGACACTGGGAGATGAATTCACCTTTAAGCATGGCAATAACCTCAAACACAAAGCCAAATGTACACTGTATTTGCTTACTAAGAAAACAGTGAATGTTCCTGAGTGGCGGAGTGACAGTTTTGACTTAAGCGGGATCTGTGACCCCCCCAACGGGACGAGACAGGGGGAGGTCTAACGTGTGCTAATGTGATTAGCATGAGGTTGTAAGTAACAAGAACATTTCCCAGGACATATACATATTTGATATGGGGAGAAAGCTTAAATTGTTGTTAATCTAACTGAACTGCCTGATTTACAGTAGCTATTACAGTGAAAGAATACCATGATATTGTTTGAGGAGAGTGCACAGTTATGAACTTGAAAATGTATCAATAAACCAATTAGGCACATTTGGGCAGACTTGATACAACATTTTGAACAGAAATGCAATGGTTGATTGGATCAGTCTAAAACGTTGCACATACACTGCTGCCATCTAGTGGCCAAAATCTAAATTGCGCCTAAACTGGAATAATACATTGTGACCTTTATTTTGCATTTCAGAGATGGAACAAAAAATGTATTAAAAAACTGCATGTTTTTTTCTTTGTATTATCTTTAACCAGATCTAATGAGTTATATTATCATACATTCATTTCACATTTCCAAAAACTTCAAAGTGTTTCCTTTCAAATGGTACAGTATCAAGAATATTCATATCCTTGCTTCAGGTCCTGAGCTACAGGCAGTTAGATTTGGGTATGTCATTTTCGACAAATTAAAAAAAAAAAAAAAGGTCCGTCCTTAAGAGGTTTTAAATCTGCTTGAAAATCTATGACAGGACTTGATAATATCTGTCTAGCAATGATGAACAACCAATTTGACAGAGCTTGAATAATGTTGATTAGAATAATGGTCAAATGTTGCACGATCCAGGTTTGGAAAGCTCTTAACCAGAAAGACTCACAGCTGTATCGCTGCCAAAGGTGCATCTACAAAGTATTGACTCAAGGGGTGTGAATGCATATGTAAATGAGATATTTCTGTTTTCTATTTACTTTCTATTCCATTTTCAATACATTATTTTGTGATTATGGAGGACTGTGTGTAGATGGGTGAGATGTTTTATTTATTTAATCCATTTTGAATTCAGTCTGTAACACAACAACATTTGGAATAAGTCAATGGGTATAAATTCTTTCTGAAGGCACTGTATGCTCCAGGCCATAGACTATAATGTGAACCATTGAGTTTGAACCCTGGTCAGTTTACAGTATATATATATATTCAGGCAGCATTCTTTATTAAAGGGTATGGTAAATGTGACAAGGCCTTAACCTGCATGGAGACAAAATGAGCATCGTTGAGACTCCCCCTCCAAATACACTGAGTGTACAAAACATTAGGAACACTTTCCTAGACTGACCAGGTAAATCCAGTTAACGTAACATGTAGAGGAGGCCTGTTCACATCATAGTAGGGCACTAACCAGGTTTCAATCCAACCTTTTTATGCGAGTAAAGTATAAAATGTCATGACAGGCCTGATGGAAGCAGAACATTTGTTGGTAAACTTTCCAAATGTCGACAAAACGAAATACGCTAGACAAGGTGGGATCTTTTTGTGTCGGTAAAGTTAATAGTGCGAGAAATGTCGGTGGAAATGCTTTTATGCGCAAATATTGATATAATAACCATCATATCGAAGTAAACTTGGAGTCATGCGATGACATGGTGTGTGGTCCTCCCACTACGAATTTATGATGAACTTCACAGGGTGGTGAAAGTGCACAGTGATGAGCTTGATGCTCCTTTCCAGTAAATATCGAGGGTCTTATTCTGGTGACATGATGATCAATGCTTGACTGCTGTTTGACAACAAAAAATATTCTCACTCTTATCCATAATAATCTCATCGTGTAATCTAATCTACCCGCACTAACAAAACTATCGGTAGAGTGCAAAATGCGATGGAAACACATTGGACCTCAGATTTTTATTCGCTACATGACTTTGTGTCTACGTCATCACGCCCTGATTTTTATCCGCAACAAGTCCGTTTGGTGGAAACACACCACTGGTGGGGAAATGCGCATATTTTCTTGATGCAGATTTTTGAATATTTGAATATTCGCATGAAACTCTGTCGCCAATTAGATGGAAACCTAGCTAATGACATCCATGGTTGCCATGGTGATTATACTGTCTTCCACTGAGCTGAAAAAACAACGACTAAACTGCTATTCTAAAGTCTTAAAAATGAGGACATTCTGGGAGAGAGAGAAAGAGAGAGACAGAGATAGAGAGAGAGCATGGGAGAAAGTGAGAGAGCAAGGGAGAGACAGAGACCGAGTTGGGTAGAACAACAGCAATGGTACTGTAGTGTGTCTGATAAAATATTCTAGCAAAAAAATAGTTAGCCCATAAAATATTTGTCTGAGTAGTCATTTATGTTACTTTGATTTTAAAGGGCGATTGCACTTCCTGATTTGGCCTTGTTTTAGATTTGGTTCATTAAGAAATGCTAGCGGCCATGACTGAATTCAAACGTGAGTTGGTTTCGGGGTGTGGTTTGTTGTGGGTGTCGCTTGTGTGTGTTCGCAGGTGGGAAGAGTTAGACAAATTATTTAGGTAATTAGCTTCAGCAGACTAGTGTGCGACTGTGGCAAAGTTGGTTTGACTTTGGATAGCCTATCTCTGGGGATAGTTAGGGGCCGTCAATGAAATACACAATATAAATGGGACAATATTTTCATGTTGCCCATATTTTAGTTCTCTCATTAAATGCTTTCAATATTTGTATATGAATTTCTACAATTTATAATTGGTTTGAGGTTTTTAATTTATTGAAGTTTGGAGCTATTCACCTTTAAAATATTGTGGTCCCTAACTAGCCACATAGGGATATTGAATGTCAAACAAAACTGACCATGGCCATTACCAAACCCAAGGAAAACTGTTATGGTACCCTTCATTCCAGAACATACATTTTTTTTCCTGACATCTCACATATCTGGATGAGACTAAATTTATGACCCAAGTTATCCTATTCACATGTTGTAGTCAATTTTGACAGTAGAATAAATGTGTCTGACTCATATCGATCCCATTATAGGCCATTTTCAAAACGAGAAATAGCTTTTTAGGGGCAGTCGCTCTTTAAGGACATTGTGGACTGATGAAAATCTAATCAGGTTAAAAACCCACTAAAATATTAACATTTCAATAAAAGTATCATCACACACGTACATACACAAACAAACAAAAAATCACCACAATCATATTAACCGACACACCTCGTCCACTGGAGAAGTGAAAAAACTCCAAAACTGTATCAATCAAGGTGAAACTAGATACAACAAACAGAAAACGCAAAGAAGACCAACCAAACTCAAGTTAAAACATTGATAGTTGTCTTCATCCTCCTTTGAACCTTGTTCAAAGGAGAATATCTTTTACACATTTAGTGTTGAGCTGTAGCCAGATCAAGAAAATAAAGAGTAGGTGCGAAGTGCACAAAGACACAGTGACTCCCTTTGTCCTGTCGATTCCTGCAATTCAAACGTACTGGCCCGCTTTTGGGAAATGCGCACACAGTAGCCTACCATCAGCTGACTTGCATTTCAGCATTTCTCTCAGTATACAGTAGCCTATCCCCTGGCTGCTCAAAAGGCCAAGTACATTCCTTGGAAAACGGGAGTTCCCTCCCATTTCTCTACCTCTAAACAGGCGACAGGGTCCTTCAAGGCAGAGGTCAAGTGAAAGTCCCCTTCACCTCTCCTCCTGCTCAGTCAGTCTGTCGATTGGGTTAGTCACACAGTCACAGAGCGGATACTTTGATGACATTGGAGCTGGCGGTGGTGTTGATGCTGGGGGCCTGTGGGCCGGTGGGGGGTGGGGGGGGTCTGCGCTGGGGGGGTCCGTGGAGACCGCCCCCGTCAGTGGTGTCGGAGGGGGCCGTGGGGATGCTGATGATCGCCGTGGTGATCTGACTGCCCTTGCAGTTGATCGGTCCCACCTCGTCTGTCTTCATGTTGAGACTGGAGCGACTGAGAGAAAGAGAGAGTGAGAAAGAAGAATGAGAGAGTAATGAGATAGAGACAGACAGAGGGAGGGAGAGGGTGGAAAAATACTGTAAAAGTGCAGTCATTTTACAAACGGCCCAACAACTTGTTGTAACAAGAGCGATAGATACGATCCTACAGTGCCCTCTAGTGTTTTCTATGGGGACTGCATGTGTGCGTGACGCACATCTGTGCTGAGTATGATGAAGTTGCCCTAAGACACTGATCTAAGATCAGTTTAGTTAATTCATTTCCTTCATAAGGGGATTGTAGATTTGTGCCTAAGGAGAGTCAACTTCAACCTGTATCCATGTGCCTGGCTGCCTGCGGTCTCTAACCTGGTGGTATGGGGCAGCTTATCCCCACACTGGATGTGCAGGGCGCTAAGCTCCTGTAGTGCGCCCTGCTGATGGCTGGGCTGGAGGGGCAGGCTGGAGTTGGGTAGGGGGGAGTTCATCTTCCCCCGGCGAGTACAGCAGGTGCCTATGGGCCCGTCCTGGCTGGAGAAGGAGGGGCTGCGGGAGGTGTAGCTCTGGATTGTGGTCTCCAGGCAGTTCTGCTCATACAGCTGCTCATCCACAAACTCATGGGCCTGCGAAGGAGGAGAGGGATCAAAAGACAGCTGCTGCCGGGTTGATTATATATTCACACTATTTAAGTGAATATATAAGGTTTATATAGTGATATAATAGTTGTTATCACTATATAAAATCAGACCTCAGAGGATGTGTGCCATGCTGGGTAACAGGTCAACTAGTGTTTCCCCTAGGATTGTTTTCAGCAGAGGTGGTAAAGTTAGCATTGGTGGGGTGCTCCGGGGGCATCCTTTTGCTGGGGGTAGAGAACATTTTCCAGTTTTAAAGCTAGTTTCCTGCAATTTTACACATTTTGCCATGGGGCTGAGAAACAAAAATCTGTTTTAAATAAAATGTTCTGCAATTCTACACAGTTTGCCTTGTGCTTATGCTATCTGAGTGACTAAAAAATTATAACAAAGTCTATGGCCCCCAAGCCATGAGATTATGGACATTTTATATTCTCCCTGTTGTAGAGTTTTTATTTTGGGGATTATTCTCAAAGATGATCTTATTTAAAAATATATAGGTTTCATTATCTTTTCTACATACTCTATATTTGGTTTTAGTCATCCTAAAAATTATTTTCTTGGGGGGGGGGGTGCTGCTGCTGTGCTGTTTGTTGCCAGTTGGCTACCTGCCAAACTTAGTTTTTAACTTTTAATAACCGTTTAATTAAAACTCTGCATGTAACACATCTAACAACGTCTTAGTTTTTTCCTCGCTCAACTTTTTTCATTCTACTTTTTCACCCCGGATGCTTTAGTACCTGGATACCACCAACAGAGCCAGGCTACCAAGAGCTCAACTCCTACAACGCTCTCTATAGAACTACTAAAGGAAAGTGCTTATTTTCAGCGTGTGAGTGTGACTCCAATTGTTGGTCAGTACCTGCTATAACTGTATGTTTTATATCCTCCACGACTAGACACTGGGGACACGCCCGACACAGCTCTGAGAGGCTACACCAAACGCTAACACGCAGCCGGTCCGGTGCGTAGCAAGGAACAGCCGGCGACCTGCCACTGACAACAGACCCAGCAATCACCCACCCCCCTGCACTTCTCTCTCACTCTTCACATTCAAAGAGACAGTCAACATCACAGTTGTGCGAGGCGCTGGTAGGGGCGTCCGCGGCCATGGAGGGAGCATCTAAGTCCCCGGCAGCGGCGGGAAGTGTTTGTTCCCTTGGACTGTTGGCATTCAGCAGTGAAATTTCCTTTGAATCTGCTGGGGACTCGCGTGCTATTAAGTGTATAATCTGCGACATGTTCGTAGCTGTCACGGGGAAAGGTCCAGTTGTGAAAAATGTATTGAACTTGATGCAGCTAAAGAAAGGATTATTACTCTTCATGAATAAATAACAAATTTGACCAAGCGCCTTGAACTGAATAAGGATTCCATGATACTATCGGCATCTTCAAATTCTTCCTATCAAAACATCCAAGAAGATCATAATGGGACCTTCCTGGACTATGATCAATTTCCGTCACTGAACCCCTCTACAAGCTTGAACCAGATAATTGCTGCTCATTGTTCGACTCCAGGTGAGTGTAAATGGATTTGTGTCGGAACCAGAAAGAAGAAGAATTGATCTCGGCGCACCTGCCTTCTTCCCCCGCATCCGGACTTAAGAATTTCAAATCGCTTTGAGCCCCTGTACCAGCTATCTTCTGCCGGGGACATGGGTGTCCTCTCCATGGCTGTGGATGCCCGTCCAGCTACCTCTCCCTGTCCTAGTCAATCAACTGCCTGGGCACAGAATGAACCACTGCTGCCCCCCTCCGCTGGGCTGTGCTCTCTGGATCAGAGCTCTGTCCCTTTGGCTGTTGTGGCCTGCAAGCAGCCGGCGTCTCAGCATCCCTCTTCTCAGGTGCGTTATGTGGCTCTGGCCTCGCAATCAACTTCGAGACGCGTCAGCGGCCGGATCATTCCAGCTATTGTGATAGGGAGTTCAATGGTGAGGCATAGATCTGTACCTGGGGCAAAAACGTTGTGTTTTACTGAGGCAAAAGTTCAGGCTGTGTGGGGGGGTGATACTGTCATTGTTCATGTGGGGGGGTCGAATGACATTATGAAGGGCAGCTCAGAACAGCTCAGAACAGCTGAAGATGGATTTAAAAGAACTGATTGGGTCACTACTTGACATCAACAAATATCTGGCCCTCTGCCCTCCCTAAATCGTGGCATTGAATGGTTCAGCAGACTTTTAGCCCTCCATAACTGTCTACGAGACTATTGCAGCTCTGTGAGTGTAACATTTATTGACAATTTTAAAACCTTCTGGAAACAAAGCTTGTATTATAAGGAGGATATACCCCCTGCTATATAAAGAGTTACCTGTCTAACAGAACACAGATGGTGTTCTTTAATGGAAGCCTCTCCAACAAAATCCAGGTAGAATCAGGAATTCCCCAGGGCAGCTTTCTAGGCCCCTTACGTTTTTCAATCTCTACTAACGACATGCCACTGGCTTTGAGTAAATGTATGTGGATGACTCAACCCTATACACATCAGCTACCACAGCGACTGAAATGACTGCAACACTTAACTAAGAGCTGCAGTTCATTTCAGAATGGGTGGCAAGGAATAACTTAGTCCTAAATATTTCAAAAACTAAAAGCATTGTAATTGGGACAAATCATTCACTAAACCCTAAACCTCAACTAAATATTGTAATGAATAAGGTGGTAATTGAGTAAGTTGATGAGATTGTAAACTGTCTACTATTGATACAACAGTAGCTAGGATGGGGTAGAATTCTGTCCATAATAAAGTGCTGCTCTGCATTCTTAACAGCACTATCAACATAGCAATTCTTACAGGCCCTAGTTTTGTCGCACCTACTGTTCAGTTGTGTGGTCAGCTGCCACAAAGAGGGACTTAGGAAAATTGCAATTGGCTCAGAACAGGGCAGCACGGCTGGCCCTTGGATGTACACAGAGAGCTAGCATTAATAATATGAATATGAATCTCTCCTGGCTCAAAGTGGAGGAGAGATTGACTTCATCACTACTTATATTTGTGAGAGGTATTGACATGTTGAATGCACCGAGCTGTCTGTTTGAACTTTTGGCACACAGTTCGGACACCCATGCACCCCACAAGACATGCCACCAGAGGTCTCTTCACAGTCCGCAAGTCCAGAACAGACTATGGGAGGCGCACAGTACTACATAGAGCCATGACTACATGGAACTTTATTCCACATCAAGTAACTCATGTAGAAATACACCTTATGGAACTCCGGGGACTGTGAGGTCTGAGGGCACACACTTAATACGTTGTGAAATCTGTTGTGAATGTATTGTAATGTTTAAAAAAATGTATAACTGCCTTAATTTTGCTGGACCCCAGGAAGAGTAGATGAATGGGGATTCATAATAAATACAAATACAAACATGTCTCCGTTATTAGAATTTAAAAAAAGAAAGAAATGTTTTGTACAGAGGAACCCTAATTTTCTAGTCATTGAGTATGGTTACAGTATGGTTTTATAGGCATTGAGTATGGTAGAGTATGGTTTTCTATTTATCGAGTATGGTAGAGTATGGTTTACTATTTATTAAGTATGGTAGAGTATGGTCAGAGTATGGTTGCTATTTGGCGACCATGGTAGAGTATGGCCAGAGTATGGTTTTCTATTTATTGAGTATGGTAGAGTATGATTAGAGTATGGTTTTCTATTTATCGAGTATTGTAGAGTATGGCTAGAGTATGGTTTTCTATTTATCGAGTATGGTAGAGTATGGTTTTCTATTTACCGAGTATGGCAGGGTATGGTCAGAGTATGGGTTTCTATTTATTGAGTATGGCAGAGTATGGTTAGAGTATGTTTGTCCATTTATTGAGTATGGTAAAGTATGGTTTTCTGTTTATTGAGTATGGCTTTCTATTTATTGAGTATGGTAGAGTATGGTTTTCTAGTCATACAGATGTAGGCTCTTAATTTAAGACAGTTTGCTACAGCAGGAAAATAATCCCGCAGCAACAGGAAATGTGAAATATTATGTGGATTATAATTAATGGACATTTTCGTAGGGGTTGATACATTTTTCCTAAGATAAAATCAAGTTTCGAAGTGGAAATTACAAACTTCAGAGGCCTTTTTAAACCTCAAGTTCAAAAGTTGTACACTTCCAGCATTGCAGGACAGTTCTCCTGCAACAGGGCGATCAAATGAAGATCCTACATCTGTAGAGTATGGTTGGACTAGGTGACTCACAGTTGTCTTCTCCAGACAGTGCAATAGGTGGTGGTGTTGACTCTCTAATAACGATATGCTCTTGTTGTGCTGCTGTTCCTCTTCCTCTGACCCCTTAGTGGACAAACAGAAAACACACAGAAACACAGAGAAAAAAACATACAATGCAAACAAACATTGTTAATATTTGAGCTCCAGGTATTTTGTTTCATTATCAACATGGCTACCAAACAAACGGTGAAGATTGTATGTGCCACTGGTGTTTCAGTCTTTTCTGACAGACTCAAGCGCCTAGAGAATGCTGCATGTGTGGAATTTCATTGTAACATGTGATGGCTGATTTAAATACCTCGTGGATATTGTTTTGCTTGTACGGTTGTTGCTTCAGAGAGTTGAGAAAGAGAGAATAGACAGACAGAAAGAAACAAAAAGGCAGAAAGTGCTTTACTCATCTGGATAACTCTTTACATTTCTTTCGCGAATGAATCATCCTAGTCTCACAAAAAAATGTGTATCTATCAGTTAAACATTTTTAACTGCTTTCAATAACAATCATGGCAAAACACATTTTAAAAACAATATGCTGACACACCTGTTTGCAACAAATGCTGCTCGGCACAACATTGGACAACAGCTGGAAATACTCAAGTCTCCATCAACAGAGATCTGTTCCATTAACTGTCATTCAAACTACACACACAGTCAGTCCAATGGTGGACGGTAACACAGCGTTTGATGCCTCTGAATGATACTCTTTGAAGGTTTTTCAGTTGGATGAATTAATCCGGAAGTATAGCCTATCTCCTGTGAGAGTGATACACTACATGACCAAAAGTATGTGGACACCTGCTCGTCGAACATCTCATTCCAAAAGCAAGGCCAATAATATAAAGTTGGTCCCCCCTTTGCTGCTATAATAGCCTCCACTCTTCTGAGAAGGCTTTCCACTAGATGTTGGAACATTGCTGTGGGGATTCAGCCACAAGAGCATTAGTGAGGTTGGGCACTGAGGTTGGGTGATTAGGCCTGGCTCGCAGTCTGCGTTAAAATTTATTCCAAAGGTGTGCGATGGGGTTGAGGTTAGGGCTCTGTGCAGGCCAGTCAAGTTCTTCCACAGAGATCTCGACAAACCATTTCTGTATGGACCTCGCTTTGTGCACGGAGTAATTGTCATGCTGGAACAGGAAAGGGCCTTCCCCAAAATGCTGTTACAAAATTGGAAGCACAGACTCATCTAGAATGTCATTGTATGCTGCTGTGATAAGATTTCCCTTCACTGGAACTAAGAGGCCTAGCCCGGACCATGAAAAACAGCCCCAGACCATTATTCCTCCTCCAACAAACTTTACAGTTGGCACTATGCATTTGGGCAGGTAGCGTTTTCCTGGCCTACGCCAAACCCAGATTAATCCGTTTGACTGCCAGATGGTGAAGTGTGATTCATCACTTCAGAGAACGAATTTCCACTGCTCCAGAGTCCAATGGCAGAGAGCTTTACACCACTCCAGCCGACGTTTGGCATTGCACATGGTGATCTTAGGCTTCTATGCGGCTGCTCGACCATGGAAACCCATTTCATGAAGCTCCTGACGAACAGTTATTGTGCTGACGTTGCTTCCAGAAGCAGTTTGGAACTCGGTAGTGATTGTTGCAACTGAAGTCAGACAATGTTTACCCGCGACGCGCTTCAGCAGTCACGTTCTGTGAGCTTGTGTGGCCTACCACTTCGCAGCTGAGCCGTTGTTGCTCCTAGACGTTTCTACTTCACAATAACAGCACTTACAGTTGACCGGGGCAGCTCTAGCAGGATAGACATTTGACGGTGCCACATTGAAATTCACTGAGCTCTTCAGTAAGGCCATTCTACTGCCAATGTTTGTCTATAGAGATTGCATCGCCGTGTGCTCGGTTTTATACACCTGTCAGCAACGGGTGAGGCTGAAATAGCCGAATCCGCTAATTTGAAGGGGTGTCCACATACCTTTGTATATATAATGTACTTTTGCCTGTTGATGTGTGGAGTAGTAGCAAACAAATAACCAAGAAGACTTAACGGAGCTTGTCATCTGACTGAGAATAACTATATCGGGAGAAATTCTTCCAAACTCCTTTGAGGACAGAGTTAGCTACACTGCAAAAAAAAGCCTTAACCAATTGCTTAATTGGCGTTACTCTGTGAGTTTAGTGGACTTCAAAAGGACAAGAATTATAGCTAACGTGTTAAAGTTTGTTTACTCAACAAACTTTTCTCAAAGTGAGCTGATATTAAAGAAGCATGTTGAGTAACATTACAAATTCATTATAATGCTTATGCTCTGGTGCGGGTTGGTTTTTCAGAATTGTTTGTTTCAATACCTGTGTTTTTGCATATACTTTGATTGGTTGATACATTTTATTCTACACAAACATAAATAACATACTTAAAAAACATGTTTTTTACTCATCCAATCTGTTAGTAGTTGGACTTATTGCACCTGTTACTGAGATGGCTGTTCAAGTTTATATGATTTAGGTAGTCTCAATAATCAATCTTCCCCGGCAATCATTCTGAATGCAGGTTGCGGGTGATTAAAAGTTCCAATTGTTGGATATCCTCACTCTGGCTGGATTCCAATTGGAATTACACATCACTTTGCAAGGCAGCAAATTGTGACTTGCAGGCTTGATGTGGCCTGTAAACCAGAAGTTTCAGACCACTGTGTTAGGGTGTAACTAGGCCCTCAAAGAAAGGTTTTATGATACAGTTGAAGTCGGAAGTTTACATACACTTAGGTTGGAGTCATTAAACTCGTTTTTCAACCACTCCACAAATGTCTTGTTAACAAAGTCACTTTTCCAACAATTGTTTACAGACAGATTATTTCACTGTATCACAATTCCAGTGGGTCAGAAGTTTACATACACTAAGTTGACTGTGCCTTTAAACAGCTTGGACAATTCCAGAGAATTATGTTATGGCTTTAGAAGCTTCTGATAGGCTAATTGACATAATTTGAGTCAATTGGAGGTGTACCTGTGGATGTATTTCAAGGCCTACCTTCAAACTCAGTGCCTCTTTGCTTGACATCATGGGAAAATCAAAAGAAATCAGCCAAGACCTCAGAAACAAAATTGTAGACCTCCACAAGTCTGGTTCATCCTTGGGAGCAATTTCCAAATGCCTGAAGGTACTACATTCATCTGTACAAACAATAGCACGCAAGTATAAACACCATGGGACCACACATCCGTCATACCGCTCAGGAAGGAGACACGTTCTGTCTCCTAGAGATGAATGTACTTTGGTGCGAAAAGTGCAAATCAATCCCAGAACAACAGCAAAGGACCTTGTGAAGATGCTGGAGGAAACAGGTACAAAAGTATCTATATCCACAGTAAAACAAGTCCTATATCAACATAACCTGAAAGGCCGCTCAGCAAGGAAGAAGCCACTGCTCCAAAACCTCCATAAAAAAGCCAGACTACAGTTTGCAACTGCACATGGGGACAAAGATCGTACTTTTTGGAGAAATGTCCTCTGGTCTGATGAATCAAAAATAGAACTGTTTGGCCATAATGACCATCGTTATGTTTGGAGGTAAAAGGGGGAGGCTTGCAAGTCGAAGAACACCATCCCAACCGTGAAGCACAGGGGTGGCAGCATCATGTTGTGGGGGTGCTTTGCTGCAGGAGGGACTGGTGCACTTCACAAAGTAGATGGCATCATGAGGGAGGAAAATTATGTGGATATATTGAAGCAACATCTCAAGACATCAGTCAGGAAGTTAAAGCTTGGTCGCAAATGGGTCTTCCAAATGGACAATGACCAAAAGCATACTTCCAAAGTTGTGGCAAAATGGCTTAAGGACAACAAAGTCAAGGTATTGGAGTGGCCATCACAAAGCCTTGACCTCAATCCTATAGAAAATGTGTGGGCAGGACTGAAAAAGCGTGTGCGAGCAAGGAGGCCTACAAACCTGACTCAGTTACACCAACTCTGTCAGGAGGAATGGGCCAAAATTCACCCAACCTATTGTGGGAAGCTTGTGGAAGGCTACCTGATATGTTTGACCCAAGTTAAACAATTTAAAGGCAATGCTACCAAATATTAATTGAGTGGATATAAACTTCTGACCCACTGGGAATGTGATGAAAGAAATTAAAGCTGAAATAAATCATTCTCTATTATCATTCTGACATTTCACATTCTTTAAATAAAGTGGTGATCCTAACTGACCTAAAACAGGGAATATTTACTAGGATTAAATGTCAGGAATTGTGAAAAACTGAGTTTAAATGTATTTGGCTAAGGTGTATGTAAACTTCCGACTTCAACTGTATATGTAATGTATTGTCATAAAGACTTTAATTTGAAAGATAACATACTCACTTAGACACTCACTTGGTGTAGGCTACAGTACTGAACACCAATGAATACAACAACCATGTTGCTAACAAAACAGTCATGGGTGGTAACTACCATTCACTCGATAGGCAAAGCACTCTGGGAAATATGCAAATACGGTTCAATTAATTCTCAAGTTGAATTGTATGTTCACTCGACCAAAAATGTAAAGTTGATTGAAGAAACAATTCAACTTGAGAATGTATGTTGGTTCAGCTATATGTCCCAATGTCCAAAACTCACAGATCTATTGCAACTGAATCGTTGAATCAAATTATGATTATTTTTTACAGTGCAGTTCTTCTGTCAGATATGTGGACCCACGCAAGCCCTGGCTCTCTGCAGTGACATGAACGTAATTATAAGTGCCAGAGCGCTGTGACTCATCACAGCCCTGGTAAAACCACGGACTAAATTAAGCCTCTGTAGGCGTTACCATTTTTATGATAGCTTTGACACTTCCAAAACTCCCGTGGACGCTCAGCTCCCGAGTCTTTTACAGAGTAGATGTGAAAGGATTTCAGCCCGTGCCGCTGTTTAACAGACTGTTGCTGTGAGCATGTCAGTTATGTTCGTTTGTATGGATGTGTGCAATTTGTTATTGTAATCCATCCACCACTCCCTTAATGGAGAAGACGTGAAGAGATATGGGAGGTCTGTCCATGAACACCTGCTCTGACGCGCCCTGTCTCTTAATTCATCACACAACATGAATTCTAATGCCTGATAATTGATAGGGTCGTTTTGAGCCATTTGCTAATGGAATATTTCAATGTAGCGGCCAGCACAATCATGGACAGAAACAAAGCGTAACACATACAAAAGCAACACAAACGTGACTGTGGCACTCAGAACACAATAACAGTTTTCCATCTCCATTTTCACCATGTTTAATTAGGCTATAGAGAAGACAAATGCCTGGCTCGGCTTAATGACCTGTAGAACGAGACACAACAGACTTGTGAACTGGAACAAGACAACACAACAGAGAGAACTAAAACACCCAGCAGGTTGAAATGGGAGCAAGCCAAGACATTTAGTAAAGAGAGAGGAGAAACTGTCTGGTCAGTAATGAAGATGCCCAGACAATCACAATAATCACTCTAGTCAAAGACATTACAGCCACATGGTGCCTCAATGAATCGAATCACTGCTGTTCGGCCTAAGATCTGAAAACTTGCGTTAGCCCCCCGAGCTAATGCTTGGGTTTCAGCTCAGCGGGCTAACTCAACCTTGTGGTATGCACCACTTGCGTGCATATCTCAAACTAGGATTGGGCCTTCAGAGGTCAAAGGGCAACCTTACCGTGAGCTCCAGCAGTTCGTTGAGGAGGTCGTTGCGTTTGCTCTGGAAGAAGCCCGTGCAGGAGCTGCCCGTCTGGGCTATTCTTATCCGGGCCAGTCTGGCTTTCTGTGTAGGGAGAGGTTAACATGTCAAACCCAGACATGGATGAGATATGTCTTATCATCATCTAGTGGTGAGAATTCGCAGCCTCATCATCACCCCTTCCCTGGATGATGTAAGTGTGTCACCATGGATTTGTAGGGCTAGAGTGGGCTCACCATGTAAACATTGTGGTGGTGATCACTTTCAGTCCTGTTCGTATCACAAGATATCAAGCTATCCATCAGTCTTAGTCTTACCCACAGCTAAAGCAGCATGTTCATTATATAGCCTCTTTAAATCCTATCCATTTGTCTCAGCCGTCATGATTCTTTCTCCACCTCTAGGACTGAATTATAAGTGAAGTGAAGACTACATTGAGATCGCAGGTGACATCTAAGAGTGATATTAAAGAGGAGATTCAAGTGCCTACTCTGAGACAACAGACTAAAGTGCTTTTCAATCGTTCAAGGTGAGAGTATTTTAACCTTGGTCCGGGCGATTGCTTTGCACAAACACATTTTAGATATCCCCACAAAGAGTAGCACTGCCTTCCCTGAAGACTCTTGACATGTTAGGGTTTAGAGGTTTTGGTGATTCAACCTGTGAGACAAGCTATGCTGTCCTCAGAGATTCTAGGGCGCCAGGCTATGTGCGACGGAGCTAGCACCTATAGCCTGGTCCCAGATTGGTTTGTGCTGTCTTGCCAACTCCTATGTAATTGACAAGACAGCACAAAATGATCTGGGATCAAGCTAGCACCTCTATGCTGCTGCTACTCTCTCTGCCTGTCACCAGTGGGAAATAAAAGACAACTTTTAATTTAAATGAGCAGGCTCATGACATCTGCTTTACTTGACATGTTGATCAAAGGCTTCGTTCGACGCATGGAAAGCTCAAATGAAAAACTGGAGCAGTAGCTAACTGAGAGGAGTCTTTGAAAATGTCGGTGATGTGCGCTGATGGTTTCTTCAAAAATAAGAGAATAAAATTTCAAACTTAATCCTGTTCAACTTCCTTCCCGTATCGCTTCACTCTGTGCTGTCTGACGAGAGTGGATGTTTCACCGATTCAGCTGTGGCCACAGCCCAGCCACAGCCCAGCCACAGCCCAGCCACAGCCCAGACACAGCCCAGGAGTAAAATAATAGTAATCTCTGAGCAGTGTGTCTGATCTGATCTAATGGAGCCAGCATCCTCTCTGTCCAATCAGACGGGCAGCTGGACTGCAGCCGTCCACACATGACACAGGATAAAGTTCCAGGAGTTTCTCTGAAGGGAAGCCATTCTCCGTTCTGTGCTTGAAGTTTTTCTTCTTCCCTGGACTCCCTCTGCCGGCACACTGTTTCTCTCTGTATGGCTCCACCTGACTTTGCCATTTCATTAACACTGTGACCCCAGACCATTCAGAGCCCGCTGTGCTCCTGGTGAGAGCCCTCCCAATTAGTCGAGCAAATAAGATTTGTGATTTGTGTTACACTAAAATAAAACCTCAGCCGCCGTGACTCTGGACTTCGGTAGCACGTCACCAGAGGCTGTCCAGGCTAGAGGTGACCCTCAGTTAAAGCAAAGGGGAGACTGCCGCACATTCTTCTTGATACCCTTCTTACATATTATTGTACTTTTCTATGACAATAGAAGAACTACCAGCCTATTTCTGTGCGGGAAGCACATATCTGATAGACGTATATTTAAACGTCTGTACGAGGGAGATAGGATAGGATACATGAGTTATTTTTTCCCAGCTTTGGCCCCAGATGGCCAGCTAATTGTACTGGGAGCCTGGAGCAGCCCACTATTAGAGTGAAATGAAGATGGATGAGGGGGGAGGGGTGAACATGGCTAATTTGAGAGACACCCGCTCTGGCTCGTCAGCGCACGTGGAGCAAGGTGCATGTGGTGAACCTCCCCTCCCGTCTCCGTTTCAGCAGCCTGGTATAAGTGAGTAATAACTGTTAGCAGATAGGGGGTAAGGGCCGTGAGGGGCACCGGGAAATTAGAGATGAACCACTGCAGTGTTAGAACTCTTGATAGGTTTCCACTGCAATTAACATAATATAAATCGTGATGTTACTCACTGTAGAAGAACAGAGGAAAGCGTACACTAGCAATTTGCCTTAACAGTTGACCTCAGGAGTGACCACAATAGCTCATCTGCATCTACTTCTTATCTGCCCTTACTCCCACAAGGTCATTCTAAGGACAGGTATCTAAAGAGGGAGAGGGCATCAAATGAAAGGAGGCTGTTTCTCAGTCTCCATGCCTCTTACTGGACTCACCTGCACCTGGACTCTTGTCTTTTTCATGAAAGGTCAACCCCACTGAGGCTGTAGCGAGAGTAGTTAGCCACCACTACTTAATGCTTGGTGTTTGTGTGAGTGTTAGGGCTGACCACATTTAGTCGACTGGTGGATTGTTTGGTCTGATAGTCTGTTTTTTAGTTGAGCAGTCACAACAACAAAAATGCTGTGGCACACGAGACACCTGTCTGATTCTTTGCAGAGGCCGCGGGGATGGCACAGTCCAAGACAGGTATCGGCAACCTAAGACACGAGAGCTGCAAGGGTATTTGCCTTGGCACGCCAAGCAATTTGATAACGTTCAGAAAATAAGTGAAATTGCATTTGTTTCCCCTATATTGCTATTGCTTTTGACCTAAATACAGTTGTGAGAGTATTCCTTAGGCCTACAGTACGTGTGAAGATAATGTGTCTTGGGTATCATTTAAAATGTTGAGTTAAGAAGGGTAGCGTGGCTTTGATGCACAAGGTGCGTCTCTCTCCAGAATGCGCTCTCTCTACCACCAATTTGTGTGCATTCATTGTTTCATAACTTCATTGTGTGAATGGTTTGCCCTTTGATTGTTAGTGTCTATCAATTCACCATTACATACAGTACATCACCAGTTGTACATTTACCGTTGATTCCCATCATTTTTTATCAACAATATTTGTTTGGTTACAGTCATTTCTGTTAACGCATTCAATGTATTATTAATACAGTCATTTACCGTTATCATTGTCAGAGTGGACACTTGTTTGCAGAGCTCACAACCTATGCTACACTTGTGAGGATCAATTATTTCATTCCGTTGTATTTTGTTTGGAGCGCTCCTGTCAATGTTGAGTCGGGACGCACAGCTGAGTACGTATAGAAGCAGGCTACCTGGCCTGCGCACAAATGTGTAAAGGTGCCCATTTAGGGATGTCTGATAATATTTTGGATTATCTTAACTCAAAATGCGCTGTGGAGCTATTCAAAGTATTTTTTCTTCACCTCAAACAGCAAGCAAACAAAGTCTGTTTTGACATACATTAAATCCAATCAGGATTTTTCTTTGCTGGCCTTTGGGGAGATAAATCTAGCTAGCTAAGTCAGCCATTGGCTAGGCCATCAGAAGCTAATAAAGCCATTCAACTGTATTAGGGCAAAATTTGGGAGTGACAGTGGAATCAACCAATCACATTTTGACTTAATGGCTGAGACCGTTTTTACAAAAGCTTATGGAAACTTCTGCCTTCTTGAAGGCCAACAGTTGCTAGGCAATAGCGAGCTAGCTTTGTTGTCGGCTAGTTTGCAGCGGCTGCAGTAGGTCTGTTGGCTAATTTGTTAGCTTCTCCCTTTTCAATGATAACTGTCAACAAGAAGTTAAGTTTAAAATGATCTGGTGAGTGGAACTGCCTTTGGAGGGATTGGAAACCCAAATTGGTCTACACGGACAAGTTCTGGCCTGGTTTAGATCTTATCTGTCGGAAAGATATCAGTTTGTCTCTGTGAATGGTTTGTCCTCTGACAAATCAACTGTGCGTTTCGGTGTTCCTCAAGGTTCCGTTTTAGGACCACTATTGTTTTCACTATATATTTTACCTCTTGGGGATGTCATTCGAAAACATAATGTTAACTTTCACTGCTATGCGGATGACACACAGCTGTACATTTCAATGAAACATGGTGAAGTCCCAAAATTGCCCTCGCTAGAAGCCTGTGTTTCAGACATAAGGAAGTGGATGGCTGCAAACTTTCTACTTTTAAACTCGGACAAAACAGAGATGCTTGTTCTAGGTCCCAAGAAACAAAGAGATCTTCTATTGAATCTGACAATTAATCTTGATGGTTGTAAAGTTGTCTCAAATAAAACTGAAGGACCTCGGCATTACTCTGGACCCTGATCTCTCTTTTGACGAACATATCAAGACTGTTTCAAGGACAGCTTTTTTCCATCTACTTAACATTGCAAAAATCAGAAACTTTCTGTCCAAAAATGATGCAGAAAATTTAATCCATGCTTTGTTACTTCTAGGTTAGTCTACTGCAATGCTCTACTTTCCGGCTACCCAGATAAAGCACTAAATAAACTTCAGTTAGTGCTAAATACGGCTGCTAGAATCCTGACTAGAACCCAAAAAATTGATCATATTACTCCAGTGCTAGCCTCCCTACACTGGCTTCCTGTTAAGGCAAGGGCTGATTTCAAGGTTTTACTGCTAACCTACAAAGCATTACATGGGCTTGCTCCTACCTATCTTTCCGATTTGGTGCTGCCGTACATACCTACACGTACGCTACGGTCACAAGACGCAGGCCTCCTAATTGTCCCTAGAATTTCTAAGCGAACAGCTGGAGGCCATTTTTATGAAATGGTCTGCCTACCCATGTGAGAGACGCAGACTCGGTCTCAACTTTTAAGTCTTTACTGAAGATTCATCTCTTCAGTGGGTCATATGATTGAGTCTGGCCCAGGAGTGTGAAGGTGAACGGAAAGGCTCTGGAGCAACGAACCGCCCTTGCTGTCTCTGCCTGGCCGGTTCCCCTCTCTCCACTGGGATTCTCTGCATCTAACCCTATTACAGGGGCTGAGTCACTGGCTTACTGGTGCTCTTTCATGCCGGCCCTAGGAGGGGTGCGTCACTTGAGTGGGTTGAGTCACTGACGTGGTCTTCCTGTCTGGGTTGGCGCCCCCCCCTTGGGTTGTGTCGTGGCGGAGATCTTTGTGGGCTATACTCGGCCTTGTCTCAGGATGGTAAGTTGGTGGTTGAAGATATCCCTCTAGTGGTGTGGGGGCTGTGCTTTGGCAAAGTTGGTGGGGTTATATCCTTCCTGTTTGGCCCTGTCCGGGGGTATCATCGGATGGGGCCACACTGACATTTACTCCTGAGGTGCTGACTTGCTGCACCCTCGACAACTACTGTGATGATTATTATTTCACCATGCTGGTCATTTATGAACATTTGAACATCTTGGCCATGTTCTGTTATAATCTCCACCCGGCACAGCCAGAAGAGGACTGGCCACCCCTCATAGCCTGGTTCCTCTCTAGGTTTCTTCCTAGGTTTTGGCCTTTCTAGGGAGTTTTTCCTAGCCACCGTGCTTCTACACCTGCATTGCTTGCTGTTTGGGGTTTTAGGCTGGGTTTCTGTACAGCACTTTGAGATATCAGCTGATGTAAGAAGGGCTATATAAATACATTTGATTTGATTTGAACTGTGTTTTTTACTGCAGCGTGCTTGCTGTTGTTAGCCATCTCTTTGAAAATAACCAATGTGTGTGAAACATTGTTGCATTTCAAGTGGAACTGACAGCATTTTAGCTAAATGAAATATTATTAAAATCTGTTCATTTACACCCCCAGGAAGAATATGACACTTTTAAAAACATTTTCTGAAAAGCTATCACTTAGATATGGTAATTTTGACATTTTCATAAATTCTTACAATTTTGGGGAATTACGTATACTAAATTCTAAATTCTATAGCATTATAGAGTGGGAAAGCGGCTGTGCGTTGGACAATTATTAGACACTGTAGTAAATAAAACCAAATATAAACATCTGTCTTGTCCAGGACTGGAGTCTACACAGATCGGTGCGCTATAGCCAAACAGAACTACTGTAGGCCTTTATACAAACAAGCCATTTGCCACACGGCCTGCCATCATTCACTTTGAACTGGAATGTGTGTTTACAGGCAGTTGCAACAGCATGACTTTATAGCATTAAAACGCATTTGCCAAAAGCCACAAAATAAACCTGAATTGATTTCTGCAAATATGCAAACACCACAGGAGTGCTCTTACATTTGGGAACTTTACAGTCCTATTGATCAAACAACCATGAAAAGGTAAGCTCTCTCTCCCTCAGTTATGCATATCAACAACAACAAGATCAACAACTAATGCTAGCCAGAGCAAGATTAGCTCAAATCTAACGAAGGAACATTAGACAAACCCTCTCAAACTTTTTCAGCTAGTTGGCTGTCAAAATTGCACTGATAAACGATGGGGAATTGTAGCCTCCTCGTCCTTCTGCAGCTTGCCTGCCAATGCATGCGTGTCCCAACCAAGCACACAAGCTAGCTAGCTAGCTACATCCACACACAAATGAGAGAACAGCTCACTCTGACCATTGTACTCGCCGTAGCAGAGCTGGATAGGCTGTTTACATGTTATCTGGAGCGTTCTTGACTAACTATTACCTTTTTGTGCCTACGTTTACTGACACCGGTCATATTCAGCTGGTGTTGCACGTTTGTAAATTCATCAGTTGTTCTGCACTCTGGTAACGTTACACTCAGACGAGAGTGCTCTGAAATCGAAGTAGATAGCCAGAGTGAATTTGCAAACGCAAGAGATATGCTAACTGGATAACAGTCATTCAAGTTCTTGCTATCTAACCAAATGACATCTGCATCTCTAGCTGTGTATAGTCACCGAAAAACGATTTGAGCGGAAAAAGTCAGTCACTCACCCACTCCTCCAATGGCATGACATGACATCCTCCTAGCAGCTAGCGAACTATCTAGATAACGTTAGGCTCCATGTGTTTTTAGCTTGCCACATAAATAGATATGCTAGCCTTATGACTGACTTGTGATAATTGCCCTTGCTAGTTTGATTGTATTGACATTCCCATCCTTAGTTACATTCGTCTGTTTTTGTCCAGAATATTGAGTCATTGAAACTGAAACGGTGCATCCCGAATGGAGGTAGCAAACAGGCCAGCTGTGATTTACAACCTGATGGCAATATTTCTTGGACTACCAAGAAATGTATTGGTGAATTATACTAATCATGCATTGAACTGCATCCATCTATGCCTTAATGTACGCCATGGAACGTTGAGTCAAATATAACCAATTTTTATAACCTCTCATAGAGTTGGTTATGTAGCATAAACTGGGAATTTGATATTTTTGACTGATATTATGATTGTCTGCTTGTTCCATATCGGCAAAGTAGTTAAAACACTGTTAGTTCCACTTTAAACTTTAGGTCACCGGTTACTTTGTGCTTAAACATGACATGTTATTTGCAATGGGAAGTAATAGTTGCACATTTCCATTGGTTGTGCTTTTGTATTCTTATGATTGGGACCTACTAGCTTATGTCCAAGTTTATGGACTGCTTATCCTTTAACATCATGCTGTGTGTGACTGCTGTCTTTCCATCGGCCCCATGCAGTGGTGAAGTGGTGCCTGGAGAAGTAGGTGTACTCAAATTTTGCCAAAAAGTTCCCAAACAGGCTGTCAAAGAAAGGCACCCTGTGGGAATTTCTTTAAATGTTTCTTTAATTTTTTGTTATTTTAACATTTTTTACCCCCCCAATTTCATGGTATCCAATTGGTAGTTACAGTCTTGTCTCATCACTGCAACTCCCGTATGGACTTGGGAGAGGCGAAGGTCGAGAGCCGTGCGTCCTCCGAAACACAACCCGACCAAGCCGCACTGCTTCTTGACACAATGCCCACTTAACCCGGAAGCCAGCCGCACCAATGTGTCGGAGGAAACACCGTACACCTGGCGACCGTGTCAGTGTGCACTGCGCCCGGCCCGCAACAGGAGTCACTAGTGCACGATGGGACGAGGACATCCCTGTCGGCCAAACCCTCCCCTATCCCGGACAACGCTGGGCCAATTGTGCGCCGCCCCATCGGTCTCCCCGTTGCGGCCGGCTGCAACAGAGCCTGGATTTGAACCCAGAATCTCTAGTGACACAGCTAGCACTGCGATGCAGTGTCTTAGACCACTGCGTCACTCGGGAGGCCCCAAATACGAAATGTTTCTATACATTTTTCAGATTTTCACTATCAAAATCACACTTAAAAAATAAAATTAAAATAAAAGAATGCTTAAACCACATCAATCTGATTGGGTAGGCCTTTCAGGGCCTGGCACCCCAATGGGTGGGCCTGTGTTCACCCAGGTCCATCCATGTCTACGCCCCTGATGCAAACAGCTCATGATGACAATTGCGCATCACAAATAGCCTACTAACCAACACTTAAGACAAAACTTTTTGTATACCTGGTTTGCATACCCATTGTTGCCATTTACTGGTAGATATCATAAATTGAAACGTCTTTCCTACCCTACCGGCTACTGACGTCATTCTTCTGTGAGCTGCTTCATGCCAAAACCAGTTGAGAGCTGCATACTCTTGCTGCCTGCAGATGATATTCCGCTGAAACTAGGCTACAGTATGTGTGTGGCGAGCAAGTGAAGTATTCACGTGCTTTGTGATTGTGTAGGCTACTTTGTGCATGATTTCTCTATTGTACTACATACTTGATAAGTCCTATACCTCCACTACACTACTTTGATACGCATCAGTAGGGATTAAGAAGTGAGTATACGCAATGCCAACTGAAAATAAATTGGGTATACGGTTTATACCTGCGTGTGTATACCCTCCACTACACCACTGGCCCTTTGTGTTTTACAAAAAGTGCACTCACCTACATGAGTGTGGCGGTATTACGGTTGCTGTCCTTTCAGAACCTGTCACACACTGAAGGCCTATAGGTTCGCTTAAGACTGTTATTAAGACATTAACGTTTCAGTCGACCGCGAAGCGGTTTCATGCGCTGACTGAATGGAAGCTGAGTTCTTTACTCAGCTGGTCTAGGAAGATATTAAGAGTCCTCACTGTCCAACAGAGTACAAATGTATCTGACACCGAGACAAGATCAAGACACTCATTATGTGGTCTCCAGTACTACAACACTGGGGACAGCCCTGTGGAGGGTTTTCTCTCCAAGGGACTGAGAGAAAAAACAGCAGGGTGTGTACAGTCTGATGGTAAGTATTAAAGTACTTCTTTGCCGTCGCCATTAAACTAATGATGTTTTGCGTTAATGGTGGTTTGATTTTGTGATGCTGGACCATGGGCATGCAGATCCATGCTGCGACCCCAACAGTTTCCAGTATGGAACCTCTCACGTCTGTCTGTCTGCAGGGCGTGCCAGAGGTTAATGGAGTCTCCGAAGTCAGGGGGGCGAGGGGTGTTGTATCCACACACACACACACACACACACACACACACACACACACACACACACACACACACACACACACACACACACACACACACACACACACACACACACACCTCGCCTCCCTACAGCCGGAAGCGGGTCATCTAATAAGTGAATGGTGTTCACCTGTACCTTCTGCGCACGCCGTTTGTCAGCTCTCTGGTTCTGGTGATAGATTCGGCTAAAGTTGGACACGATGACGGGAACAGGCAGGGCGATTACCAGCACCCCGCTCAGAGAACAGATAGAACCAAAGATCTTCCCCGCGATCGTCTTGGGCACCATGTCCCCGTAACTACAGCAAGAGAGAAAGAGAGAGGGGAGGGAGGGAGGGAAGTAGGGAAAGATGAAATACTGTATTGGATACATTTAAAAATGCAGTCTACAGTTCTGAATCCATACGTGTGGCCGTCCAAAGGGTTAGCATCTATGTGTGTGTGTGTGTGTGTGTGTGTGTGTGTCGAGATGCTCCCTACTGTTTGGCCTGGGGGCTAAACCCATATCAGCAACTCCTTCTTTCATTCCCAGCCTTCCCTTTTGTTTCTTTCTATGCAATTACATGTTGCTCTCAGTTTCCTAGGCTGGGGCTAATTTGATTACACAGGTGGAGGAAGCGGTGACAGGCAGGCTCAGTAAGAGGTGGGGAGAGGCAGCGAGATAGAGGTGCTATCTGGGCTGCTCAGGCAGGGCACAACAAAGTCATGCCAGGGGGCAACGTGCCAGGGAGGTGCCAGTGCAGGTCCCCTGTTGTGAGCTCAGGGTGAGCACTGGGGAACAAATCACTTTATCAATGGGCACTTCAGGTACAAGCTCTCATGAAGGCAAGCCAAATCAGAGGTGTGTGTGTGTGTGTGTGTGTGTGTGTGTGTGTGTGTGTGTGTGTATTTAGGGGGGTTAGGGTGTTGCGTGTTGGCAGACCTATTCAGAATCAATAAACCAGGAAAAGCCCTGAAATGCAAAAACCAGTTGTAGAGTTGGGAGAATGGCTGCAGAGACACACAGACACAGACCAGGTGCATTACACTTGGTTTGACTTGGATCCTCTCACTATTCTACTAGAGTACTCATGCCAGACACATCCTTTGGCTTAAAGGTCCAATACAGCCATTTTTTATATCAATATCAAATCATTTCTGGGTAACAATTAAGTACGTTGCTATGATTGTTTTCAATTCAAATGGTCAAAAATAAACCAAAATAGCTTCTTAGCAAAGATCAATTTCTCAAGCAAGAATTTAGCAAAGACTGTCTGGGAGTGGTCTGAGTGAGGAGGGGAAAACTGAAAACTAGCTAACTAGCTAATGCCACCAGGCAGGCCAAAACTCCATCTCACCAAATTTCAGGTAGTCTTTTCAAAAAGCTCTTACACTAAAAGGGCATTACCTTATATATACATATTTCCAAACTATGAGGTTGGAATAATACTGTGAAATTGTGAAAATTATGATAATGCCCTTTTAGGGTAAGAGCTTTTTGAAAATACAATTTGAAATTTCTGCTTGTTTTGATAAGATGAAGTGCACTGGGCCTTTAAACTTTCCTCCCCACTGCTTCCTGCAGAGATTGGACTCCTAACAGGTAGCCCATAGGCTGTTGCCTTCACTGCCCCTCAGGGGGACTCTCCGGGCCTGAAGGTACACCACTGATGTGGGCGCTGGCATCAAACTTCTCCTGATGGGCATTGTCTCACACTCCCTCTCCATTTCCAAACATCCTGTACGGCCTGTCATCTGCAAACTCCCCCTGCCTACCACTCTCACTGTTAACTGCCCACCAACTTCCAACCTCTGGATTATAGAAACACAATTCTGCCAGCTGTAGAAATGTGTGTGAGCAAAAGTGATGTTCCCTCAAATCTTTCCTATCCCTTCCTGCAGTATTTGAAGTTGACATTTTCCTTTTCTCTGAGCTAAATGGATGGCAATGGTATGCTTTAATAATAACCAACAGGTACTCCTAAAAAAGATAGAGCACAAGGCAGAAAGTAGAAGAAAGCTTTTTCAGAGTCAAGCGTTTTAAGTAAAACCTTTAAGCGCTCTCAGCCGCTAGGCTATCTGCCGCCTACCACCTTTCCATATAGTGCACTACTTTTGACCAGAGGTCTATGTGCAATTTATGGGCTCAGGGCTAAAGTAAAATATCCAGAATATGGTGTCATTTGAAATGCAGCCAGAGTCATAGAATCCTTTCCCATCAATCTCTCAGCTGTCAGAAGGGAGTCTCAGAGCTGCAGCATCTCTGAAGTATCGAGACGGGCATGTTGTGTTGTGTCCTGGCTGTCAAGTGGTGGATCTCTCAGTCCGTGCTCTCTGTCTTTCTGTCTGTCACTCTATTATTGATGACACCCCCTCGGCTCTGTCTCTGCATGACAGCTCTACAGTCAGACAGAAATGTGAAAAAAGAACCCCCCTCACGAATAGTTGTTTTCTCTCTCCCTCGCTGGGTTTAGTGAAAGAAAAGTAGGCATTTTGAACATTCCTGGCGGTTATGATCGGGTCAATTTAATTTCCTTACTTTCAGACTTACGAACCAACCGTTTACAAAACGGCAACAATTACGTTGGAGGTGGAGGCTTGGAACTCAGGGCTAAAGTAGTTCAAGGGAACTGTGAAACAGTAAAGCCAGTACTGTGAAGCAATTTGACTACACTACAGTGTGATTTTCAGACACAAATACATGAACTAGCATCCACTCGACACAACCATGGAAGATGACAGACGGAATTAGGAGAGAGATAAACAAACAGCTACACTGAGAGAAAGAGAGAGGGAGAAAGAGAGCTCCTAAACCACATTGTGAATGTCACTGGAATGGAACCGCATTATAATCAAGTGATTATAATTCATCAGGAAGTTAGCAGCTTGTTTAATGATGGAAAGAAAGAAAATTAGACATTTGAACATGCTAATTTGTCCAACTCATACAGGTTAATAAAGTGAACACGTGACAGAGCAAATGGTCTATCGATAAGATTTTTGAGCAAATTAGCTTCTTCGGACATTATTTTGGCATTGTGGGATGATCCATATTGGTATTTTGTATTGTATTATCTTTACAGAGGAATGAGATGAGGATGATGGGGACGAGGAAGTAAATTGTGAAGAGATGTATTCAGTCTGTGTCCGAATTTTATCCGGCCAATTTCTTGGTCTTCATTAAAGAAACGTCTGCAATTGTTTCCACATCAAAATTGACATCGTTTAAAGTGGGTTCCTCTTGATTGTATTCTGACGAACATGAAATGATCTAAATTGAATAGGTAGCGGCATTTCAAAAAGACACAGCACAACCAAAACAATCCATTTAACTCACTGATTACAGCTTGTTAAGGGAACGAATGAAAGCAGCGGAGATCTGTCAAACATAGTTACAGCTGTGAGGTGCTTAAAGATGCAGTCTGGGATCTTAAGCACCAACAAATTCGTAACATATTGGATAAATTGGATGAAGTAGGACATAAAATGTGCACAATTTTCAGGGACCCGTTTTTGCTCGTGAACACTACTTTCAAAACTACTAGCTGGAATTATAAACTGCTCTGGAGCATCACTAATGATCAAAACTCTGTTGCCATCAGTAGCCAATCCGGACACCTATCCAAGACATGGGTGTGTCATTGTTATTGGGATTTCAACTACTGTGACAAGTAATCATACATCCTCACATACCATGAGAGTTATACCATAGACTAGCATGAGAGTTATAAACATAGACTAGCATGAGAGTTATAACATAGACTAGCATGAGATTTATAACATAGACTACCATGAGAGTTATAACATAGACTACCATGAGAGTTATAACACAGACTAGCATATGAGTTATAACAGACTATAATGAAAGTTATAACACAGACTAGCATAGGAGTTATAACAGACTATAATGAAAGTTATAACACAGACTAGCATAGGAGTTATAACAGACTATAATGAAAGTTATAACACAGACTACCATGAGAGTTATAACATAGACTACCATGAGAGATATTATAACATAGCCTACCATGAGAGTAATAACATAGACTACCATGAGAGTTATAACATAGACTACCATGAGAGTTATAACACAGACTAGCATATGAGTTATAACAGACTATAATGAAAGTTATAACACAGACTAGCATAGGAGTTATAACAGACTATAATGAAAGTTATAACACAGACTAGCATAGGAGTTATAACAGACTATAATGAAAGTTATAACACAGACTAGCATAGGAGATAAGACTATAATGCAAGTTATAACACAGACTAGCATAGGAGTTATAACAGACTATAATGCAAGTTATAACACAGACTAGCATAGGAGTTATAACAGACTATAATGCAAGTTATAACACAGACTAGCATAGGAGTTATAACAGACTATAATGAAAGTTATAACACAGACTAGCATAGGAGTTATAACAGACTATAATGAAAGTTATAACACAGACTAGCATAGGAGTTATAACAGACTATAATGAAAGTTATAACACAGACTAGCATAGGAGTTATAACAGACTATAATGAAAGTTATAACACAGACTAGCATAGGAGTTATAACAGACTATAATGAAAGTTATAACACAGACTAGCATAGGAGTTATAACAGACTATAATGAAAGTTATAACACAGACTAGCATAGGAGTTATAACAGACTATAATGAAAGTTATAACACAGACTAGCATAGGAGTTATAACAGACTATAATGAAAGTTATAACACAGACTAGCATAGGAGTTATAACAGACTATAATGAAAGTTATAACATAGACTAGCATGAGAGTTATAACATAGACTACCATGGGAGTTACTATAACATAGACTAGCATGATAGCTATAACAGACTAGCATAAGAGTTATAACATATACTATCATGAGAGTTATAACATAGACCACCATGAGAGTTAGAACATAGACTACCATGGGAGTTACTATAACATAGACTAGCATGATAGCTATAACAAACTATCATGAGAGTTATAACATAGACCACCATGAGAGTTATAACATAGACTACCATGAGATTTATTATATCATAGACTAGGATGAGAGTTATAACATAAACTACGATGAGTTATAACAGATTCAGATGAGACTTATAACACAGACTAGCACATGAGTTATAACTATGGACTAGCATGAGTGTTATTATAACATAGACTAGCATGATAGTTATAGAATAGACTACATGACAGTTTTAACATAGACTACCATGAGTTATAACATAGACTACCATGACAGTTTTAACCTCTACCGCTTCTCTCTCCCGGATCCGGGATCCTCCTCATCAAAAAAGCTGACTAGCATAGCCTAGCCTAACGCGACAGGGATATCATATAATATAATTTCATGAAATCACAAGTCCAATACAGCAAATGAAAGATAAACATCTTGTGAATCCAGCCATCATTTCCGATTTTTTAAATGTTTTACAGCGAAAACACAATATATATTTATATTAGCTCACCACAATAGCCAAACACACAACGCCATGTTTTCACCATGTTTCCACCGCATAGGTAGCTTTCACAAAACCCACAAATAGAGATACAATTAATCACTAACCTTGAACAACTTCATCAGATGACAGTCTTATAACATCATGTTATACAATACATTTATGTTTTGTTCGAAAATGTGCATATTTGAGGTATAAATCGTAGTTTTACATTGCAGCCACCATCACAAATAGCACCAAAACAGCCAGAATAATTACAGAGAGCAACGTGAAATACATAAATACTCATCATAAAACATTTATGAAAAATACATGGTGTACAGCAAATGAAAGATAAACATCTTGTGAATCCAGCCAATATTTCCGATTTTTTAAAGTGTTTTACAGCGAAAATACAATATATATTTATATTAGCTCACCACAATAGCCAAACACACAACGCCATTTATTCACCACCAACATAGCTTTCACAAAACCCAGAAATAGAGATAAAATTAATCACTAACCTTTGGACAACTTCATCAGATGACAGTCTTATAACATCATGTTATACAATACATTTATGTTTTGTTCGAAAATGTGCATATTTAGAGGTACAAATCCTGGTTTTACATTGTGAATATGTAGCCATGATGCACCAAATTGTCCGGAGATATTTTGGACAGTCACGTAATCTAACCAAAGAACTCATCATAAACTTTACTAAAAAATACATGTTGTGCAGCAAATGAAAGATACACTGGTTCTTAATGCAACCGCTGTGTTAGATTTTAAAAAATTACTTTAGTACAACATACAGCATGCAATATTGTGAGACAGCGCTCACCTATTCTCCGCCTTGTTGGAGCCAACATATTCCACAAAAATACGAAATAACATCATAAATATTCTCTTACTTTTGATGATCTTCCATCAGAATGTTGTGCAAGGAGTCCTAGTTCCAGAATAAATCGTTGTTTTGTTTTAGAATGTCCATTTCTTCTGTCGAATTAGCAACTTTGGCTAGCCATGTGGAGGGCACATGTCCAAGAAATCTTTGCGCCTGGAACGAAGAATTCCAAAATTCCCAATAAACGTCGAATAAACTGGTCAAACTCGGTTGAAAATCCTACTTTAGGATGTTTTTCTCATATGTATCCAATAAAATCAGAGCCGGAACATTTCGTCGTGTATACGTAACGCATTTCAGAAGAATGTGGAGTTCCCCTGTGCGCAGTTGAAAACTGACAAAAGAGCGGTCCTGTCACTCCAAAAGCTCTCATTCGGCCTCACATCAAGCTAGACACCCCATTCAACCTTCTACTGCCTGTTGACATCTAGTGGAAGGCATATGAAGTGCATACAGATCCATAAATATAAGCCAGTTGAATAGGCAGGCCCTGACACAGAGCCCCATTTTCAGAATTTTCACTTCCTGTTTGGAAGTTTGCTGCCAAATGAGTTCTGTTTTACTCACAGATATAATTCAAACCGTTTTAGAAACTTCAGAGTGTTTTCTATCCAATAGTAATAATAATATGCATATTGTATGATCTAGAACAGAGTACGAGGCCGTTTAATTTGGGCACGATTTTTTCCCAAAGTGAAAACAGCGCCCCCTATTAAGAAGAAGTTTTAACATAGACGACCAAGAGAGTTATAACATAGACCACCAAGAGTTATAACATAGACTAGCATGCAAGTTATTATAACATAGACTAGCATGAGTTATAACATAGACCAGCATGATAGCTATAACATAGACTAGCATGATAGTTGCCTAGTTAAATAAAAGGTTAAATAAAATAAGAGTTATAATATATACTACCATGAGAGTTATAACATAGAGAGTTATAACATAGACTAGCATGCAAGTTATTATAACATACACTACCGTTCAAAAGTTGTCTCACTTAGAAATGTCCTTGTTTTTGAAAGAAAAGCATATTTTTTGTCCATTAAAATAACATCAAATTGATCAGAAACACATGGTAGACATTGTTAATGTTGTAAATGACTATTGTAGCTGGAAACGGCAGATTTTTTTATGGAATATCTACATAGGGGTACATAGGCCCATTATCAGAAACCATCACTGTGTTCCATGGCACGTTGTGTTAGCTAATCCAAGTTTATCATTTTAAAAAGCTAAGAAAACCCTTTTGCAATTTCACAGTTGAAAACTGTTGTCCTGATTAAAGCAGCAATAAAACTGGCCTTCTTTAGACTAGTTGAGTATCTGGAGCATCAGCATTTGTGGGTTCGATTACAGGCTCAAAATGGCCAGAAACAAAGTACTTTCTTCTGAAACTCGTCAGTCTATTCTTGTTCTGAGAAATGAAGGCTATTCCATGCGAGAAATTGCCAAGAAAATGAAGATCTTGTACAACGCTGTGTACCACTCCCTTCACAGAACAGCGCCAACTGGCTCTAACCAGAATAGAAAGAGGAGTGGGAGGCCCCGGTGCACAACTGAGCAAGAGGACAAGTACATTAGAGTGTCTAGTTTGAGAAACAGATGCCTCGCAAGTCCTCAACTGTCAGCTTCATTAAATAGTACCGGCAAAACACCAGTCTCAAGGTCAACAGTGAAGAGGCGACCCCGGGATGCTGGCCTTCTAGGCAGAGTTGCAAAGAAAAAGCCATATCTCAGACTGGCCAATAAAAATAAAAGATTAAGATGGGCAAAAGAACACAGACACTGGACAGATAGAAGGCTTTTTCTTTGCAACTCTGCCCAGAACTCTACCCAGACAGCTGTCAGTACAGGGTCTACTATGATCCTTTAATCACTGGTAAATCAAGTCAGAATTTATTTTTCCTATAACTCACTACAGTAAGTTAGCAAAAATAGATAGCTTGTAGTCTAGCGATTAGCATGTGTCGCATGAGTTTCAAGTTTAGGGAAAGCTATCTTTTCACCATAAAAATGCCCCTTTATATTATAACAAACAAAGGATTGCATGCCTCTATCATCGCATTTGCAGACTAATGTAAGCCTACTATTCCTAATGTAATGAGTAGATTGGATTGTGACAATTTAGGCAATTAATAAGCGCGTAGTCGCATAGGCTATATCAGAGACGTTTCTTCCCGTTGCACAGGAAGACCTTGTCTTGAATGCAACCATGTAATCTAGGCCGAGAAGGGGTCCTGAACACTATGTAAACAATGGGTGAGTTAAGCTATTCTCTGCTTCAGATGCACAATGTCAAAGATGCATTGCAAATGTCCATAAGCCTAATGCCATCATACTGTAGGCCAGTGGTTCCCAACTCCGGTCCTCGTGTACCCCCAACAGTAGTTTATTGTAGTCCCGGACAAACACACCTGAATCAACTTGCCAACTAATCATTAGGCCCTTTGAGTTGAACCAGGTCTGTTTGTCCGGGGCTACAACAAAAATGTGTGCTGTTGGGGGTATACAAGGACTGGAGTTGGGAACCACTGCTGTAGGCCTATGGCTGCATCAGCTGCAAAATGGGTTCACATGGCTGATAGCCTGAAAAAATAGTGACAAATAGTGACAATCAAATAACACTAATTGGAGAGCTTATGACTGAACAAAAAGGTAAAGTACATTTGAGCATACAACACAGAAACCGACAAATTAGAGACAGATTCCCTTTCCCTCTTTATTGCAGGATTGTGATCCGTGATTAATCAACATCGACACAAGTTCATCTTGAATAATAGTTCACAATTAAAACAAGTTAAAACACTTCAAAGAACCAACACTATTTCACATCATTTCCAAAGTGTAAAAGTAAGCTAACTCGTATGTAAAGGTTCGACATTTTACTAACAAGCCTATTATTACTGAAGGATCATTTCAGGTGAACAAAAAAAAAGTCAACAACATAGGTGGCCAATCTCGCTCCACTGATTCCTGCTCTACGGGGGGACGCAGACTTCTGTTCCAGCCCAGCAATAGCACACTTGATAATTAACTGATTAGGTTTGATACATTTAATCAGTTGTGTTAGTGCTGGGCTGGACAGAAGCGTGCACACGCAGCAGGGTTGGCCTGCTCCAGTTGTAATAGGTAACATTGTGTGTGACTTTTAAACCTAATTTTTTGGTTCACAAAATGTGCTAACATACAGTAGGTACACATATAATCCATGGTATACAAGGATGTACCCTTGTTCTCTTTGAACATTCATTGGGACCTCTTCATCTGCATACAGGGTTTTACAGGTCTCTGTATCTGAGGACAGAAAACATCCCAAAAGAAACAGGCTGCATTATACTCAAATTAGACAGCACTGAATATTATGTTGCTATATCTCTCTGGCTTCAGTTTTTCTCGCTAGGGATGGGAATTTAAGAATATGTTCATAATGTCCTCCCACAAAGGTACTTGCCCTATCCAGAGTAGTTTACTCTTCCTTCTGAAAGCTGGAACTGCTAGCTAATCATTTCACCCTATTACATGTCTGTTAGCTAGCTACAAATGCATTCAGATTTACAACGATACATAAAGATAGCTAGCTAACTAGTGTAACAGTATAACTTTAAACCGTCCCCTCGCCCATACCCGGGCGCGAACCAGGGACCCTCTGCACACATCAACAACTGACACCCACGAAGCGTCGTTACCCATCGCTCCACAAAAGCCGCGGCCCTTGCAGAGCAAGGTGCAACCCTACTTCAGGTCTCAGAGCAAGTGACGTAACTGATTGAAACGCTAGTAGCGCGTACCCGCTAACTAGCTAGCCATTTCACATCCGTTACACTCACCCCCCTTTCAACCTCCTCCTTTTTCCGCAGCAACCAGTGATCCGGGTCAACAGCATCAATGTAACAGTATAACTTTACGTCGTCCCCTCGCCCCGACACGGGCGCGAACCAGGGACCCTCTGCACACATCAACAACTGACACCCACGAAGCGTCGTTACCCATCGCTCCACAAAAGCCGCGGCCCTTGCAGAGCAAGGTGCAACCCTACTTCAGGTCTCAGAGCAAGTGACGTAACTGATTGAAACGCTAGTAGCGCGTACCCGCTAACTAGCTAGCCATTTCACATCCGTTACACTAGCTAATATGAAGTTAGCAAACAGTTGATATTTAAATCACTTAGCTAGCTATACAGTATGTAATGTAGTTAGTAGTTAGCTAACTAGCGAAAATTATGTTAGCAGCTCATTTGAGTTAGCCTGCAGACTATAGCAAGCTAGCTAGCTAATAATACATTGTTTTTGATCATTTTCTAAATATATTTACTTACTTGAATAGGTTCTCCCAATGCCTCCGTTTTCTGGGTCCTTGGAAAAACGAAATAAGGGGTAATCTTCCCGAAGTTTCCGATGGTCGCAAAACGCAGCCAGCCATGTGGACCATTGGAGAACTTCCAACAGTCTTTGTTCTACCAACATGGCACCTGGTGCAGTTGCTACAGTAGGTGATTTGTGATGCAACTGCAAGCCCTCTGTAATAGGTTTTCCAGAAACAAATAGCAGATCTGTCTGTCTGCATGAAATTAACATAATCTTGATTATATCAGTTGCCTGAAAATAATAATTATTACCTAAAAAAAGGGCTTTCATCGTTAAAGAATTGGAACATGTGAAAGGATTGAAATAATAAGAATGTACTTTCGACAAAGCAAAGATATAATCCAAATGTGCGGGTGAAGAAATTATCACTGTCTTTGTGACATAGTTTACCCACAAAAAAATCATGATCATGTGTAGTATTTATTATAGAATTTCGTAGTAAATACTACAGTATTATCTGCAGAAAAACACTGCAGTAAATACTACAGTAATTTCCGCAAAAAACTAGTGTCCACTAAAACACTAGCATTTTTTAATGATAGTAATACTACAGTATTACATTTAATACCACACCAATTCCCATCTCCAATATCCCAATTTGTGGCACCCATGAGTGAGAAACCTACATTCCAAGTATAGACCATATATTGTGTTCCCTACAGATTATAGAAAAGAGCAGAAACTCTAAACTATCCATTCAGACTAGTCATACCTTTCTACAGGTTATGGAAAACATGCTCGTTTAGTATTTGTCCAGTAGGTTTCCTCAAGGAGAAAGCCCCCACTTATATATCAAAGATAATACAACAAAAAAATCAATCATGTGAAAACATTTGTTTTTGTGATCACGTGAAATTCATGTGTTTTTTTTCTCAGTCAAGTACTGAATTTCAAGCACAGATTCAACTAAGGCTTTTCTCCATCTCAGTGTGCTTCAATCTATAGCTAGAAGACTCCTGATATCTCCAGAAGTGAAAAGTAGAATTGTTGCCATAATCTGTTGTTATCTAGTACTGTCTTTTTGCTAGCTAGGGCCATATACTTTAAGTGCTGTCTGTCTTCTGAGTAACCTACTTGTTGTGTGAACTGCTGACTGCTCATAACTTGCAGTTGATTGTTGACACATCAACCAGGATTAAGGGAAAGGGCATTTTGTGACTGCTGTTTTGGCAATCAGTGGCTGTGTTGGAGGGGGAGTTTTTCCTCTCCTAGGCAATCAGCAATTAGTACTGGGAGGTGTGCTCTTCACCTCTGCTAGACAATTAGCAATTAGTGTTAGTACTTCAGTCTCCCGTTTTCTCATCCGTTGCCATGTCAGAGGCGGCAATGTCACTGGCGGTCTCGTCGCGGAAACAAAGACTGTTCTGTCACGTTGTTCTGCCGAGTTGTTCGAGGAAGGAGAGGAAGGCTCCACACCACTCTCTCAGTTGAGGATCTTACCTAGTTATTTTCAGATGATCTTTTGTAACTTTGTAAACTATTTATTTTTATACCTGTTCGCTCCTCTCCCTGTAGGCTTTACAGACGCTCCCCACCCCTTGGCTGCAACCCTTCTAATTTAGTGTAGCCTGCGCGCTAAACCCCTGTGGAATTCATGGTCTCCGGCAGCATTTGGAACTGCCGATCTGCGGTTAAGAACGCAGAGTTCATCTCAGCCTATGTGGCCCTACTGTCCCTATACTTTTTGGCCCCGATGGAGACTTGGATCCCCCCAGAGAACACTGCTGCTCTCTCTTCATCTGAATCCCACGTGTACTATGATAGACTCAATTTCCTGATGCTGGTTTAACATTTTTGGGAGCATCTTATTGGTGTCCTGTACTCATGCACTGAGACATTTCTCACCATTGAACTGCCCAATACAACTGGCCGGAGAAGGGAATCGAGAAATCCGCCCATTCCCACCCCTCACACAATATGTTGAGCGTTTCACGGGCCTACGAGAAGCAGGATAGCATATACCTTGTGGGCCTGCAACTTATCTACATAGTACCCCTCGCCTGGTGTTCAACCTTCCCTACCGCTTCAAAGAGGATCTTAAATAATCCCCCCCCCACCACCAAAAAGCCTTTTGTGAACTAACACAGCAAAGGAATACACTTTTTGGCCTAGATGCAACACATCACTGAATAACTGCCTCTGTATTTTCAAGCATGGTGGTGGCTGCATCATGGTATGGGTATGCTCGAAATAGGCAAAGACTGCTGAGTTTTTCAGGATAAAAAGAAACGGGATGGCGCTAATTACTGGCAAAATCCTAGAGGAAAACCTGCTTCAGTCTGCTTTACACCATACACTGGGAGAGAAATTCACCTTTCAGCAGGACAATAACCTGCAACACAAAGCCAAATCTACACAGGAGTTACTTTCCAAGAAGACAGTGAATGTTCCTGAGTGGCCATGTTACCGTTTTGGCATAAATCTGCTTAAAAAAAAAGAAGAATGGGCAAATATTGCACAATCCAGGTGTGCAAAGCTCTTAGAGACTTACCCAAGAAGACTCACCGTTGTAATCACTACCAAAGGTGTTAATCAAATGTATTGACTCAGGGGAGAATACTTATCTAATCAAGATATATTAGTGTTTTATTTTTCATTCATCTTAAAAATATGCTAGAATCCTTCCACTTTGACATTACAGTTTTTTCTGTAGATCGTTGACAATTAAATCAATTTGAATCCCACTTTGTAACACAATAAAATGGGAAGAAATCCAAGGGGGGTGAATACTTACGATACCCACTGTAGGCCTGCTTCTAACAACAACAAACTCATGAAGCTCCCGCACAGCGGTAACATGAGTTAGCCTGAAGACAAGATTAAATTGACAGTCTGATGGTGAGAATATGTTAAATTGTAGACCTATATGAAGAATCTGATGAACAGCGCATCTTGGAATTGACACAGTGTCACGTTCCTGACCTTATTTCCTTTATTTTGTCTTTGTTTAGTATGGTCAGGGCGTGAGTTGGGGTGGGCATTCTATGTTATGTGTTTCTATGTTGGGTTTAACTAGCCTGATGGTTCTCAATCAGGGACAGGTGTTTTACGTTTCCTCTGATTGAGAACCATATTTAGGTAGGCTGTTCACACTGTTTGTTTGTGGGTGATTGTTGCTGTGTCTGTGTTTGTTGCACCACACGGTACTGTTTCGTTTCGTTTCGTTCGTTCTTTCCTGTTCGTGCGTTCATTGTTATATGTTTTGTTTATATGTTTACGTCGTTTTGTTGTTTTGTCATTTATCAAGTGTGCTTCGTGTTCGTCTTTCTTTAAATAAATCATTATGTCTTCATACCTCGCTGCATATTGGTCCGATCCTTGCTCCTCCTCAGACGAGGAGGAGAACGAACGTTACAGAATCACCCACCAACCAAGGACCAAGCAGCGTGATACAAGGCAGCAGCAGCGATCGCAGGACTATGGGAATTGGGAGGAAATATTAGACGGCGGAGGACCCTGGGCACAACCAGGGGAATATCGCCGCCCCAAGGCAGAGCTGGAGGCAGCGAAAGCAGAGGCGCCGGTATGAGGAGCTAGCATGGCAGAGCGGCTGGCAACCCCAAAAATTTCTTGGGGGGGGGGGGGGGGGGGCTCTCGGGGAGTGTAGCTGGGTCAAGTAGGAGACTTGATCCAGCTCCCCGTGCTTACTGTGAGGAGCCGAAGATGGAACCAGAGCCAGTCGAGGTGGAATTGGAGGTGAGTAAGGGGAGTGAAGCTGAGACTGTGGATGAATTAATGGGGAAATTGGAGGAGAGAGAAATGAGGGATTTGCTGGTGTGGAGCATAAAGCACCGCATCCGCTTGAAGGAGCGTGTGCGGGATTTGATGCCACCTGAGTCAGCTCTCCATACTCGTCCTGAGGTGCGTGCTAGCAGTCTGGTGAAGACTGTGCCTACACCACGCACCAAGCCTCCTGTACGTCTCCAGAGCCCTGTATGCACTGTTCCTTCTCCCCGCACTCGCCCTGAGGTGCGTGCCCTCAGCCCGGTACCATCAGTGCCGGTACCACGCACCAAGCCTCCTGTGCATCTCCAGAGTCCTGTGCGCCCTGTTGCTGCTCCCCGCACTAGCCTTGAGGTGCGTGTGCTTAGCCCAGTACCTCCAGTTCCGGCACCACGCACCAGGCCTACTGTGCGCCTCAGCCGGCCAGAGTCTGCCGTCTGCCCAGTTCCGCCTGCACTGCCCGTCTGCCCAGGGCCGCCTGCACTGCCCGTCTGCCCAGGGCCGCCTGCACTGCCCGTCTGCCCAGAGCCGCCTGCACTGCCCGTCTGCCCAGTGCCGTCTGCGCTATCCGTCTGCCCAGCGCCGTCTGAACTGCCCGTCTGTCCTGAGCCTTCAAAGCCGCCCGTCTGTCCTGAGCCTTCAGAGCCGCCCGTCTGTCCTGAGCCTTCAGAGCCGTCCGTCAGTCAGGAACCGCTAGAGCCGTCCGTCAGTCAGGAGCCGCTAGAGCCGCCCACCAGACAGGAGCAGCCAGAGCCGCCCGCCAGACAGGAGCAGCCAGAGCCGTCAGCCAGCCATGACCTGCCAGTGCCGTCAGCCAGCCATGACCTGCCAGTGCCGTCAGCCAGCCATGACCTGCCAGTGCCGTCAGCCAGCCATGACCTGCCAGTGCCGTCAGCCAGCCATGACCTGCCAGTGCCGTCAGCCAGCCATGACCTGCCAGTGCCGTCAGCCAGCCATGACCTGCCAGAGCCGTCAGCCAGCCATGACTTGCCAGAGCCGTCAGCCAGCCATGACCTGCCAGAGCCGTCACTCAGTCCGGAGCTGCCCCTCAGTCCGTAGCTGCCTCTCAGTCCGGCGCTGCCCCTCAGGCCGGCGCTGCCCCTCAGGCCGGCGCTGCCCCTCAGGCCGGCGCTGCCCCTCAGGCCGGCGCTGCCCCTCAGTCCGGTGTTGCCCCTTAGTCCGGTGCTGCCCCTTAATCCAGTGGGGTTAATATGGAGGGTAGCCATTAGGAGGAGGCCACGGAAGCGGGGATTGACTATGGTGGGGTGGGGACAACGTCCAGAGCCAGAGCCACCACCGTGGACAGATGCCCACCCAGACCCTCCCCTATAGGTTCAGGTTTTGCGGCCGGAGTCCGCACCTTGGGGGGGGGGGTACTGTCACGTTCCTGACCTTATTTCCTTTATTTTGTCTTTGTTTAGTATGGTCAGGGCGTGAGTTGGGGTGGGCATTCTATGTTATGTGTTTCTATGTTGGGTTTAACTAGCCTGATATGGTTCTCAATCAGGGACAGGTGTTTTACGTTTCCTCTGATTGAGAACCATATTTAGGTAGGCTGTTCACACTGTTTGTTTGTGGGTGATTGTTGCTGTGTCTGTGTTTGTTGCACCACACGGTACTGTTTCGTTTCGTTCGTTCTTTCCTGTTCGTGCGTTCATTGTTATATGTTCTCAAGTTCAGGTCTGTTTACGTCGTTTTGTTGTTTTGTCATTTATCAAGTGTGCTTCGTGTTCGTCTTTCTTTAAATAAATCACTATGTCTTCATACCTCACTGCATATTGGTCCGATCCTTGCTCCTCCTCATGAGAGGGGGAGAACGAACGTTACACACAGAGGCAAATCACCTATACTTGCCAATCACCTCTTCAAAATGACCCCTTGAGCTCTATTTCAAAATCTAACTTTTTGGCAGAATTACAATGATTCCATATGCTGCATACACCTACACTCAAAGCACACTAATACAGTATATTTAAACTCCAAATACACCATTCCGTTCTTTTGAAATGCATTTTCATAAAATCATAATGTTCCTTAAGACCTGCCCTTAATGAATTAATAATGAATGATCTTTGTGTTGGTGTTTATTTAATGGAGTTTAACACTTGAATTCTAGGTTTTAGTGTTTTTTCGTTTGTACATATAGCCTACAACAGTGGTCACCAACCGGTCGATCGCGATCTTCAAGGCGTTCCTAGTCGATCACCAAACATTTCTGCAGAAAAGCCAACAAAGACTTGTGCTCCTTTTTTAATCATTAGTTTTGCGCTGTTGGTGGTAGATGAATTTGATTCATGTGAATCAGAAAGTGTTCCCATTCTGGACCATTTCATTTGTCTGAAAAAACAAACTCTGCCTACCGGCGGACCGGGAGCTCTGTGGTTAAATCCGATTGGCCTACTGCGCAGGAGTTCCAGAGGTGAACTAAGGACCACGGTCAGACATGATGTCTTCCGGGATCCCGTAGTGCCGGAAGATGTGAGAGAAGAGAGCCTCCGTGGTCTGCATAGCCGTAGGGAGACCAGGCAGAGGAAAACCGGTCCACAACGACCAGGATGGTGGTGTGCCCCGCCAAGGGGAGAAGGTCTGTGACAAAGTCCACAGAGAGATGGGGCCAGGGTTGTTGTGGAACCGGCAGCGGGTGGAGTTTGCCATAGGGGATGTGTCTCGGTGTCTTGCTCTGTGCGCAGGTGGAGCAGGGAGAGACGTAAACCCGGATGTCCTGGACTAAGGTGGGCCACCAGACATTCGATAGTACAGGCTATACCCGGGGGCCCCGACACAGGTGCTGTTTGTGCGAGGAGACGGTCCCACACATCAGAGGGCACGTAGGTATGCCCACGGTCCCGCACATCAGAGGGCACGTAGGTATGCCCCTCGGGACAGTGGGCAGATGAGGCCTCCTGTCTCAGGGCTCAACGGATGTCCGCGTCCACATTCCACACGACAAGAGCCACAATGTGGGACAGGAGAATAATGGGTGTCACTTCTCCCTTCGATCCTCTGTTTCATGCACCCGGGACAATGCATCGGCCTTGACGTTCTTAGATCCCGGCCGGTAGGAGAGGGTAAAGTCAAACCTTGCAAAGAATAGGGCCCACCTGGCCTGATGCGGGTTCAGCCTCTTCGCTGCTCAAATATACTCTAGGTTCTGGTGGTCCGTCCAAACAAGGAATGGGTGTTGAGCACCCTCCAGCCAGTGCAGTCATGTTTTCAGCGCCTTCTTGACGGCCAGCAACTCACAATCACCCACGTCGTAATTCCGCTCTGCGGGAGACAGCTTCCGTGAGTAGAAGGCGCATGGATGGAGTTTAGGCGATGATCCAGTGCGTTGGGAGAGAACAGCCTGTACTTCAACCTCGGAGACGTCCACCTCCACGATGAATGGCAGAGACGAGTCAGGATGAGCCAGAACAGGTGCGTTTGTAAAATGTTCCGTGAGCGCACGGAAGGCTTCGTCGGCCTCCTCAGTCTAGGACCTCCCTTCAGGAGGGAGGTGAGAGGGGCCACCATGGTGGCGAAACCCCTAATGAAGTGCCTGAAATTGATGGCAAAACAGGCCACGACCATACTGCACTGACCCTCTGCTCTTCCATCTCCACTCCTGCGGTGGATATCCGATAGCCCAGGAAGGAGACCGCCTGCTGGAAGAAAATACACTTCTCCGCCTTGGCGTACAGGTGATGCCTTATCAGCCTCTCCAACACGGACCTGACGTGAGAGACATGTTGCTCGCATGTAGTGGAGTACACCAAGATGTCGTCTATGTACACCACTACACAGCGACCCAACATGCCTCTAAACACCACGTAAATGAAGGGTTGAAACACAGAGGGTGCATTTGTCAGGCCGTAAGTCCTTACCCTGTATTCGTAGTGCCCGGTTCTGAAGGCGGTCTTCCATTCATCCCCCTCTCTGATGCGCAGCAGGTTGTAGCCATTGCGTAAATCCAATTTGGTAAAGTACTGAGCATCTGTTCAATCACAGTGGGTATGAGAAGCAGGGGATAACTGAATTTAACAGTTGCCTTATTCAGTGTTCGGTAATCGATACAGGGGCGAAGAGGTGGACGAACGGAGGATACTTGGGCCTGCACCTCCTGGGCGTAGACCTCCACGGCTTTGGTCTTTGCATGCGAGAGAGGGTAGATGTGCCCTCGTGGGAGGGTGGAACCAGGCAGTAGGTCGATAGTGCAGTCCCATGGGCGATGAGGAGGCAAGCACGTGGCATGAGTCTTCTAAAAAAACACCTGTATGTCCCGGTATTCCTCCGGGATAGGGACGTGGGTGGCCTTGTTCGGACTTTCCACGGAGGTGGCACAGATGGACAGAGAGACACCTTTTCTGACAGTCCTGTGACCAACCCAACAACCTCCTCTCTTTCCCCGATATCCAGGGGTTATGCAACTGTAACCAGGTGAAACCTTGAACTACAGGGTGTGCAGGAGAGTCTAAGATGAGGAAAGTGATGCGTTCATGGTGGTTGTGAGCAACTGTGAGGGAAATGGGAATTGTGGTCTGGCACACCAGTCCTGTTCCTAGGGGACAGATGTATTGGGCATGGACTGGGATAGGGGGTTGTAAAGGGACTAGTGGAATGCGTAATAAGGCCACTGACCGGTCTAGGAAATTGCCTGCAGAGCCTGAGTCCACTAGGGAAGAACTCAGTGGAGGGCCAGGATTGTCCGGGAAGGTGACAGGAAGGAGGACGGACTGGGTGAAAGGAGCAAGGAGCAAGGCACGTCCACGCCTACCTGGGAAGGAGGAGGAGCAGGAGCGCTCCTCGGTCTGTGGCTTCCTTGCCTGGTTCTCCTTCTGGGACAGGTGTTCTAGGGGTGGTCCGACTCCCCGCAGTAGGAGCAGAGACCCTGTTGATGGCGACGTTGACGCTCCTCTGGGGGAAGGTGCGTTGTCCCCCCCAATAGAGTTAGTCTAGCTGGAGGTTCCTGGGAGAGACCCGAACCCCCGGGATGGGCGACGATGAGGGCGCAGTAGATTATCCAGGCGGATGGCCATGGCGATGACCTGGTCCAGCGTTAGGTCCTCATCGCGAAAGACTACCTCGGTCTGGACATCTGCCAGTAGCCTGCTGCGGAAAACCGTCAACAGGGCCTGGTCATTCCAGCCAGTGGACGCAGCCACCGTCCGTAAATCCAGAGCGTACTCAGACGCTGTCCTGAACCCCTGGCGTAGACGGAGGAGAAGCTCACCTCCCTCTCGGCACTCTGTAGGGTGGTCGAAAACGGCACGGAAGAGTTGGGTGAAGCGCTCATAGGACTGCACTTCTGGACCGTCCCTCTCCCAGACTGTGTGCGCCCACTCCAGAGCCCGGCCTGTCAGCACTGAGATCACCAAGGCCACCTTGTGCCTCTCGGAGGCCATCCCGGCATGACAGGTAAGGTTGAGGTTACACTGGAGGAGAAACCCCCTACACTGAGCTGGGGTGCTGTCAATCCGCTCCGGGAAGGGCAGGTGGACGTTGCTGATCGGACCGGGTGATGTAGATGGTGCTGGGGTGACTGGAACGACCGCGGGGAGCTGGGAAGGTGGTGGTGTAGCCTGCAGCTGGCATACGGTACGGAGCACCTCGCTCCAGGCGCCAGTTGTGGTATAGGAGCTTCGCTCCTGTAGCGGTATAGGAGCTTCACTCCTGGAGCAGAGGGGTCTGGATGTCCTGCTGCTTCCTGTTCTCTTGGGTCGGTCATTCTGTCACAAGTGTAGAAAGGAGTAGGCAGGAGGCAGTCGCAGGTTTAGAACTGCTGAGTTTATTAAAGCACTATATATACAAAAGCGGGACGAAATCCAAAGTGCAAAATAATAAAGTAATCAGGAAATAGTAGGACAGATTTCTCTCAGGAAAACAAGCAACATTTACAATGACCGTCAAAGACAAATGACAGCGGGAGTATATATATACAGTGATAGAGTGGAGATTGGAACCAGGTGTGTGTAATGATGACGAGACAAGTCCGTGGTTGATGAGTAAAGTGCGTTTTCCAGCAGCATGTTCGGCAGCAGCTAGAAGGCCGGCGACGCCGACCTTCTTAGAAAGGGTGTTGGGCCTTTCCGCAGCACGCTTGTAAGGCTCTGATTGTCCAAAATAGGTCCCCACCCTTCTCTTCTACTGTTGCTCTCCTCTGCTTTCGCCCGGCATCCGGCGACCCGTCCTGTAGTCCTAAACAGAACTACAGAGCTCACTCTGCTTCCACTCGCTCTGGAAGATGATTCTTTGAAGATAGGATAGCCAGCCGTGTCGATGGTTCTCAGTGGGGTGATGAGAGTAGCATACAAAAAGTGAGTTGAGAAGAGTAGTAGAATGGTCCCACTTAAATTTGCTTTACTAGATACTTTACTTAGGACAGCTAATCAGCCGTACCAGTGATTGTCCGGGAGGTGACTATCGTCTCTATCTCATGTTGAGATTCAGAGTTCAAACCACTTTGGACGTGAGCTGCAGCTCGACTTTCTGGTCTGATATGTTAATTCTTAACCCATCATTTTATGCAGTTCTTCAAAAGGCGGGGTTCGTGAGGCTTTCCTCTGATTGTTTCAAAGATCACATCCCTCTCTTAACAAAAACCTTTTCATAATTGTTCATATTTCATACACAACGTAGAGGATGGAAACTTCGTACATGTATTGGGTATACTTTTCAAGCATTTCCTTTAAAACATTTTTAATGAAACCACAAAATAACAACCCATATGACATTAGTGTTCTTTTAGGTCGCCTCTGACCATTCCCCACGTTCTATGTTAGAAATATGGTTCCAGTATTCGCTTTAGAACATGTTAGAGTTTCGGCGGGAAAATGTCTGTGTAGGACAAAGGCACATTCCTGTGTGGATTTTGGAGAGGGATGTTTATTCCTTGATTTACAACAGGGTGTGAGCTGTCAACCCCCCCCCAGTCCCCCCCCGCTGTGGGTGAGAGAGGGTCTGGTTGAAGTCATCCGTTGCCAAGCTGATCTGACCCATTTGGATCCTCACAGGACAGTCATGACACATATACAGCAGCCAATATACTGGGATGATGTATTAGGCCTGCCTACTGCACAAAAAAACGAATTCATACAGAACAGTTTTTTATTAGGTAAAAAAAACAGAGTGGTAGATCTCGGCTTGCCTTTTTACCTGGAAAGTGATCTTTACTCAGAAAAGGTTGGTGACAACTGGTCTACAGTTACATAAACTATGCTCCTGTGTTCTTTAACATACATTTTCTTTCATATTCTGATGTTACCTAAGACCTTCATAAACACAATTAAATGATTATTTTTGCAATAGCATATATGAATTGGATTTATTAGTGTCACGTTCCTGACCTGTTTTCTGTTGTTTGGTATGTGTTTAATTGGTCAGGGCGTGAGTTTGGGTGGGTAGTCTATGTTATGTGTTTTCTATGTTGGGTTAATGGGTTGCCTGGTATGGCTCTCAATTAGAGGCAGGTGTTTGGCGTTTCCTCTGATTGAGAGCCATATTAAGGTAGGTTGTTTCACATTGTTTGTTGTGGGTGGTTGTCTTCCGTGTCTGTGTACGTGCACCACACGGGACTGTTTCGGTTTGTTCGTTCGTTTTATGTAGTCTGTTCCTGTTCATGCGTTCTTCGTGTATATGTAAGTTCGTTAGTTCAGGTCTGTCTACGTGCGTTTGTTATTTTGTAATTATCAAGTGTATTTCGTGTCAGTGTTCGTCTTGTCAAATAAAGCATTATGTATTCATCACCCGCTGCGCCTTGGTCCACTCTCTCACCGAAAGACGACCGTTACAATTAGACTGTTAGAACGTTGACATCCAAAAGTCTCATTAGCTTTAATGGGGGTCCGTTGTGGCCAGGCTTGTCTAGTGTTAAACAAATGCAGAAATAAATCCCTTATCAATGCCAAAATACCTATTTTCTAAAAGAAATATAGCGATCAACAACAATAAAATGTATAATCTAATTTTATTCTGCTTGTGACTATTATTTTTCAATGATATGATAAAACGTTCTTGGGGGCCCCTCAAATTGAAGCTCCACCCCAGAATAGCCTAGAACAGGTCAAACAAAACTCCCCCACAGCGTTTTTCTTATTGGTTCCTTGTTCACTCCGAGGTACTTACAACACAGAAACCAATCTAGTCCACTAAACGACCATCAACAAAGTGAACAAGCTATAAGTGAAAAACGACCCTAGGGGAAGTACAGGTTACACAACCTTCTGTGCTAATCGTCTCCACCTCACCGTACAATCTCTCCTTTCAATTCAGCAGAGGAGGAGGCGGAGAGGGATGAGGGGATGGATGATAACAGCAAACAGAGGAAAAACACACAGAACAGGACCTTGTGTGTATCTATTATTACAGCATGTGGGGGACATTAGGATGTTTGTAACTCTTTCACCTTTGGGAGGCAGACTCATTCATCACAACCTAAGTGGGCTCCAAAAACAGCCTTGCTAAATTAGTGGCCAATGTAACACAGCTGTGTGTGGGTCAGCAGTGAGCACCAAGGACAGCTCCGCTGTAGGGTAAAGCAAGAGACACTGGAGGTCTGTGTATTGTAACCAACCAGGTATCAAACACAGGTCATTGGTGTGTCCCAAGAGCTAAGCTAAAGCTGAATCCTATAGGTTTTAGCTATGGAAGTCAACACAAGTTTTCTAGTTCTACATTTACCTCCGTTTGACCGCCCTCTCTATGTCCCAAAAGCTAACAAACATCAACTGTATGAGTCAAGGCCAAGGGCACTACAGAAACAACCGGGTATCAATCCTGGGTTGTCAACTTACCACAAGACTCTGTCAGCTTGCTGAGCTAAAGCTTATTCTCTGTCCTATTCCAATCCAATACCAATGCTGCACCAGCTCCTTAACTGAGTTCTCTCCCCATCAACTTGGAAGACATGCTGTCACACCGTGTTCATTGACATTGTCAGTTATGCAATCAGCCAAGGTAATGGACCATGGTTTTCAGAGAATGTGATGGAAATGTATATTTGTCTTTTGTTTTACTTTGAGCAGTGCTCCAGAAATGCTGTGCCAGGAGTACACCCAGGAGCAATGCGTGTCGGTGCTGAACCATGACCTATTGGTGCTACTGCCTTCTCTTAATGCAATGGAATGACATGACTGGATGGTGGACTGAACTATAGTAAACTCAGCAAAAAAAAGAAACGTCCTCTCACTGTCAACTGCGTTTATTTTCTGAAAACTTAACGTGTAAATATTTGTATGAACATAACAAGATTCAACAACTGAGACAAATTTTCACAGACATGTGACAAACGGAAATGGAATAATGTGTCCCTGTACAAAGGGGGGGTCAAAAGTCAAAAGTCAAAAGTAACAGTCAGTATCTGGTGTGGCCACCAGCTGCATTAAGTACTGCAGTGCATCTCCTCCTAATGGACTGCACCAGATTTGCCAGTTCTTGCTGTGAGATGTTACCCCACTCTTCCACCAAGGCACCTGCAAGTTCCTGGACATTTCTAGGGGGAATGGCCCTAGCCCTCACCCTCCGATCCAACAGGTCCCAGACGTGCTCAATGGGATTGAGATCCGGGCTCTTCGCTGGCCATGGCAGAACACTGACATTTCTTTCTTGCAGGAAATGACGCACAGAACAAGCAGTATGGCTGGTGGCATTGTCATGCTGTAGGGTCATGTCAGGATGAGCCTGCAGGAAGGGTACCACATGAGGGAGGAGGATGTCTTCCCTGTAACGCACAGCGTTGAGATTGCCTGCAATGACAACAAGCTCAGTCTGATGATGCTGTGCAACACCGCCCCAGACCATGACAGACCCTCCACCTCCAAATCCATCCGGCTCCAGAGTACAGGCCTCAGTGTAACGCTCATTCCTTCGACCATAAACGCAAATCCGACCATCACCCCTGGTGAGACAAAACCGTGACTCATCAGTGAAGAGCACTTTTTGCCAGTCCTGTCTGGTCCAGCGACGGTGGGTTTGTGCCCATAGGCGACGTTGTTGCCAGTGATGTCTGGTGAGGACCTGCCTAACAACAGGCCTATAAGCCCTCAGTCCAGCCTCTCTCAGCCTATTGAGGACAGTCTGAGCACTGATGGAGGGATTGTGTGTTCCTGGTGTAACTCGGGCAGTTGTTGTTGCCATCCTGTACCTGTCCCGCAGGTGTGATGTTCGGATGTACCGATCCTGTGCGGGTGTTGTTACACGTGGTCTGCCACTGCGAGGACGATCAGCTGTCCGTCCTGTCTCCCTGTAGCGCTGTCTTAGGCATTTCACAGTACAGACATTGCAATTTATTGCCCTGGCCACATCTGCAGTCCTCATGCCACCTTGCAGCATGCCTAAGGCACATTCACGCAGATGAGCAGGGACCCTGGGCATCTTTCTTTTGGTGTTTTTCAGAGTCAGTAGAAAGGCCTCTTTAGTGTCCTAAGTTTTCATAACTGCGACCTTAATTTCCTACCGTCTGTCAGCTGTTAGTGTCTTAATGACCATTTCACAGGTGCATGTTCATAAATTGTTTATGGTTCATTGAACAAGCATGGAAACCAGTGTTTAAATCCTTTACAATGAAGATCTGTGAAGTTATTTGTATTTTTACGAATTATCTTTGAAAGACAGGGTCCTGAAAAGTGGACGTTTCTTTTTTTTGCTGAGTTTATGTCTGTTGGTGTAATGACTAGGTATAACAGTATCTAGGAAAAGCATTAGACAGTATCAAATGTGTCACTGACTATACATGGGATGCATTTATCATCAATGCATAGCAACTACTGTCCCACAAGGCAGTGCGGTGTAGCCCCTCAAGGCAGGACAATGGCTCAATAGAAGAACAAAAAAAAAAGTTTGGCTAATTAGGATTTTAATACAAATTCTTCATCATTGTCAGTCGTCTCATGGCGCTGTGCAGTCACAGGATCCACACACAGCCAGAAACATCTAGCTCATTACCATTCTAAACATTAGCTGGGCTATTGGCAGAATGCCTGGCTACTTGATACATCATCATGCACCTGCTTCTATTTACTTAGATTATTGGCATATGTGCCATACTTCTGGCTTGTGAAAACATCGTCTGTCTCCTCTTTAATCACTTGTTACCTCAGAATCCTTATAACTTCAACCACAAAAAGCCTAACAAGTCAATCTCCATATACCATTCTTTTATCAAGTCCTCGTTCATGTACGTGCCCATCTAAAGGCCTACAGAAAACACATTATTTACAATCTTCATGGTGTGTTATTTAGCTAGTCGTCCCAATGATAATTCATTCGACTCTCTGTCATAGGACACTCTTCCTCGGACTTATCCAGGGTAAATCAATGCAGTGCGCTATCTAATGGGACTAAGTCAGTGTGGTACATATCACTTAATCAGTGTATTATCTGGTGGGACTAATACTGAACAAGACAACTGAACAAGACAACTAATTGCTCCAGATGATTGAACTCATAACTAATTAGTTTCTCTTCTCTGTTTCTCTTCTTTCCTCTCCGGTTCTAATCTTTATCTTTTATCGAAGGACTTGTACCATACAAATGACGATGACAGTTTGAATCTCTCCGCAACACGATGGGACAGTGAACCATAAGTAATTAAACGGGGGACTTGCCTCAGTCAGAGTTGTGTCAGGGGAAGTAAGGGGAGAAATGAAAACATGGCAATTAAGAGACAGCTTGTCCTGTTCTGCCTTTCTCTTTCTCTGTCTAATGGGGTAATCTAGCAGCTTGACCTGGCTTTGCCACACACTGTGCTGATAAATAGTGTCCCCATTGAACTATTAGACACGATCAAAAGACAGCTGGGTTTTAATACGTTAGGATCTCTTGCAGAGGTAATGATGTTACAAAAACAATTCCGGTTAAACGCACACTCCACCCAGACATTTAAAGATGACGTCTTTACCTGCTCACTTGAAAGGGAAACAAATCATGTTATAAGAGGATGACACCCCCAATATCAGTTTGGACACTCTGATCCAGACTCACAAGAATGTATATTGACTAGTGCAAACATCTCTGAGAAAGCATCTCCAGAATTTGAAATAGAAGGGGGCAAAACTTGTTTAACTTCCTACAACTGGAGGTTTTAGGTCACCTCAGTCCACCGGCATCCAGAGACGTGGGCTGGGACAGTGGATAGGGAACTGGGTAAAGTTGCAGGTCGGTGTTTGGGACAGGTGGCTGTTAGATGTAGATAGAGGTTTGAGGCAGGTGGCTGTCGAGAATGCAGGTCAGAGATCAGGGTCCTGTGTCTGCTGCAGATGGTGGGGCAGACGGATACTAACAAGAATGGGCCATGGTGTTCTGGTGGAGGGGGAGTGAACACACATGCTTACAGTGCATTCAGAAATGATTCAGACACCTTGACTTTTTCCACATTGTTACGTTACAGCCTTATTCTAAAATGTATTTACTAAAAAAATGTCCTCATCAATCTACACACAATACCTCATAATGACAAAGCGGAAAACAGGTTTTTCTAAATTATTGCAAACATATAAAAAATATGTAAATAGTGTATTTATTTATTGTAAGTATTCAGACCCTTTGCTATGTGACTCGAAACTGAGCTCAGGTGCATCTTGTTTCCACTGATCATCCTTGAGTAATTCTACAACTTGATTGGAGTCCACCTGTGGTAAATTCAATTGGATTGGACATGATTGGGAAAGGCACACACCTGTCTATATAAGGTCCCACACTTGACAGTGCATGTCAAAGCAAAAACCAAGCCATGAGGTTGAAGGAATTGTCCGTAGAGCAATTGTGTTGAGGCACAGATCTGGTGAAGGGTACCAACAAATACTTGTACTATTGAAGGTCCCAAAAAACACAGTGGACCTCCATCATTCTTAAATGCAATCGGGGGAGAAGGGCCTTGGTCAGGGAGGTGACCAAGAACCCGATGGTCACTCTGACAGAGCTCCAGAGTTCCTCTGTGGAGATGGGGAAACTTTCCAGAAGGACAACCATCTCTGCAGCACTCCACCAATCAGGCCTTTATGGTAGAGTGGCCAGATGGAAGCCACTCCTCAGTAAGGCCCACTTGGAGTTTGCCAAAAAAGTACCTAAAGACTCATACCATGAGAAACAAGATTCCCTGGTCTGATCAAACCAAGATTGAACTATTTGGCCTGAATGCCAAGCGTCACGTCTGGAGGAAACCTGGCACCATTCCCACGGTGAAGCATGGTGGTGGCAGCATCATGCTGTGGGGATGTTTTTCAGCTGCAGGGACTGGGAGACTAGTCAGGATCGAGGGAAAGATGAACGGAGCAAAGTACAGAGAGATCCTTGATGAAAACCTGCTCCAGAGCACTCAGGACTTCAGACTGGGGCCAAGGTTCACCTTCCAACAGGACAATGAATTTAAAGCCAAGACAACACAAGAGTGGCTTCAGGACAAGTCTCTGAATGTCCTTGAGTGGCTCAGCCAGAGCCCGGAATTGAACCCGATCGAACATCTCTTGAGAAACCTGAAAATAGCTGTGCAGCGACGCTCCCCATCCAACCTGACAGAGCTTGAGAGAATCTGCAGAGATGAATGGGAGAACTCCCCAAATACAGGTGTGCCAAGCTTGTCGCATCATACGCAAGAAGACTCGAGGCTGTAATCGCTGCCAAAGGTGCTTCAACAAAGTACTGAGTAAAGGGTCTGAATAACTATGTTACATTTCCGTTTTACCTTATAAATATGCAACAATTTCTAAAACCTGTTTTTGCTTTGTCATTATGGGTTATTGTGTGTAGTTTTGTGAGAAAACAACAACAATTTAATCCATTTTAGAATAAGGCTGTAAGGTAACAAAATGTGAAAAAAGTCACCTTAATACTCTACATTGTGCCGGTGAGTGTCTGAAGTGAGCGAATACTAAATGAGACAATCCGAAGGCAGCCACAGTGCAGAGGCAGTGACTGGGACTATGCAATTGTTATTTACTTTAGTGTACTCCAGTATGTACTCCAGTATTAGTGACTCATGTCATGTCCCCCTTTGTCCAGGGGTGAGACAGACCACTGTCCAATCCACACCTGGCTTGTCCAGTCACCTGTCCCTCCCCACCTCCCTCTACCACTATTTCAGTTTGAATTAAAAATGCTCTCTTCAACCTCCCACCTCCCCTCATCTCGGTGAACGAGGAGAAAAGAGATGAACAGCTTCCCTGGGTTCCCATGCTGGCCTTTTTAAAAAGCTTCTAAACTAGGTTACAGGCAAAAGTAGGCTGCCAGCGAGGCTCAGGAGACCTGAGGAGCTACTGTTGTACCACTCCAGAGGGCCCCCATCCCACTTCAGGAGTTGACAAGGAGGGAACCAGATAGAGAGAGAGGTGCTGTGTGATGCAGTATACTGTAAGCTAAGCTCTTGTTGTTGGATGAAAGAGAAGATCCGTCTCATGCAGGTTCACTCAGACATGGTCATTAGGATATACTGTAGAATGTGGTAGGTACTGTCCACGGTAACAGAGGTGGATCGGTTGAACCACACTCACGTGACGAGTAACTTTGTCTGAGATGGGAAGACTTGTGTTTGCTCCCTGAGCTAAGGCCTAGGTTTTAGCTCAGCAGGTGTAGCACTCTTGTGGCACGCATAAGACATGTGGTGGAAACCCAGTATGTCACACACCATCTTGACCTGGAGGAAACCCTCTGGGGCCCAATGAGGGTCAATGTGACCTGTCCAACTACACTGTACATTTCCCTATGCTGCCTGCTGAGCCCATTTAGATTAGCCAATTGTTAACAAGCTAAGCAATAGACACCAATACAGTAAACGTGAGGCCAAGAACAAACCAATAGAGAGATGTTGTAATCCAATCCTTTGATTGAAGTCTTGAGATGGAACAAAGCTCATTAAATGATAACCACTTCTCTTGTCTTGGCTTGTCTTCAGACAAACCAGGTTCACAGATACTGTGATTGTTAAAGAATATATATATATTTATATTCTTTAATTGTGCTGGAGAGCAGACTAAAATTCAGAATCTGATTGGGGAAAAACAAACAATAAAGGAGCTTCAAAGCTCCTTGTCTGTCGTATCGTGCATAGCAACGGCAAGATTCTGATTGGTCCCTGACTGCTTCTGGTTGTAACACCTAGTCAATCTCAACTCCAATTAACAATCCAGATCCCATACCCTCTTATGATAATCTCTTGTGGGTTTACTAATTGCAACATCCAATGCATGTTATATCACAAAGAGATTGGTTGCCTGTCAAAACAGAATACAAATATACATTACATGGCTGTTGTGCAGTGTACAGATTTGAATAGACTAGAGGAACCACAAGCTTACTGCTTGGCAAACCATGTGAACAGTGAAGAGCCACAGTGTTCAGCAGTGCCAGTCTGCCAGAGCAGAAGCCGGGATGGGCTGACTGGCATGAGGGGCGACTGGCATGAGCCCTAAAGGCATTGGGCCAAATCATCTAGCTTCTCATGGCAACATATCAAAGCATCTTGCTTTTAACGATACAGGGCCTAAAACAACTTTGTCACAAGACGGTCTGCCAACACTTCATGCTCGTGTGATAAACAGATCAAAACAAGTCCCTCTCTTTCTACAAAAAGCCTGGCTGGGGATGCACATCACAATAAGTGTGGATTATACCACTATAAAAGGGAGGAGGGGAGTTCGATTTGGCACGGGAGTTTATAGTACGCCACTTGTGGGTCGCGGCAGGGGTCCAGGTGGGTCGCGGGATGACATTATTAGTGCATTGCAAAAAAAAGAAAAGATACATTTTCAAGAAAAACACTTTCAGTGTAAACTTAGAAAGTATGTAGAACAGATAATGGACCAATATACAGAATTTTTCAATAATAGCCTATAATCTTTGAGAACTTACAATCAACAAAAGAAAAGCTAGACAATCATTGATGTTGTTATAATGTTTGAGCACAAGAACACAGCATTAGCCATGTCAGAATGTGTAGAATTGTAGTAAATTAGCTTAAAAACATTTATTTTAATTTTATCTCAGCTCTATGGCAAAATTAATAGAATGGCAGGAAATTGGCTTTGAAACAATAAAACATTTTTAAAAAACAGCTCCATGGCAGGATGTGTGGAATTGCAGGAGATAGGGTTTGAAACGGCAAGCTGTTCTCTCTACTGCCAGGATTATATTTTTTACTTATTCTTTGGTCTGTGTATGTTTTTTCACTGCTAAAACCCTACGGGGGTTTGCGACACAAAAGACACCTCAATTGGTGCGTCATGAAGCAAAAAAGTTTAGGAACCCTTGGTATAGGGGACAAAAAGGAAATATGTGTGGGAGTACTCCCATCTTCCAACTCAATAGGTTAACATCTGCCCCCTCCATGAAAAGAGACTCCAGATTCATTTTTTTCCCCTGGGTTTTCAAATGAGTAAGGGAGACAGTGAGAAAGGTTTGAAAAAGTTTTAATGAGTAAGTTGGGCATGAATAACCCATGTTAGGCTTGTCTCTGAGGGACCCCAAACTGAGTGACCTCTGATCATTATCTGTAAAATTACATATATCATTTTCTGACAGCTCTAGATACTAGAGCTGTCTGGCGCTAAGGCGGCGCAAGTGTAAAACGCACGTTAGTTTGCAATGTTGTCAAGTTTACACTGTCCCTAATGCTAGGTTCGGCAATTTACTTGTCTAAGGTGGGAAGGGTGGCAATATTTTAGGTGTGTCCTTAAAAACAAGTGCAAAAGTGACAAGTTCATGAAGTGCTAATGGGAAGTTCTGCGTAAATACATTTAGGTCTACGTTTGCACACAGTGCCATGGAACGAGAAAAGCAATTTATGATATTATGCTTCTGACCCAATCCTATTTATACATATTGTTGTTTGAAAAACAGATTGTTTTTCATTTAATTTCATTTAAAAAAAATCGAATTCATTAGAAAGATTCCCCGTCCATGGGTTTATGATGAGAACGTACATGGCTCAAATGCAATGCAATTTCATCTGCTATTTCTGGAGTGCAAATATGATCTGTAAGATGGTTCCATGATGTTGATAAGACATTACATTTGGGAGCAGTATCACAGTGAGTGAACATTCCCCCTTTCTCTTCATATTGGATCTTTATCCAGCTCTAGAGAAAAGTTTGGATGTGTGTAAAACCCTCCATAGTCTAAGTTGCCCTGTCTGTATTATACACCCATGGGGAGCAATTATGGTGCCTGGAAGTGTATTTAGACAGAAGGTTAGCGTTTTTCATCATGAATCTTGTTCTGGAGGCAGTTCTGCAGAACGGTCACTAGCTGACACATCCACAAAGTCAGAAAATCTGATTTTAAACCTAACCCTAACCTTAACCCTAAGATTAACCACACTGTTAACCCTAATGCCTAACCCTCATTTTTAATTAAGAAAAAAAAAAAGCCCATTTTTGTTTTCATGCATTTTTACAACATATTCAATTTTGACTTTGTAGCTAGCCCATCTAGCGGAAATCGCTCAGTTCGGTCTCAAGGACAAGACTCCCAATAAACGTCAACCTGCCTTTAGAGAAAGCCTATTTAAAACAAGTTGTTTCATTTATATTAGAATTTGATTATAATTATACACTGTCTTTTCATTCCTTATCAATAGTCTAGTGTGTATAATCTTGCTTATTGACTACGTTTGACATGTCCATGTCCAGACTGCAATTTACAGTAGTCCTAGCCCCTTTATCAGTGTGAATGCTATAGCCTGTTTAACAATTTATTTCCATATTGAAGCAATACAATTAGAACAATGTGGACTGCAAACATGTTCAACATACAATTGAGCAAATATGAGGCAGGCTATTTAACAAACTAACATTCAAATTGGAGTTGATGACAAAATACTGTAAATACACAACTTGAAGCAGCCACATACAGTGCCTTCAGAAAGTATTCACAACCCTTGACCCTTTCCACATTGTGTTGTGTTACAGCCTGAATTTAAAATTGATTAGATTTAGATTTTTTTTTCACTGGCCAACACACAATACCCCATAATGTCAAAGTGGAATTATGTTTTTATACATTTTTACAAATTAATAAAAAATGAAAAGCTGAAATGTCTTGTGTCGAAAAGTATTCAACCCCTTTGTTATGTCAAGCCTAAATAAGTTCAGGAGTAGATTTGCTTAAAAAGTCATATAATAAGTTGCATGGACTCACTCGGTGTGCAATAATAGAGTTGAACATGATTTTTGAATGACTACCTAATTTCTGTACCCCACACATACAATTACTTATAAGGTCCCTCAGTGAATTTATAACACAGCTTCAACCACAAAGACCAGGGAGGTTTTCCAATGCCTCTCAAAGGGCACCTGTTGGTAGATGGGTAAAAAAAGCAGACATTGAATATCCCTTTGAGCATGGTGATTATTAATAACACTTTGGATGGTGTATCAATACACCCAGTCACTACAAAGATACAGGAGTCCTTCCTAACTCAGATGCTGGAGAGGAAGGAAACCGCTCAGGGATTGGGACGCCAATGGTGACTTTAAAACAGTTACAGAGTTTAATGACTGTGATGGGAGAAAACTGAGGTTTGTAATTACTCCACAATACTAACCTAATTGACAGAGTGGAAAGAAGGAAACCTTTAGAGAATACAAATATTCTAAAACTTGTATCCTGTTTGCAACAAGGCACTAAAGTAATACTGCAAATAATGTGGCAAAGTAATTCCCTTTTTGTCCTGAATACAACGTTTTATGTTTGGGGCAAATCCAATACAACACATTACTGAGTACAACTCTACATATTTTTAAGCATAGTGGTGGCTGCATCATGTTATACAGTAGGTATGCTTGCAATAGTTATGGACTGGGGAGTTTTTCAGGATAAAAAAGAAATGGAATAGAACTAAGCACAGGCAAAATCCTAGAGGAAAACTTGGTTCAGTTTTCTTTTCACCAGACACTGGGAGATGAATTCACCTTTCAGCAAGACAATAACCTAAAGCACAAGGTCAGATTGTCACGATCGTCATAATAAGCGGACCAAGGCGCAGCGGGATATGAAGACATCTTCTTTTATTAAAGATGACGAAACACGAAACGAACACTTTTACAAAACAAAACAACCGTGAAGCTACAAACGTAAGTGCATACACAAGCTACAAACGTTCAACATAGACAATTACCCACATTAACCTAATGCCTATGGCTGCCTTAAATATGGCTCCCAATCAGAGACAATGAATGACAGCTGTCTCTGATTGAGAACCCTTCAGGCAACCATAGACTTACCTAGACAACTACACTAGACACTGCCCCATACACATACAACACCCCTAGACACTACAAAAACACATACATTCCCCATGTCACACCCTGACCTAACTAAAATAATAAAGAAAACAAAGATAACTAAGGCCAGGGCGTGACAGTACCCCCCCCCCAAAAATGCGGACTCCGGCCGCAAAACCTGACACAGAAAGGGGAGGGTCCGGGGTGGGCCCCATCATGGCGGCATCTCGGGTGCGGGACGTGGCCCCCACTCCACCATTGTCAATACCCGCTTTGGTAGCCTCCTCCAAATGGCCACCCTCCAAATTAACCCCACTGGATTAAGGGGCAGCACCGGACTGGATGGCGGATCCTGGCTGGCTGGCTCTGGCGGATCCTGGCTGGCTGACGGCTCTGGCGGATCCTGGCTGGCTGACGGCTCTGGCGGATCCTGGCTGGCTGACGGCTCTGGCGGATCCTGGCTGGCTGACGGCTCTGGCGGGTCATGGCTGGCTGACGGCTCTGGCGGGTCATGGCTGGCTGACGGCTCTGGCGGGTCATGGCTGGCTGACGGCTCTGGCTGGTCATGGCTGGCTGACGGCTCTGGCTGGTCATGGCTGGCTGACGGCTCTGGCTGGTCATGGCTGGCGGACGGCTCTGGCTGGTCATGGCTGGCGGACGGCTCTGGCTGGTCATGGCTGGCGGACGGCTCTGGCTGGTCATGGCTGGCGGACGGCTCTGGCTGGTCATGGCTGGCGGAAGGCTCTGGCTGGTCATGGCTGGCGGAAGGCTCTGGCTGGTCATGGCTGGCGGAAGGCTCTGGCTGGTCATGGCTGGCGGAAGGCTCTGGCTGGTCATGGCTGGCGGAAGGCTCTGGCTGGTCATGGCTGGCGGAAGGCTCTGGCTGATCCTGTCTGGCGGAAGGCTCTGGCTGATCCTGTCTGGCGGAAGGCTCTGGCTGATCCTGTCTGGCGGAAGGCTCTGGCTGATCCTGTCTGGCGGAAGGCTCTGGCTGCTCCTGTCTGGCGGAAGGCTCTGGCTGCTCCTGTCTGGCGGAAGGCTCTGGCTGCTCCTGTCTGGCGGACGGCTCTAGCGGCTCCTGTCTGGCGGACGGCTGTAGCGGCTCCTGTCTGGGGGACGGCTCTAGCGGCTCCTGTCTGGGGGACGGCTCTGAAGGCTCATGGCAGACGGGCGGCTTTGCAGGCTCAGTACAGACGGGCGGCTTTGAAGGCTCAGTACAGACGGGCGGCTTTGAAGGCTCAGTACAGACGGGCAGTTCATGCGGCGCTTGGCAGACGGACAGTTCAGACGGCGTTGGGCAGACGGGCAGTTCAGGCGCCGTTGGGCAGACGGGCAGTTCAGACGGCGTTGGGCAGACGGGCAGTTCAGGCGCCGCTGGGCAGACGGGCAGTTCAGGCGCCGCTGGGCAGACGGGCAGTTCAGGCGCCGCTGGGCAGACGGGCAGTTCAGGCGCCGCTGGGCAGACGGGCAGTTCAGGCGCCGCTGGGCAGACGGCAGACTCTGGCCGGCTGAGACGCACTGTAGGCCTGGTGCGTGGTGCCGGAACTGGAGGTACCGGACTAAGGACACGCACCTTCAGGCTAGTGCGGGGAGCAGCAACAGGGCACACTGGACTCTCAAGGCGTACTATAGGCCTGATGCGTGGTACCGGCACTGGTGGTACCGGGCTGAGGGCACGCACATAAGGGCGAGTACGGGGAGAAGGAACAGGGCATACTGGACCCTGGAGACGCACATTAGGCCTAGTGCGTGGTGCTGGAACTGGTGGTACCGGGCTGGGGACACGCATCTCAGGGCTAGTGCGGGGAGCAGGAACAGGACGCACAGGACTCTGGAGACGCACAGGAGGCGTGGTGCGTGGTGTAGGCACTGGTGGTAATGGGCTGGAGACACGCACCATAGGGCTAGTGCGTGGAGGAGGCACAGGGCTCTGGAGACGCACAGGAAGCCTGGTGCGTGGTGTAGGCACTGGTGGTACTGGGTTTGGGCGGGGAGGTGGCGCCGGAAATACCGGACCGTGCAGGCGTACTGGCTCCCTTGAGCACTGAGCCTGCCCAACCTTACCTGGTTGTATGCTCCCCGTCGCCCGACCAGTGCGGGGAGGTGGAATAACCCGCACCGGGCTATGTAGGCGAACCGGGGACACCATGCGTAAGGCTGGTGCCATGTAAGCCAGCCCGAGGAGACGCACTGGTGGCCAGATGCGTTGGGCCGGCTTCATGACATCCGGCTCAATACTCAATCTAGCCCGGCAGATACGAGGAGCTGGTATGTACCGCACCGGGCTATGCACACGTACAGGAGACACCATGCGCTCTACTGCGTAACACGGTGTCTGCCCGTACTCTCGCTCTCCACGGTAAGATCGGGACGTTGGCTCAGGTCTCCTACCTGACTTCGCCACACTACCCTTTAGCCCCCCCCCCCCCCCCCCCAATATATTTTTGTGCTTGACTCACAGGCTTCCTACCGCGTCGTCGTGCTGCCTCCATTCGCCGGTATCCCTCCGCACATTGCTCCATCGAATCCCAGGCGGGCTCCGGTACTCTCCTTGGGTCGATCGCCCATCTGTCGATCTCCTCCCAGGTATTATAGCCCAGATCCTTCTCCTGCTTCCGTGCTAGCTCCTCAAAACGCCGCCTCTCTGCTTTCGCTGCCTCCAGCTCAGCTTTGGGGCGGTTATATTCTCCTGGTACTTCGCGGTCCAGAATTTCCTCACAATTCCTATAGTCCTGTGTTCGCTGTTGCTGCCTTGATTCTCGCTGCTTGGTCCGATTCTGGTGGGTAATTCTGTCACGATCGTCATAATAAGCGGACCAAGGCGCAGCGGGATATGAAGACATCTTCTTTTATTAAAGATGACGAAACACGAAACAAACACTTTTACAAAACAAAACAACAAACGACCGTGAAGCTACAAACGTAAGTGCATACACAAGCTACAAACGTTCAACATAGACAATTACCCACATTAACCTAATGCCTATGGCTGCCTTAAATATGGCTCCCAATCAGAGACAATGAATGACAGCTGTCTCTGATTGAGAACCCTTCAGGCAACCATAGACTTACCTAGACAACTACACTAGACACTGCCCCATACACATACAACACCCCTAGACACTACAAAAACACATACATTCCCCATGTCACACCCTGACCTAACTAAAATAATAAAGAAAACAAAGATAACTAAGGCCAGGGCGTGACACAGATCTACACTGGTGCATGATAATGGTCCATTCTAAATCCAAACAAATTTCACACATATTATTTAGTATATGTAAAGACAAGATTAAATCAAGAATAGTCTATATTGACAATATTAGCTTATCTAAATTATATATTATCACTTGTGAATGATGCCCAGCATAAGATACAATGCCTTTTTTTGCAACTTTTTCTAAGCATAGTCGCCCACCTCATGTAGCCTAGCCCATAGGCCTATATGTTTTAATAAGGTTTGTATCACAACTAAAGTGGCCAAATAACTTCTTAAAATATCCTTCCGTTGCTTACCAAGAAGACAGTGAATGTGGCTGAGTTAGATTTTTGAGCAGACTAAGTAAAAACTATGTCAAGACCTGAAAATGGTTGTCTAGAAATGATCCGACACCTAGAGAGAGCTTGAAGAATTTTGAAAAGAATAACGGGCAAATGATGCACAATCCAGTTGTAGAAAGCTCTTAGAGACTCACAGCTGTACTCTCTGTCAAATGTGATTCTAACATGTATTGACTCAGGGGTTTGAATACTTATCGAATCAATATAGAGTATATTAGTGTTTTATTTTTCAATGTATAATTTTTTACAAACTTTAACATTTTTCTTCCACTTTGACATTACAGAGTAGTTTGTGTAAATCGTTGACAAAAAATGACAATTTATATCCATTTTAATCCCACTTTGTAACACAACAAAATGTGGAAAAAGTCAAGGGGTGTGAATACTTTCTGAACACACTGTATTTAGCCCCGGAGCAAGTTCGGATTGGCAGGTGAGGGACCAAGCCTCGACACACCCACAACTTATTTATTCATCAAAACCCAACCATTTCGCACCACCACCACGCCCATAATTAAAGTTGTGAAAATTGCCAAACCACATCGGACACACCCTCTAACGCTACAGCAGTCGCTAAGATTTACCATTGTGTTAGGTTTGTTAAAGAGCCCACAATGTGATCATATCAGTGTAAAAAGGAAGAAAAATAAATTCTCCCTTTCTAAGTCACTTTCCAGATATCTCTTTCCCTGCAAATGAAACTGTGATTGCCTAATGGAGAGTAATTCAACATCTGTGGCAAAACCTGTATTTCAGACAACAATATTATCGTCATGTAGGTTTCTTAAAGGGCTTACTGATATATACACTCAGTGGCCAGTTTATTAGGTACACCACCTCGTTCACGAAAATGGTTCGCTCCTATAGACAGTGAGTCACGTGGCTGTGGCGTGCTACATTAAACAGGCAGACAGGCATCGAGACATTCAGTTACTGTTTGATTGAATGTTAGAATGGGCAAAACTAGTGACCTAAGTGACTTTGAGCGTGGTATGATCGTCGTTGCTATTCGCGCCGGTTCCAGTATCTTAGAAACAGGCTTTTCCTGGGCTTTTCACACACGGCAGTGTCTAGGGTTTACCGAGAATGGTGTGACAAACAAAAAATATCCAGTTAGCGGCAGTCCTGTGGGTGAAAACAGCTCATTGAGAGGTCGAAGGAGAATGGCAAGAATTGTTCAAGCTAACACACGGGCCACAAACAGGCAAACATCGGCACAGTACAACAGTGGTGTGCAGAACGACATCTCGGAAAGCACAACTCGTCGGTTATTGTCACAAATGGGCTATTGCAGCAGACGACCACACCGGATTCCACTCCTATCAGCTAAAAACAAGAAGAAGGGCCTCCAGTGGACACGTGATCACCAACACTGGAAAATTGAGGAGTGGAAAAAACATTGCCTGGTCCACCGAATCCCGGTCAGGATTTGGCGTAAGCAGCATGATTCCATGGCTCCATCCTGCATGCTGTCAACAGCGCTGGCTGGTGGCGGTGGTGTAATGGTGTGGGCATTGTTTTCCTGGCATGTTTCCATGCCCTGAAGAATTCAGGCTGTTCTGGAGGCAAAAGATAGGTGTACCTAATAATAAACCACTGAGCATACAGTAGTTCTGGGGGCAACATGATATATGAGTCGACATATACATGTTATTACCTATGGTTGCCATGGTGGCAACACAAAACTTTGCCATTATTTTCCAAGTCTTGTCAAATGCGATATATGTTTCATATCTCCTTTTTAATAGGTGAATGGCACTACGACAACCCTGTGCTTGCCTGGCTAGTACTTGCCATGCAAATGAAGAACATACACTTTTGCAACAGTATCATTTAGTTGTCTGAATTCTGCATTTTGGAATAGCTAGCAGGCATGCATATTGCTCAATCACTGTAGCAACTATTCTCTAGAGTCAGGGCTTCCCAATTAGTACTTCTAAGCCACTTTCATTAAGACTCTGTGGTGTATTTCCATTGAAGAGAGAGACACAGCTCCAGGCTCAGTGTTTCAGTAAACTGTGCCATCAAGCTCATTCACTAATCCCTGCTAGTTCTTTAGAAACATCACAGAGAGAATGTAATTATTTGAACAGTGTCTGTGGATTCAATAACAACCAAGATATGTACAAACAATGTTAGACTACAATACCACTGTGGTGAAATAATGGATGAACTTTGGTTTCAATAAATATGTCAGTATAATGGAACTTCTTTATAAAGCGACATTAATCAAGTCCTTTACAAAGTGCGTCTTGAGGTAGCTAAAATCAAAGGAAAGGGAAACCCATACACTGCTCCTCGTATCACTTATTTTATTAAAATGTATGTGCCAGCCTCATGGCCTTCGCTTTTCACCCGAAAGCTCTGACAACGACCAAGAGGCTGACACGTACATTTTACTAAAATTAATTATACGAGCAAGAGCAGTGTGCAGGTTTTTTGTTGTTGAAGTTATTGCATTGTTCCCACATACCTGCAACGACATAGGCTGATTGACATTAAAACATTCAAAAAGCTCAGATAAAACCTGTAACACATTACACAGTGTAAGATGACAGTGAATCTGATACAGTTGAAGTCGGAAGTTTACATACACTTATGTTGGAGTGATTAAAACTCATTTTTCAACCACTCCACAAATTTCTTGTTAACAAACTATAGTTTTGGCAAGTCGGTTAGGACATCTACTTCGTGCATGACACAAGTAATATTTCCAACAATTGTTTACAGACAGATTATTTCACTGTATCACAATTCCAGTGGGTCCGAAGTTAACATACACTAAGTTGACTGTGCCTTTAAACAGCTTGGAAAAATCCAGAAAATAATGTCATGGCTTTAGAAGCTTCTGATAGGCTAATTGACAACATTTGAGTCAATTGGAGGTGTACCTGTGGATGTCTTTCAAGGCCTTCCTTCAAACTCAGTGCCTCTTTGCTTGACATCATGGGAAAATCAAGAAAAATCAGCCAAGACCTCGGAAAAAAATTTGTAGACCTCCACAAGTCTGGTTCATCCCTGGGAGCAATTCTCAACTGCCTGAAGGTACCATGTTCATCTGTACAAACAATAGTACGCAAGTATAAACACCATGGGACCACGCAGCCGTCATACCGCTCAGGAAGGAGACACGTTCTGTCTCCTAGAGATAAACGTACTTTGGTGCGAAAAGTGCAAATCAATCCCAGAACAACGGCAAAGGACCTTGTGAAGATGCTGGAGGAAACAGGTACAAAAGTATCTATATCCACAGTAAAATGAGTCCTATATTGACATAACCTGAAAGGCCGCTCAGCAAGGAAGCCACTGCTCCAAAACCGCCATAAAAAGCCAGACTACGGTTTGCAACTGCACATGGGGACAAAGATCGTACTTTTTGGAGAAATATCCTCTGGTCTGATGAAACAAAAATAGAACTGTTTAGCCATAATGACCATCATTATGTTTGGATGAAAAAGGGGGAGGCTTGCAAGTCAAAGAACACCATCCCTACGTGAAGCACAGGGGTGGCAGCATCATGTTGTGGGGGTGCTTTGCTGCAGGAGGGACTGGTGCACTTCACAAAATAGATGGCATCATGAGGGAGGAAAATTATGTGGATATATTGAAGCAACATCTCAAGACATCAGTCAGGAAGTTAAAGCTTGGTCGCAAATGGGTCTTCCAAATGGACAATGACCCCAAGCATACTTCCAAAGTTGTGGCAAAATGGCTTCAGGACAACAAAGTCAAGGTATTGGAGTGGCCATCACAAAGCCCTGACCTCAATCCTATAGAACATTTGTGGGCAGAACTGAAAAAGCGTGTGCGAGCAAGGAGCCCTACAAACCTGACTCAGTTACACAAGCTCTGTCAGGAGGAATGGGCCAAAATTCACCCAACTTATTGTGGGAAGCTTATTGTGGAAAGCTACCCGAAACGTTTGACCCAAGTTAAACAATATAAAGGCAATGCTACCAAAAACTAATTGAGTGGATGGAAACTTCTGACCCACTGGGAATGTGATGAAAGAAATAAAAGATAAATCCTTTTCTCTACTATTATTCTGACATTTCATATTCTTAAAATAAAGTGGTGATCCTAACTGACCTAAGACAGGGAATTTTTACTAGGATTAAATGTCAGGAATTGTGAAAAACTGAGTTTAAATGTATTTGGCTAAGGTGTATGTAAACTTCCGACTTCAACTGTATGTTTCAGTAGTGTTCAGCTGTAGATGACTAGACAAGGAAATCAATGAGGAGTAAAATAAGATATATTGCTGCAGTGTTGAGTGACAGTGGCATTTGAAAGTGGTAAAGCCTGAATTAGTTACATAAAGGTTTCACAAAACCAGGGATTTTGTCGCTGGTGCCCCAAAAGACACATGTTGAGGTAATTCCTAGTCATTACCATCTGGTTGGAAATGTCATTAAAACAAACATAATTTGTTTTGCCATTTCCCTCAGCGACCAGCTACACAGCAGAAATAGGTTTTAAGTATTAGGCATTAGGATTCACAAGCTGCTCAATATTCCCTGAATAAATTATAGCTGACATTTTACTGAAGGTGGTGATACAGTAGATGCAGGTCTGTGCTACAGCAAAATAAAAGCAAGTTCTTTTAAAAATATATATTTTTTATGCTCCAGTTGTAATTACTAAATGGATCTAATTGCCACCTTTGGGCTGGCCATATAAACAGTATTGTTGTCTTAGTAGTTCCTTTTTTTAATATATTTGTTTTACTTTAGTTTATTTAGTAAATATTTTCTTAACTCTTATTTTCTTAAAACTGAATTATTGGTTCAAGGCTTGTAAGCATTTCACAGATGCACCTGTTGTATTCGGCGCATGTGGCCAATATAATAAAATGTTATTTGATTTCTCACAGAACATGAATGAAGAGAAGCAGGTGATGTGGGCAAAATGCTTCGGCCAGTGGAAAATAAAGACAGACTCTTCCCTCGTAGAGGAAAGGCAATGTGGCACTTTGCCGTTTCTCCCCCACTCGCCGGCAGAGCCAGAGAGACACTTCACTAATGGTGACAGTGCACCATATGTGGCATCTGACATATTAAAGGAGAAGTTTCCTTTTTTTAAATTGTCACCACATGAAATTGTCTCACTCCGAACTTCCTCCGCAAGGTTATATTCCCTTTTGAGTGACTCCAGCCATTTCCCCTATCCACCTGTTCCATTTTCCCTGTAGCCTGCTGCTACATGTAACTGCCAAAATATAGGAAACACCAACATAAAGCGTCTTAATAGGGTGTTGGGCCACCACCAGCCGCCAGAACAGCTTCAATGCACCTTGGCATAGATTCTACAAGTGTCTGAAACTTCCTATGTGGAAGCACCCCATGCTTTTAATATACTTTATGTCCCTCGTTTACTCAAGTGTTTACTTTATTTTGGCGGTTGCAGGTGGACTGGGAGGCGAGGTATCGCTTGAGTTACAACAAAATGTCATATAATATTGAGGATCAAGCTCGGAATGACACAATGTCATGTGTACAGCATCTTAAGACCTGCGTCACTATACTGAGAGCTTTGCCATTTCTAAAAGGACATATTTGGGTCTTTTTGGAGCCTTTGTTTATTTTTCTTCAGGGCCACCATACTACACAAGAGGATGAGGAAGGGATTTCCTTTTTGGTGTAAGTTTCTCAAAAGCATGTGAAATGACAAAATGTCATGCCCTGACCACAGTTTGCTTTGTATGTTTCTATGTTTTGTTTGGTCAGGGTGTGATCTGAGTGGGCCTTCTACGTTGTATGTCTAGTTTGTCTGTTTCTGTGTTTGGCCTGATATGGTTCTCAATCAGAGGCAGGTGTTAGTCGTTGTCTCTGATTGGGAACCTTATTTAGGTAGCCTGTTTTGTCATTGTGGGTTGTGGGTGATTGTCTATGTTAGTTGCTTGTGTCAGCACATTTCTTATATAGCTTCACGTTCGTTTATTGTTTTGTAGAGTTTGTTCAGTGTTCTCTATTGATTAAATTCATGATGAACACATACCACGCTGCATTTTGGTCCTCCGATCCTTCCAACTACTCCTCCTCAGACGAGGAGGACGACGAGCGTGACACAAAAGCTGTATGGACCCTTCTAGTTAAGGGTCCAAGTTAACTTTCTATTTACATAAAAATAGATATTTGGTTGTAAAAAATTTAACTTCTTTAACTATGTCAGTCAGCTAGCCTCAACAGTTAGTTAGCGCTAAGCAACTGATCAAGTCACTGCACTGGTGACCAACGTCCTTGCACAGAATTTTTGCAGGAGATAGCCACTGTTTTGATTTGCTCACAATTGCAAACTATAAAATTACTGTCACAATATTTGTAATAATTTGACTAGTTATTATGTCTATTTCATGGAGAGTCTTACGAGAGCGCATTGATGTGAAACATGAGGAACTATGTTCTCGTTGTCGAATGGCGGATGCTCGGGAATATTACAATTTGAATATGAGTTCCACGTCCTACAAGACAGGTCGGTTGAGGGAAGAGTGTCGTGTAGGAGTGATGCCATTTGTCAGAAGACAATGGGGACAGGTAGCATATTGTCAGGCGCACCAATTAAATGGAAGTGCTTCTGGTCAACGAAGTAAAAGGGAACGTTCTCAGGCGCTAAAAGGAGCAACCAGAGCTTCTGGAATTATCAGGTACTCAACAGATGGCGCTAAAGAGAAAATTGCAATGGTAAATAAATAATCATAACAGTCATTGCGAGCCTGGGACCTAATAAACTGGACATCCCACATCCAACAACATTTGAAGGACAGAGGGGATACACTACCTAATACCCTCTCGCAGACCTGGTAGGACCAAAAAAAAAAGCATGGCTCTATGGCTGCCCAATTTGCAACACTGTATTTTGTTACCCCTGCTATTCATCATATTCTAGCTAGTTGACAGGGTGACATGTGTGGACTAAAACAGCATGAAATGGTGTGTATCACAAAGCATGATCAAATTAATTAGCCAGTCATTTTGAGAAACATTCAGAAATAATTCAGTCACATTTTTTTGTCAAAGTTGAGTGGGCAACAACCCGTTACCTTTGATAAGCAGCTAGCTACCGGTAGCTTGCCAATTTCAAGTCTATCTGAACTAATATCTTAAACTCAGTTATTTCAGAATTAAACTTAACTGGCTAGCTCATCATGGTTTGTGACATTATGCTCAAGTTCTTTACATGTAAAAATGCAGTTCCACATGTGAAAGCTCGATTTGAGACCACAAATTAAATTTTCACATATGGGAAAATATCAAATATACACTTAGGAGAAATGGGTCAGCACCACGATGACCAGAAACTCTCAGATGTTCTGTAGCTCAGTTGGTAAACCATGGCTCTTGCAATGCATATACAGTATTGTGGGTTCGATTTCCGGGACCACCCATACGTAGAAAATATATGCACGTATGACTGTAAGTCACTTTCGATAAAAGCATCTGCTAAATGGCATTTACTATAAAAGAACATGTAGTCAGATGACGAGAGAGCAGCTGGAGTAGCAGTGTTCTCTGGGGTAATCCATGTCTCAGATGCTCTCGAACTATGAGAGAACATGTAGTCAGACGACGAGAGAGCAGCTGGAGTAGCAGTCTTCTCTGGGGTAATCCATGTCTCTGTGAGGGCCAGAAACTAAGGGGCAGCATAGGCTGAAATTAACTCAATCTTCTGGACCGCAGATTAGCAGTTCCAAATGCTGCTGGAGACCAAGAATTCCACATGGGTTGTGCATGTAGGGTACACTAGATTAGGAGGGTTGCAGCTAAGGGGTGGCGCTCGTCTGTAAAACCTACAGGGAGAAGAGCGAACAAGAATAGAAAACAAACACATAATTGACAAAGAAAAAAAACAGCAACCTCCTGAGAAAGACTCTTTGGCTCATCAGAAAGGAAATCTTCTTTGTGATGGCAGAGATAATCCTGGATAATGTGGGGATTGGGACAAAGTGTTAGCTCTCATCCCTGAGAGCAATTCTAACCTAAAGACAAAGCGAGACTCAAGAGCTGGTCCTGTGGCATTTATCAGGAGATGGTTCTGAATTGAAGTGCGTGCCTTCAGGTTCAGTTCAGCTTTGTGATACAGTGCATTCGGGAAAATATTCAGACCCCTTGACTTTTTCCACATTTTGTTATGTTACAGCCTTATTCTAAAATGTATTAAATCGTTTTCCCCCTTCATCAGTCTACACACGATACCCCATAATAACAAAGCAAAAAACGTTTTTTAGAAATGTTTGCACATTTACTACAAATAAAAAATGGAAATATTACATTTACATAAGTATTCAGACCCTTTATTCAGTACTTTGTTGAAGCACCTTCAGCAGCGATTACAGCCTCGAGTCTTCTTGGGTATGACGCTACAAGCCTGGCACACCTGTATTTGGGGAGTTTCTCCCATTCTTCTCTGCAGATCCTCTCAAGCTCTGTCAGGTTGGATGGGGACCATCACTGAACAGCTATTTTCAGGTCACTCCAGAGATGTTCGATCGGGTTTGGGCTCTGGCTGGGCCACTCAAGGACATTCAGAGACTTCTGCATTGTCTTGGCTGTGTGCTTCGGGTTGTTGTCCTGTTGGAAGGTAAACCTTCGCCCCAGTCTGAGATCCTGAGAGCTCTGGAGCAGGTTTTCAACAATAATATCTGTACTTTGCTCCGTTCATCTTTCCCTCGATCCTGGCTAGTCTCCCAGTCCCTGCAGCTGAAAAACATCCCCACAGCATGATGCTGCCACCACCATGTTTCACCGTAGGGATGGTGCCAGGTTTCCTCCAGATGTGACGCTTGGCATTCAGGCCAAAGAGTTCAATCATGGTTTCATCAGACCAGAGAATCTTGTTTCTCATGGTCAGAGTCCTTTAAGTGCCTTTTGGCAAGCTCCAAGAGGGCTGTAATGTTCCTTTTACTGAGGATTGGCTTCAATCTGGACCCTCTACCATAAACGCCTGATTGGTAGAGTGATGAAACTATGGTTGTCCTTCTGGAAGGTTCTCCCATCTCCACAGAGGAACTCTGGAGCTCTGTCAGAGTGACCATCGGGTTCTTGGTCACCTCCATGACCAAGGCCCTTCTCCCCCGATTGCTGTTTGACTGGGCAGCCAGCTCTAGGAAGAGTCTTGGTGCTTCCAAACTTCTTCCATTTAAAAATGATGGAGGCCACTGTGTTCTTGGGGATCTTCAATGCTGCAGAAATGTTTTGGTACCCATCCACAGATCTGTGCCTTGACACAATCCTGTCTCTGAGCTATACAGACATTTCCTTCGACCTCATGGCTTGGTTTTTGCTCTGACATGCACTGTCAACTGTGGGACCTTAGACAGGCATGTGTGCCTTCCAAATCATGTCCAATCAATAAAATTTACCACAGGTGGACTACAATCCAGTTGTAGAAACATCTCAAGGATGATCAATGGAAACAGGATGCACCTGAGCTCAATGTCAAGTCTTATAGCAAAGGGTCTGAATACTTGTGTTTTTTTCCTGAAAAATGTATAAACATCTGTTTTCACTTTGTCATTATGGAGTATTGTGTGTAGATTGATGAGTAAAAAAAAAGATTTAATACATTTTAGAATAAGGCTGTAACGTAACAAAATGTTGAAAAAGTCAAGGGGTCTGAATACTTTGCGAATGCACTGTAGCTGCAGTTCCTGACCTTAAAACATTACATTTCCTATTGCATTTGTGTGGTAGTGAGGGCGCCTTCTCTTCTCACAACTTAGCATTACATTGCCAGACAGTATAGGAATATTTCTATTCAACTGTATTTTACAGTGGGTTCCAGAGTATACAATTTGGAGGGGGCAGAACTGTTCAGAAGAGTACGGACTCCTCTAAAAAACAACAACCTCCACTTTTCAAAAACCCTCTCCCTCTCTCTCTCTCTCTCTCAACCCCTTCATCACTCCTTTCCCTATTTTCCTCATTTCATCCCACTCAGTTCAGAGGTAGATAAAAAAAAATCCATACTATTCACAGCTCTTTGCCCGCTGAGCCCCGGCAGGGGAGTCTGCAGCCCGCCTTGCCCCGCCTGGCCCCGATCCCACCCTGGCTTTGAGGCCTCACTCCGGCCCCTTTCATGCCTGGCCCGACCTTTTCCACACATAGACAGGAGGAGAGACTAGCTGTCTTAACCTCTGTACTTTCACCGAAGTGTTTCCTTTCTTCAGAGGAGAGAGGGCTTGGTAAAGGCTTCTTGAACTGCATTTCTAGTTTGCAATTGAAGGGTCCAATAAATTAAATTCTCTGTGAACCTGATGTTCTGTATTCCAGTGGAAAGAGAGACACAGACAGATCTTGCTTGTGAAATGTTCAACTTCTGTTTTAAATGCAGAGACATTGAGATCATATTATTACCGGTAAAGGAATGATGCAGAGAACAAAATAGATCTATTCTAAAGCACTTTTTTCTGAGCATAGAAATAGAATCTATATAGAGATTCTATTTCTATGGTTCTAAGGGATTTGATGTAGGTTCCAATACATATTTATTGAATGGGATTTAGCTTTTGTGTGCTTGTTACAAAGTCAAAAGGTTTGTTAAAATGTGCAAGGTCGTTTCGTTGTCAACCAGCGGCGGCAACAAATAAAGAGAACTGGAACGACAAATGTTATGCTCTTTTGAATTGTGTGCATTCACTGAAATCAAATCAGCCAGTCAACCTATCCACTCTCCATTGCATTGACTGAAATTTACCTGAAGAGTGGCAATGTAATCTGTGAATCACCTTTGTTTTCCCGTCTGGGCTCTGGCTGCTTGCAGTGTCCAGCTGTTCCTATCTCTGCACAACCATTTGTTTACTGCAATCAGACAGGGTGAGAGGAGAGCCATAGCAGATTCCACAATTACATCAGGCCACTTTGAAAGGCGTACACCTCCTCTACAGATACATGAAAAACATTAGAGCAACAGTCAGGACCAAGGCTCAACAACAGGTTTTTAACAAGCTGTCTCTAAATCAGGGATAGGCAACTTTGATGGGTGTGGCAACCACACAAAATCTGAACTCATCATGAGGGGTCGCAGTGGCTTGCATGTCTGCATCCCCTCATCCATACCAACACATGCAGTAAGAGCTGGCCCGAGCCTTTTGGGAGCCCTAAGTGACATTTTGTTGATCAGTTTTCAATGTGATATCTGTTTGAGAGTGACTAACAAAATCAATTGGGCCCCCTGGTCGGTAATTCACCCATAATTACTACAAGTTTAGATACTGTAGCTGCTTAGATTAATTTACCAATAAAAAATGTGGGCTAATTAAGTGACTGTCAGTGACTGACATAACAAGAGAAGAACTGCTTATTCACAAACAAATTAAGAAATTGCAGCTTGTGTATTCTACTATTCTAATTTAACAGTAAGTTGAGACCCCGACTGAGTTCCCCCAAAAAAAAGTTTACCAGTAAACTACCAGAATTTTTGTAACTTTCAAGAAATATATGTAATTTGATCAGATGATATCTAGTGGCCTTTTTAGGTACTTCATATTATCACAGGTGTCTGTAATTATCTGTCCCACTGTGTGGCTTTATAATATGTAAAATATATAAAAATCTGATAAGATTATTTAAAATAAGAAATAGAATGACAAAGCTGTAAAACATTATCCTAAATATAAGCCCTAATATTAGTGAATAATGTACCAATTGAGTTTAATATGAGGGTTTCATCATGAAATATCCTTTATATACAGTTGAAGTCAGAAGTTTACATACACTTATGTTGGAGTCATTAAAACTTTTTTTCAACCACTCCACAAATGTCTTGTTAACAAACTATAGTTTTGGCAAGTCGGTTACGACATCTACTTTGTGAATGACACAAGTAATTTTTCCAACAATTGTTTACAGATTATTTCACTGTATCACAATTCCAGTGGGTCAGAAGTTTACATACATTTGACTGTGCCTTTAAGTTGACTGTGCCTTTAAACAGCTTAGAAAATTCCAGAAAATGATGTCATGGCTTTAGAAGCTTCCGATTGGCTAATTGACATCATTTGACTCAATTGGAGGTGTACCTGTGGATGTCTTTCAAGGCCTACCTTCAAACTCAGTGCCTCTTTGCTTGACATCATGGGGAAATCAGCCAAGACCTCAGAAAAACAATTGTAGACCTCTACAAGTCTGGTTCATCCTTGGAAGCAATTTCCAAACACCTGAAGGTACCATGTTCATCTGTACAAACAATAGTACGCAAGTATAAACACCATGGGACCACGCAGCCGTCATACCACTCAGGAAGGAGATGCGTTCTGTCTCCTAGAAATCAACGTACTTTGGTGCAAAAAGTGCAAATCAATCCCAGAACAACAGCAAAGGACCTTGTGAAGATGCTGGAGGAAACAGGTACAAAAGTATCTATATCCACAGTAAAACAAGTCCTATATCGACATAACCTGAAATGCAAGGAAGAAGCCACTGCTCCAAAACCGCCATAAAAATGCCAGACTCTGTTTTGCACCTGCACATGGGGACAAAGATTGTACTTTTTGGAGAAATGTCCTCTGGTCTGATGAAACAAAAATAGAACTGTTTGGCCATAATGACCATCATTATGTTGGAGGTAAAAGGGGGATGCTTGCAAGTCGAAGACCACCATCCCTACTGTGAAGCACAGGGGTGGCAGCATCATGTTGTGGGGGTGCTTTGCTGCAGGAGGGACTGGTGCACTTCACAAAATAGACGACATCATGAGGGAGGAAAATTATGTGGATATATTGAAGCAACGTCTCAAGACATCCGTCAGGAAGTTAAAGCTTGGTCGCAAATGGGTCTTCCAAATGGACAATGACCCCAAGCATACTTCCAAAGTTGTGGCAAAATGGCTTCAGGACAACAAAGTCAAGGTATTGGAGTGGCCATCACAAAGCCCTGACCTCAATCCTATAGAACATTTGTGGGCAGAACTGAAAAAGCGTGTGCGAGGAAGGAGCCCTACAAACCTGACTCAGTTACACAAGCTCTGTCAGGAGGAATGGGCCAAAATTCCCCCAACCTATTGTGGGAAGCTTGTGGAAGGCCAAAACGTTTGACCCAAGTTTAAAGGCAATGCTACCAAATACTAATTGAGTGTATGTAAACTTCTGACCCACTGGAATGTGATGGAATAAATAAAAGCTGAAATAAATCCTTCTCTCTACAATTATTCTGACATTTCACATTCTTAAAATAAAGTGGTGATCCTAACTGACCTAAGACAGGGATTTTTTACTAGGATTAAATGTCAGGAATTGTGAAAAACTGAGTTTAAATGTATTTGGCTAAGGTGTACAGTATGCGACTTCAACTATCTTTTTATACACACTTATTTATTGAACAATGTCAATATGTCTGTGTTGTAAATGTTTTGGTGCCAAACTGGTGGCAGTTGTGAAAAAAGACAATAGTTGGAAAAGTTGCAGAATTAATTCAAAATAATGCCATCGCTGACTAGATGTGTCACGTTCCTGACCTTATTTCCTTTGTTTAGTCTTTGTTTAGTTGGTCAGGACGTGAGCTGGGTGGGTGCAGTCTATGTTTTGTGTTTCTATGTTGGGTTTGTTGTTTGGCCTAATATGGTTCTCAATCAGAGGCAGGTGTTTGTCATTGTCTCTGATTGGGAACCATATTAAGGTAGCTTGTTTTCACTGTTTGTTTGTGGGTGATTGTTCCTGTTCGTGTGTTCATCTGTTCTGTGTTCCCATGTTCAGGACTGTAGCGTTTTCGGTTCCTTCTGTCAGTTTGTTGTTTTTTGTTCGTCGTTTAAATATCCTAATTAAATTATGGATTATCATCACGCTGCATTTTGGTCCTCCTCTCTTTCACCCGAAGACAGCCGTTACAAGATGCTTTTTTCATAAATTTGACTTTTTCTTTTGAACCATATGGTCTATCCACTAGAAACTCATGGACAATATGAACACAGATATAATAAATGAATACTACATTTGAATAAATTGTTTTAAGTTATTCAAGTAAAAATTACCAAAGTTACCATAGATTGCCATAGATTACCAGTTAATTACCAAAATTACAGAAGATTCCGGTAATTTTTTCGTAAATTACCTGCAATCCTATATGTGCAGGATTAATAAAACATATTATAAAAATGTACTTCATCCCTGCCTGAGAAACAATGTGCCTGTGTTATGTGGTTGGAATTTAATTTAAACATCTCCTCTGTGTTTCTTTTTGTTCTCTTTCACAAAACAGATTTCTAGCAGAATGAAACATTTCTGAAGGTCTCTCTCTCTCTGCATAGTGCTTTGTGTCGTTGATTAAATAACAGCCTCCATAATGACATACAAGGGGACAAGAAGCAATAGACAAAATGTAATCATTAACAAAGCTGAAGCGGTCAATGTTTGACTAGTCTCTGTGAAATCTTAATTTGACCAGTATTGTCGTTTAGTCCATAATGTTGCTTGATCGGTGGTTAGGCTATTAGGTGGGCTAATCGGTGGTTAGGCTATTAGGTAGGCTATTAGGTGGCCTAAAATTTGGCTACATGAAAAGTGCAATACTGTTAATACAACCATGAAGCTCATCTGCATTACCTGCAGTGCAGAACAATTCTGAGCAACAAAGGGGTGATCAAATTAAGATCCTACAACTGTATGAAAGAGAAAGAGAGAGAGCGAGAGCAGAGAGACACTTAACACTCCCCCTTCTGAGATTGAATTATTTAAAACAAGCAATACACAAATAATACCGCATCGATCTGGTTGCCTAGGCCAGTGGTTCCTAAACTGTGGGTTGGGACCTACTTGTAGGCCGCAGCATGGGTAAAGGTGGGTAGCGGGATGACATTATTAGTGCATTGCAAAATAAATGTAAATACATTTGTGATGGAAAAACGCTTTCAGTTTTAAACAACTAAAACGAAATAGAAAGTACGTAGAACAGATAATGGACCTATATATTTTTCAATAATAGCCCATCATCTTTGAAAATGTACAATCAACTAAATAAAACCTAAAGCCTCCATTGATTTTGTTATAATGTTTGAGCGTAAGAACACAGCATTAGCCATGTCAATTGTAGTAAATTAGCTTAAAAACGGCAAAATGTTCTCTCAGCTCCATGGCAAAATGTTTAGAACTGCAGGAAATTGGCTTAAAAACTGCTAAATTGTCTCTCAGCTCCATGGCAGGATGTGTTGAATTGCAGGAGATTTGCTTTGAAACTGCAATGATATTATGTACTTATTCTTTGGTCTGTTTTTTTTCCACCGCTCAACCCTTATGACGGGGACTTAAAAATACACCTCAATTGGTGGGTCACAAAGCAAAAGAAAGTTTGGGAACCCCTGGCCTTTTTATTTGAATACTACCCAGGCCTGTCAGGCACTCTGTCAATCCATCTCCTTTAACAACTAATCATCAAACATAGTTAATAGATAGTGCTATTCAATTATACACAGCTGTTCATTTATTTTGTATTCAACCCTGGTTTACAGGCGCTGAGGGCCATTCCATTTCATGTGTGTATTTCTCTGGCCTTTCTGAGTAAAATTATTAACAACAAACACAAGACCGTTAGCGCTAATGCAATGTGACAAACCCAATGATAGGTGGGGTCAGCATTTAATGGGCATTGCACAGCATCAGTTTAAATTGCTTGAGTTACTGACTGATGTTATATGACCGCACCATTACTGTGCTGCTGGCTAGCACTGAAAAAAAGCTGCACTGATCTGAAGTCAGAACACGGAATCCACGACCAGCTAAATAAATGTTTCAACTACCGGGACTGAGCAACTTAAAGAACTCTGGCTAACATGGTTAGTTTGGCTAGCTTGTTGCTACAGTCCAAGCTCTACATACCAATTGCACATACATATATTGGCTCTTGGTACAGTATGTGGTGCTACATTATGTAGTAGAGAGAGGAAAGAGCTGGAGATGCATGGAAAGATGGAAATGGCTGTGAACCGAGAAACACCAGTGAGCTTTCCTATTCCTCAGGGGACCAGCCAGTCTCCATGGGATGTCCATTAGAGATGTAGGAGGTCAGTGGTGATGACCAGGGTCAAGGGCACATATGTACTGGAGCAATTGGTAGATTGAACAGATTTAACCAAGTCCAGCAGGGCTGATGTTCTGACAGAGAGCCTCAAACTCATTATCCAGGTACCTCTCAAACATACCTCTCAAACCAGTACATAATGGCTCCAATTTTGAAGCTGGGTTAGTTTTTGTTCATTTTTACTCGGATACAATCAGATAAAGCATCTTCGGTTTTCTTGGTGAAAATCCAATTTGCTTCTTCTCTCTAACATAAATAAAAATATATTTTCAGTAACGTAAGTCATGAAAAATGGAATAGAACCAATCCTCAGTCAGAGTGGTTTTCAATTAGACTAGAGAGGCCAGGTACAAGGGCAAAGGCATTCCATTAGAATGTTGTGTAGGCTACCATATGACCACTCGCCTTAGATTTGGATCAAATCTATCAAGGTCCCGACTCGATTCAATCAAACTCAAAACATATTACCTAGTGATATAGTCATGCTAAGTCCCAAGCCAATAATGCAAAGTATTAGGCATAGGTGTTACCTGCGCACATATTGGAACCTATGCTATATCTCTACAATAACGTGTTCCATGACAATAACATCCAGCTTTTGTATTGTCCATCCTCAATGCATACACATTATTTCAATGCTCAGTATCTAAAAATACACGACTGGGTTCAATAAGTGTTCAATATGGTCCATCAAGCAAAAGCGAGCAGCTGCTTCAGATCAAGTCCTCATCTGGCTGTGTGGCTGCAGGCCCAGGGGGACCCAGGGATGAGTTAACTCCTGGTGAACAGAGACTCCACTGCCTGAGCTGATGAGGTGTGCTGGGCTGGGCTGGGTTGGAGGGCCGAAACGATACCAGTATTGCAATACTCATTCGTACCGTGGCAAGGAAACAAAACAGAAAGCGGATTTAACTTATTTAGACCTACAGGGCCCTAATATTGCCCTAATGTTGGAAACAAACATCATTATGTTGTTATCCAGAGTCATATGTATGTATTTTCTAAGCTATAGCACACCATTTTTACATACAGCAGGTTTTTAAAGGACCAAAGAGTTTGGTCTGCTTCCTGTTTTCATTTTTGCCATGGAAAAAAGATTGCAATACCGGTATTGTCACAGCCCTACTAGGTTGTGTGCCTAGGAGGCTGTGAGGTAGATGTGCCACTCCGTCCCATGTCCTTCCATCCATGTCTTATGTAGGTTAGATGAGATGTAAAAGGTATTTCTGTATTCTGTACCTCACAGTTGTGAAACACCTCTGGGCGACTTTCAAAGACATCTCTAAAAACACTTATTCTCTATGACTCGTGTTATCCATATTGTGCATGTTGTACCTGTAATACTTCACGTTACTGAAATAAGACCAAACGGCCGCCCATGAGTCATATATAGAAGAGTAAATGTGCTCCATTCAGGTAATCTGACAGAGATAATAAGAATCCAAGTTCATGGGATTTTACAGTGAAATTGATTTCACACAAGAAACCCGGGCACAATATAAAGAAGAGTTAATTGACATGGCTTTGTCTGAAAAACACCACGTCGTTCGACTAGATGATTCGGATACTACAGTGTCTGCCTACTTAGCAGTCAACAAAGGGATGGGGAGCAAAAACAGAGGTCTATCAGGAGCTACATTCATGCCTTCAAATTTCCACCACTCTAATCTCAGCTCCTCCATCAACACATTGTAATCTTTTTAATCTGCATACATTATCTATTATTTTACACTGTGTCCTTCAGACTCTGCCTGTCGCTAATTGAAATATGCTTTTCACTCCATAAGAAGTGCAGCTTCTCCCCAGACACATGATCTATCTACCAATCATCCTAGCACAGTCTAGTCATACCACGCCTGGGTTCAAATAGTGTTTGCTTTCTTTCAAATACTTTAGATGTGCTTGATTGAGCTTGCCTGGTGGAAGGGAACCAATGGAATATTCCAAAAATTACAAATCCCGCTTATCTGGCATTCCAGGCAGACTCAATCAATCAAGCGCTCAGAATATTTGAAAGAAAACAAAGTACTTGAACCCAGGTCTATGGTCCCACACATATAAAGAACCACTTATCACATTGCTGATTTGTAAGAAAAGTAAATAGCAACCATTTATCAGTTCACTTCATTTGTCACTATACAGTATGTGAGAATAATTGTAAATGTGTGTCTCATCTACACCTATGAAACAGGACCCATCCATCCCCCACATAAACACAACTGCTTTCTGAGTACTATTTTTAACATATACAATTAGCAAGCCATTATAATTGCTGTGTCTCCCACCACAGCAAAGAAAAACAAACTGATTGTGTTGTTTAAGAATAACCTGATAGAAACGGCCTTTAAAAGCCTAATTAGGCATGTACATTATATTGCTGCAAGGCAGGCAGGCCTTGCAGCAAAAAACTGAAAAAACTGAAGATAGCTCATCAATTGTCATTGAACCTACCATTCAAAAGAAGGAGAGCCACCAGATTCACTGTGGTCCTGATACTAAGTAGATGTGTGTTTGGAAAAGCAGCATGAAGAATCTATTGCACTCTCTTTGTTCTACTGGCTGTTGTATGACAAATAAAATAAGATAATTGTATTTGTCACATGCGCCGGAAACAAGAGGAGAAATGCTTACTTACAAGCTCTTTCCCAATGATGCAGAGTTAAATAAGAAAAATAAGAACACATGAGAAATAAAACACACAATAATGAAGCTATATACATGGAGTACCAATACCATATCAATGTGTAAGGGATGCATAGCAATGGAGGTAGATATATACATGTAGGCAGGGGTAAGGTGAAAAGGGATCAGGATATATAGTAATAAGAGTAAAAAGCAGCAGCGCGTATGGTGGGTGTATGTGTACATGCGTGATAATGTGTTTGTGTGTGTGGCGTAAGTACGTGTGAGTGTTTTATGCAGGTGCGGAGCTAGGGTATTAGCACAGTGGGGGCAGAGCGGTCTCGAGGGGCCTTCATGACCAAATCATTTTAAAAAAGGATAGATGATATGGCCTATCATAAACGCAAATTAGTCATTGTCACATATTGAGCCATGCAAGCCTTTTCCAATAAAACATACAGAGAGATATAGTATCACTTTGCCAGACATGCGTGCTTTGAAAGACACAAAAAAGAAAACAAATTGCCAGTCAGATGCAAATTGAAATACAATGTTTTAGCCCCAAGGACAGCACACCTCCCTCTGCAACTGGATCCTGGACTTCCTGACGGGCTGCCCCCAGGTGGTAAGGGTAGGTAACAACACATCCGCCACACTGATCCTCAACACAGGGGCCCCTCAGGGGTGCGTGCTCAGTCCCCTCCTGTACTCCCTGTTCACTCATGACTGCACGGCCAGGCACGACTCCAACACCATCATTAAGTTTGCCGATGACACAACACTGGTAGGCCTGATCACTGACAACGACGAGACAGCCTATAGAGAGGTCAGAGACCTTGCCGTGTGGTGCCAGGACAACAACTTCTCCCTCAATGTGATCAAGACAAAGGAGATGATTTCGTGGACTACAGGGAAAAGATTACCGAACACGCCCCCATTCTCATCGACGGGGCTGCAGTGGAGCAGGTTGAGAGCTTCAAGTTCCTTGGAGTCCACATCACCAACAAACTAACATGGTCCAAGCACACCAAGACAGTCGTGAAGAGGGCATGACAAATCCTATTCCCTCTCAGGAGACTGAAAAGATTTGGCATGGGTCCTCAGATCCGCAAAAGGTTCTACAGCTGCACCATCGAGAGTATCCTGACTGCGTCACTGCCTGGTATGGCAACTGCTCGGCCTCCGACCGCAAGGCACTACAGGGGGTAGTGCGAACGGCCCAGTACATCACTGGGGCCAAGCTTCCTGACATCCAGGACCTCTATACCAGGCGGTGTCAGAGGAAGGCCCTAAAAAATGTCAAAGACTCCAGCCACCCTAGTCATGGACTGTTCTCTCTGCTACCGCACGGCAAGCGGTACCGTAGCGCCAAGTCTAGGTCCAAGAGGCTTCTAAACAGCTTCTACCCGCAAGCCAGAAGACTCCTGAACACCTAGTCTAATGGCTACCCAGACTATTTGCATTGCCCCCCCCCCCCCCCCCCTTTTACACCGCTGCTACGTTCTGTTGTTATCATCTATGCATAGTCACTTTAATAACTCTATCCACATGTACATATTACCTCAGCTAACCGGAACCCCGCACATTGACATCATATTTTCAATGGTTGCACAGTTGAACAATAGTTATTTTCTCACTTATGGGTGTGATGCATTGGTGCTCTGTCCTAAGAACAGAAGAGTTGGTTTAATGATGTGTCTTGACCCACCTTTGATACCCTGATGCCCTGGCCAAATTTACATCCAGGTCATTAATCAATCATCATTCCTGACATATTACCACTTACCAGATTATATCAACACACTTACCACTTCTCTGTGATAGTCCAAATATGGTGAACGCTCTGGTGTGAAATTGTAACCGTAATACCTTTAGTTGGTGAAACAGTGGAGGAGGTATCCTCTCACAACGTTGAATGTTTTGGTCTTCGTACCTGTCACGTATACTCCCTCTCCGGCCTCTAGGTCATCAGGCTGCTGATTATCCCGCACACCTGTCACCATCGTCAAGCGCACCTGTGTCTCATGACACTCACCTGGACTCCATCACCTCCTTGATTATCTTCCCTATATCTGTCACTCCCCTTGGTTCTTTCCTCATGTGTTATTGACTCTGTTTCATGTCGGTGCGTTGTTTGTGTTTCGTGTTTATTGTTTTGTTTATTTATTAAAACACTCACTCCCTGAACTTGCTTCCCGACTCTCAGTGCACTCATTACAGAATAACATCTCACCTAAGGGAAGCATTAGGGAGTGTTTTATTTTTTTGTGTGTCCGTGTAAATGATGCCGGATCCGGGAGCGGCTACTGGCTTTCATGCCTCAGCCGGCTCTTCGGGCTTTCATGCCTCAGCCGGATCGCCAGGCTCCCCTGCCTCAGCCGGCTCGTCGGGCTTTCATGCCTCCGCCGGATCGCCAGGCTCCCCTGCTTCCACCGGCTCGTCAGGCTCTCATGCCTCAGCCAGATCGCCAGGCTCCCCTGCCTCAGCCGGTTTGTCAGGTTCCCACGCCCCAGCCGGCTCAACAGGTTCCCGTTCCCCAGCCGGCTCAACAGGTTCCCGTGCCCCAGCCGGCTCGACAGGTTCCCGTGCCCCAGTCGGCTCGACAGGTTCCTGCGCCTCAGCTGGCGTGACAGGTTCCCGCGCTTCAGCAGGGGTGACTGGTCCGCTCCTGATCCCCGGGTTCGTCCCCTTTGTCGGCGTCCTGCTGCTGGAGCCGCGCTTCGGGGAGGGGGTACTGCCACGTATACTCCCTCTCCGGCCTCTAGGTCATCAGGCTGCTGATTATCCCGCAGACCTGTCACCATCGTCAAGTGCACCAGCGCCTCATGACACTCATCAACATTTAACATGGATTGGCAGAATATCTCTTTTTAGCCAAATGAAGTGGTTCAAAATGGGAACACTTTACCTACCTGGTGCGCAGTGCTTCTGAATCAAGTGCCAATAGCGCAACATGAATAATAACAAAATAGGAGCGTAAGCCTTTATTGTTGTCTTTTCTACAGAACTGTTTGGTGATCAACTACGAATTCCTTCGAAGATCGACCAGTCGTTCTCGATCAACCAGTTGGTGAACACTGGCTTAGGCGATGATGTTGGTTCATTGATTGTGCAGGGCAGCTTACAGAGTTAGCATACAAATATAGTGTATTTGATTTTGAATAGCCAAGTAATAGGACATTATATTGTCATAATTAATAGGCTGATACCTTACCGTTAGCTACAGAATATCTCACCACTGTGCCTTTCTATCTCCATGTGTTTGATGTATTTAATAACATTCCACTATTTCCGCTCCAGCCATTACATGAGCCCGTCCTCCTGTGTAACCACCATATACTAAACAGCCTTAATGTTACATGGTCAGGGGAAACTGCTGGCCCTAATTATGACCGTTCAAACAGACTGGCGCTCAGCAATAAAAGTTCACAGACCAGTCAGTATGATAGTCTAGACGTTCCTAAAGGTCACATGGCTAATTAGCTCTGTTCTAGTTTATGACTATGGATGGGGCAGCAGGTAGCCTAGCAGTTAGAGTGTTGGGCCAATAACCCGAAAGGTTGCTAGTTTGAATCGCAGAGCCGACTAGTGAAACATCTGTTGATCTGTCCTTGAGCAAGGCACAACCCTAATTACTCCAGGGTTACCGTCAGTTGTGTGTCAGAAAAATATGTTGATCTGCCCTTGAGCAAGGCAAAACCCAAATTATTCCAGGGTTCACCGTTATTGGTGTGTCCATCCCAAATGTTAAGATGTGATAGGTTGTCTCTGAATAGACGCACACCGACAGCAAGACTCATCAATGGCATTTAATTTTATTTCTGTCCAGACACCATCAGATAAATGGGATACAGATATTAAGACAGAGGGGAGCCGTTTGTCTCGCTCTAATGCTTTCTCTGGTGAAATAGATTCAACCTCTTGCAAACTGAAGTAAAATTATGAAACACGGATAGACACGAATGAGAAATAATTGTATAAGTTTGTTTCTTTTTTATTAAGGTAAGCCTGGCTTTCCTTGGCCTCTATGAATACACACCACTTTGTAGGCTGAATGTCATTACACTTATGGTGTTTGTAATACACTATATATACAAAAGGATGTGGACACCCCTTCAAATTAGTGGATTTGGCTATTTAAGCCATAACCCGTTGCTGACAGATGTATAAAATCAAGCACACAGCCAAGCAATCTCCATAGACAACCATTGGCAGTAGAATGGCCTTACTAAAAAGCTCAGTGACTTTCAACATGGCACCGTCATAGGATGCCACCTTTCCAAGAAGTCACGTCGCCAAATTTCTACCCTGCTAGAGCTGCCTTGGTCAACTGTAACTGCTGTTATTGTGAAATGCAGCAAGGAGCAACAACGGCTCAGCCGCGAAGTGGTAGGCCACACAAGCTCACAGAACAGGACCAGTGAGTGCTGAAACGCGTACCGTGTAGAAATCTGTTCTTGGTTGCAACACTCACTACTGAGTTCCAAACTGCCCTTGAAAGCAACGTCAACACAATAACTGTTCATTGGGAGGTCCATGAAATGGGTTTCCATGGCCGAGCAGCCACACATAAGCCTAAGATTACCATGCGCAATGCCAAGCATCGGCTGGAGTGGTGAATAGCTCGACTCATTTGGACTCTGGACGTGTTCTCTGGAGTGATGAATCACGCTTCACCATCTGGCAGTCCGATGGAAAAATCTGGATTTGGCGAATGCCAGGAGAACGCTACCTGCCCCAATGCATAGTGCCAACTGTAAAGTTTGGTGGAGGAGGAATAATGGACTGGGGTTGTTTTTCATGGTTTTGGCTATGCCCCTTAGTTCCAGTGAAGGGAAATCTTAACGCTACAACATACAATGACATTCTGTGCTTCCAACTTTGTGGCAACAGTTTGAGGAAGGCGGCCATTTCCTGTTTCAGCATGACAATGCCCCCGTGCACAAGGTTCATACAGAAATGGTTTGTCGAGATCGGTGTGGAAGAACTTGACTGTCCTGCACAGAGCTCTGACCTCAACCCCATCAAACACCTTTGGGATGAATTGGAATGCCACCTGCGAGCCAGACCTAATCGCCCAACATCAGTGCCCGACCTCATTAATGCTCTTGTGGCTGAATGGAAGCAAGTCTCCGCAGAAACGTTCCAACATCTAATGGAAAGCCTTCCCAGATGAGTGGAGGCTTTTATAGCAGCAAAGGCGGGACCAGCTGAATATTACTGCCCATGATTTTGGAATGAGATGTTTGACGAGCAGGTTTCCACATACTTTTAGTCATGTAATGTAGATGTCCCTTTCCATTCAAATAGAGGGTGCACACTGCACAGTGCGCTGTTCAGATACTGAACTTATGAGTAGACGAACATGCGCAGGTAACCTACTTAACCTACTTTTTTAAGTGATTTGTTTGAACACAACCAGTCAGATGAAAACATCATGACTGGTTGTGTTCATGACACAAAAAGTTATATATTTTTACAATTAATTTACGTCTTTACTACAAACACCATAACAAATGTTTGTGCATGCTCAGGAGCGTGCAGACATAGGAGGTCTCGTAAAAAAAAATGTATACCCCCGAATGTCACGGTATAATTCGCACTCTGGGTGTCACTTTCAAGTGAATTTACTGCTGTATGCTAGAACTATTATATAAAATCCTGACCTTGACTGCAAACACTGTAACAATACTTTTTGAATTGATTTATGATAGATTATTTGAACAGGGAAATGTACCAAACCTAAGCTGAAGCATTTAATGTGTTGAACCATCATAATTATATTGAAAAAATACGCTGTGCATTGATCAAGCTTCAAAGTGTTATGGACCCCCTAAACTGGATCTGTGCCCTACCTTGGCCACCCCACTCAAAATGTTCTGGACACGCAATTGGTTTCTGTCAATAATGGCTGATCCCTGGCCTTGACCCCACTCTCCTAAGGTCTTTCTCAGGGGGAGTGGGATATGCAAAAAACACATTTACATTTCACACCACCCACTGTACAGGTTACACACTTGTAAATGTGTGAAACAGGACAAATATAAGCACACCCTATTTGACCTGTTGATGCACTGTTGAATCTCCACAGGTGTCTGCGCCCTCTCTGTAGGCTTCTGGAAGGAGAAAATGCATGCATATCCCACTGGTTTTACGGCTTGACAAAAATGGTGGGGGGGGGGGGGTTCTGCAAAACTGGTACAGCATGCTCCAATCCATGATTTCAGTCACTGTTGAGAGCATGTCAGATTTAGCGATATTTTTCATGTTTTCCATAAGCAGGCCTCTTGCTCACAAAGCGGCATCAATACTCTCATACTATCGGAAGACGCTAAGGTCGCCTGTCTTCACTCTAGCATTTAGCTGTGCTACTCAGCAAGGCTTACTTCCTGAGAGAGCTGATGGGTTGACATTGATCTATGGGTAAATGGAGAACAAAATGGAGTCGGCAGATCCGCTGAAAGCCAGGTGCATCAATGGTTGAGTGAATGAGCACATATTGAGTGGCCATGTTACATGATGACTCACCCATTGAGAGGTTCCAGGTTTAGCCATCAATGCCCGTCTGGCTTTCTGCTTATTTGGCTATATCCTGGATATATGTTTGCTCTGTGTAGCCATGCATTAAATAGGTGTGTTTGGAGACAGTGGGAACAGATGGCGAAATAAACCTCACAATATGGATACATACTGTAGAGAGGTGGTGTCCAGGTTTCAGGTAGAATCAATGGCATCATCTCACTGCTTAAAGAGACCACTTACTTTAGAACCACAGTCATTTATTAACAAGCATGTATGAAATGTATAAACGACATGGGAACGACAAAGACATGGAAAATTGGGAAAAGACATGGAAAAAATATGGAAAAGTGTGAAGTCCAATGACATAAACAACAGTGAAAGGAAAAATTGCATTGTGCATCTTTCCTGACAGGAGAAAAAAGCCATGGCGAAATTAGGAATGTGCCTGATGTTTCCGGAGGCACGTGCACAGATAGAAGTGTGCCTGTGCCGAGCACATGTCCCTCTGCCCTCCCACTCGCCAAGTGCCCTTTTGGGTGATGGTATAAAAAAATCTAAAACGTTTTTGTTGTTGTTGATCTAAACTCACTGCCAGCAAGTGGTCGTCAAGTTGGCCACCCCCATCATTGGTTGCGCCTGTTGGTCTGCCCTGTACGGTGCTCGTGCGCCCTGGTTACGCCTGTTTTTCCAGTCTGCCCTGTACCGAGATTGCACACGCCCAGTATCCAAACAAGCACTGCTTGAGATGCGGTCAGCAGTCGAGTGTGTGTACCTACCTACCTAGATTAAATATCAACAGTACTGCCACAGCAGCATAACATCTGATTAACACTTGATTTACATCATCAATATTCTATCTGTTTGGCTGATACGCGCAGCAGAGAAAGGCAGAAAGACAGAGAGGAGCGGCTGCATAAACGATCCTCCGACTCAACTCCATCCCTTCTTCAGTCGGGAGTTGCACATGCGTGTAAGGGCAGTAGCAACACAGGTTGTATAGACTCGTATCGACTCTAGCTAACCACCATATATGTGACTCGTTTCAGAAAACTAGGCATGTTGCGAGTCAATACTTCACAGGAGAGCCATTTGAACAAACTTATTTTTTTTAATCAAAATCAATTTTTTTGTCTGAAATGCCTTCTGGAACATGTGAACTTTCATGTGCCTTTAAAAACAAATTTGTATGCCATCTGTCAATAAAAATAAAATGGTTAAATTACGAGCCTGGTGTAACGGTCGTCTTGTGGTGAATGAGCGGACCAAGGCGCAGCGGGTGATGAAGACATAATGAATATTTATTAACAGAACGACGAAACACGAAAACTCTTAAACAAACTACAAAACAAATAAACGACGTAGACTGACCTAAAACATGAGAACTTACAAATACACGAAGAACGCACGAACAGGTACAGACTACAAACAAACGCTACAGTCCCGTGTGGTACGAACATACATACAGACACGGAAGACAATCACCCACAAACAAACAGTGAGAACAGCCTACCTTAATATGGTTCTCAATCAGAGGAAACGTCAAACACCTGCCTCTAATTGAGAACCATATCAGGCAACACATTAAACCCAACATAGAAACACAATACATAGAATGCCCACCCCAACTCACGCCCTGACCAACTAAACACATACAAAAACAAGAGAAAACAGGTCAGGAACGTGACACCTAGCTGGTTCAGCCACAGAAAAAGACAGCAACCTTCATTAGAGTATGATAGCTAAGGAGATGGTGAAAATTCTGCCGTTTGATTGCAAATATGCAGATGGATTCGAAAAAGGAACACACAGAAGGCTGTTGTAAAACACCTGTCTCCGGATTACATCTTCAAACTAAGGGCAACCATGGCATCCGTGACAGAGAGGGAGAAGTGTCCATCCATGTATACGGGTAAGAGAGTCTAGCTAGCTACCTTTTCATATATTACACATTCAAATTTGGTCAGAAAGTCATTTTCATTTCAAGCTAAAGTGTACTGTTAGCTAGCTAGCTAACTTTAGCTGGCTGACTATCTAGCTAACATTATGTGTATGATCTGTGTAGTAATATTATTCATATCTCAGAGCCATTTGCATTGCTAGTTATAGCCTAATGCTAGCTAGCTAACATTGAACCTGGTTGGTTAGGTCCCTGCAGATTCATACAGGGTAGTAACGTTATGAGTTGGGATTATGGATCATTGTTTAGCTAGCTAGCTACGTCTAAACAAAAGACTCTACTATGCAAGTAACTATTTCAATAGAATGTTTATGATGTCACTATGCACAGAATAACTGCCGAATTTCAGAACACTCAACAACCGTTGAATATGTCCAGTGTCAGTAAACATTGGCAAAAAAGCATAATTAAATTGTTGCCAGCAGCACAGTTGCAGTCCCCAATGCTCAGGATAACATAAAAACAGCCTAACCAGCTCTGCTAGGGTGAGTAAAATGGTCAGAGTGAGCTGTTCCGTCATTTGTGTCTGGAAGTAGCTAGCAAGCTAGCCAACGTTAGCCAGTTAGATTGGGTGCTTGACTGCTGTTGTTAGGCCATGGATCAACCCTACTTTTCGGCCAGAGCGTCCAGTTTGCGCTCTGAAGCTCCGTGAGCGAAACGTTCTGAATTTACAAACGGCCAATCTGACAACGCTCTGAGTATACGAACGCCCAGAGCACACTCGATACCGATTAATCGGACGATTTTTTAAATGTATTTGTAATAATGACAATTACAACAATACTGAATGAACACTTATTTTAACTTAATATAATAAATGAATAAAATCAATTTAGCCTCAAATAAATAATGAAACATGTTCAATTTTGTTTAAATAATGCAAAAACAAAGTGTTGGAGAAGAAAGTAAAAGTGCAATATGTGCCATGTAAGAAAGCTAACGTTTAAGTTCCTTGCTCAGAACATGAGAACATATGAAAGCTGGTGGTTCCTTTTAACATGAGTCTTCAATATTTCCAGGTAAGAATTAGGTTGTATTTATTATAGGAATTATAGGACTATTTCTCTCTATACGATTTGTATTTCATATACCTTTGACTATTGGATGTTCTTATAGGCACTTTAGTATTGCCAGTGTAACAGTATAGCTTCTGTCCCTCTCCTCGCTCCTACCTGGGCTCGAACCAGGAACATATCAACAACAGCCACCCTCGAAGCAGCGTTACCCATGCAGAGCAAGGGGAACAACTACTCCAAGTCTCAGAGCGAGTGACGTTTGAAACGCTATTAGCGCGAACCCCGCTAACTAGCTAGCCATTTCACATCGGTTACACCAGCCTAATCTCGGGAGTTGATAGGCTTGAAGTCATAAACAGCGCGATGCTTGAAGCACAGCGACGAGCTACTGGCAAAACGCACGAAAGTGCTGTTTGAATGAATGCTTGCGAGCCTGCTGGTGCCTAACATCGCTCAGACAAACTGCTCTATCAAATCATAGACTTAATTATAACATAATAACACAGAGATACGAGCCTTAGGTCATTAATATGGTCGAATCCGGAAACTATCATCTCGAAAACAAAACGTTTATTCTTACAGTGGAACCGTTCCATATTTTATCTAACGGGTGGCATCCATAAGTCTAAATATTCCTGTTACATTGCACAACCTTCAATGTTATGTCATAATTACGTAAAATTCTGGCAAATTAGTTCGCAACGAGCCAGGTGGCCCAAACTGTTGCATATACCCTGACTCTGCGTGCAATGAACGCAAGAGAAGTGACACAATTTCACCTGGTTAATATTTCCTGCTAACCTGGATTTCTTTTAGCTAAATATGCAGGTTTAAAAATATATACTTCTGTGTATTGATTTTAAGAAAGGCATTGATGTTTATGGTTAGGTACAGTCGTGCAACGATTGTGCTTTTTTCGCAAATGCGCTTTTGTTAAATCATCCCCCGTTTGGTGAAGTTGGCTGTCTTTGTTAGGAAGAAATAGTCTTCACACAGTTTGCAATGAGCTAGGCGGCCCAAACTGCTGCATATACCCTGACTCTGTTGCAAGAGAAGTGACACCATTTTTCCTAGTTAAAAGAAATTCATGTTAGCAGGCAATATTAACTAAAGATGCAGGTTTAAAAATATATACTTGTGTATTGATTTAAAGAAAGGCATTGATGTTTATGGTTAGGTACACGTTGGAGCAACGACAGTCCTTTTTCGCGAATGCCACCGCATCGATTATATGCAACGCAGGACACGCTAGATAAACTAGTAATTTCATCAACCATGTGTAGTTAACTAGTGATTATGATTGATTGATTGTTCTTTATAAGATAAGTTCAATGCTAGCTAGCAACTTACCTTGGCTTCTTACTGCATTCGCGTAACAGGCAGGCTCCTCGTGGAGTGCAATGTAATCAGGTGGTTAGAGCGTTGGACTAGTTAACCGTAAGGTTGCAAGATTGAATCCCCGAGCTGACATGGTAAAAATCTGTCGTTCTGCCCCTGAACAAGGCAGTTAACTTACTGTTCCTAGGCCGTCATTGAAAATAAGAATGTGTTCTTAACTGACTTGCCTAGTTAAATAAAGGTGTAAAAAAATAAAATAATAATAAATTAAATAAAAAATTGGTCAAATCGGTGTCCAAAAATACAGATTTCCGATTGTTATGAAAACTTGAAATCGGCCCTAATTAATCGGCCATTCCATGTCTTTTTAGGCCTGTGGGCATCCTAGAGCGAAACAACCGACATGTATAGTACCAGTCAAAAGTTTGGACACACCTACTCTTCAAGGAATTTGTTCTTAACTGACTTGCCTAGTTAATTAAAATCCTTTTTTTATGATTAACCCCTTTCACATACTGTTTGTCTGTTTAACCCCATTCACATACTGTATGTCTGTTTAACCCCATTCACATACTGTATGTCTGTTTAACCCCATTCACATACTGTATGTCTGTTTAACCCCATTCACATACTGTATGTCTGTTTAACCCCATTCACATACTGTATGTCTGTTTAACCCCATTCACATACTGTATGTCTGTTTAACCCCATTCACATACTGTATGTCTGTTTAACCCCATTTTTCTTTATTTTTACAATTTTCTACATTGTAGAATGATAGTGGTGACATCAAAACCATGAAATAACACATATGGAATCATGTAGTAACCAAAAAAGTGTTTAACAAATCAAACTATATTTTAGATTTTAGATTCTTCAAAGTAGCCACCCTTTGCCTTGATGACAGCTTTGCACATTCTTGGCATTCTATCAACCAGCTTCACCTGGAATGCTTTTCCAAAAGTATTGAAGGAGTTCCCACATATGCTGAGCACTTGTTGGCTGCTTTTCCTTCACTCATCCAAAACCATCTCAATTGGGTTGAGGTCGGGTGATTGTGGAGGCCAGGTCATCTGATGCAGCACTCCATCACTCTCCTTCTTGGTCAAATAGGACCAAGTAGTTTAACATTTAACATTTAAGTCATTTAGCAGACGCTCTTATCCAGAGCGACTTACAAATAAGAGCGTCTGCTAAATGACTTAAATGTTAAATGTTCACGGAGAACACCATTGTGTTCGTGAGAGTCTCAACTGTTTGGATGCTACCGACGATTTTGTGAGAAGACCGATTTTCGGGATGTCTCATGGTCTGACAAACACGGCTGTCGCTATGTCACCTTTCACCCCACATGCGGAAGTGTGCCATGCAGTGGACTGAGATACAAAACCCCCCAAATATCTCTAGCTTAAACTGACAGATTTTTATGGGTATTTTTTATTATGTTAATTCGATACAGACATCAACCTTAGGTTAAAGGAATAGTTCACTATTTTACAACTTGATGTTCAATGGTTCCTCATCCTGAAAGTAGTCTATGGGCAAGGAGAAACTATCATCCACTTCAGACAAGCTTTATGCTAAGTAAAATACAGTTTTTAGTCCGAAATTGCTAACAAAGTGTTTACTGGCAGTGACTTTTCTACCAAGAGTAGTCTAATCTCGTTTAATCCAGAACTAAAATCTTGCATATCGTAATTTGGTCAGCTGTGTGATTAAGTTCTGGGTCCATAGGTGTTAGAACTTGGGAGTTCTGGCTCCCTTGCAAAAGGAAACCACTAATTTCACTACACACGCAAAGCAGTAGAAGTTTTAAGCACCGCTTTCACCCAATCCTGGTAAACCCAAATAATCTGTGACGAAAACCCAAACATCAGAACTACTGCTGATCATACACATTCCATCCTGTCGCGACAGATTCTTCAGGTAATGCCAGAATCGGTCCACGAGAGCTTAAGAGCAGTCCATAGACTGCTTATGAGTTAAAGAAACAAATGTAAATATCTGAATACATTATTTTGCTGAACTATCCCATTAAGTTTAAAGAGTTACTACCTTTAAATGCCCAGTAAAGGTGCCGCCAAACAAAGCCATATGTGGTTATAGTCTTCGGTTAAAAGACTGAATCACGGAAAGCATTTAAAGGTTATACATGTAACATTTCTACCTCAATCACATATCAGTAGTAATGAAGGAATTCAAATCCACTAGAGAAAAACTGTCCGGTCTAGCCAGATGTTGCGTTTAGGCTACATCTCCCCGTTTTATGATTAGGTTGACAACGTTAGCAAAACGTTCACATTACAACTCTCCCTCAAGTCTTTGCAACAGTTGTTTTACAACAGCTTTTGTGAATAAAATATTTCCTTTGTGTGGTATGCTTATTATTTAAGCACTGATATGTTCTAGGCTATTTTGAGACCCTAAGGAGTATCAGGTGCGTCCATCGTTTTGTGAGAAATTACACTGGTCACTCAAAACATTTGGAAAGTATAAACAGCCCACACTTTAGATGAGGCTATGCAAAAAATACTTAACTAATGATTAGTGAATGGTTTTATAAGGACCTATATAATGAATGGATTCATAAATAATCAATAAACTATTTACTAATCCATTACAAATGTTTTATTACCTGGAGTTATTATAAAGTGCTACCTAAAATTGTTAGGAATTTTGATAATATGAATGATTTTTTGTTGTTTTTTAGCACCTGCCCCCTAAAAGGTCTGTGCACAGCCCACGACCCCTCAGTCCAGCTGGGACGCTGCAGTCTAAACACACAGAGCCACGGACGACAGACACGGGCTCTTTTAGGATCAACATGAGTTATTGGAACAGTAAACAGTTTATCTTAGGGAGTTATCTAGGGAAAAAAGTGTCTTTGTGTCAATCTTTCCCTGTCTGTTATTCTGCAGTGAAACTAGGTCTCCTCAGTGATACTGTAGCTTGTGCTATAAACTGATAGGGGGTAAGTAGGTGCAGCGGAAGGTTTTTAATGAAAGACATCTGTCTATATTCATCCCTTCAATGGACACCCCTGGTGAGCTTGTGGTCCTGTCGAAAATGCTGTTTTATCTAATTTAGTTCTGTCAGTCCAACTGATTCATCATTATGGGATCAACTATATATAGAGCGGTTTGAAGCTATCAAGTAACCTCATAAAAAGGATGTCAAGGATATTCCAGGATAAGAAGACTGAATGCCACTGAGGAAGAGAAAGATATTTCAAGATATGAGAGGAGCAGAAACATCCACAGGCCACCGGCTCAACAGGTAGCTGCTCATCTATCAAGAGCCGCAGAGACAAAAATAGAATAAAAACTATTTCACCAAAAAACTAATCAAACACACCAAAGTGTTACTATTTTGAAAATAATTCCTGAACATAAACAATACACACTAACAATGTCTAAAAAGAAAAGTTCATACACAGTGCTCACTTCAGCTAGTCATTACCTGCATCGAATGAGCTGGCTCACACCTGTGAAAGCAAATTCACAGCAATGCTGAAAAGCCATGTACTACTGGCCAGCTTGCTTCTCTTGTTTAGTACACCTAACGTTCAATCATTTCATTGGCTAAACTGACCAGCTACACCTCATGGTGCTATGGTCAAAAGAGACTCAAGACCGAAGAAACAACGCTATTCACACGGTTGTCTTCAGCTAGTACTTGCTAGATAAGCTATTAGCCAACTAGGTAAACACTAGCTAGTTAACACCAAAAGCCTCCCACCGGAGTATTATGGACCCTTCAATGGGAAACTAACATGCTCATGCAGCTCTCGAACCAGTCCTAAGAGTGTTGTAAGGTTTTACAGAGTACCCGGCCTGTCCTAAGTCTAAGGAGTGCTGCTAGACCTCACGGCTAACCCCAGCTAGCTAACCATTCTGGATATTGCTAGCTTAGCTCTTGTATCTAGTTTACCTAGCGTTGAGTGCTTTGTGCTTAATTTAATTTATTTTTTATTTAACCTTTATTTAATTAGGCAAGTCAGTTAAGAACAAATTCTTATTTACAGTGACGGCCTACCAAAAGGCAAAAAGCCACCTGCGGGGATGGGGGCTGGGATTAAAAATAACAAATACAAATATGGGACAAAACACACATAATGACAAGAGAGACCACAACACTACATAAAGAGAGACCTAAGACAACAACATAGCATGGCAGCAACACATGAAAACATAGCATGGTAGCAACACAACATGACAACCACATGGTAGCAGCACAACATGGTAGCAGCACAAAACATGGTACAAACATTATTGGGCACAGACAACAGCACAAAGGGCAAGAAGGTAGAGAAGCAGCCACAACTGTCAGTAAGTGTCCATGATTGAGTCTTTGAATGAAGAGATGGAGATAAAACAGTCCAGTTTGAGTGCTTTTTGCAGCTCGTTCCAGTTGCTAGCTGCAACGAACTGAAAAGAGGAGCGACCCAGGAATGTGTGTGCTTTGGGGACCTTTAACATAATGTGACTGGCAGAACGGGTGTTGTATATGGAGGATGAGGGCTGCACTAGGTATCTCAGATAGGGGGGAGTGAGTCCTAAGAGGGTTTTATAAATAAGCATCAACCAGTGGGTCTTGCGACGGGAATACAGATATGACCAGTTTACAGAGGAGAATAGAGTGCAGTGATGTGTCCTATAAGGAGCATTGGTGGCAAATCTGATGGCCGAATGGTAAAGCATGTCTAGCCGCTCGAGAGCACCCTTACCTGCCGATTTATGAATTTCATCTCCGTAATCTAGCATGGGTAGGATGGTCATCTGAATCAGGGTTAGTTTGGCAGCTGGGATGAAAGAGGAGCGATTATGATAGAGGAAACCAAGTCTAGATTTAACCTTAGCCTGCAGCTTTGATATGTGCTGAGAGAAGGACAGTGTACCATCTAGCCATACTCCCAAGTACTTGTATGAGGTCAAGATCTAAACCCTCAGAGGTAGTAATCACACCAGTTGGGAGAGGGGCAACTCTTCTTACCAAACCACATGGCCTTTGTTTTGGAGGTGTTCAGAACAAGGTTAAGGGCAGACAAAGCTTGTTGGACACTAAGAAAGCTTTGTTGTAGAGTGTTTAAAACAAAATTAAAGGGGCCAGCTGAGTATAAAACTGTATCATCTGCATGTAAATGGATAAGAGAGCTTCGTACTGCTTGAGTTATGTTGTTGATATAAATTGAGAAGACCGTGGGGCCTAGGATCAAGCCTTGGGGTACTCCCTTGGTGACAGGCAGTGGCTATGACAGCAGATGTTCTGGCTTTATACACTGCACTCTTTGAGAGAGGTAGTTAGCAAACCAGGCCAAAGATCCCTCAGAGACACCAATACTCCTTAGACAGCCCACAAGAATGGAATGGTCTACCGTGTCAAAAGCTTTGGCCAAGTCAATAAAAATATCAGCACAACATTGCTTAGAATCAAGGGCATTGGTGACATCATTTAGGACTTTTAAGGTTGCAGTGAAACATCCATAACCTGAGCGGAAACCATATTTCATACCCAAGAGAATACTATAGACATCAATAAAGCCAGTCAGTAGATTATTGACCAGTTTTTCCAACACTTTTGATGAACAGGGCAAAATAGAAATTGGCCTATAACAGTTAGGATCAGCTTGATATCCCCCTTTAAATAAAGGTCGCACCGTGGGTGCCTTCCAAGCAATGGTAACCTCGCCAAAGAGGAAAGACAGGTTAAAAAGGTCAGAGAAAGGCTTGGCGATGATAGGGGCAGCAACCTTAAAGAAGAAAGAGGTCCCAGGTCTCCAGGTCTTAATAATTGAGCCGGCACCATTATGTGGTGATCCGGTCCACGAGACGGCTTGAAACAGGCTAGCTAACGCGACAAGTTTGGCTTCTGCCTGCCAGGCAAACCCAGGCCCCGTGGCAGCCCGTTAGTCACTGCAACTTGCCCCAGCCTCACAGTACGGAGGGGGCAACAAGCTGGTCTCAGTGACACAGCATACTGCCAATACCCAGGCTTAGCTCTTGAAAAGAGGCAAACCTGGAGCTAAACAGACAAATAAAAAGGCAAACCTGGAGCTAAACAGTCATTTGCTGTGGCCGTAGCAAGGTTGCGCCCTCATAAACTCCTTAAGGGGGAGGATAGTGAGTAAAGCCTAAGGCTTCCTTGCCCTACCCTGTCTCTCGTGTTTAACGTAAGCCGTCCCTCCTCGTCGCAGGATTCCCTATGTGGAAGCACAGTTTCATGACATTTCTCATATGGGAAGATGGAAGATATGCACTCTTACCTCCAAGTGCCATCCCCCTTGGACTCTCCCCTCGGCACCTTCTCAGGTTCTAGCCAGGGATGGAAGTCAGCATGTCAGCTTTCCCTCCGGTCTCTTCTGACGTAAGGAGCTGGATGACAGATTGCCATTTACCCCTTTCCCTTGCCTTACAGCCATGTCTACTATAATTGTCTATTGCGTGAGCAACAGTAAAAACTGGCTCACGTGGGCAACTCCTTGGTACTGCCACCAGGAGGTGCTATCACTTTAAGTGAGCGAGGCAGGGAAGAGAGCTGACACAATGCCCCGTTTTCATAACGATAAACAAGGAAACAGATTTTCCGGGGGTTCTCTCTGAAGACCACCATAACCCACTGGGTTTCTCTGGATCTTTTTTTGGCAATCTTATGGCAACATAGCTCTATTAATATAGAACTCATTCTATCGCGCTATAGGACGGTCAGTACAGTATTCCTTTACTTGATCCGAGGAAAAAGGGGGGCTTAACGGAGCCCAGCCCAGACAGCTATCTGGTATACCCCAAGTCCACTACGCTCTGACGTTTTTTTCTCATCCCATTCCTACCTGTGCTTGGTTCACACAGTCAGGTATTTGCTGGCTCTTACCTTCCCCTTTGGGAACGAGTGGCTGGGGAAGGGCTCCGGCTGGGGTATGACCAAGACAGAACAGACACATACACAGCTGATCTTTTTCTTAGAATTAGGACATCTGTGTAACGAGCATGTTTCCAGTGATACTGTATAGCCATACCTATCAGACCTGGGATAACTATAGATTTAACTATGTTTTGTGGAAAGTATTTTTAAAAAATTGGGAACAAAAAAAGTTAAGTAACTACTTTTTAAAACTGTTTTAATAGAGATCTGAGAAAGCAACTACTTAAAAACAAATATTTGAATACAGATCTCAGGAAGTGACTACTTTTCAGAAACTATTGGATTGGTTGCCTTCAACTACTGGCAGGGCTGTATCTGGAACTGCATGTTGAAGATAGAAATAGAATGAATAGAGCACACACAACCCTCTATACTATTCCAATATATCTGAAAGTCATATTTGATCTCCACAATACATTTCTATCTGAACATTCTGTAAATGTCCATTGCCCCAGGTGTACATTATCAAGTCAAACCAAAATCCAATGATACTTAGTACAGATAAATATAAATAAGTTGTGATGCTCATATACTGACTGTATAAGAACTTGAACTTGATGTCAAGTGTTACTGTATAACCTTATGTCTCACTCATTCTGAAAATATATTTGTTATTCATTTTGAAGCTGCAAAAGGGGTCTACTCTAATGTTGAGGAGATTCCATGTCCCCCTCCATTTAATTGTAGCCTATAGACTATATTAAGATTCACTTCTAAAAGCCCTCAAAACCATGTGCTTATGATCATCATATATTTATACTAATTCAACTAACTGTTGTAGTTTTTGGTTCTTCATCAAATATTTGGCAGCCAGCAAATATATATTTTTTATATATTTTTTTATAACTTGCATAAATTCAAATACTTTCAAATATTACTTAGTTTCAAAATACTTTCAAAAATGAATCGTTTTTCTGAGACCTATATTTGAATATCAATGAAAATAGTTGCCTATTAGTTGAAACTCTATATAAACTATATTCGACTACCGCAAGTATTTGTGTATTTTCAAATAAAACTGAAAAATACAACTATTTTCTGCCCAGGACTGGACACCATGACTCAATACTGGAACACACAAATTGGTTTCATCCTTATGAGTACATGCAAATTGTTTCCTGAGGTGGTTGTCCGTGGCAATACTTTTGACATTGAGGGAAACTCCTCAGCTGATGAGAGCACATAGATGAGAGAGGGAGATTTGTCTCTGTCACTGCTGGAAATGGGCACCTGAGGATTCAGACAATCTCATGGACATTCCACATGCTGCATGGATCCCATACCAAGGACATGTAACTTATTGGGTTGAGTGGGAAAAGTCTTTTCTAAAACAGAATTGCAAGTCTATTATAAGGAACAGGCAAATGACAAGCAATGTCTGTCTCTTTTCCATTGCTGCCTTTATAGAAATTAGATTTGTTTTTCAAAAACTAAAATGCCATAAGGAAACGTGATGGGCCTCAGTGTGCCATAATTGTTTTGTGTCGACCATCTCCGTTCAAACTTTTATTGAATTTACCCACCTACGTAAGTAGATTGTGATTAAGCAGAAATAATAACCAGCAAATTTCAGGTTGCCGTCTGTGCCCCAGGTTTTCATCCATCAGGCTTGCCAGATGAGCGGCCATCTAGTATAACAGCCAACTAGTTAAGACTGAAAGCATCGACGCTTCAGGCGGCATAAGATGACAGTGAGACCTGTGTCCTCCTCAACAGCAATTCATATTTATATTAACATATCAAATCAAATTTTATTTTATTGGTCACATACACATGGTTAGCAGATGTTAATGCGAGTGTAGCGAAATGCTTATCCTTTCCCACAGCAGCAAATGCCACTAAGATGTGATTTTATACAAAGAAGATAAAGTCTAAGAAATTCATGCTTCAGGCTCCCTGAAGTAGTCATGAGAATGGATGGAGCCCCGGGCAAATTAACTTTGTCAAATGATACCTTTAACTTGGGTGAGGGAAAATGTGAAAGAAATGGAGCTTTCAAGATTGGAAAATTGGACGTACCTTCATGTGTCTGACTTTCTTAGCTTCCTAATGCTAGACAAACTATCTTTTTCTATATTCCACATAATAAAGAAGATAGAAGAGCATACCCGGTAATGAGCCCGTCTTTTGTGGGCTACGGTACCAAACTTAGATAGAGAAATGTCAACGTGGATGAAAAAAAATCGACCGTCTCTCGTCTCGTCTGTTGTATGGAGACTGATCTAATCAGCACAGAGATCCTGCCGGACACCCGTTAGCCACGCAGCACTAGCTAGCGGTATTGTTACAGCGTCTTCACAGGACTGTGTCATGACAAACAAAGCCGCCAAGCAGTATCTTCTGGAGGAATAACTCGCCTGAGAGAAATAGAGAGCCTCAGTGATCCTCACAGACACAAGGGTCACAGTGTCACACTGGAAACGTCGATTTAATTGGCATATACATTAACACAGCTGCTGATTTACTTCCAATGTACTGTGGAGAATATTGCGATGGCAGATTGAGGCTTCATGTGGCCTGGAAGGTAGGAACCTGTCTATGTGATGTAAATAATGATCTTCATTTTTTTTCTCTGCTTTCTCAGTTTCTCTCAGCGCATGTTTGATGGAATTCTAGCCTCAGACTACTTTCACCCTCTAAAATACTTGTTGTTAGGAAGCGACCTGAAATTTAGCTGCAAGCACTTATCCAATACGTTTGTAAACACTTGAATTGCAATAGCTATGGATACTAATATACCACCAGACACATTCAAAACAACTTAATCAACTAATTCTAATAGTCAAAATCTCCGGTGCCAACTGACAGATGGCAGATATTGTGGTCTTTGTTTACTATAGAGAAATCTATCAATTCAAATGTGTGCTCAACGAGTGGACGCAAATAAAGGTGATTGGCCAAGCACACTAGTCTGATCCAATCAGAAAGGCCATTACTGTTCACAGATCTTAACGCTTGACCATAAATGGTCGAATGAGACCGAGCCACAACATCATCTCCATTTGGCCATAAAAATCACTTATTTGAATGATAGAGAAAAAAAAACAATACATTTTACATAAGCAAAATTCTGCATATAAATTGATATTTGACGCCAACTCCGATGAAGAGGACTTATGAATCTCTGGCTGCATTTATGATGGTAATGAAAAGCCATAAGCTCACCATGAATAAACATGACGGCAGCATATAATAACATCAGGTAGGCATATGCCCCAGGGGCAGAGGTAAACACACAAACAAGGCTGAGCAGAGAAGCAATAAGTAATTGCACACACTACAATCACCTATCCATGTAATGTACCCTTGGGATGGATGAGTTTTGGAACTGTTTTAAAAATCTTGTAAATTGGGCTGTTAGATTTATGAATATACATAATGCATTACACTGATACAGTTAAATCTATAGGGGGAAAATGAAAATAGCCCTAGTTCATAGCAGTGCATATTTGTTCTCTTCAAGGTGCTGGCTGTGGCAAGATGAATTTTGAATTTTGGTTTATCGGGTGTGCTGTGTTGAATAGGAATTTTATCTATCTGAGAGTGAAATCATAACATAAAAAAATGCTCACAAGACTTGTACAAATTGCACAAAGATGTGCACAAATATGTGTGTTGCGCATGCGTTTCTCAAATTAGGATTTGGCCCTGAGAGATGAAAAGAGACCCAACAGTTATGAGGACGATCAGTCTTATTCATTACCAATTCACATTGATAAATCACCCTTACTATAAACAACAAAACATCTAGTTTATTTCAGTTTACCTGACAACAATGTTTTTATGAAACCTGAAGGTTCCTTCCTTCAGACTAGCTCACTAGCGCAGTCCTTATGCTTATCCATACTGTAGCAGATGGGAGGTTACCAGGTTTCTACCTTCTCTGTACCTGGGCTGACCCCTGCCAGCTGTTTGGAAAGATAAGGCTCCAACTGAAAATAGTCTGTCTATTTTGGGCAAAGCCTGCAATTCAAGGTGCTTGATGCTATAACGTCAACATCTTGAAGGGAAAAAGCCAGGGTTGGGCTCAATTCAATTTCAACTCGAGGAAGTTCTTCATGAATTGAACAGTCCACACAGAAAAATAATGGGTGATTTCAATTGATAAATTGAATATCAGTTCATTGGATTTCAATGTATCTCTCTGAACTGACTGAATGGGGATATAATTGGTCCCCATCTGGCTGTTTACAGTGCAGTTAACTCCCTCCTTCATCCCAGTCTCTGGCATGACATCTGCCTGTCTCACCAAGCCAACAAGCATCTACAGTGAGAGCAAAGCTGATCTTACATTCAATCAAACAAAGAGGTGCAATGGGTTGGCACTCAAAAATGTCGCATAAAGCTTCCTTCATTATTCAATGTTTAAAATGTTTTACTGCATCAGGGATAGCGTACACAGACATTTTGGTTTCACCAAGGTCAACCTGCAGATTGATGTGCCTCACAGAGTGGAGTCTTACATTCACAACGGCAGATATACTTTTGAGGAGATGGGAAACGTTGCCCATTCATTCCCACTGAAGGTCTGAAAATCCAGCTAAGGATGCCAACCTGCTGGTGCTTTTACCATGTACAGTAGCATGTTGGTACCACAGGTATTATATCTTTGCGAAGTACATCAATGCATATGAACTGTATTACCTATCAGCTGACTATGGTCAAGATGTATTTTGTGACCGTAGAATACTTTGTCGACCTTCCAACTATGAAAATGTCCTGGCGTGTTAATAGAAATTGCCGACCTCGTCTTTGACCGGCTGACCGTGTGGTGACAGAGGGGATGGCAGGTGTGTGTGCATGTGTATGTGTGTATGGTAAGGTTTACAAGTCGTAGGTCCATAGCGCCAAGCCTGACTGAGGAGAAAGTGGAGAGCAGCAGGCCACAGGTCGTTAAAGATTCCAGTCAGACACAGCTATCGTCGGTATGTATAATTATTTTAAAATGAGTTTAGGTGCTAAATGAACCTCCGACTGAGCTAAATTAAATCCCACAGCTATCGTTAGAAAGGTCGCCATTAAAGAGCCCTGTGTTGGGAAATTGGCTCCAAGATTCTTGGCCAGATAAAGGGGATATTTTTAATTTCCTACTGGGCTTGCTCATTCTGATCCGCGAGGCTGTAGGGCAGCAAAACGCACCATTAATTCCGTTTGAAGGCAGGTTGCCATCACGGATCATTTAGCTTTGTCCCGTCCCCCTAATGATCAAGGTGAAACTTCTTCCTTGTGCTTATAAAACATTGTGTTTCATCCAGCTATTGATACACTGAATTATTTACCAATGGTGTATGCCGTTCACGAAGACATGAAAGAAATAAAGCCATTCACAGATTGCTTTTGACCAATCCACACCTTCCACCTTCTATTTCCACTCCCTCATTCCCTTTGATTCCTCTCCATTCACGCCCTAGCCATATTGGCTTTCGTCATAACTAACCACGAGATGATTGGTTTTCTTTCCCCACCCCTGGCTAAAGGCTGTCACGTCCACTCAGCTCGGTGTCTCAGTGCCATGGGGATCAATGGTCAAGAAGGCAATTCGCCTCATTTGCATAAACAAAACATCTATGACCAACGTAGAAGCCAGACAGACGCAGGCATGCCGCTTGTCTCTGGTAGAAGATGACACTCTTTATGCTTTTTGAAATGTTTTTTATTTTACTTCCCTTTTCTCCCCAATTTCATGATTTCCAATTGCAATCTGACAACCGAATTCAGCTTGCAGGCGCCCAACCCGTCACAAGGAGTCACTAGCCCCCCCCCCCCCCCCCTCCAGTGTGATTATAAAACCTGCCGACAAAGGAGGTGCTTTAGTGATACTAAATGCAGCAGACTATGAAAAGGAAACCCTGAGACAACTTAGTGATGATGCATTTTACAAAAGACTCCCAAAGGACCCTACTAATCAATTCAAGTCTCTGATCCATGACAACTTGTCTAAATCTTTGAATGAAGGGGAAATTACAAAGACAGAATATGAGTATATGAAAGTTGACTGCCCAACCACACCTGTCATATACGCTCTACCCAAAATTCACAAGAGCATGACACCACCTACGTATACCAGGCAGGCTCATTGTGAGTAGTAACGGATCTCTGACAGAGAATATCTCTACCTTTGTAGACCATTTTGTGAAACCCTGGGTGATCTCCCTCCCCACGTAAACTAGAGAATCTACTGATTTTATTCATCTTTTGAAATCTGTGGACCATATACCTGAAAATTATATTCGGTGTACTTTTGATGTTACCAGTCTATATACTAACATCCCCCATCATGGTGACCTAGAGGCCCTCATGTTCTACCTCAATGAGCATCCCCCTAATGCTCTACCCAGCACCAATTGTATTGTGGATTTGGCTGAACTGGTACTAACCTCCAACTATTTTCTCTTCAGAGGAGACTCTTTCCTCCAGACCAAAGGGACAGCGATGGGGAGCACTAAGGCTCCTCATTATGCAAACCTATAGCTAGGAATGTTTGAAAAACAGGTGGTGCTGAATCCAGACCTTAACCCCTTTCTCTCCAATATTCTCCCAATTCTGAGATATTTGGATGACATTTTGGTGACCTATACAGGGACACAGGAAGAACTTTTAGAATTCCGTGCTTATCTAAACTCGATGAATGAACACCTTCACTTCACCATTAACTATGACCTATCACAAATCAGTTTTCTTGACGTGATGGTTATTAATGACAAAACCTCCCTCTCTACAGATCTCTTTAGGAAACCTGCGGACAAGAATACCCTCCTTAGAGGTGACAGCTTTCATCCACGTCCACATTAAAAGTCTCCCTAGAAGTCAATTCAGTCGCATCAGAAGAATATGCAGCTCTGATGCTTCTTATTAGAACCAGACCACGGACCTCACACAAAGGTTTAAAGAAAGGGGGTACAAAGACAATTGGGTAAAACATGCCAATGATCGTTTTGAAGGACTAACACAGTTGGAAAGCCTTCAACCAGAAAAAGAAAAAGAAAAAGCAGAACATGTCCTATCATGCTTCACCCGATACTCACCATTGGGGAAGGCATATAAGATCATTATCAGGAAGCACTGGTACATTATTGATACTGACCCACAATTTAAACCCATTTTTAAATATCCCCCACGTATGATCTTTAAAAGACCCCCAAACGTGAGAGACATTGTGGTTAAATCTGATTACCCACCAGAGAAAAGGGAAACTTTCTTGGACAAGGTTACAGAGGGTAATTACAAATGTGGCCAATGTGCTCAATGCAGCTTCACGTATAAATGCAACTAATTTACCCACCCCCACACAGGACAAAGATTTAAGATCATTTTACCTGCATGTCCACCAATGTTATTTACATGTTGAATGTCCTTGTGTTCTGTCTTACATAGGGAAAACCCATAGAAGCCTTAAGACACGGATCAGTGAGCACCGCAGCAATATACGGACAGGTGAGACAAGAAATCCGGTTGCTGTTTTTTTTTGTACAAGCTGGACATCCTATTAGCTCTCTGAGATACATAGGAATAGAAATGGTCAACATGTCACACAGGGGAGGGGACATTGAGAGGAAACTTCTTCAAAGGGAATCTTTCTGGATCCACAGGCTCAACACACTGTCTCTTCTTTGCCTAAACGAGGAGTTTGACTTGAAACCGTTTTTATAGTTTCAATATGTCCAAATCTTTTTTTGTTTTTTTTAAATCCTAATTGAATATTGTATGTGTATGTATATTATTGTAAATATTAATCACATTCCTTGTGTATGCTCATATATTTTGATACATTGAATGTTAATATTGTGAACCTATCTCATACCTTTTTAACCTCCTGTTTCAGGAAGTGATGTCACTGAACTGCCCCTATATATAGGACCTTCCACCCCCACCTGGGATATGGATGCCTGATGAAGACCTAAGGGTCAAAACGTTGTTGTAAATAAATACCACCTGTGTGCATGAGCAGCAGTGTGCAGCGTTTTCCTGTCTGTTTCCCATGAGTTTGCCTACAACTCCAGCACCTGAAAAAAGTACCTGGATGTGCATATGTTCTTCAGCTTTTGTGTCATAAAGAACTACAAATACCATGATGATCTGAACGAGACTGCCGAATCGAGGCAAAAGTAAGAATCTCTGGATTAAATATTTTGTAATGAATAAATTGGCAAAATTTCTTTAAATGGACAATTCTGTGAACTGTCTTGTGCAAGTTTGAAATTAACACAATACCTGTTAACGAAGGCGTCAGATAGAGATGACGTGCAGGAGCTGGCAGGGAGTTGTATTCTTGCATGATGTCTACTTTGATGCTAATTAGCATTTTCAAATCTGAGAGTAAATAGAGCCGCATACTGTATATTGATAATAGTCACCTTGTCCTAGAGAGATTTACATGGTTATCAAAATGCCACGCCAGGGTAAGCCTACATGAAACACAGCCCTTACTTTAAGTGTTTCTAAAATTCCCTATGGGAAAAATGAAGGGTGGAAAAACAATTGGAACCATTTCCCTGTTTGACCGCTAGGTTATATGGGTATTATGACACCTCCACTGTTGGGCTCTACTACCATCAAGTGGGATCCGGCTCCGAGGATTGCAGATTCAGTCCCAGTGCTAGGCACTGATTTAATAGTTTTCTGGTTTAACCCTATCCCAAACCTTAATCCTTACCCAAACTTAACTGACTCCCCCTGGACAAACGTTGAATACTGAAGTGAGACGTGATACCTTGTTGCTTTAAATGTCTCAGAAAGACACTCAACACAGGAGAGAGGGCTAAACGTCTCTCTGAAGCAGATTATATATAGCCAGTGATTAAGGCAGATGGGAACATGACCTACATGCATAACAACATTCCTCTCACTTCTGATGCTCTGCCACAGGTTCAGGACGTTACAACTGGGAGAATCAGACTAATTATAACACCAGAGTCATGGTGTAGTTCACAGCACACCTTATTATTAATATAGCACTCATTATTGGGTTATTGTTTTGGGGAGTCAATGACACAACCCAGTGAACCTCTTGTGCTTGGCCTGCCTGTGCCTCGTCATCTGTGCTCAGGTTAAGACGATTACTCCCCACTCCACTCGCGGGTCCATCAGATTGCATTTTTAAACAGATATCACACTGTTGATGGGCCCAAAAAAGCCACACTCCCCCCTGGGAACCACTTGGGGATGGGAGAGAGGGGGAAGAGAAGAGAAAGGGCTTCCTCCATCCCCATCAATCTTTTGGGTCCAGTCCCGCTGCTGCTGCTGCTGGCTGCCAATGCCTGGGAATCTATCTATCCGGCAGGCAGCTGGGAGCAGCTCTTGCTGGGATTCAATTGAGATCCTTTTATCAGCCACCTGAAGTTGATTTAACAGCCATGATCCTCTGTAGCCGAGGTGTGTTAATCCAGCCTTACCTTCCCTCACATCCTTCCCCCATCACTAGCCCCCTGTACATCCCATTACTCAGAAAAGGCTGTGCTGTCTTCTCTCTGACAGGGACGGAGGAGGGTGGCAGTCAGCAACAGAGAACAGACAGGATCAAAAGTGGTTGCCAAAAAGGGTTGTATGGATGTAGTTGGATAGGTATATTCCTGAATAGAGAGGGTCTGAGATGGAAGGTGGACAGTCTGTCCTTGGAGGGGTTTGAGAGTCTGAGGAAGGTTAAATACAGTGCATTCGGAAAGTATTCAGACCCCTTGACTGTTTCAAAATGTTGTTACATTACAGCCTTATTCTAAAATGGATTAAATTAAATGTTTCAATCTACACACAATACCCCATAATGACAAAGTGAAAACAGGTTATTATACATTTTTGCAAATGTATTAAAAGTAAAAAACAGAAATACATTATTTACATAAGTATTCAGACCCTTTGCTATGAGACTCGAAATTGAGCTCAGGTGCATCCTGTTTCCAACTTGATTGGAGTCCACCTGTGGTAAATTCAATTGATTGGACATGATTTGGAAAAGCACACACATGTCTATATAAGGTCCCACAGTTGACAGTGCATATCAGAGCAAAAACCAAGCCATGAGGTCGAAGGAATTGTCCATAGAGCTCCGAGAGAGGATTGTGTCAAGGCACAGATCTGGGGAAGGGTTCCAAAACATTTCTGCAGCATTGAAGGTCCCCAAGAACACAGTGGCCTCCATCATTCTTAAAAGGAAGACGTTTGGAACCACCAAGACTCTTCCTAGAGCTGGCCGCCCGGCCAAACTGAGAAATCGGGGGAGAAGGGCGTTGGTCAGGGAGGTGACCAAGAACCCAATGGTCACTCTGACAGAGCTCCAGAGTTCCTCTGTGGAGATGGGAGAACCTTCCAGAAGGACAACCATTTCTGCAGCACTCCACCAATCAGGCCTTTATGGTAGAGTGGCCAGATGGAAGCCACTCCTCAGTAAAAGGTACATACCAGCCTGCTTGGAGTTTGCTAAAAGGATCCTAAAGGACTCTCAGACCATGAGAAACAAGATTCTCTGGTCTGATGAAACAAAGATTGAACTCTTTGGCCTGAATGCCAAGCATCACGCCTGGAGGAAACCTGGCACCATCCCTACGGTGAAGCATGGTGGTGGCAGCATCATGCTGTGGGGATGTTTTTCAGCGGCAGGGATAGGGAGACTAGTCAGGATCAAGGGAAAGATGAACAGAGCAAAGTACAGAGAGATCCTTGTTGAAAACCTGCTCCAGAGTGCTCAGGACCTGGGGCGAAGGTTCACCTTCCAACAGGACAACGACCCTAAGCACACACCCAAGACAATGCAGGAGTGGCTTCGGGACAAGTCTCTGTATGTTTTTGAGTGGCCCAGCCAGAGCCCGGACTTGAACCCAATCGAACATCTCTGGAGAGACCTGAAAATAGCTGTGCAGCAATGTTCCCCATCCAACCTGACAGAGCTTGAGAGGATTTGCAGAGAAGAATGGGAGAAACTCCCCAAATACAGGTGTGCATCATACCCAAGAAGACTTAAGGTTGAATACGTTCAGAATGCACTGTATGCATATTAACTTCTTCACAGTTTAGGAAACTGAACAGAGCAAAATTGAGCGCCAGACTGAGAGAAGAGATTGCACAGTTTTGTTACAAATTAACAATCCAAGATTATAGACAAACGTAATACAGTCTGGTTGGTAAATATGATATTCACACATTGAAGTAAATCACCCACTACGTCTTCCAATAATGGTGTCAGAGAGGGTATCAGTGACAAAAATGCTGTATGTTTTTGAAAAAATGTTACAGCTACTGTATTCTATGATAAAACACAATGCATTATTAACCAGACTGGGCTCCTTCCTACTCAGTGATGTATGGGTCCATTCACACCCTGTAGAACAGAGCCCTCCATCGCTGTCGTAGGAGTCAGGCTCCGCAATCTCCCTCTCTCTCTCACACTCACACCATACAACACACACACACATCACACAACACACATGTACGCACGCACACACACACAAGTACACACCCAAATTGCTTCTTTAAAAGGCAACGTTTTCTTTTTTACAACCACATCTACATTTTGTATGTAAATGGGATGTTATAGAAGGGTCCAGAACACTTTTTTGTGATTTCACTTATTTTAGATAAACAGCCCAAACAGCGGATTCACTTCCTTATCCTCATTGTGCAGTATGGGGGTCCTGAAAAACATGAACAAACGCTGGGAACAAAATCTGGGTCTAATCTGGGTCCACACTAGTGGTGAAACTGCTCAGGTTCAAAGATGAGGAGATTCTCAGGAAAGCCAAGTGCCTGAAGGGAACCAAAATCTTCATCAATGAAGACTTCTCAGAAAAAGTACGCCTCAAAAGAAAGAAACTGCTGCCACGACTAATTGAAGAACAAAAGAAAGGCAACATCGCATACCTGAAGTATGATCATCCGGTCGTTCACCCCGCCTCTCGTAGGTATATGACAAGTGACTCAGCTATAGTCCACTGATTTGACACACACGCACACACACATATTTACTCTATTTGTTCATCTGTTTCACCTAACCTCATGACCAAAAACACACATTGCTCTAAATGGCATAACCCTCTGAAGTCTGCAGTGGTGTTATGTGAACTGTCTCAATGTGCATTCCATAGGAAGTGCACCCCTGTTGATAAAACTAACAAAAATGTGTGGTTGTATTGGAGGCATTTCTATGTTTCTGTTCCACTCTCTGGTTGATTCCGACTGCATATCTCTCTCAGTTGGGAACATATCAACCCTGATAACAAGATCTTTAACCCGTTAGATATTAATGAAGCGAACGATAAATGTAATGACTGTGTTGATCCAGATTCAAATTTCCTGAAACTTACTAGAAATAATTCCATCACTTGTGATTACTATAACGTTACGCAATTGAACAACCCGTACGGGAGTATCTCATTCCAAGACGAGCTTGTTTTCGACCTTTCATTTGAATGTCCGCAGTCTTCCTAAAAATCATGACCACATTGTTCATGATCTGTCTTCTCTCAGTCATGAATTTCCCATTGTTGCCCTTTCAGAAACATGGTTGACTGAAGAGACAACTGTGCTTTATGACATGTCCTCTTATAATGCTGTTCACCGCTGTCTTCTACCGTACTTCCCATTCACATCAAATCATTTTTGATTGACTAATCAATGAAGCCAACCCAGGCATGGACAAATTGTATGATTGGTTCCAGATAAACAAATGATCTTTCATGTAAAATCTTTATTGTATCCACGAGTAAGAATAAGAAATATTGTAAAAAAATAAATAATTAAAGTCACAAGTCGCATCCACTAGATTCCTCTGAGTTCTAATTGCTGAAAAATGATACTGGAAAGATCATATTCAATTTGTCTGCAGCAAAGTGATGAAATCTGGTATCATCAGAAAGATATGTGGTGTGGTTTATCAGGCTTGCTTCCTAACTCTATTCTGTAGCTTAATTTACCTATATCTAATTTACTGTAATACTGTCTGGGCCAGTACACACTCCTCTTACCTCCACACATTACTCATCATACAAAAGACATTTGCAAGACTAGCCACCTCCTCTAATTACCTAGCTCCATCTGCACCTTTTGTTTAAGAAACAATATCTTGTCTATTTACAACATTAATGTACACCAATTATGCGTTTTCATCTACAAATGCTCATACCTCCCAGACAGTTTACCTAAACCCTTCAATGGATTCTTCCAGGCTAATTCTGAAATCCATCTATATAACACAAGACACTGCGATAACCTCTAGCCTCCCCTCTGTCACACCTCACATAGTCAATTCTCTAATCAGATACAGAGGTACCATACTCTGGAATTCATATCTTCACATTGCAAAAAAACTCGTCATCCCTAAATGACAACTCAGTAATCTCCTCCATATAGCTCAACTCTCACACACTCACATCCACACATGCACACACACATTTAATTAAAATATATACCGTTTTTCAGTTCTTTGTGTTTGCTGATCGATTCATTTGTACTTTTATGATTAGTGGGTTTTATCTGTTTTAACAAACCTTTTTGATATTTTTACTTATGTTTTGTATGTAGTTTTTTTGTGGTGTGGTTTTTATATAAGCCCTTGGGCTTCCAACCACACCTGCACACCGTTATTTATTTATTTGTTTTTATCTGTGTTGTTATTTATCACTTATTTTATTTGGTGCAAATAAATTCAACCTTAAACCTTAAACTGTAGATACTAATAGAGTCATGCTTGCCCTGTGAAGGTCTTTCTGGTATTGATAATGGACTGGGGATGGGGAGGAATATTTACCACACATACAGTATACTGTATTATCACAGTTGATGGTGTGCCAATGTGGTCCTCCAGCATAGCCTACTGACAGGCCCTGATTTTAGCTTGCCAGAGAATGACAGCATATACATTCTTTGAACAAGTAATTCCAAGATAAGTCTTTGTACATGTAAATCCAAGATAAGGGAAATAAATTAAAAAGACAACACCATCTCTAGTTCCACAAAAGCCTTAATCTGAACACCTAAATTGGAAGATTTACTGGTGACTTGTGTTTGGGGGGTAGATGGTTGCTTGGTTTGCGTCCATGGTTCTTACATAAAAAGACAGATGGGAAATGGGTGACCTCATCACCTGAGCATATGCCCCTTCAGCAGGTGAGCAAAGTGGCAGGCTTTAGAAACGCTGTGTCGGAACAAGATGGTCGAATGACTACTGAGTTTCCGTGGTGATCCATTCTGTAATAATGGGAAGCATCACTTACAGTAAATTATAGAAGATTGTGTGCATCAATTAACTTTAATTTAAAAAAACATTTGGAGGAGAGCAAATGGATTTGTTAGACAGGCAACTCAAATACCATATATCCCCAAAAAAGTGTAACCTTAAAGGGATACTCCGGGATTTTGGCAAAAATAGTATGCTAGCGGATACCCATAGACTTCCAATCATTGCGCTAACACTAGTTAGCATTGGCTTGCGAAACTACCTCAAACTTCCTTCATACTGGACACAGAGACATAAAAATGGTATCCACACGTTCATTCAGAGTGGGATCGCTGCAACTTAGAGGTATGATCCAATTGTAAGCATTACCAACAGAGCAAATGGGAAAACAAACGAGTAATGGCGGCAGAGGGGAATGGCTGCCATTTTATGGGCTCTTAACCAACCGTGCTATTTTGTTTGTTTTTTCGCATTGTTTGTAACTAATTTTGTACATAATGTTGCTGTTACCGTCTCTTATGACCGAAAAGAGCTTCTGGACATCAGAACAGCGATTACTCACCTCGAACTGGACAAATAATTTTTCTTTGAGTCGAACAATAGGGATTTACTCCAGACAACCGACGAGGCTCTCATCCAAGGCATTATTAGGAGAAAAAGATGGAGATATCGCGGAAGGAGATCAGGGTGCCTTGTAAGGATCCGGCGACGAATGGCTAATATGCCTTTGCCATCAGTACTATTGGCCAACGTACAATCGCTGGATAATAAAGTGGACGAACTACAAGCACGTATATCCTACCAACGGGACATTAAAAACTGTAATATCTTATGTTTCCCCGAGTCGTGGCTGAAAGACGACATGAATAACATACAGCTGGCGGGTTACATACTGTTTCGGCAGGATAGAACAGCTGGTAAGACAAAAGTGACACACCAACAACAACGAGTGAGCCTATAGGGAGGAGGTCAGAGACCTGACAGTGTGATGCCAGGACAACAACCTCTCCCTCAATGTGCTCAAGACAAATGAGATGATTGTGGACTGCAAGAAAAGGAGGATCGAGCACGCCCCCATTCTCATTGACGGGGATGTAGTGGAACAGGTTGAGAGTTTCAAGTTCCTTGGTGTCCACATCACCAACAAACTAACATGGTCCAAGCTCACCAAGACTGTCGTGAAGAGGGCAAGACAAAACCTATTCCCCCTCAGAAGACTGTAAAGATTTGCCATGGGTCCTCAGATCCTCAAAAGGTTCTACAGCTGCACCAGAGAGAGCATCCTGACTAGTTGCATCACTGCCTGGTATGGCAACTGCTCGGCCTCCGACCGCAAGGTACTACAGAGGGTAGTGCGTACTGCCCAGTACATCACTGGGGCCAAGCTTCCTGCCATCCAGGACCTCTATACCAGGCGGTGTCAGAGGAAGGCCCTAAAAATTGTCAAAGACTCCAGCCACGCTAGTCATAGAGTGTTCTCTCTGCTACCGTACGGCAAGCGGTACTGGAGCGCCAAATGGCTACCCAGACTATTTGCATTGCCCCCCCCTTTTACGCTGCTGCTACTCTCTGTTTATTATCTATGCATAGTCACTTTAATAACTCTACCTACATGTATATATTACATCAATTACCTCGACTAACCGGTGCCCCCGCACATTGACTCTGTACCAGTACCCCTTGTACATAGCCTCACTATTGTTATTTTACTGCTGCTCTTTTTAAATACATTTTTTATTTCACCTTTATTTAACCAGGTAGGCTAGTTGAGAACAAGTTCTCATTTGCAACTGCGACCTGGCCAAGATAAAGCAAAGCAGTTCGACACATACAACAACACAGAGTTACACATGGAATAAACAAACATACAATCAATAATACAGTAGAAAAATCTATATACAGCATGTGCAAATGAGGTAGGATAAGAAAGGCAAGGCAATAAATAGGCCATGGTGGCAAAGTAATTACAATATAGCAATTAAACACTGGAATGGTAGATGTGCAGAAGATGAATGTGCAAGTTGAGATACTGGGGTGCAAAGGAGCAAGATAAATAAGTAAATTCAGTATGGGGATGAGGTAGATTGGATGGGCTGTTTACAGATGAGCTATGTACAGGTGCAGTGATCTGTGAGCTGCTCTGACAGCTGGTGCTTAAAGCTAGTGAGGGAGGTAAGAGTCTCCAGCTTCAGAGATTTTTGCAGTTCGTTCCAGTTATTGGCAGCAGAGAACTGGAAGGAGAAGCCGCCAAAGGAAGAATTGGCTTTGGGGGTGACCAGTGAGATATACCTGCTGGAGCGCGTGCTACGGGTGGGTGCTGCTATGGTGACCAGTGAGCAGAGATAAGGCGGGGCTTTACCTAGCAGAGACTTGTAGATGACCTGGATCCAGTGGGGTTGGCGACGAGTATGAAGCGAGGGCCAGCTAACGAGATCATAAAGGTCGCAGTGGTGGGTAGTATATGGGGCTTTGATGACAAAACGGATGGCACTGTGATAGACTGCTTCCAATTTGTTGAGTAGAGTGTTGGAGGCTATTTTGTAAATGACATCGCCGAAGTCAAGGATCGGTAGGATGGTTCGTTTTACGAGGGTATGTTTGGCAGCATGAGTGAAGGATGCTTTGTTGCGAAATAGGAAGCCGATTCTAGATTTAATTTTGGATTGGAAATGTTTAATGTGAGTCTGGAAGGAGAGTTTACAGTCTAACCAGACACCTAGGTATTTGTAGTTGTCCACATATTCTAAGTCAGAACCGTCCAGAGTAGTGATGCTGGACGGGCGGGCAGGTGCGGGCAGCGATCGGTTGAAGAGCATGCATTTAGTTTTACTTGCATTTAAGTGCAAGGCCACGGAAGGAGAGTTGTATGGCATTGAAGCTCATCTGGAGGTTAGTTAACACAGTGTCCAACAAAGGGCCAGTGTCACGTTCCTGACCTGTTTTCCTTTGTTATGTATTTGTTTTAGTTGGTCAGGGCGTGAGTTGGGTGGGTTAGTCTATGTTTTCTATTTCTATGTTGGGATTTTGTGTTCAGCCTGGTATGATTCTAAATCAGAGACAGGTGTGTATCGTTGTCTCTGATTGAGAGTCATACTAAGGCAGCCTGGGTTTCACTTGTGTTTTGTGGGTGTTTGTTTCCTGTGTCAGTGTTTGGGCCACACAGGACTGTTTTCAGGTTAGTCACGTTTGTAGAGTTTCGTAATTTGTAGTGTTTGTTGTTTGTTCATTAAAACATGAATACCTACTACTCCGCATCTTGGTCCGATCCATGCTCCTCCTCGTCCGAGGAGGAGAACGACATTGACAGCCGTTACAGAAACACCCACCAAACCAGGACCAAGCGGATTGGAGAAGGACGGCAAGAACAAAAGCAATGGAGAGAAGAGGAATGGACTTGGGAGGAGATCCTAGACGGTAAAGGACCCTGGGCAAAGGTTGGAGAGAATCGCCGCTCTCGGGAGGAGAAGGAGGCAGCCACAGCCCAGGAGCGGTGGATTGAGGAGGCAGCACGTAAGAGAGGCTGGAAGCCCGAGAGGCTCACCCAAAAATTTCTTGGGGGGGGGCTAAAGGGGAGTGTGGCGAAGCCGGGTTGGTTACCTGAGCCAACTCCCCGGGCTTACCGTGGAGTGAGAGGGCGTCGTACTGGTCAGACACCGTGTTATGCGGTAAAGCGCACGGTGTCCCCAGTACGCGTGCTTAGCCCAGTGCGGGCTATTCCACCTTGCCGCACTGGGAGGGCTAGGTTGGGCATCGAGCCGGATGTCATGAAGCCGGCCCAACGTATCTGGCCTCCAGTACGTCTCCTCGGGCCGGCGTACATGGCACCAGCCTTACAGGTGGTGTCCCCGGTTCGCCTGCATAGCCCAGTGCGGGCTATTCCACCTCGCCGCACTGGCAGGGCTACGGGGACCATTCAACCTGGTAGGGTTGGGCAGGCTCGGTGCTCAAGAGCACGTGTCCTCCTTCACGGTCCGGTATACCCGGTGCCACCTCCAAGTACCAGTCCACCGGTGGCAGCCCCCCGCACCAGGCTGTCTCTCCGGGTTCTCTCTCCAGCTGCTCCCACCTGTCCAGCGCTGTCAGAGCTTTCCTCCTCTCCAGCGCAGCCAGTGCCTATACCACGCACCAGGCTGTCTCTCCGTCTCCTCCCTACAGGTCTGCCAGTCTGCCCAGAACTGCCCGTCTGGACTGAGCCTGCAGAGCCGTCGTCCAGCCAGGACCAGCCAGAGCCGTCCAGCCAGGACCAGCCAGAGCCGTCCAGCCAGGACCAGCCAGAGCCGTCCAGCCAGGACCAGCCAGAGCCGTCCAGCCAGGACCTGCCAGAGCCGTCCAGCCAGGACCAGCCAGAGCCGTCCAGCCAGGACCAGCCAGAGCCGTCCAGCCAGGACCAGCCAGAGCCGTCCAGCCAGGACCAGCCAGAGCCGTCCAGCCAGGACCAGCCAGAGCCGTCCAGCCAGGAGCTGCCAGCCAGTCAGGAGCTGCCGGAGCCAGCCAGCCAGGATCCGCCAGAGCCTTCCGCCAGCCAGGATCTGCCAGAGTCCCTCAGCCAGGACCTGCCAGAGTCCCTCAGCCAGGACCTGCCAGAGTCCCTCAGCCAGGACCAGCCAGAGCCGTCCAGCCAGGACCTGCCAGAGTCCCTCGGCCAGGACCTGCCAGAGTCCCTCGGCCAGGACCTGCCAGAGTCCCTCAGCCAGGACCTGCCAGAGTCCCTCAGCCAGGACCTGCCAGAGTCCCTCAGCCAGGACCTGCCAGAGTCCCTCAGCCCGGAGCTGCCGCCCCTTATCCCGGTGCTGCCCCTTATCCCGATGCTGCCCCTTCATTTAGGTGGGTTTAGTTGGAGGGTGGTCATTGGGAGGGGGATACGGAAGCGGGGAGTGACTATGGTGGGGTGGGGACCTCGCCCAGCGCCAGAGCCGCCACCGTGGACAGACGCCCACCCAGACCCTCCCCTAGACTTTGTGCTGGTGCGCCCGGAGTTCGCACCTTAAGGGGGGGGTTCTGTCACGTTCCTGACCTGTTTTCCTTTGTTATGTATTTGTTTTAGTTGGTCAGGGCGTGAGTTGGGTGGGTTAGTCTATGTTTTCTATTTCTATGTTGGGATTTTGTGTTCGGCCTGGTATGATTCTCAATCAGAGACAGGTGTGTATCGTTGTCTCTGATTGAGAGTCATACTAAGGCAGCCTGGGTTTCACTTGTGTTTTGTGGGTGTTTGTTTCCTGTGTCAGTGTTTGGGCCACACAGGACTGTTTTCAGGTTAGTCACGTTTGTAGAGTTTCGTAATTTGTAGTGTTTGTTGTTTGTTCATTAAAACATGAATACCTACTACTCCGCATCTTGGTCCGATCCATGCTCCTCCTCGTCCGAGGAGGAGAACGACATTGACAGCCGTTACAGCCAGAGGTATACAGAATGGTGTCGTCTGCGTAGAGGTGGATCAAAGAATCACCAGCAGCGAGAGTGACATCATTGATGTATACAGAGAAGAGATTCGGGCCGAGAATTGAACCCTGTGGCACCCCTATAGAGACTGCCAGAGGTCCGGACAACAGGCCCTCCGATTTGACACACTGAACTCTATCGGAGAAGTAGTTGTTGAACCAAGCGAGGCAATCATTTGAGAAACCAAGGCTGTTGAGTCTGCCAATAAGAATGTTGTGATTGACAGAGTCAAAAACCTTAGCCAGGTCGATGAATACGGCTGCACAGTAACGTCTCTTATCGATGGCGGATATGATATCGCATAGGACGTTGACCATGGCCGAGGTGCACCCATGACCAGCTCTGAAACCAGATTTCATAGCGGACAAGGTAGGTTGAGATTCGAAATGGTCGGTAATCTTTCGAAGACCTTAGAAAGGCAGGGTAGAATAGATATAGGTCTGTAGCAGTTTGGGTCCAGAGTGTCTCCCCCTTTGAAGAGGGGGATGACCGCGGCAGCTTTCCAATCTATGGTAATCTTAGACGATACAAAAGAGGTTGAACAGGCTAGTAATAGGGGTTGCAACAATTGCGGCAGATCATTTTAGAAAGAGAGGGTCCAGATTGTCTAGCCCGGCTGATATGTAGGGGTCCTGATTTTGCAGCTCTTTCAGAACATCAGCTATCTGGATTTGGGTGAAGGAGAAGTGGGGGAGGTTTGGGCGAGTTGCTGTGGGGAGCGCAGAGCTGTTGACTGGGGTAGGGGTAGCCAGGTGGAAAGCATGGCCAGCCGTAGAAAAATGCTTATTGAAATTCTCAATTATTGTATATTTATCGGTAGTGACAGTGTTTCCTAGCCTCAGTGCAGTGGGCAGCTGGGAGGAGGTGCACTTGTTCTCCATGGACACTACAGTGTCCCAGAACTTTTTTGAGTTTGTACTACAGGATGCAAATTTCTGTTTGAAAAAGGTAGCCTTAGCTTTCCTAACTGCCTGTGTATATTTTAACTTCTTTAAAAAGTTGCATATCACGGGGGCTATTCGATGCTAATGCAGAACGCCACAGGATGTTTTTGTGCTGGTCAAGGGCAGACAGGTCTGGAGTGAACCAAGGGCTATATCTATTCCTAGTTCTACATTTTTTTAATGGAGCATGCTTATTTAAGGCACTTTTAAGGAATAACCAGGCATCCTCTACTGACGGGATGAGGTCAATGTCATTCCAGGATACCCTGGCCAGGTCATTTAGAAAGGCCTGTTCGCAGAAGTGTTTTAAGGAGCGTTTGACAGTGATGAGGGGTGGTCGTTTGACCGCAGACCCATTACGGATGCAGGCAATGAGGCAGTTATCGCTGAGATCTTGGTTAAAAACAGCAGAGGTGTATTTGGAGGGCGAGTTAGTTAGGATGATATCTATGAGGGTGCACGTGTTTACGGATTTGGGGTTGTACCTGGTAGGTTCATTAATAATTTGTGTGAGATTGAGGGCATCAAGCTTAGATTGTAGGATGGCCAAGGTGTTAAGCATGTCCCAGTTTAGGTCACCTAGCAGCACGAGCTCAGAAGATAGATGGGGGGAAATCAATTCACATATGGTGTCCATGGCACAGCTGGGGGCAGAGGGTGGTCTATAGCAAGCGGCAACGGTGAGAGACTTGTTTCTGGAAAGGTGAATTTTTAGAAGTAGAAGCTCGAATTGTTTTGGTACAGACCTGGATAGTAAGATAGAACTCTGCAGGCTATCTCTGCAGTAGATTGCAACACCGCCCCCTTTGGCAGTTCTATCTTGACGGAAAATGTTATAGTTAGGGATGGAAATTTCAGGGTTTTTGGTGGTTTTCCTAAGCCAGGATTCAGACACGGCTAAGACATCCAGGTTGGCAGAATGTGCTAAAGCAGTGAATAAAGCAAACTTAGGGAGTAGGCTTCTAATGTTAATATGCATGAAACCAAGGCTTTTACGGTTACTGAAGTCAATAAATGAGAGCACCTGGGGAGTAGGAGTGGAGCTAGGCACTTCAGTTCCTGGATTAACCTCTACATCGCCAGAGGAACAGAGGAGAAGTAGGATAAGGGTATGGATAAAGGCTATAAGGACTGGCCGTCTAGCACGTTCGGAACAGAGAGTAAAGGGAGCAGGTTTCTGGGCACGATAGAATAGATTCATTGCATAATGTACAGACAAAGGTATGGTAGGAAGAGAGTACATTGGAGGTAAACCTAGGCATTGAGTAATGAAGAGAGAGATATAGTCTCTAGAGACGTTTAAACCAGGTGATGTCATCGCATATGTGGGAGGTGGAACAACATGGTTGGTTAAGGCATATTGAGCAGGGCTATAGGCTCTACAGTGAAATAAGACAGTAATCACTAACCAGGACAGTAATGGACAAGGCATATTGATATTAGGGAGAGGCATGCATAGCCAAGTGATAGTATGGGTCCAGTGAGTGGTTGGGCTGGCTGGGGACACGGCGATTCAGACAGTTAGCAGGCCGGTGCTAGCAAGCTAGCAGGCCGGGTCTAGCAAGCTAGCATAAGGGCCTTCGAGGGACGTTGCGATGGGGGAAAAGTCTGTTTTTGCCTCCTCGTGCGTTGTGCGTTGACGTCGATAGACCAGTCGTGGAATTAGTAGGGTTCCAAGTAGCAGAGGGGTCCAAGTCCAATTTGCAAAATGGGTATAGTGGTCCAAGAAACTGGCCAGTGGATCAGCTAACAGTCCAATATGCTATAGATAGCTAGCAGGCCGCGGTTAGCAGAATGGGCCTTCAGGGGACGTCGCGCCTGGGGGGTCTGTTGGGATCCTCGGGCAGATTATGTCGGTATTCCAGCCGTGAAGGATCGGCGGGGTTCCGTGCCCCGTACCGGCAGTAGAAGGGGTCTGGATATTGTAGCCGAGGAGTGGGCTTCAGGAGTAGCCCAGGAGCCCTAGCCGGGTGATGGGTCTTGCATGCGCTAGTCCCAGGCTAGTTGGTGCTTGCTCCGGGACGGAAACGTTATTTATTTATTATTATTTGTTACTTTTATTTTTTAGGTATTTTTCTTAAAACTGCATTTTTGGTTAAGGGCTTGTAAGTAAGCATTTCACTGTAAGGTCTACGCCTATCGTATTCGGTGCATGTGACATTTGGTTTGATTCGAAAATGTATTCAAAATGGTTGCCCTCTGCTGGTGATTTGCAGGATAAGCAATGATACAAGTAAAAGGAGGGATGTGATTGGCTACAATATTTCAGTATTAAATGGGCCATAACATTAAAACTAGCAGAGATCCCACTCTGGAACGTTGGTATGCCCGTAGAGTATATTAGGTTCAACAATATATTAAAAAATATGCCAAATTAAAGTAATATGCTTTTATATTTTATATTTTATATATATATATATATTTTTATATTTTTCTTCCGGAGACACCTGAAACCCCACCTCTTTAAGGAATACCTAGGATAGGATAAAGTAATCCTTCTAACCCCCCCCTCCCCCCCCTTAAAAGAGTTAGATGCACTATTGTAAAGTGGTTGTTCCACTGGATATCATAAGGTGAATGCACCAATTTGTAAGTCGCTCTGGATAAGAGCGTCTGCTAAATGACTTAAATGTAATGTAAATGTAAATATATGTTTTTATGCTTTTAGATACAAATGTCAAATATATGTCAACAATCTTTCCTCCAAAGGACCATTCTATGGATATTTTTTATAGGGGGAAACCAACAAATGTTTGTATATTTTTCACTCATGAAGCAACTGGTGGGTACTGAAGAGAACAGAGCAGGAACAGGGTTGAACGGCTATTTCCCCTGGCACTATTTCCTGGAGAGATACTTCCTGGCTGCTTGGCGAAACAAGCGTCAAGGTCACTGTATTAGCTGGCCAGTGAAGAATCAGACAGGCTATAACAGCACCAGTCTACCAGGGAGACATTGGTTGTCAGAGGTCATTCTCAATGACGAACACAATGTGGAGATGGACAAAGCCCAAAGAGAAGCTGGCAAAGTATAAATAGAAGGAAAATAGTTGTAAAAAGTATTACATCTACATACTGTACGTACCTATACATGTAACATTGAAAATATGTACAGTTTTTTTTTTATAACAAATTAAAACCAATCATTAATCTAGTAAGAAAAACAAAAACCCTTTCACCGGCATTCAGGATCCCAATTCTTATTACAATCATTGTTTTCTGGGATTATTTGTCCCAGAGCATACCAGATTACGGCCATTTTTGAAATGACATTAGACACAAAACACCCACTAGACAAAGACATAATAGGAACACACAAATCTCCCGCTACCCTCGCAAAACATTCAGGCAAGCGCACACACATGGACGAATGCACGCAAGTGCACAGGCACGTGCATGCTCACACACACACACACACACACACACACACACACACACACACACACACACACACACACACACACACACACACACACACACACACACACACACACACACACACACACACACACACACACACACTTTCCCAGGAGCTACTGCATTCGGCCAGCCTCCAGTGAGGTAAACACTTTGCCATTAGAGTTTATACTTGTAGGTCAGGTAGGTACTGTAAATGTAGTGGTGGCTCTCCACCATTACTCAAATGGGCAGCAGCATCATACATACACCCACTAGTCTATTGAAGAAGTGAAGAAGCTGTTGGCATTTATCCATATTCCATTTTCCACCACACAGCAGAAAACATATCCAGGATACCCAAACAATAGACCAAGGTATTACATTTGCAGTAGAACACAGGCAAGCATTTTGGCACCAGATCAAATCTGCTAATCAACTTGTTAAGGTGCATTCATCATGTTGAAGTGAATTATAGTTGTATAACTAACTAAAGCCTCTTCAGAAGACATTTGTTGCTTGAATTCAACCTTGGATGGTTGACTTCTTAACTTTTTAGAATACCAAAACTCCCAACATGAATCAGTATTTGTGATTTGATGATGCCAAGTAAGGTTTTGTGAGAGCTCCTGATTTGAAGATAACATTTGTGAACCATCTTGAGATCTCTTGGGGACAGCATGCATCATTCCAATGCAGAAGACACGTTTTTTTTAATGAACCACACAAGTGGAGAAAGAGAACCCAAACTGCTGAGAAAATGAGAGGGAGAGAGAGCAAGAAAAAAAACAAAGAGATTGGAAGAAAGATAAAAGCGAGGAAGAGAACGTGAGCGAGAAAGAGAATAAAAGTGAGACAGGGAGAGAGAGAGAAATAGGGAGGACTTACCCCAACGTGGTCATTGTGACAATGGTGTACCAGAAGGAGGCTGGAATGCTGGTGAACTTGGTCGACGACGACCCCTTCTCTGCGTAGAACATGACCGTGGCGAAGATAATGATGGCCATGGTGAGGGAGAAGAGGAGGAAGCCCAGCTCGGAGGCGCAGCTCTTCAGCGTGTACCCCAGGATCCTGAGGCCCTGCGAGTGGCGGGAGAACTTGAAGATGCGGAACACACGGAACACTCGGAGCGTGACGAAGGCCCCGCTCACATCCTCATTGTCTGTCATCACCAGGCCGATGTAGTAGGGAAAGATGGCTACCACGTCGATGATGCTCATCACACTGCGCATAAATTGGTAGCGGCTGGGTGCGGCGAACAGTCTCATGAGGTACTCCACGGTGAAGATGAGGACGCAGGCTGTGTCCATGCAGAAGAAGGCAATGGTATAGCGCTCACCACACGGCATGTCCTTCTGTGAAGGCGTGGCACCGCAAGGTACCGTCTCTATCACATTGGTGAGGACTGAGATGGCGATGAAGAAGCCGGTGACGTAGTAGAACACCAGGGCCATGGTGGAGGTGTGAGGGTTCTCAAAGGCCCTCCACATTGTCTCTCTGTATGTCATGTTGGGCAGCTTGCAGTCCTTGTTGTCATCCTGGTCATCCTGGAGACGCTCCGCGTTCTCCCGCTTCCGGTCCTTGTACTCTTCGTAGCAGCAGTCGCCGATGATCTCCGGAATGATGCCGAAGAAAGTTAACTCTTCGTCATAGGCCGAGATGCACTCGTAGCGAGGATAGTGCAACTTTCCTGTCCGGTAGAAGTTGAGAATGCTGCGGAATGAGTCTGGGTCCCGGTCGAAAAAATACTCCTTTGTCTCCTCATCGTAAAAAAACTGTTTCTCCGAGCTTCCCAACAGGGTGTCTGGGTAGCGGTCCAGTGTGGTCCTCCAGGTCTGGAAGCGTCGTCCACTCACATTCAGGATGATCAGCTCGTCATGTCTCTTTCTGTGGTCTCTAGGAGCAGTGGGCATGGGGCAGTTGGCCACAGGCATCCAGCCAATAGCTGCTGCCCGTGCAAAGGGAAGCCATGCAGCCACTCCTGCCGCCATGGCGACTCACTCTGTGTTCCGGGTTGCCTTAAAATTACCTGCCATCTTAAGCAGAGAAACAGACAAAACACACAATCAGTAACAACTCATGAACAAAACATTTCCATGATAAGGTGATTGCATGGTACAGTGCCTTCAGAAAGTATTCACACCCCTTGACTTTGTCCAGACTTTGTTCAGACTTTGTCCTTGTGTTACAGCCTGAATTTAAAAGGCATTACATTTAAATTGTTTGTCACTGGCCTACACTCATCATTTTTGTTTATGGAAGACAGACGGAAGACTGAGGGACCACCTGTGCTAATTAGCTATCTAGCATGCTCCGAACAACTGAAATGTGCTGTCATTGAGCAATACTGTAATCTGCAACTGTGATGAAGCTGGTTAAAACAGTGTACAGTAAGTGTACACTCGGTGGCCAGTTTATTAGGTCACCACCCCGTTCCCGAAAATGGTTCGCTCCTACAGACACTTGGCCATACTGTTCGATTGAACATTAAAATGGGCAAAACAAGTGACCTAAGCAGCATTGAGCGTGGTATGATCGTCTGTGCCAGGCGCGCTGGTTCCAGTATCTCACAAATGGCCGGCCTCCTGGGCTTCTCATGGATGACAGTGTCTAGGGTTTACTGATAATGGTGCGACAAACAAAAAACATCCAGTCAGTGGCCTTTTTGTGGAGCGAAAACCGCTTGTTGATGAGAGGTCCAAGGAGAATGGCAAGAATCGTGCAAGCTAACAGGCAAGCTACAAACAGGCAAAAAACGGCGCAGTACAACACTAGTGTGCAGATCGGCATCTGAGAAAGCACAGCTCGTCGGTCCTTGTCACAGATGGGCTATTGCAGCAGACGACCACACTGGATTCTACTCCTATCAGCTAAAAACAAGAAGAAGCAGCTCCAGTGGGCACGCGATCACCAACACTGGACAATTGAGTAGTGGAAAAACATTGCCTGGTCTGATGGTGGTGTACTGGTGTGGGGAATGTTTTCCTGGCACACGTTAGGTCCCTTGATACCAATTGAGTAACGTTTCCATTCCCCAAATAATTCAGGATGTTCTGGAGGCAAAGGGGGGTTCGACCCGGGACTAGATGGGTGTACCTAATAAATATATTTTGCATTTAATTTGATGTGATATGAAAGTAAAGAGATTTATATTTCTACAACCGTATTGCAATTGAGAATCGATTCAGCTTTAGATGGAGTATTTGGCAGTCTCCCTCTGAAAATAACATATAAGGTCATTGGACCTTAAGGACTCTTTAGGCTCTTTAAGAGTACATCTTGGGCTATGGATGCAAGGATTATAACAGGATTCCCTCTGCAAGAACACCACCTCTAAAAGACCTCTAAGCAGGCTGTCAAATACCCTGTCATTTCCAGAGGTCACAGAACAGAATGTTTAAGACAGAGAGGATAATGTGAAGTCTCGTTAGGAAGCTCTGTTAACAGCTATGACAAATAGAAGTGGTCTGTTCAGAATAGAACGAGACCTGTAGCGTCAGAATTAAATACCTGCCATACTGCTAACTATGTATCAGATTTAAGGATAATATGAAGAACGATTGTCAAAATATAGAAAATCCAGTATATTTCTGCTTTTTTATTGCTCATTTAGATGGTACATTTTGACAACATTTCGATAGGAGTGTATACAGATGTTAATTTGACCACTCTTTCGTTGCTGCGAATTTTTCTGCAGAGCAGGAAATACAAACTTGTGGTGCATTCGAGTTTTATAAAGGTTTCTAAAGTTTGGAATTTCCACATTGAAATTTCAGACTTGATTTGCCTTAACAAAAAAATATATCCATTCCTTATAATCCACATATTAATTCACATTTCCTGTTGCTGCATGATTCATTTCCTTCTGTTTGCAAACTGGCTCAGATGAAGAGCCAGTTGAATACAATTCAGTATTTTGATAAATAAGTAAAACATTTTTGCTGGTTTAACATTCCGATAACCATTATCAACTCCACATGTCAGGCTACTTGTAGAAAAAAAACAGACCAGCACATTAGAAACAAATAGGGACAACTCAGGTGCTCAATCAAAGCTTTCTATATCACTTACCGCCAAACAAGGAAAGATCCCAAAAAATGTAATGCGCGATCCTCCAGTAAAATAATTCCTCAGAGGAAAAGCTACATATTCTGAAGGACGCATTGACAAAGAACCTCTGTACGAATAAACGAAACAAGTATAGAGGAACACGAGATGGGGATGGATGTTGATGCGTTGAACGACCGAAACGTGTTGATGAAATTCACCAAAACCTTGGATGTCTTTCTTTAAACCACACCTGCATCTAGTGGCACCTGCGGTTTGGACAGAAAGCACAGATTCATTTTGCAGTCTTCAGGATGATATTCACACCTACCTCATGTCGGTGAAGACTAGAATAGTGGATGATGGACGTAGGAGTCAGTCTCCGCAATCTCTCTCTCTCTCTCTCTCGCGCGCGCGCTCTCTCTCTCTCTATTTCTTTCCTGTGCGCATAGGCTCTCTCCCACTCCCCATCTCCCCTCATAAGTTTACCGTGACGAATCAGTCCACTCAACCAGCTAAACGGACTGATTTGTCAACACTTTATTCACGTTTTTTCTTTCTTCTTAACTTTTTATTAGTTAGTGTGAGAAATTAAATCTTGATTATGCACGCCTTTATTGAGGCAGTTGGTATACTGTGAAATTTCCTCATTCAATTATGTGCAGCACAGTGAGGGAAAGTTGCCTTCTAGAGAAATCTTATCACATGACAGGGTGCAATAACTAGAACACTTGATAGTTTTGATCGAGAAGGGTTTGCAGCGTGCTTTTGAACATTATCTTTATTACAGGGTAATATGTCACGATTAATTGTCATCTCGTCATTTAAACCCACTTATCAAATCGAATGTTTACTCTATAATGAAAAGTGGAAGGCTTTTATATTTAGCCTCTATAACTTACACTTATTACCATGTAATGTGTAAGTAAATACATTGTTAATTATCTTACAATGTGAACATGTAAATGTAACGGCCCATCCGAACTGGGATTTGTGTTGAAAAATCCGAAATGCTTGTTTTGACGGTTACAAAAATTCTAATTCAGAGCTCCAAAATGGTATTCCATACACTGTGATTGGAGGAAGCGTGAGTAACGGATGTGAAATGGCTACGCTATTAGCGCGCACCACCGCTAACTAGCTAGCCATTTCACATCCGTTACACGTGGGAAGGTTATGCTGCTTTAAAAGTTGATTAAATGTTATCCCACTTAGGAGATAAGTAGACGAAAAATGCCCTTGAAAGATTTCGCTGAGTGCTAGAGAGCTCTTTGTTTATGCCCATTCAGGATCATTCACACCCTCTTAAACCATAGACCCACCAATCTCTTCAAGAATTAACATGTAAATGCAAGATCAACAATCAGCCTGGTCAACCTCTCCATTATCTCAGCCAATCATGGCTAGCCAGGAGAGATCATGTCTTTCTTCTATACAGCTCAGTGCTTTTTCCTTGGCTAAACTAGGCTAATAATTTAACATTTTTATTCATATTTAAGGATCACATACACGTTTGTAATTAAGGCACATACAGTTCACATGTTCAACAAGGCATTTCTGCAAAACAAAATTAAATCTATAATTTTTCGAACTGTCCTACTATGAAGAAGGAACTAGAGTCATCCACCCCCTGTTGGGCTGGCATGTCACGAATGATGGATGGCACATTTTAAAATGTTTAAGTCTTATTTTTTTTTATTTTTTTTATCATAGTGAGAAGTAATGAAGTTGGAATTGAGATCATAAAAAATGTAGACCTCGACACGAGGATTACATTCATTATTACTACTATATCCATATTTATTACCCAAGAGAGGCAGTAAACATTGGCATGGGGAAAGTAGAGAGCTTAGAGTATTACTTTATTAATCCCAAGTTCCATCCTACTCTGGGGGAAAACAGGCAACAGCATTTTCCAATAGACAGTTAATCAATTACACTCATTAAAAAGCCTCATAGCTGTGGGTAAAAATGACAGTCTAAACCTCTCTGTGGAACATCTGGGCAGGATGAACCTGCTACTGAAGCTGCTCCTATGTTGCATTAAAGTGTTGCGGAGTGGGTGTGTGTCATTGTCCATGATCATGTGTGTTTTTACTTGCAGCCTTTTTATGAACATGTCTAGGCTGCAGCCAATTGTAGCACTGGCTTTGTTAAGGATTTTGTTAAGCTAGTTTAAGTCCTCCTTAGCTTAATTCCCTTTCCAGCACATAATGGCATAGGTCACTACACTCGCCATGTCACTGCTATAGAACATGCAAAGCCTTTTGTTACATACATTAAAAGATCTAAACTTCCTTAAAAAGTACAGTCTGGATTTTTTTTTGTAGACACCGAGAATACTCCTTCCAGTTCAGTTTGTTGTCCACTAGTACACCCTAGTACTTACAAGAGTCAACAGTGCCAATCTCTTCACAATTAATAGAAATGGGATTAAAGACATATTTATTTTTCCTAAACTCTACCACTAGCTCCTTGGTCTTATCATGTGTCATATCACTGAGCATACAGCATGTGCCATCCAATTCCCTCGTTGCACTGTGCAGACATACTATTCCGTAAGGGAGCGAAGCCTACACAACTCAGAGTATTTACTTTGCCTCAAGTTCATTGTTGCTTAATAGCCTTCACAAACTTGGACAAAAAAAAAATCGGGAACAATTTTCTTTCCCTGAGTACATCCATATCCATACTTTACCTTTCAAAAAGGTCCCCCAGAAGGACATTCTTTCAACAATTCCCATTATGGATGTGAGGTATTCAAAAAGGCACTAATTTGCTCTGGAGACCTTGAAGTAATGAAATAACCCTCAGACTTAAAACAGACACTAAAATAACACTAGAGCTTACATTAACATACTCACTGGCAACACATTGGTGCTGCTATGGAAAAACCCTATTTTTCGCCCTACAAGCCTCCTAACCATAGAGAAGTTGAAGGAACACCAGTCCTTCCTCACATCTCCCTCTTCAGTCCCATATGCATGGGCTCAAGGCCCCATCGGCTGACTGTGTCATGTGGGCCTTTGAAATGACCTCTTCATGGGAAACAGATGGAGAGGAGAAGAAGTCTAGATGATGAAACGCACTTTCGATGAACACCCTTGTAATGTAGCAAATGTTCTTCAGATGAAGGCATTGCATCTTTGAACAATTTATCTAATCTGAAATGTATTTTAGAAAACACCCTGGCATGGAAGGTATTTTAAAGAATATGCATGCTCTAAGTAGCTGGAGGGATACTGATATGCAACACTATTCCATTACAGAAACTCCTTTCATGTTCCTGCTAAAAGGATTTTGAAGAAGGAGGGGAAAAAAACAAAAAAATGTGTCTTTCCACAAAAGATGAGAGAAGACTTGTTTTTCTTTCTTTTACTGATGCAACTGTGTTTCAATGTCATTGTTCTGCATGAATGTATCATTTACAGCACCAGTCAAAAGTTTGGACACACCGACCCATTCTAGTGTTTTACATTGTAGAATAATAGTGAAGACATCAACACTATGAAATAACACATATGGAATCATGTAGTAACCAAAAAAGTGTTAAACAAATCAAAATATATTTTATATCTGAGATTCCTCAAAGTAGCCACCCTTTGCCTTGATGACAGCGTTGCATGCTCTTGGCATTCTCTTAGCCAGCTTCTTGAGGAAGTCACCTGGAATGCATTTCAATTAACCTCTCTGGGATCGTTCGGGACGCTAGCGTCCCACCTCGCCAACAGCCAGTGAAATTGCAGGGCGCCAAATTCAAAACAGTAGAAATCTCATAATTAAAATTCCTCAAACATACAAGTATCTTATACCATTTTAAAGGTAATCTTGTTGTTAATCCCACCACAGTCTCCGATTTCAAAAAGACTTTACAGCGAAAGCACCACAAACGATTATGTTAGGTCACCGCCAAGTCACAGAAAAGCAGCCATTTTTTCCAGCCAAAGAGTGGAGTCACAAAAAGCAGAAATATAGATAAAATTAATCACTAACCTTTGATGATCTTCATCAGATGACACTCATAGGACTTCATGTTACACAATACATTTATGTTTTGTTCGATAAAGTTCATATTTATATCCAAAAACCTCAGTTTACATTGGCGCCATGTTCAGAAATGCCTCCAAAACATCTGGAGAAATTGCAGAGAGCCACATCAAATAACAGAAATACTCATCATAAACTTTGATGAAAGATACATGTTTTACATAGAATTAAAGATAAACTTGTTCTTATTGCAACCGCTGTGTCAGATTTCAAAAAAGCTTTACGGCAAAAGCACAATATTCAATAATCTGAGTACAGCGTTCAGCCACAAAAGCAAGCCATACAGTTACCCTCCAAATTGTGGAGTCAACAAAAGTCAGAAATAGCATTATAAATCTTCACTTACCTTTGCTGATCTTCGTCGGAATGCACTCCCAGGACTCCCACTTCCACAAGAAATGTTTGTTTTGTTCGATTACGTCCATATTTATGTCCAAATACCTCAGTTTTGTTTGCGCGTTTAGTTCACTATTCCAAAGGCACAATGTGCGAGCGCAAAATCCAGACGAAAAGTCAAAAGAGTTCCATTACAGTTTGTAGAAACATGTCAAACGATGTTTACAATCAATCCTTAGGGTCTTTTTATAATAAATCTTCAATAATATTCCAACCGGACAATAGCGTATTCATTACAGAGGACAAAGAAGGAACGGCGCGCCCGCGTTACCGCGCAGTAAACAACTCATTGGCCTCAGCCTAGTCCACTTGTTGAAACAGCTCTTATTCGACCCTCTTCCACAATAGAAGCTTTAAACAACTTTCTAAAGACTGTTGACATCTGCTGGAAGCCTTGGGAAGTGCAATCTGGCCCCATAGACACAGCATATTGGATAGGCAATCACTTAAATGAAACTACAAACCTCAAATTTCGCACTTCCTGGTTGAATTTGTCTCAGGTTTTCGCCTGCCATATGAGTTCTGTTATACTCACAGACATTATTTTAACAGTTTTGGAAACTGTAGAGTGTTTTCTATCCAAATCTACTATCATAGCTTCTGGGCCTGGGTAACAAGCAGTTTACTCTGGGCACCTTATTCATCCAAGCTACTCAATAGCCCTTTCCCAAAGAAGTTAACAAGTGTGCCTTGTTAAAAGTTAATTTGTGGCATTTCTTTCCTTCCTAATGCGTTTGAGCCAATCTGTTGTGTTGTGACAAGGTAATGACTGGCTCTCATGAGGAGCCAGTTTCATCAGGAAAGGAAGACCCAGAGTTACCTCTGCTACAGAGGATAAATTCATTAACGTTAACTGCACCTCAGATTGCAGTCCAAATAAATGCTTCACAGAGTTCATGTAACAGACACATCTCAACATCAACTGTTCAGAGGAGACTGCATGAATCAGCCCTTCATGGTCAAATTGCTGCAAAGAAACCACTACTCAAGGACACCAATAAGAAGAAGAGACTTGCTTGGGCCAAGAAACATGAGCAATGGACATTAGACTGGTGGAAATCTGTTCTTTGGTCCGATGAGTCCAAATTTGAGATTCTTGGTTCCAACCGCTGTGTCTTTGTGTGATGCAGAGTAGATTACAGATGATCTCCGCATGTGTGGTTCCCACCGTGCAGCATGGAGGAGGAGGTGTGATGATGTGGGAGTGCTTTGCTGTTGACACTGTCTGTGATTTATTTAAGGCACACTTCAAGGCACACTTAACCAGCATGGCTACCACAGCATTCTGCATCGATACGCCATCCCATCTGGTTTACGTTTAGTGGGACTATCATTTGTTTTTCAACAGGACAATGACCCAAAACATACCTCCAGGCTGTGTAAGGGCTATTTGACCAAGAAGAGATGACCTGGCCTCCACAATCACACTATCTCAACTCAATTGAGATGGTTTGAGATGAGTTGGACCGCAAAGTGAAGGAAAAGCAGCCAACAAGTGGTCAGCATATGTGGGAACTCCTTCCAGACTGTTGGAAAAGCATTCCAGGTGAAGCTGGTTGAGAGAATGCCAAGAGTGTGCAAAGTTGTCATTGAGAAAAAGGTGCTACTTTGAAGAATCTAAAATCAAAAATATATTTTGATTTGTTGAACAATGTTGGTAACTACATGACTCTATATGTGTTATTTCATAGTTTTGATGTCTTCACTATTATTCTACAATGTAGGAAATTGTAAAAATAAAGAAAAAACATATAATGAGTGGGTATGTCCAAGCGTTTGACTGGTAGTGTATATTGGGACTAGAAGTGAAGCTTTGCACTGTCAATCTTGATCTTTGCCTAACAATCATTATAACAAACACTCACGTTCATTGATTAGGCATATGCTCAGAACGTTATTACACATTAGGTGCAATTATTCATGATGACCATATCGTAATGGGAAGAAATGTTTCTACAAGGTAGAGAAGATGTTTTGGAACAAAGTTGGAATCTGAATGAAATAGAATGTCTAAACTGTCAGGTCTTTGACACATTCCCCTTTTATCCCGCTGAAAGATCAGCCACAAAATGTTGGCACCATTGTAATAGGTTGTAATCAAGCACTGGTCTTCGTCATGGGAACAGAAGAGGACTCACCTGGTGCGGTAGTCTCAGGGACTTTAGGACTACTCCAAATCATCTCGGCTCTGACACACACACAAACGCATGCTTTGCAGTTCCATCAACCCATCTATATACGGCACGTAGCCTAGTGGTTAGAGCGTTGGGCTAGTAACCGAAAGGTTGTAAATAAGAATTTGTTCTGAACTGACTTGCCTAGTTAAATAAAGGTAACATTTAAAAAATATACCTCTCACACCCTACAGTAACCTGTGGATCATGAGAAAACCTTCATAAATCAGCAGAATGTTTTTATTGACACTTTATGTAGTGTCCTGTAATACTTAGTTGGAAATGAGACCTTCTGTCATTCAAACACATCCATGAAGACTACATATCATTTTATGCTGTACTTACTATAAAGTCAGACACCTTCGATCATTCACAACACACAAAGATTCACTTTCTATGATCTCTCTCCCTCTCTCTGCTCTGATAGACATGGGCCTGCAACTCTCATCTCTCCAGGGTTGCACTACATCATTTATTTCCTTACAGAATCATAGTTGCGCGAAGGGTTCTGGAGGAGCTGCAGCACCCCTGATAAATTGAATTGTATTTGCCAAAGTTATATAGTTACTGCTGGTTTTTCAGAAATAAATTAAATCATTCAGAATAGCCTACTACACCATGAGAATGCCTATAATTTAGCCACAGAGGATAAATAGCGTATTTAAAAAATTGCAGCTGTGGATTGTGTGTAACCCAATAACAACGCATAACCTGCTACAATTGCCATCGATAAAATGCAATTGTCTTCATTGTCCGTTGCTTATGCCTGCCCATACCACAACCCCACCGCCACCATGGGGAACTCTGTTCACAACGTTGACGTCAGCAAACCGCTCACCCACACGATGCCATACACAATGCCATACACTGGTCTGCGGTTTTGAGGCCGGTTGAACTTACTGCCAAATTCTCGAAAACAACGTTGGAGGCGGCTTACGGTAGAGAAATTAACATTCAATTCTCTGGTAACAGCTCTGGTGGACATTCCTGCAGTTAACATGCCAATTGCACGCTCCATCAAACTTGAGACATCTGTGGCATTGTGTTGTTTTACAAAACTGCACATTTTAGAGTTGCCTTTTATTGTCCCCAGCACAAGGTGCGCCTGTGTAATTATCATGCTCTTTTGATATGCCACACCTGTCAGGTGGATGGATTATCTTGGCAAAGGAGAAATGCTCACTAACAGGGATGTAAACAAATTTGTGCACAAAATTCAGAGTTTAGTGTATAAAAGGCTACATTTTTTCTGGACCCTAGGCTTCTCAAAATGTTCCCCATGTGTTCAACTTCTGTAAGCGCCTGTACTATATTGCTCTAAGCCACTACGCAAATGCGATGATATGCATGCAATGCTTTATTATAAAGGTGATTTTTCTCATGCTTTCCGGTACCTCAGAGGTCACCTCCCTCTTGTGCTCAGTTTTTGTTCCGGCATCTCCTGATTTACAAATGAATCACTACATATGACGCTGTACTTACGATAAAGTCAGACACCTTTGGTCATTCATAACACATACATAAAGCCTTAATGATGAAAACACAAATGTATTAACTCTAAAGGAATTATCCCTAACAGATAAAACAAATAAACAAGTTTAACCATACATTTTATTTTATTTATACATTTTTAAAACAATACAAATACATTAAGATTAAAAAAGTAATCAATGCAGTTACATTAAACATTACACAGGGCTGTGATATGTGTAGCTTGTCCCTGAGCAGGCTGACAAATGTTTCATGCCACTCTGCCTGCTGGAGGTACTGCATGTTGGTTCCAACCTTAAAAGTAAAAGTAACAACAAAGAAAGTTAGCAGGTCTGTTAGCTAGCTAGCAATTGCTGTGAAGTCACCAAAATGATTTGAAATAAATATTGAGGTAGCTATGTAATCTAACTCAACACTTACTGTATATAACTACTACAAACTCATTTAAATTACAATAAATAAAGGCTAACTCACACTTTTTTCGCTGTCCATTGGCACCACAACTGGGTATTTAAGTTTATTTGATTTTTCCCAGATGTGATGTGGTTTAAGCATGGTTGTGAACACAGAAAATCCAAGAAAATCCAAATTTGTTGTTTTTCTATTAAGAAAAGTGTTAAAAAGCTGGTGGAAAACCAGAGCAAACCTGGGGGATATCTGAAACTGGAAAAACAAAACCAAGATAACAGAATTCGGCAAAAAATTAATACGGATTTTAAAGGGGCCTAGCAATTTTTTTTGCTGCCAATGACTGCACTTTAGAGTGCGGGGAAAGTTGAGATCAGGTCCAATATTGGGAAAGAGGTTGGGCCGTCCTAGTAAGGGTTTAGAGTAATATAATGTATTCAATTTATCAAAGGCGACTTACAGTCATGTGTGCATACATTTTTACGTATGGATGGTCCTGGGAATCTAACCCACTATCCTGGGGTTGCAATGTTCTACCAAGATGTACGACAAGGTTATAAATGCTTTTTTAATCCTCAATTTAATATGATTTATAAAGCCTTTATTAAGCGGTGCTTATGCCATCCTTTATAAAGCACAGGTTTATGTCATATTTGACATAGTGGGTTATGTCACATTTGACATTGGTGGATATGTCACACAGTTATACCACATTTATGAACTCTTTATAGAGCATGGTATATGGTCATAAATGTTTTGTAAAGGCTTTATGAAGCCTTTATAAGCTGAACGCCATTGAAAGCGGGACTGTATAGGTCATATTATACACATTTTCTAATCATATACTGTCCATATGGTCTATACACACCATCATATACATATATATTTATATTCCAGACTCTGACATTGCTCGTTCTGATATTTATTTATTTGGGGGATTTATGTGTATTGTTTGTATTGTTTGGTATTACTGCACTGCTGGAGCTAGAAACATTAGCACTTTGCTGCACCTTCAAAACATCTGCAAAATATGTGTATGCGACCAATTAAATAAAGTTTTATTTTATTTGGATTTGCTCTCGCCCTTTGATCATTGCCAGATTCCTTTGACTGAGCATTGTCAGGTCAACTACAAGATGAATAGCTAGATAGCCTGGGGCTATTAATGTGGCTATCAATCTTCAGTGATTTGAAATTCCACACACAAGCCAAAATACAGGATTTCAGGCTAAGTAACAGTGACAATATTGTGGCGATAGAGCTGTAATATGACATCATCCAAGCACCCTTGTTTGAATGAAATTACAGCCACATTCACTGGGATCAAACTGATTTTTTCATGAATCAAAGCCTGCTTACCTGTTCTGGGCATTTGCAGCTGCTCCTGAGTTTATGAAAGCATGTTGGCTGGCACACAGCGAATGAATTGTTGACATCTGAATCTGGTCCTGTCACTGTGAACAGACCAGGGCAGAAGATAAGGACATCATTAAAGTGTCAGGCTTTGTGTTGCATTTGTGCAGCTTGTATGAAATATTTTATAGGCCTATTCAAACTTTACAATTTTCTCTAGATACAACCTTTTCTCCTCAGCCACTCTCAAAATGTTGCATAGAAATGTTTGCCATTCATCACCCTCAAAATAGTCTCACTGTAAAAAGAGGCTTATAGACAGTGAAACAGAAGACTTATTCAGTAGGTTTGGAGAAGTCTAGTTCCATGATTTGATTTGCATTCCTTGGGAGAATTAATGGACTCTTTGAATTCTGGACAGTTGCGTTGATTCCTTAAGTATACTTTTTGTCGTCTTTTTTTGTTGTTTTTTGACGAGCACTGTATCTAACTATAATCCTCAATACCGTTTGACTTTGAAAAGGAGATGCATACAGGCCAACGGAAAAGTTACTTGTTTGTTTGTATCGGTTTAAGCTCAATATGGTGACATCCATTAGAAGCGAAGCCCTTTTGTCAAGAACTCTCAAATTGGTTTTCTATGAGAGGATAGAATACTTCCAGAACAGAAAAAAACAGTGGCAAATATTGACGCTTTATGCCGAGCCACTGTACAAGGGTAAACAAAATAATTGAGGTGCTGTTATAATGCAGTTCATGCATGCAGTTCATGCACTTATAGTAGGCTTGGATTTTCACTGGGTAATGATAATAGCTATTACCATTTCAAAGTGAAGGACTCTTCTCTGGCATAGTCAGTGGGCACTGTCTATCATTGTGATTGTATAGGAGAGAAACTGAGTGATGCATGTAGAGTGTCAATCAAGGACCGAGAGCATGGCTGTGACAGAAAAAAAAGGGGCAACATTTTTCTCTCCTAACTGCAGCAACATGTGTGGATCTCGGAAAGAAAATGCGTTTTTACATTTTGCTAAAAGCAATTAGCACACGGTCAATGGGTGCAATAAGGAAAGGCTTTGGGGGGGAAGAACTGAATAACATAATAAAGTGTGAAAGTAAATCAACAATTCATACAATCCTTGGAAATATCTGTGATGTTGACACATCCACAGTAGATGGATATACTGTGTGTATCCTAATAAATCTCAGGGATTTAAATCCAATAAGAAGAAGATTTGCAGAGGTTGGCACTTCCCAATGGGCACACCACGTCATTTCAACATGGATAATTGGCTAATATTTGGTTGAGACAATGAGATTACAACCTATATTCACCCACTCAAAAAGACAGCCAAAAGTTAGTTGAATTTCCAATGTCATCACTACGCTTTCAACCATCTTAAAAGCACAACCAAATTCCAATGGAAAAACAATGTCTGTTTTTTTGGTTTTGATGTCACCCAAATGTCTATCACTGTGCTTTCAACAGTGCCTTTTAAGATGAGGGAGGACATTTTTTTTAATCTTCATCAGCATGGCCTTATTTCTGTTACACCATACTGGATGACTGTCATTCATACGCCATTCACCCAGTTCACTGTAACATCAATAGGTTTAGGCTACTACATGATACTAGAATTTTCCCTATACCCATCATGAGGTTGCTACAACCTAGCCTATGAATGAAAGTTTACAATGTGTCACGCCTGCTCCCGCTCTCCCTCTCTGGCGCTCAAGGGCGCCAGACTGCCTATCATTACACACACCTGTCCCCTTCGTTACGTGCGCCTGCGCCTCATTGGACCCACCTGAACTCCATAATTATTTGATTTCCTCCCCTTTATCTGTTTGTTTCCTCTGTTCCATCCCTGTGTCCCTGTTGTTATTTTGTCCCCTGTCCAGACGCTGTTCCTGTCCTCTTTCATGTCCATTATTTATTACATTTTCTCCCTGCACCTTCTTCCTGTCTCCAGCGTTGATCCTCACAGAATGTTGAAACCAAAATTGGAAGCATCAGGGAGGCCTTGGGTTTTGTTGGTGACGTCTGGTCCGGGTGCCATCGTCGATGGAACCAGGGGTGCCTCAGCTAGCTCGCCGGGCTTCCACGCCCTAGCTGGGTCGAGAGATTTTTCTTGCCCCAATGCGCTCGGCATGTTCCCACCCCACGTAATGCTTCAGACGGCCATTAGGCTCCCATGCCTCAGCTGGTTCACCAGGCTCCCACGTCTCAGCGTGATCATCAGGCTCCCACACCTCAGCCATTTCGTCGGGCTTCTACACTCTAGCCGGCTTGTCCAGCGCCCATGCCTCGGCCGGCCCTTCAGGCTCGTTCAGGTGGGACGCCGGGTGGCGCCCCTAGAGGGGGGTGGTCCTGTCACGCCTGTTCCCGCTCTCCCTCTCTGGTGCCAGACTGCCTATCATTACGCACACCTGTCCCCTTCGTTATGCACACCTGCACCTCATTGGACCCACCTGAACTCCATAATTATTTGATTGCCTCCCCTTTATCTCTCCGTTTCCTCTGTTCCATCCCTGTGTCAGCATTGGTGTCGTTATTTTGTCCCCTGTCCAGACGCTGTTCCTGTCCTGTTTCATGTCCGTTATTTATTAAATGTTCTGCTTGTACCTGCTTCCTCTCTCCAGCATCGATCCTCACACAATGTAGGTGCACACAGATCAAGTGAAAAATGTGAGGTGACATCCTGACTAGTTTCCCAGTCCCTGCCGCTGAAAACATCCCCACAGCATGATGCTGGCACCAAAATTCTTCACCGTAGGGATGGTGCCAGGTTTCCTCCAGACATGACACTTGGCATTCAGGCCAAAGAGTTCAATCTTGGTTTCGTCAGACCAGGGCATCTTGTTTCTCATGGTCCTTTAGGTGCCTTTTGGCAAACTCCAAGCAAGCTTTCATGTGCCTTTTACTGAGAAGTGGCTTCGGTCTGGCCACTCTACCATAAAGGCTTGATTGGTGGAGTGCTGCAGAGGTGGTTGTCCTTCTGGAAGGTTCTCCCATCTCCACAGAAGAACTCTAGAGCTCTGTCAGAGTGACCATCGGGTTCTTGGTCACCTCCCTGACGAAGGTCCTTCTCCCCCGATTGCTCAGTTTGGCCAGGCGACCAGCTCTAGGAAGAGTCTTTGTGGTTCCAAACTTCTTCCTTTTAAGAATGATGGAGGCCACTGTGTTCTTGGGGACCCTCAATGCTGCAGAAATGTTTTGGTACCCTTTCCCAGGTCAGTCCTGTCTCATGAGCTCTACGGACAATTCCTTCGACCTCATTGCTTGGTTTTTGCTCTGACATGCACTGTCTTCTGTGGGACCTTATATAGACAGGTGTGTGCATTTCCAAATCATGTCCAATTAATAGGATTTACCACGGGTGGACTCCACTCAAGTTGAAACATCTCAAGGGTGATCAGTGGAAAAAGGATGCACCTGAGCTCCATTTCGAATCTCATAGCAAAAGGTTTGAATACTTATCTAAATCGGTTATTTCTGTTTTATTTTTTGTTATACATTTGCTACTATTTTTTAAAATCTGTTTTTTCTTTGTCGATATGGGGTATTGTGTGTGGATTGATGAGGAAAACAATTAATTTAATCAATTTTAGAATAAGGCTGTAACATAGCAAAACGTTGAAAAGGGGAAGGGGTCTGAATAGTTTCCGAATGTACTGTAGATGTTTCATTATCTTGACTGGATGCCATCATCCATTTGTCTTGATGCCATAGATGTAATCTGGAGGACTTTGCTGTGCAAATGAGTCTGTAGTCTGATGTCCATATCCATCTGGTGTTGACATAGAATCCACCCTCACAGGCCTCATTCATGGCTAAGACCATGAGGTTTACCTGTGTCAGTGGCTCACGTGACTTCACCAACATAACTGAATGATAATCCAGGGGGGATTCTATGTCAACACGGCTCTCAAGTTCTAGCTACAGGTGAGGAAGAGTAGGGATGTTTAGTGCCATTCACACCAGACGGATATGGACGTCAGACCCTAGACTGTTTTCAACTTTTTTTGTACAATATTGCCAGTTTTGACTTTGCAGCTGGCCTATCTAAGGGGAAATCGTTCAGTTTTGCCTCCAGGACAAGACTCATGACAAAAACCATCAACCTGCACCAGGAAACCAACCTCTGGTGGACCAGGACAACAACATAAGGTTAGTGGTTTTATGGCTTACACATAAAAAAAACTTCATTACAAATCTACCGTGTATACTGTATAGTGTTAAACGTAACCCTACCTTACATAAAACTTACAGAGCACTGTAATCAGATAAACAAACAGTAGGCTTTATGACAAATAATTAAAATATTTTTCTACATTGAAACCTGTCCGTCTTTTTTATTAACAAGGTTTGTGGTGAATTGAAAATGTTTGATCCACCTTAGGCCAGGAGTGTTTCCAATTCACAAGAAAACCCCCAGCCCTATAGTCATAGCACAGATGAAATGAGATGATATCTATAACAATGCAACAGTAAACATGTCGTCCCACACAAATTATGCCGTGCCCACCCTTAAGAAAATTGAGATATTGCGTGTGACAAACACATTTCAGTTAATTACTATAGCTCCCGCCTTGGGCCAATCAGTGTAATTTTGTAAATGCCGGATCTCTGTGGCAAGGCGCATCATTCATCTTTCATTCATCTTTTGTCTTTGCCTACGTTTCGGTCCCAGAGTTCTACTTGACCATGTCATGAGATCAGGAAAAACTCCAGGCCCCCCAAAAAATTTGAACGAATTTTGCCACTCTACTTTTGAACCTGTGGTGCCACCTCTGAGTAATTCACACAAGTATCTCTCTTAGACTCTCTCTCTCCCACTCTCAGAAGGCTACCACATTAACTTGACTTATGCATGTACATGTGTTGTTACTGCAGGAGAAATCGAAGGCAACTTCTTATTCTTGGGGGGATGCGACTTGCATCAAAGGAGAGCAGGGGACAGCAAGATAAAGAGGGATTCGAGTAACGTATGGTAAGCAGAGTGCAGGGGCAAAAGGATGAATAGGCCCTTGAAGGAGAGAAAGGGAATTGAGGAGGACAGAGTTAAGTCCTCCAACAAAGTGAGCGCAAGAGCAAGAGGACGAGTGGGGTGGAGTGAGGTCGTCAGTGAGACATTAACAAAGCATACAGAGAGAGGGGAAAGGTTGAGGCTGCTCAGGAGGAGGTTAGACATCTGAGAATCTCGGCAAACAAAATAAACAGTCATCATGGTTGGTTTTAACCAATCAGCATTCAGGATTAGACCCACTCCTTGTATAATTATATACAGTACCAGTCAAAAGTTTGGACACACCTACTCATTCAAGGGTTTTTCTTTATTTTTACTATTTTCTACATTTTAGTGAATACATCAAAAGTATGAAATAACACATATGGAATTATGTAGTAACCAAAAAAGTGTTAAACAAATCAAAATATATTTTATATTTGAGATTCTTCAAAGTTGACACCCTTTGCCTTGATGACAGCTTTGCACACTCTTGGCATGATCTCAATGTAGAAAATAGTAAAAATAAAGAAAAACCCTTGAATGAATATGTTGTCCAAACGTTTGACTGGTACTGTATATGTCCTCCCTTACCATATGTCATCGTCAAATATAGGTTAAGATGGCATATTGGCAACTGGAACTCCAACATGACTTTCTTGCTATTGCTCAAAGCTGTGTAAACGCTGCTATCTGCCTGCCTCACATCACAGCTGAATGATAATGGCTTTAGGGCACCTCATGCTGCGAGGGTGATTTAGAGTAGCTTGCAAACATCACAGGTGTACACTAGTTAATGACCGTGGAGAGGCAGCAGTGACGTTCTGTTAACTAAATACAGTATGTATTTTTTCCATTTTATTTTTTCCATTTTATCTGAGGAGGTATACCATGTGGTAGGAGTCATACCACATGACAAGAAGAGGTACAGTTTCTCCCTCCCTAGTATTGTCTTGTCACCTGAAAATGTGCTATATTATCACAATTTTTTTTTTAATTCAAATGAGTACACAAGGGTGGTCTACAGAGTCAAGCTGATTCATGTTAGGGTAATGAATTGCATGCTATAAGGAATATCCTCAGTTATACAATTCTGCCCTGACCAATGCACCCAAAGCCTCAAAAGAGAAAAACTTTTCTCTAATAGTGTTGATGAAAATCGATCCGATATGTTTCTAGTTACACTTGTGTGTACCTTTTCCCTCATACACTATTGGAGTCCAAATGTGTTTTATCAGTGTCTGCATGAACGTCCATGCACGAGTGCACACGCGCACACACACACACACACACACACACACACACACACACACACACACACACACACACACACACACACACACACACACACACACACACACACACACACACACACACACACACACACACACACACACACACACACACACACACACACACACACACAGCTGATGGGATTGTGACGAGCAGGCAACCAAACTCTGTCTCCTCTCGCGACCTAGTTTTACTGGTCCTCGTCATTATCCTCAACACTCCTCAGTTATGCAAAGCCATCAAAGAGTTCGAGACACAAGACAGCCAGGAGAGTATCCTGAGGGGGGAAAAAATTCAATGAAAATGGTCTAAATTCTCCTAAATAGATTTCCCACTTGTCTCGAGCTTGGCGACACGTTATCAACAAAACAAGCAGCAAAATGACCAGATCTTGTCTATTTATAGAAAAGCTCACGTGTATTTTTTTATAAAACAGTTAGTGCAGTGGGGTTTTACATTTTAAATTTTTAAATTTTTCATCATTACCACAACATGCTCTGTAATCTCCTGATAAAAAAAAGTCAGGGTTCTAGGAAACATTCTTATCAATGAAGAGGAAATGTTGGGGAACTGAAATGCCCTTTACTTTGTTGTCTGGGCTGTAGAAGGCCTATGACCCTAAACAGTTCGCAAAAGAGAGATGAGTGCTTTGTGCAAACTGTGTCCAATCAGTTGTAGGTCAATGGCTGTACGTAGCCACGGGAAAGAAAATGGTGTAAAATCATGATGACATTTAGATGGTATTTTCATGAACACTGAACGGGGAGGATCTTTCTTACCTCTTTCTATCGCCCATGTTAGTTTTAGCTCCATAATAACATGGTCCTAAACTTATAGTTCACTACATATAGTACACTACATCACTTTTTTCATTGGTCTGCCTGCTTGTATGCATATACAACATGTACCCATCTCAGGATATGTGGTATTTCATGGAATAATAATGGACTTCGTAACTGTATAATTTGACGCAATATCATTAACACCTGATTCTCCTGGGCTATTATTATACTAGATAATTTATAAACCTCTATCTGTTCCGTTGCCTTGTTCTGGATTGTAGAAATGTAATTTTGAATCTAATTAGATTAAATGAAACATGACTAAGTGCTTTCACATATTTGGATGAAGGATACAAACTTCATCAAACCACTTTAAACAAGAACATCTTGATTTGAGAGTTGTGAACCACTCCACTTGGCATGTATATTTTCAAATGTTCATTTTTTTCTCGACAACGGGTACTGAATGTGTCTACGCACTCTCTTGATTACAATTTTTTCAACATCCCTCTTCTCCAGTTAATACTGTTTGTAATCTGTCGAGCATGCTGTTCAGCCATCCCTTTTTTTATTTGATTGTTTATTTTTACAAATTTTTACCCCTTTTTCTCCCCAATTGGTAGCTACAGTCTTGTCCCATCGCTGCAACTTCCATACGGACTCGGGAGAGGCAAAGGTCGAGAGCCATGCTTTCTCCGAAACACGACCCTGCCAAGCCACACTGCTTGCTTAACCCGGAAGCCAGTCGCACCAATGTGTCGGAGGAAACACCGTCCAACTGGCGACCGTGTCAGTGTGCATGCGCCTGGCCCGCCACAGGAGGCGCTAGATGGCAATGGGATAAGGAAATCCTGGCCAAACCCTCTTCTAACCCGGACGACGCTGGGCCAATTGTGCGCCGCCTCATGGGTCTCCTGGTCGCGGCCGGCTGCGACACAGCCCGCGATTGATCCCAGATCTGTAGTGACGCCTCTAGCACAGCGATGCAGTGCCTTAGACCGCTGCGCCACTCAGGAGGCCCCCTGTTCAGCCATTCTAACCATTGTGGATAATTGTTGGTATCCATCCATTTGCAAGGAAAATGGAAATCCTCACAAAAGCTACAATCCAAGGCAGTAGTGAAACAAATAAATGAACAACAGGCAATCCACTTTAAATGGACCAAGTGGTTGTTTGGATCAATCTGTCTGGATGGGGATAATGAAAAAGTCAGCTGTAAATGCAGGTGGGCATTAATTGTCATGAATCTTGCCCTGGAGGCAGGTCTGCAGAGTCGTCACTAGCTGGCACAGCAACAATGTCATAAAATCTCATTTTAAACCTAACCCTAACCCCAACCTTAACCACACTGCTAATCCAAATGCTGAACCATAACCTTAAATTAAGACAAAAAAGCAATTTAGCCAATTTTGACTTTGCAGCTGGCCCATCTAGTGGAAATCGCTCAGTTCTGCCTTCAGGGCAAGATTCACTACAATAAACGTCAACCTGCGCTGTGAACAGGGCATTTCATGAGCAGTCATAGCCTGCTTCTCAGACAACACAGGAGGAATCACTGCCCTGGACATTGCTGATTGCTTAGTAAGTTAAATGCAGTTTACAAATCCCCTTTTTGTCGAGCCTTGACAGATCTTTTAGATCGATTGTGTTGAATGTTTGTGTTCTTCAACACAAACAGCTCTTCAATGATTTTGTTTTGCATCTCAGGAATGAAATACTATGGGAAGAATAGAATGTCTTGCCTCCCTCAATTCAATACCACTTACTTACTGTTAAAGTATCTCTCCTACTCATGCCGTGTGCATTGATCTGTCTGAATGGACTGTTTATGGAGCTTATAATAGTGGTTTTCTGACAAGAATACATCTGCTAATCCTTTCAAAGAAAGCCTTGATGTGTGGAAGGGGAGAGATGCTTTTAAAGGCCTCACCATTTGAGGCACTGGATCGATACTGCAGCCGTTTCAACTCAGAATATAGTGTGCAGGCTTCCACAAACACACCAGCTGAAGAATATCCTGTCATGTATTGTTCTGTGGGATACCTCAGCAATTCACCCTCAGAATATAGATTAGTTATGGCCTGAGATGGAGAATATCAGGGGGGAAAGTCTGTACACCACTGACAGAACACTTAGCTATTCACAGCAAAAATCCTGAAATGAGTTGAAACACAGTGTATTATGGCACTCACTTATGAGGACAAGTACCTAAGTGCTAGCCTGTTGCACAGTATTAGATTGCGGTATAACTCAAATGCAACATTTACTTCTGACGACACAAGCCTGCATTATAGAGTAATATTTTCTCGGTGAAAACTCTGGTGAAGTGAAAACGCCCTTACTGATCTTATATGGTGGCGGTGGAATGGAAGTGGCCAACTCTATGGAAGTTGACAACTCTTCACCTTGACAAGACGGAAACGATCAAAAGTTAAATTGGAAATTTGAAGGCGGGGGAGCCCTATTTGGAGAGGTTAGGCCAAGGGTTGGAGAGTTGGAGGGTTGGAGAGGTTAGGCCAAGGGTTGGAGAGTTGGAGGGTTGGAGAGGTTAGGCCAAGGGTTGAGCCAGGGATGAACACAAGGCTAAGGGTTAGTGTTGAAGCCAGGGTTAGGGCTACTGCTGTAATTACGATGCATTACCATTCTACGTGTAGGGTTATAGGGTTAGGGTTAGTACTTTAATCCTACTTTCTATCCTACTCCTCTTTGGACCCGTAAGGTGCTAGAGCTTGAATCAGCCTGGCTCTCTCTTTGAACCAAGGTGCAGTTGCCCGGTTCCGGATAGTTCCGGTTCAATTTAACCACTGGAAACAATCAAACACTTGGGCATAGATATAAGCATAGGTAAGCATAGGTAACGCCTAAGCAAAGATAACACAGATGACAGATTGTAGTTCTCTTTCAAATACTCGTTTCGAACTCTCAATATGGGGAACCCCCTTCAGGGGCGGACGGAAGCTCCAATCACACAATGTTTGTCATAGACAGACAGGGAGTGTGGCAATTAGTGGGGAACCTCACTCCTTATAAGGCCCCATGGTCCTTCCCTCTAACTTCATTATAGTTTTGTTCCTTATGGAGAATCGCAAGCTCTACCTAAACTCTCCTTAGCACAACGTAAACCACGGATTTCCTGCTTAACTGTTCAAATTTGACCCGCTAGGACTCGCCGCTGAGCGTAGGATATCAGCCTCCTTGTCAAGAGGTTTGAGTACTTTTACCGAAAGGAAAAGTTTACTTCTCAGTCTCTGGTCAAAGCTACCTGCTTCATGCTGCTGTTTCCACCAAGGTGGATGACAGAAAATAGACTTTTGAGATTCAGTTAGCCCACTCTGCAAGACAAGGCATGGAACTCTATTCCACATGCAAGCAGTACGGAACAGCGTGGACTGGTAAGAGACACACACAGGCACAAACACATTCATACACACACACACTATATACATACACACTATACACACACGTACACATCAATTTTGTGTTGTAGATATGTGGTATGTTGTGAAATGTATTGTAATGTATATGACTGCCTTAATTTAAATTGACCCCAAGAAGATTAGCTACTGTCTTGGTAGCAGCTAATGGAGATCCATAATAAATACAAATACAAAGCTAACCTACCTAGCTCACGAAGAAAATGTTTTCTCTTCAGCTAGCAGTGTGCTATCAATAGCTAGGCTATTAGCCCATGAGGTGAAACCTAGCTAGCTAAGACCAGGACTAGCTAGCTACATAGCTAAGTGTTGGCCAGCACATGCATAGCCCAGATTTTTACTAGCCGGAGCTATGGCTACTACTACCCCTTCACAGGGTGAACCCAGCAGACCCTCTATTTACCCACACATGTGCCGTGTGGGTCCTAGATGTCAGGGAGGGACTCCCATTCCATTTGTGTTGAATGCTTGGGACTGGAGCATGCCCAGGCAGCACTTGCTAACTCCAAGTCCTGCAAGCACTGCAACGAGTTTCTGAAGCCAAGTCACAAGCGTAGGGTGCGCCAGGCAACCCACCCACAAGGCTTATCTTCCTTTTAGCATTTTGGCGAAGAGGCAACCCAACAACCCCCAACTGAGACCAGTTGGGCTGAGGTTATGTATGGTTTCTGCCCGAATTTGCTGTTTGTCGAACTAGCATTGGAGGGAGACATGGGGATGGACGAGGAAGAGGAGGACAGTATTCTGTGCCTTTTCCACAATGAGGATGAGGAAGGGGAAGAAGAATATGGGCTACTCCATGTGTACAAACAGGCTGCAGCCAAGCTGAAGATTGAGTGGCCTGCCCCGCGGAGGACAAAAACACAGGAAGAAACTGCTTCAATAGGAAGAGACTTCCATCCTGTACCGACCATGGGAAACAGTGTGTCCCCTTGATACCAGCATGCTTGGCGGAGGCCAAACGCAACTGGGACAAGCCCTTGTCCGGCAAGGTCTCAGTCGAGGACTTTGCTGCCAAGGATATGCAGGGTATGGAGGACCTGGAGTTCTGTGACCCAGCAGTGGAACCCTCTCTGGCTAACCACCTGCATCCCGAACGATGTGCCTCCTCCTACTCCAATGCGTCTCTCTCTGGCAGGATGGAACTTTTCTCTTCTTCTATTTCCATAAGGTGTATGTGTCCGCAGCACGCTCTGTTAGAGTACTGAATGTCACTGCTCTACTGCAGGCATATCAGGGAGAGCTGCAGGCTGAGATGGGCAATCTCGTGGATTCGGGATTGCCCAACCCAGCTCTCTGGGAAGAGATCTGGGTCATCTCGGACCTCACCCTCTGCGCCTCCAGGGGCACTATCCAAGGCTATGGGTGCGCCATGAGCCTTGCAGTGGTAAGGAGGGCCCTGTGGCTGAACCTGTCCAGAGGCAGAGGGTGGAATTTTGCAGAACAGAACGCAATTCTTTCAATTTCTGCCTGCCCCTAAATGAGCCAGCATAGCTTCACTGCAGGAAGAGAGCAGTACTCTAATGCCAGGGGCTCCTGGCCCCCGCCATCGCAGCAGACTGTGAACCCGCAGTTAACTTCTTATGGCTGAAGGGGCAGTTATGAGTAGCTTGGATGAAAGGTGCCCATTGTAAACGGCCAGCTCCTCAGTCTCAGTTGCAAATATATGCATATTATTAGTAGTATTGGATAGAAAACACTCTAAAGTTTCTAAAACTGTTTGAATTAAGTCTGTGAGATTAACAGAACTCATATGGCAGGCAAAAACCTGAGAAGATCCACTTCCTGTTTGGATTTTTTCTGGGGGTGCCATATTTTCAACCAAGCTCTTATTCAAAATACAGAGAGATATGGATGAGTTTTCACTTCCTACGGCTTCCACTAGATGTCAGCAGTCAATAGAACTAAGTCTGATGACTCTAATGTGAAGGGGGGTCGAAGGAGACAGAATTTAGTATGAGGTGCCATGAGGTGACCATGCATTCAACACACGCGTTCACGTGAGGCAGCTCTGTTCCATCTCTCAATTGAAGTCGATTTAATTCTCCGGTTGGAACGTTATTCAAGATGTATGTTAACAACATTCTAAAGATTGATTCAGTACATCGTTTGACATGTTTCTACTGACTGTAACGGAACGTTTGGACATTTCGTCACGTTATAGTGGTCGCGCTTTGAGACTTTGGTTAGGGTATTTGGTAAACAATTCGAAAGTAGCTAATTTGACATAAATAACGGACATGAACGAACAAATCAAGCATTTATTGTGGACCTGGGATTCCTAGGACTGCATTCTGATGAATTCATGAAAGGTAAGGAAACATTTATCATGTATTTTCTGGTTTCTGTTGAGTCCAACATGGTGGCTAATTTGGCTAATCATCTGAGCTCCGTCTCAGATTATTGCATGGTTTATATTTCCGTAAAGTTTTTTTGAAATCTGACACAGCGGTTGCATTAAGGAGAGGTATATCTATAATTCTATGTGTATTACTTGTATTATCATTTATATTTATGTTGAGTATTTCTGTTGAAACGATGTGGCTATGCAAAGTCACTTGATGTTTTTGCAACTAGTGAATCTAACGCCTCAATGTAAACTCAGATTTTTTGATATAAATATGAACTTAATCAAACAAAACATGCATGTATTGTGTAACATGAAGTCCTATGAGTGTCATCTGATGAAAATAATCGAAGGTTAGTGATTAATTTAATCTCTATTCTGGTTTTTGTGAAGCTATCTTTAGCTGGAAAAAATGGCTGTGGTTATTGTGGTTTTGTGGTGACCTAACATAATCGTTTGTAGTGCTTTCGCTGAAAAGCCTATTTGAAATCGGTCACTTTGGTGGGATTAACAAAAAGATTACCTTTAAAATGATATAAGACACATGAATGTCTGAGGAATTTTAATTATGAGATTTCTGTTTTTTGAATTTGGCGCCCTGCACTTTGACTGGCTGTTGTCATATCAATCCCGTTAACGGGACTGCAGCCATATTAAGGTCTCAATGCAGAGGCAGGGCCTGGGGCAAGCTGTCTTTCATCACAGCCATTTCAAAGCTCTGCCGATTCCCCTGGAGGGAAAGGGGAGGCAGTACTAGGTGTCTGTACCCAGCGGCGGAGGGGAGCAGGGCACAGTTCCAACAGTGTCCGGCCGCATCTGCTTTTCAAAAGCCCTATCCCCCTTGCACCGGCCCATCAGTTTGTGTCCGCGCACAGGGAAGATGGAAGGAGTCCACTCTCCTCCCGAATGTCCTCCATACTGTAGCTCTCCCCTTGGCACCCTTGTTTGTTGTTAGTTGAGGCCGAAAGACAAAGTATCAGTTGCCACAAAGCACTGCCCCCGTTTTGTGTGCAATCAGTGCCTATTCAAATAAATATACCTTTGTTGCACCCAGGCGTTTCACAAAGGTGACAGAACAAGAGTATAACCAAAGGCAGACGCCCTATAACACCACCAGAGGGCGCTACGGCACCACTGATAAGCGAGTCATCAGTACTGTGGGTAACTTGCCACAAAAGCGGGCAACTGGCATGCATACACAGTCCATCTCTGGGTCCTGTCCACGGCTATAAGGGGTTACAGGCTTTAGTTCGTAATGAAACCACCTATATTCAACGGTTTCAGTAGTGAGCAGTCAAATACTAGAGCAGAAAATCTCCTCTGTGTTGAGCAAAGGGGCGATCAGAGCAGTACCAGCAGCAGAAAGCCAACTCGGCTTCTACTTTCTATACTTCCTGGTTCCCAAGATGCAATGCCCCATCTTCGACCTACAGGTCCTTAACAGCTATCTGAAAAAAATTATATTTCCAGATCCTTACGCACAACGTGTTGTCTCGCTCCATTCGTCAATGCGATTGGTTCACTAACGTTGATCTGCAGGACGTTATTTTCACATTAGCATTCTGCCAGCACACGAGATTTCAGGTTCGCCTATCAGGGCATGGCCTAAAAGTGTCTAGCTGTCCCTTTCAGACTAGCACAAGCCCCTCTGACTTTTAGCAAGTGTGTGGAGGCGGCATTAACGCACGTGAGGTGCATGGGACTCAGAATCTCTGACTACAGAGACAACTATTTGCTCTGCTCCGACTCGCAGAAGCAGCCATTGAGAGACACAGCTATCACAAGAGCGAACTTGTTGTCCAGAGGGAATCCCCTATACAGGGATTGGAGATTCCATCCCCAAGTGGTGGCCCAAGTGTGGGAGAAATATGGATATCTCTTCGCATTGCGCAATGACACACACTGTCCGCTGTTCTTTGCACTAGCAAGCGGCGACGCACCACTAGGGGTGGTACTGGCACACCCATGGCCAATGGTCAAGCTCTACGCATTTTCTCCTCCGTCTGATCCTTCCCACTCTATCCAGAGTGGGGCTTATCCCTCATTCGTATAACCCCTTGATGGCCAGGACAGCTACGGCTGGCAGAGATTATTTCACTCCTCTATGACCAGCCCTGTTGACCGAAGCAAACGGAGATATTTTCCATCCTCCTCCGGATGAATCTTAATGCAACAGGCCTACTGCTCAGAGTTGTTAAGACTATTTAGAGTGTCAATAAGTGGCGTGTGTTCGAGCGATGGTGCGATCAGAAAACAGATCATTCCATTCAAAGGCTCAGTTTCATAGGTGCTATGTTTTTTGCATGGCTGCCACCTCTGCTTGTCATATAAGCTTTGACAATAATACAGTGGGAAAACACCCATGATAGTGGAGGCTATTATACTGGCATATAATAGCAAGGTTTTACCCACTCCACCAGAGGGATGGCTACATCATGGGTATTGTTCAAGGGCAACTCCGTTCAAGAGATCTGTAATGCAGCATGTTGAGCTACACCCCATACCTTCATGAGGTTTTACTGACTGGATGTCTCTGTACCCTTGTTGGTGTATACAGTCCTCAGTGTTGGGGCCTCTGAGGGGTGATTCTGTCTAGACTACCTACCTTCGGAGAGTATATGAGCGCTACGGGAGTTGACTATATCCTCATAGTGAGAGATCGAAACTAGTATTTGAAAGATTACTTGCGCAATCCCAGTTCTCTGATAATAGGAGTGAGGTAACTCACCGTGTTTCCCTTCACGCTTTACATAAGGAAGAAAGCTTACACTTGATAATGAAGTTACAGGGAGGGACCATGGTGCCTTATAAGGAGTGAGATTCCCCACTATTCGCCACGCTCCCTTTCTCTACGATATACGTTGTTTGAGCCCCCAAAGTGTAAGGGTCCTGTGTGTAGCTGGTGTAGAGAGTCAGACGCAGGGTTCAGTCTCCTCGTCGCCCGGATGTACTCCAGATTGCGGTGGTCAGTCCAGATGAGAAAAGGGTGTTTAGCCCCCTCAAGCCAATGTCTCCATGCCATCAGAGCCTTGCCAACAGCCAACAGCTCCCGGTCCCCCACATCATAGTTTCGCTCCGCCGGGCTGAGCTTCTTCGAAAAGAAAGCACAGGGGCGGAGCTTTGGTGGCGTGCCCGAGCGCTGAGAGAGCACGGCTCCTATCCCAGCCTCGGATGCGTCCACCTCCACTATGAACACCAAAGAGGGATCCGGATGAGCCAGCACGGGAGCCGAGGTAAACAGAGCCTTCAGGTGACCAAAAGCCCTGTCCGCCTCAGCCGACCACTGCAGCCGCACCGGTCCCCCCTTCAGCAGTGAGGTAATGGGAGCTACCTGACCAAGCTAACCTCCGGTAGTAGTTGGCAAACCCTAAAAACCGCTGCTCTTCCTTTACCGTGGTGGGCGTCGGCCAATTATGCACGGCTGAAATGCGGTCACTCTCCATCTCCACCCCTGACATGGAAATGTGGTACCCTAGGAAGGAGACGGACTGTTGGAAGAACAGACATTTCTCAGCCTTGACGTACAGGTCATGCTCAAACAGTCAACCAAACACCCTGCGCACCAGGGACACATGCTCGGCGCGTGTAGCGGAGTATATCAGAATGTGGTCGATATACACCACTACACCGTGCCCGTGCAGGTCCCGGAAAATCTCGTCAACAAAGGCCTGGAAGACTGATGGAGCATTCATCAACCCGTACGGCATGACGAGGTACTCATAGTGCCCTGAGGTGGTACTAAATGCCGTCTTCCACTCGTCCCCCTCCCGGATACGCACCAGGTTGTAAGCGCTCCTGAGATCCAATTTTGTGAAGAAGCGCGCCCTGTGCATTGACTCGATCGCACTGACGATGAGAGGCAGCGGGTAGCTGTACCTCACAGTGATCTGATTGATACCTTGATAGTCAATACATGGGCGCAGACCCCCATCCTTCTTCTTCACAAAAAATAAACTTGAGGAGGCAGGTGAAGTGGAGGGCCGAATGTATCCCTGCCCCAGGGATTCGGAGACATATGTTTCCATAGCCACCGTCTCCTCCTATGACAGAGGATACACGTGACTCCTGGGAAGTGCTGCATCTACCAGTCCTCTGCGGCCACAGATGGTGCAGGGAATGGCCCCCCCTCCGGTCGCCCTAAGTGCGGGGCCTGTCCGCTCCGACGCCCATGGAGCTGGGAGGTGCTGGAACTGACAGGCCCCGATCCTGACGTCCGCGGGCAGTCAGCAGGTTGTCCAGCCGGATGGACAGGTTCACCAGCTGGTCCAATGTGAGGGTGGTGTCTCGGCAGGCCACCTCCCGACGGATGTCCTCATGCAGACTGCACCGGCAGTGATCGATCAGGGCCCTGTCGTTCCATCCCGCGCTGGCGGCCAGGGTCCAGAAGTCCAATGCGAAATCCTGTGCGTTCCTCATCCCCTGCCACAGGTGGAACAGTCGTTAACCCGCCGCTCGACCCTCAGGCGGATGGTCGAACACTGCCCGAAAGCGTCGGGTGAACTCTGCGTAATGGTCTCCCTCACGCCATATGGCATTGGCCTACTCCAGGGCTTTGCCTGAGAGGCAGGAGACGAGGGCGGACACGCTCTCACGCCCCGAAGGAGCAGGGTGGACGGTTGCCAGGTAGAGCTCCAGCTGGAGTAGAAACCCCTGGCATCCGGCAGCCGTCCCATCATACTTCCTCAGGAGCGCGAGTCGAATCCCGCTGGGACCGGGTGAAAGAGGGGTGGACAGTGGGACCGGCTGTAGTGGGGCTGGTGGAGGTGCTGGGAAACCTCCTTCTCTCTCCCAACGATCCATCGTCTGCAGCACGCGATCAATGGCGGTGCCCAGACGTTGCAACATGGTCGCGTGCTGCTGAACGCGCTCCTCCACTGCAACAGGGAGTGCTCCTGCTGACTCCATTCTTCGGGTGAGTAATTCTGTAAGGGTCCTGTGTGTAGCTGGTGTAGAGCGTCAGGCGAGGGACACCAGATATGAGTAATCAACGTACTTTTACTCAAAAAGACAAATTTACAAAGTAACATCACGAGCACACAAAGACGGACCGAATTACAATAACAAACACAACATAGGGAACAGAGGGTTAAATAATAAACAAGTAATTGGTTGAGTGAAGCCAGGTGTGTTAGACTAAGACAGAACAAATGGAAAATGAAGTGGATCGGCGGTGGCTAGAAAAGCCGGTGACGTCGACCGCCGAACGCCGCCCGAACAAGGAGAGGGATAGACTTCGGCGGAAGTTCGTGACACAAAGGGCTTTCCCCATAGCGTGAGACCTCACTCCTAGTATCAGAGAACCGGGGTTAAGCAACTAAGCTTAAAGATGCAATATGCAGAAATCGCTATGCCATTTCATGGTTGCTAAAATTCTAATAGTTCGCCTAATTTCAGTTTATGTGCATAATTAGTGTAGAGATTTATTGTACCATCTAAACAGATTGTACCATCTAACCCAAAATATTGTATTTTCAGCTGTTTGAAGCTGATGTGCAAAACCGAAAGTAAAAGACGCAAAAACAAAACTTAAGAATGGGAAGCAGAGAAATAGCGCTCATAGAACAGATCTACAACTTCTTAGACTTGCTTTCAACGAGAATTACAGATCTATAACATTTGGCTGAGTCGCCCAAAAAGTTACACATTGCAGCTTTAAGTTACATTAATGGAAATTATAGCATGCCATGACTTTTGTGGTCACATTGCACATTGCTACAATGTTAATGGATAGATTTTTTACTATTCACCCACTGTTCTTTATGTCTAAATCTGAGCTGGTGTGAAATGATAAGACGTGGAAGAATTGGTCACAGGTGAGAGGATTGATGACGACCAGTGAAAAAGGTGAGAATAATGGTGTGCAGATCTAGACAGACAGTGGCCAAGGCCCTCGGCAGCCAGCCAGCCAGTCAGACCATACATGGACCTCAACATGTAATAAATAAGAAAGGAGCCACTCAGGTTTTTGTGCCACCGTGTTTAATGGGATTATGGTAAAGGTTATGGGGGCAATCACAGAGCACTGATTTAATCAGAGACAGGAGAGAGAGCCTACCGTTAGCCTGAAGCTATAGCCTTTACATACAGTGTGGTCACCCGGCAGACCTGCAAAGAACAGGCTTCACACAGCCACAGACATACATGTCAGCTTAAGTGAAAGTAGTTTGATAAAATGTAATGCTAAAACAAGATGCCAGGTAGTATACAGTAGCCTAAAGCCTGGCCAGCAACCCAACATGAAGCATCCCTGTGGTAAAGGAGCAGTTTGTAGATACAAATCACATTTCTGCGAAAATAGGCAATACAGTTGATAAAATATGTAATCTCTAACAGGCTTGACACAGACAGCTAGAGTGAAATTAGTTTGAAAAATTCTAGCTAGTTTAAAAATACTAAAATTAGATGCCACAGGTAAAAACTAAACAAAAACAAATGTAGGCTACAACTGAAACAATGACAATGACAATGACACTGAAACAATGACACAATGTACAACTTAAAGTGACATGCTTTTAGTAAATAGACCAAATGGCCATTCATTTTATGCCGTAAAGTTATCTGATCCTACAATCTCATGTGTACAGTATATTATCATATGGTAATATTAATAAAAGCCTATTTTATCTTTACCTCAGCGACATCTGCATGTTCTTTCATTTTTTCAACTTTAGGATTACTGCAGTTGACATTCGCCAAATCTGGGCAAGGGAGATAAGATGGGAATCTCTGTATGATATTCCTGAAGCTGCCAGGGGTACTTATGAATGATTTATAGGAGTGAGAGGAGCGGCAAGGCCAGTAATGTTGAGGCAATGCATTTCATCTTATTAGCGGTCCATGTAATTTATAGACGGAATTACTTGAAAAGATATTGCCCCATGCTTTGGCAAAATGTTTACTTGAACATTCTGACGACTGAAATGATTGTTGAGATGTGGAGCTGCTAGCATCCATATGTTTTAGCATGAAATTAGATCGGAAAAAAAGCCGGAAGCATGTTGATTTGAAGAGCAAAGACCATCTGCAGCTGAAGTTGTAGTGAAATATTATAATTACAATAGATAGCACTATTGTCTCGTTCCCATTTACATATCTATCTGGATCCACATTCTGTACTCTGGTAGAAAATCGAATGGTTTTCAAATTACGGAAAATATCGACTCATGGAGAAAAGGAATTTCCATATGTCTGTACAACCTACTGGATATATGGACTGATTAAGAAAGGGGAATTGTATTTGTCTACATGTGACAACCCTATTATTTAGTACCGGTATATTTGGATACAGAATGTTTGGATACAGAATTGTAATGTTAGTCTATACTGTCCTACGTATACTATTAATAGGAACATTCATTTTGACATACGTTAGTCTACTGTACAGTATGTGCATGTATTAGAATGAGGGATGCAGTCCCTGTTTATATTAACCACCATTGTTGTCAATGTAATATATGAATGCCAGAGCCTCAATTACCAAAGAGATGCAGTCATCATTTGGTTCAGTGAACTGTCACCCATTATGTGTGAAGAGACTCATTCATTTTGGAAAGACTTGTTGACTTCCATATTAAAGCAGCAGCGACAGCAGCAGCTTACAAACGTTTCCCCAGCCTCTGCCCTGTGTATCGATCTTGCAGATGACATGCAGGGGGAGAGTTTAATGGCAAATGTTGGGAAATGTTCTGTCTGAATAACGAAGCGTTCAGCATTTAACTCAAACAGCCTCTCTTTTCATTCCTTATGAGGAAAGTTAAAACAACTGTCTCCAACATCTCCTCCAATTACCATCATGACAAAGAACACTGCTGCTTCTCGGTCTAGTGACACGAATGAATCAACAATATAAAAAACCTATTCTATTGACTGAATAGCACTAAAAGATAAAGGTATAAAATTGGCTTCTCAGACAAAATAGTCTGACTTACCGAGACACAGAATCCAAATGTGCTTTTAGTCACTAGGAAAAACGATCTTGAAGAACGATCTGGCCATGTACTCTTATAATCTCCATTTGGCACAGCCAGAAGAATACTGGCCACCACTCAGAGCCTGGTTCCTCTCCAGGTTTCTTCCTAGGTTCCTGCCTTTCTAGGGAGTTTTTCCCTAGACACCGTGCTTCTACATCTGCATTGCTTGCTGTTTGGGGTTTTAGGCTGGGTTTCTGTGTAAGCACTTTGTGACATCTGCTGATGTAAAAAGGGTTTTATAAAGAAATGTGATTGATTGATTAGTTGATTGAAGCATTGGTCCTCTCAGACCCTTGAAACAACAGATGAAATAATGAAAAACGTGGTACTAGGTTTATGTGTTTACTATAATCTATGTACACGTGCTGATATAATCCACCAGGCACAGATGTCAATTCAACATCTATTCCACATCGGTTCAACATATTTTCATTGAAATGACATGGAACAATGTGGTAAAAGATCTGATGTATAACTTACAGTAAGGCTACAACCTGCCAGTAATAGTAAGTAATGTGTCTGATAGGCCTATGGTTATGATGGTTATGATGGTTATATATTGTTTACATTGATATTTCAATGTATGGAGTCTGGCATGTCAAGCCTTGAGCCTGTGTTTGCTTTATTGTAAGATTTCATTTTATAAACAATACAAAACATACACATACAAAACGACAACGTCATATAAACATCAACTACATCACACCTTCCCAGACCCACTAGCACACACACCCCCATCTCCAGCGCCTGCATCACTTCCCACCACATGGCCTGAAACCTCACCATTTTGTTTCTTTCCGTAGCCCACACACTTTCAATATTTAAATAATAAATTGTGTTAATTTCCAAAATTTGTATGTACTTTTTTTTCAACATGAGTAATGAGAAGAGAATGGTCAGTCCCGCTTTAAATTACGTGCAGCTTATGAAGGCTTATGAAGCCTTCATAAACACTACATAAATGTGTTACAAAAAGGGTTGCAAAGGGTCGGAAACTTTTCAGAAATTTTCCATGGGAAGTTAAGTCCGGGAATTTGGGGAATTTTGCTTAAATTCATTTTTAAAAAATTGCTTATAACAGTGAACCTTTTTTTGTGGGATACACTTAAAGCAATTCTAGTTCTTGTGGCATATTTTGGTTAAACTATCCCCAATTCAATGGAATTGCAACCCTCTGCATGCACAGTGCATTCTTCCACCACATCAAATCAAATTGTATTTGTCACATGTGCCGAATACAACAGACCTTACAGTGAAATGCTTACTTACAAGCCCTTAACCAACAATGCAGTTTTAAGAAAATACCCCCCCAAAAAGTAAGAGATAAGAAAAACAAATAATTAAAGAGCAGAAGTAAATAACAACAGCAGGGCTATATACAGGAATACCGGTTCAGAGTCAATGTGCGGGGACACAGGTGTCGAGGTAGTTGAGGTAATTATGTACATGCAGTTATGGTTATTAAAGTGGCTATGCATAGATGATAACAGAGTGTAGCAGCAGAGTAGGGTGGGTGCAAATAGTCTGGGTAGCCATTTGATTAGCTGTTAAGGAGTCTCATGGCTTGGGGGTAGAAGTTGTTTAGAAGCCTCTTGGACCTAGACTTGGCGCTCCGGTACCGCTTGCCGTGCGGTAGCAGAGAGAACAGTCTATGACTAGGGTGGCTGGAGTCTTTGACAATTTTTAGGGCCTTCCTCTGACACCGCCTGGTATAGAGGTCCTGGATGGCAGGAGGCTTGGCCCCGGTGATGTACTGGGCCGTACGCACTACCCTTTGTAGTGACTTGTGGTCGGAGGCCGAGCAGTTGCCACACCAGGATGCTCTCGATGGTGCAGCTGTAAAACCTTTTGAGGATCTGAGGACCCATGCCAAATCTTTTCAGTCTCCTGAGGGGGAATAGGTTTTTTCGTGCCCTCTTCACGACTGTCTTGTTGTGCTTGGACCATGTTAGTTTGTTGGTGATGTGGACGCCAAGAAACTTGAAGCTCTCAACCTGCTCCACTACAGCCCCGTCGATTAGAATGTGGGCATGCTTGGTCCTCCTTTTCCTGTGGTCCACACTCATCTCCTTTGTCTTGATCACGTTGAGGGAGAGATTGCTGTCCTTGCACCACACGGTCAGGTCTCTGACCTCCTCCCTATAGGCTGTCTCATCGTTGTCGGTGATCAGGCCTACCACTGTTGTGTCTTAATGATGGTGTTGGAGTTGTGCCTGGCCGTGCAGTCATGAGTGAACAGGGAGTACTGGAGGAGACTAGGCACACACCCCTGAGGGGCCCCCGTGTTGAGGATCAGCATGGCAGATGTGTTGTTACCTACTCTTACCACCTGGGGGCAGCCGTCAGGAAGTCTAGGATGCAGTTGCAGAGGGAGGTGTTTAGTCCCAGGGTCCTTAGCTTAGTGATGAGCTTTGAGAGCACTATAGTGTTGAACGCTGAGCTGTAGTCAATGAATAGCATTCTAACATAGGTGTTCCTTTTGTCCAGGTGGGAAAGGGCAGTGTGGAGTGCAATGGAGATTGCATCATCTGTGGATCTGTTGGTGCGGTATGCAAAAAAGACTGGTCTAGGGTTTCTGGGATAATGGTGTTGATGTGAGCCATGACCAGCCTTTCAAAGCATTTCATGGCTACAGACATAAGTGCTACTGGTCGGTAGTCATTTATGCAGGTTACCTTAGTGTTCTTGGGCACAGAGACTATGGTGAAAATGTCAGTGAAGACACTTGCCAGTTGGTCAGCGCACGCTCGGAGTACACGTCCTGGTAATCCGTCTGGCCCAGCGGCCTTGTGAATGTTAAATTGTTTAAAGGTCTTACTCACATCGGCTGCAGAGAGCGTGATCACACAGTCATCCGGAACAGCTGATGCTCTCATGCATATTTCAGTGTTACTTGCCTCGAAGCGAACATAGAAGTTATTTAGCTCGTCTGGTAGGCTCGTGTCACTGGTCAGCTCTCGGCTGTGCTTCCCTTTGTAGTCTGTAATAGTTTGCAAGCTGTTACGTTCCCCAGTTTCTGTGTTGTAGCTTTTGTATTTGAGTGTGTGTGTTTCAGGAGAAATTCCTGAACTCCCCAAGCAGCTGATTGGTCGGCCCCAATTGATGATTGGAGCTGACCCCGCCCCCTCGTCAAGAAGCAGCTGTTTCTAATTACCCATTCCGTCTGAAGATATAAAAGCCAGTGTTCTGTTCTGTTGAAGAGAGAGAGAGAGAGATCATAGGTAGGCTGAGATCCTTGCTGGAGAATTAGATTGTGATATAATGTTGGTCGTGAGTATGTACTATGTTAGTTGTTGTTGGTAGCAGCTTTGCTATGTTCTGTGTTTGTTGCTTTGTCAGAGATTCTTTAGTGACCTGAGTTAGTTTTCTCAGTTTTGTTGTGAAGTGGATTGTTTGTTATTCTGTTTCATTTGTTCCCAGGGGGGAAGAGGAAGGCACTTTGGGAGTGCTTAGGCAAGAGGCCCGCGGGCATACATATACCCGTAGTATATTCAATGTCTAGGCACACTAGGTAAGACCTGGGCGGACCACCCCCTTGTATTTTGGTTAGGGCACCAGGTGGTGCGAAGATAGGTAAGTAGTGGGTAGGCAGGTTAGATAGGAGAGGGGGAGCTTTGATATTTACTTTCTTTGCTTTGGTTCCGTCCAGCCCCTTTTCCCCATATTACCGTGTAAGGAAATAAATCCTAGTAAGCGGTCAATTCTGCCTTTTTGTCATCCTTACTCGCACCTACAGTCCATACCTCTTTCGCTTCACGGAGAGTTGAGTTGTAGCAGGGTGTTGTGTTCCCTCTTCACAGAGGCGTGCGTAACACAAGCCCTGCCACATCTGACGAGCGTCGGAGCCGGTGTAGTACGATTTGGTGTAGTACGATTCGATCTTCATGAACATGTGCAGTGCACTCTTCCATCACATGTACAGTACAGCTGATTCTCACGATCTTGCACACTAACGAGATGTTATTGAACCCATACTACTACACTGTCTGAGCCAAGGACTGCATGCTTTCTCGTAAGGTTTGATTACAGTACTGGGTGGGGTGAATATATTTTATATGACATACATGATTTTTTGTTAACTAGTAAATAGTAGCCTACAGCAAAGTGTGTTTACTTAATTTTTAACTTGTTAACCATTTCTGATAGTTAGTTTTTGCTACCATGTTGGTTTTAGCTTGCTTGACCCTGCTAACTGAGGAGTGTTAATTCACGTTTCATTTTAAAACAAATATCTTACAAAGGAGTTGTTTAGTCTAACTGCTTAACTATTTATCTGAACAGTGAATTGTAATTATTTTTTTTTAAACAAAAATTGTTGTAATCTTTACAGGAAAATGCCACGGATGCTATCTGATGTGAGGAGACATTTCACTGCAGCTAATGTAGATGGAAAAGCTGTGTACATTTGCAAATACTGTGCCATATCATATGTGAAGAATGCAACAAAGATGCAGAATCATCTGGCCAAGTGCATAAAGTTCCCTCAGCGCTCATAACAAGCAACCTCTGACAAAAGTCCCTCTACTTCTAGTCGAGGTGAAAATTATGAATCAGACACCTTATCGATAGCAACAGCTCATGGTCCTCCTGGAATCAGAAGTTGTTTTTTTTACTCAATTGAGGAACGTAGTCAGAGAAATGATGATGAATGTCTTGCTCGATCTGTGTATGCAACTGGTTCACCTCTGATGCTCACAGGCAATGTGTATTGGAAAATATTTCTGAATGTTCTTTGCCCAGCATACACCCCCCCAACCAGACATGCTTTATCTACTAATTTGCTGGATTCAGAGTTCAAGTGAAGGTCAAGCAAATGATACAGAAAGCAGACTGTATTGCAATCATCTCTGATGGGTGGTCGAATGTTCGTGGGCAAGGAATAATTAACTTCACTAGGGTAGGGGCAGCATTCGGAATTTTGGATGAAAAGCGTGCCCAAATTAATCTGCCTGCTACTCAGGCCCAGAAGATAGGATATGCATATAATTGGTAGATTTGGATAGAAAACACTCTACAGTTTCCAAAAATGTTCAAATAATGTCTGAGTATAACAAAACTGATATGGCAGGCGAAAACCTGAGGAAAATCCATCCAGGAAGTACTATTATTTTGAAAGGCTGTTTTTCCATTGAAAGCCTATCCACCATACAAAGACTTAGGACCCAGTTCACGATCTCTATGGCTTCTTCTACATGTGGCCAGTCTTTAGGCATGGTTTCAGGCTTTTACTCTGAAAAATGAGGGAGATACAGCACTTTCAATGAGTGGACAGTGGAAATTTCCAGACATGAGCCCAGCGCGTGATCGGGAGCGCGCCTTTCTTGTTTCTCCTTTTCTATTGACGAAGCTTTTGTCCGGTTGAAATATTATTGATTATTTATGACAAAAACAACCTGAGGATTGATTTTAAACATCGTTTGACATGTTTCTACGAACCTTTATTATACTTTTTTGACTTTTCATCAGGATGTTGAGAGCGCACTTTGTGCCTTTGGATTACTGAACTAAACGCACCAACAAAACTGAGGTTTTTGGACATAGAGGGACATTATCGAACAAAACAAACATTTATTGTGTAACATGGAGTCCTGGGAGTGCCACCAGATGATCATCAAAGGTAAGTGATTAATTTAATCGCTATTTCTGACTTTTGTGAGTCCTCCTTGGTTGGAAAATGTCTGTATGGTGTTTTGTGGCTAGGCGCTGTCCTAACATAATCGCATGGTGTGCTTTCGCCGTAAAGCCTTTTGGAAATCTGACACAGCGGCTGGATTAACAAGACGTTTATCTTTAATCCTATGTATAACACTTGTATCTTTCATCAATGTTTATGATGAGTATTTCTGTAATTTGATTTGGCTCTCTGCAATTTCACCGGATGTTATTTGAGTCAATGCATTACTGAACATAACGCACCAATTTAAACTGAGGTTTTTGGACATAAAAAGGGACTTTATTGAACAAAACATTTATTGTGTAACATGCAGTCCTGGGAATGCCACCAGATGAATATCATCAAAGGTTAGTGATTCATTTAATTGCTATTTCTGACTTTTGTGAGTCCTCTCCTTGGCTGGAAAATGTCTGTATGGTTTCTTGTGGCTAGGCACTGTCCTAACAATCGCATGGTGTGCTTTCGCCGTAAAGCCTTTTTGAAATCGGACACTGTGGTTGGATTAAGAAGAAGTTTATCTTTAAAATGGTGTATAATACTTGTATGTTTGAGGAATTTTTATTTCGGGATTTCTGTTTGAATTTGGCGCCCTGCAATTTCACTGGCTGTTGTCGAGGTGGGACGTTAGCGTCCCAATGATACCAGAGAGGTATCATTCTTGCCACTATAGGGGGTGCTGTTTTCGCATTAGCATAATTTCCTCTACAGATTAAACTGCCTCTTATTCAATTATTGCTCTTACTATATGCATATAATTAATACCATTGGATAGAAAACAATCTATAGTTTCTAAAACCGTTTCAATTTTGTCTCTGAGTTAAACAGAAGTCATTTGACAGCACTTTCCCTGACCAAGAAGAAGAATGCAAGATGTGTATGCTCGCTTCAACGCTCTGCCTATATATGGTCACGCCACCTATGACCCGAAACACACTTCATTCGTCTTCCTCTGGGTGTCAAGAGGACGTCAGATGAGAAATTTTTTGTTTACCTTGTACTGACGTGAAATAAGACCTATTTCTTTGGCGTGACCGACAACTTCCGGTTCTCTGATTCGCGCTATTTGGAGGTGCGATTGTCTACTGTTTTGCTGCCGTTACGGATGAAAACTATCTCCGTCTCGAAGTTTGTTTGATACATGTGACCATATCATCTTAATGTATGTTTTTTTCAATATAGTTTAATCAGATTATTTGAATTTTTTCGGGAGTTTTGCCGTGTTCCGTTCTGTGACTTTTTTTACTTTGGCCAGTCGACCAGTACATATGCTAAATGAAGAGGGAAAGTTGCCATTATGAATGGATTGAACGACTCATCAGGACTAAGGACACATTGATCAACATTCTGATGAAAGATCAGCAATAGTAAGACCCAATTTACGATGTTATTTCATATATCTGTCGTGCATGTGAACTGGTCGGGGGCGCCCAGCTGGTTCTGGCTGGCGTGGCTATGCTAATTTAGCGCTACATTTTGTTTTCGCTATAAAACATTTAATAAATCTGAAATATTGTTTGGATTCACCAGATGTTGGGCTTTCAGTATCTGTATGCTGTGTATTTTTCTGAAATGTTTTAAGATAAGTAATTAGTTATATGACGTTGGTCTCTGTAATTGTTCTGGCTGCGTCAGCACTATTTCAGATTGCAGCTGCAATGTAGAACTGTGATTTATACCTGAAAAATGCACATTTTTCAAAAAAAAAACTATGCTATACCATAAATATGTTATCAGACTGTCATCTTATGAAGTTGTTTCTTGGTTAGTGGCTATATATATTTTTATTTAGTCGAATTAGTGATAGCTACTGACGCAGGAAAAAACTGTTGGAGTAAAAAAATTGTGTCTTATGCTAACGTGGTTAGCTAATAGATTTACATATTGTGTCTTCCCTGTAAAACATTTTAAAAATCTGAAATGGTGGCTTTATTCACAAGATCTGTATCTTTCATCTGGTGTCTTGGACTTGTGATTTAATGATATTTAGATGCTACAATTTACTTGTGACGCTATGCTAGCTATGCTACTCAGTGGGGGGGGAGTGGGGGGTGATCCCGGATCCGGGTTGGTGACTCGTTAAAGGTTAACTACATCATCTCCATCCCTCAATCAGTATTCTACAAGAGCACAGACACAAGGGACAACAGACAAACCAGTCTCTGCATTGACCTTGGACCACAGAACGTATTTGCACTGGTGACAGACTGTCATGCCCTGGCCATAGAGAGGCTTTTATTCTATATTTTGGTTAGGGTGTGGTTCTCAATCAGCGGCAGCTGTCTATCGTTGTCTCTGATTGAGAACCATACTTAGGTAGCCCTTTTTTCCACCTGTCTTTGTGGGAAGTTGACTTTGTTTAGGGCACATAACCTTTAGCTTCATGGTTTGTTTGTTTAGTGTTTATTGTTTTGTTCGGCGTCATTTTTATAAATAAAAGGAAAATGTACGTTCACCACGCTGCACCTTGGTCCTCTTCTTTAAACGGCCGTGACACAGACACTGCTGCGAACATGAGGCTGCTTGGTCTAAAGTGGAGGTCCTACCCTCACATCACACCCATTGGCTGTGCTGCTCATGCATTAAATCTGCTCCACAAGGACATCATGGCACTGAAAACAATGGATACACTACAAGAGAGCCAAGGAAATGGTTAGGTATGTGAAGGGTTATCAAGTTATAGCAGCAATCTACCTCACCAAGCAAAGTGAGAAGAATAAGAGCACCAAATTGAAGCTGCCCAGCAACACGCCTTGGGGTGGTGTTGTCATCATGTTTGACAGTCTCCTGGAGGGGAAGGAGTCTCTCCAAGAAATGGCTATATCACAGTCTTCGGATATGGACAGCCCCGTCAAGAGGATCCTCCTGGATGACGTATTTTGGGAGAGAGTGGTAAGCAGCCTGAAACTCCTGAAACCTATAGCAGTAGCCATTGCACGGATTGAGGGGGACAATGCCATCCTGTCTGATGTTCAGACTCTGCTAACAGATGTAAGAGAAGAAATCCGTACTGCCCTGCCCACTTCAGTGTTGCTCCAAGCAGAGGAAACTGCAGTTCTGAAATACATCAAAAAGCGTGAAGACTTCTGCCTGAAAACCATACACCCCGCAGCGTACATGTTGGACCCCAAGTATGCTGGCAAGAGCATCCTGTCTGGTGCAGAGATCAACAAGGCCTATGGTGTCATCACTACCGTGTCTCGTCACCTTGGCCTGGATTAGGGCAAGGTTCTTGGCAGTCTGGAGAAGTACACTTCCAAGCAAGGGCTTTGGGATGGAGATGCAACATGGTAGTCGTGCCAACATATCTCATCAGCCACCTGGTGGAAGGGACTTTGTGGATCTGAGGCTCTTTCCCCTGTTGCCTCCATCATCCTCAAAATCCCACCAACATCAGTCGCCTCAGAGCGCAACTTGTCCTTGTTTGGGAACACACAAACCAGAGCACGCAACAGGCTGACCAACATAAGGGTTGGGTATCCTGGCAAGTTTGAGGCTTTTTGAGCCTGAGAACGAGCTATCCTCAACAAGGTTGGAAAGTGACAGTGAAGATGAGGCCTCAGAGTCTGAAATTTAAGAGGTGGACATTGAGGAGGTCCAGGGAGAAGACATGGAAGCCTGAGAGGAAGACAACCAAAGCTTAGTTTCTAGAATATCATTTTACAGATACTATATGTTGAAAATGTTTTTGGGAGATGCAATGGATCATTGAGGATCATTCAATATTCCCTTTCTTTTGTTGTTCAGTGAAATCATCCCATGCGAAGAGTCAACTCATTTAATTAAAGTTCAATTCGTAACAATTAAAAAATAAAAATTCTAATGGAAGGATTTAATAATGTGCAATTATGTCTACTTATGATAAGGTTAAAGGTTTATGTTTCTGTCTCCATATGATATGGTAAATATATCCAATTAAAAAAACATCTACATTTAAATGGTATTAATATTAATTTGCATATATTTCCATTAATTCCCATATATTCCCGCTAATTCCCCTATATTTCCATGATATCCCAAGGAAAGTTTCCACCTCTGAATATTCCTCCAAATGCGCAACTCTAGTTACAAATCATCTATAACCGTATGTCATGCTTAAGGGTTCATAAATGTGGCATAACTGTGTGACATAACCACCAATGTCAAATGTGACATAACCCACTATGTCAAATAGGACATAAACCTGTGCTTTATAAAGGGTGGCATAAGCACCGCTTAATAAAGGCTTTATAAATCATATTAAATTGAGTCTTCACAAAGCATTTTTAACCGTGTCATGCATCTTGGTAGAGCATTGCAACGCCAGGATAGTGGATTCGATTCCCGGAACCCATGTCAAAATCTATTCACGCAAGACTGTAAGTCGCTTTCAGGCCCATCAGGTCTTTGACACATTCACCCACTCCACCGCTGAAAGATCATCCACAAAATGCTGGCACCATTGTAACAAGTAGTAATCAAGCCCTGGTCTCCAGCATTTGACCAGAAGAGGAATACCTGGTGCGGTGGTCTCAGCTAGGACTACTCCAAATCATCTTGGCTCTGACACACACACACAAGCTTTGCAGGTCCATCAACCGCTTTAAATAGCTCTCACACCCTACAGTAACCTGTGGATCATGAGAGAACCTTCATTAATCAGCAGAACGTTAATAATCTATTTATTGACACTTCATGAAGTATCCTGTTATACTTAGTTTGAAGTGAGACACCGTCGATTATTCATAACACATCCATAAAGACTCTATATCACATGACACTGTACTTAATTTAAAGTCAGACCCCTTTGGATATTTATAACACAAATGCCTTGTATCATATGACGCTGTACTTACTATAAAGTCAGACATCTTTGGCCATTCATATCACATACATAAGGGCGTAATGATGCAAACACAAATGTATTAACACTTAGGTAATTATCAGGATAAGGTAAGACCCAGATGCAGATCATGTCGAAGTAACAATGTTTATTACAGCAACAGAGGCAAAGGTAAAGGATAGCAGGCAGGCTCAGGGTCAGGGGCAGGACAGGCAAGGGTCAAAAACCAGGAGGGCCAGAAAAAGAGAGGCTGGGAAAAGAGACAGGAGCTGACAGGACAATCGCTGGTTAGCTTGACAAACAAGACGGACTGGCAACAGACAAACAGAAAACACAGGGGATAATGGGGAAGATGGGCAACACCTGGAGGGGGTCGGAGACAAGCACAAAGACAGGTGAAACAGATTAGGGCGTGACAGGTAATTATCACTAACAGGTCTTTATGGAGCCTTTATAAGCTGCACTTCATTTAAAGCGAGATCGAATTGTCCAACCCATCGGGTATCTCATTACACCCCATTATGCCATGTCTTGAAAAATGCAGACAGACGGAATCAAAGTAAGTTTACATTGTAATACTTTTGACAGCCAACTTTCTACCTTAAGCCTGTGTTTTCATCACACTAACTCACTGTACATATCAACCCCTCTGTGTCCAGGATTGTTTTTATCAGGCAAAGTTGAGCTGTATGAATAAAATATTTTCCTTCCCTGACATGTGCATCACCAAATACATGGTAAAGTGGAGCAGCCACCAGAAATTTGGAAGGAGTCAGAGCCATTATGTGATAAAATTTCCATTCATAATATTGCGTTATGGTACTTAGCGGAACCATTTGCCTGGTTGTCTCTCAATGTTGGTCTGTGTGGACATGGCTTTCTCGCATTGTTTTCCCAAATATTACTGAATAGGTATTTTGAGTTTTACTGGGGAAGACCTGAGCCTCAAGGCTTCCATTTCATCTGAACCGCAATGCAGTATTTACGCGGTAGCTCTTTTTCTCCATGGTCAAATACAATCATCAGACGGTTTTGGGTAGTCTAAAAACACACTACTAGATACTAGCCTATAGATTCCCCTCACAGGTAACTGCTTTCTGATTTTAGAATAAGAAGTGTGTTTGAATGGGCACTACTTTGTAAACAGAAACATTGAGCAAACATCGCTATGGTGGATTCGGTTGAATGCAACCTCAATTTCAGGATTCTCTGTGTCCATTTGTATGTGCATTTGTTCACCAGCTTGCAACGGTGACATTTTTCTTTACCACTGTAAGGTGTTGCTGTAGCGGTTCACAATGTCCCTAGACTACAGTTATTATCTCGGCTATGATAAACATTGCACCCAAAAGGTCTTTATCTTGCCAACACTGACTGTGTAACTTTTGTCCATCATCCTCTAATGGCTGTCTGCCTTAAACCTAGACATGAGCTATGATCCACATAGCCTACTCTGAGTATATCACACCAGCCATGCTGCTGTAGTCTACTCCATTCCTGGAGGCTGACCAAAAATCCCTGACTTCGTTTAGTGCCTTGAAAGGTTTCAGGTAAAAGCACATGGCATAGCTGGATACGCAAAAAAAAGCTATAGTAATCTAATACACATCCAACTCATTTAAATCTCCCTGCCCTCTATTTTACTGGTTCCACATTGGCATATTTGTTCCTTGCCAGCCATTATTACAGGTAGCAGACAACATCCAATTGATAGGGCAGGTTTATTTGAGTGGGCCAGGGAAAACACCTTTTTCAAATGGTTGAACAGGGCCATATATGCCAACCCAAATGTCACCCAAGGTGTTTACAAATCTAATCAAAGGCTCCATTTGTCATAGCTTTCTTATTAGTTCATGATTTGTTGTTTGTTTCTTTTTGTTGGAAATGCCAGCTATGCCGCTATGGATTTGATTTTGATACGCGTTTTGGAATTGTACAGTAGTTTCAGCACCAACTTTTCTTTATCAGACTACTGTACTTTACAACAGTATTGAGGACACTTGTGTTTTGTTGCTTTGTTTTGTGACATTTTGTAATAGAAAAAAATATATTGGCATTAGTCATATAATAACTTCCACAATGCTTTACAGTATAATTCAATGATACTTTGTTTACAGTGACAAATAAGCTCTCAAGAGGTATGCAAATATATTCATCAGTGCACTTTCACTCTCAAAGGTCAACCTGCGAGGCAATTAGCACGCCACGTGACTGTACAGCTAAAACAAATTCATTAGGGCGGCAGGTAGCCAGTAACCGAAAGTTTGATGGTTCAAATTCCTGAGCTGACTAGGTGAAAAATCTGTTGATGTGCCCTTGAGCAAGGCACTTAACCCTAATTGCTCCAGGGTCACTGTCAATAATGGCTGATCCCTGGCTCTGACCCCACTCTCTGAAGGTGTCTCAGGGGGAGTGGGATATGCAAAAAAACAAATGTCCAATTCAAACATGTGAAATAGGACAAATGTAAGCATCCACCTAAATATCTTATTATAATTACCCAGCATCCCTTTCTTCCAGCATGGAGGTGTGTGTGGTTGAAAGGTGTGGCTGTCTAATTGTGACTCAGGAGGAGTTGCTGAGGGGTAAAATGTTCCTATGCCATTGTGTCCTCTCTACGGCGAGTCAGACAGCCAGAGTGACATATATAGAGTGTTGATGAATAACTAAAACCCCTACAGATCTGGGTGTCAGGCAACAGATGCTGATAACAGCCACAGATTAGGTCTTAGATTGGTGACGGATCCCACCAAGATGGCAATGCTATATTTACCCCCTTTGCCTCCCCTCCTATATAATCGCTGCCTGTGCTGTGTGTGAGGGGGTCATTGGGTTTTGCCACATTACATGGAGCACCGAGTGTGAAGTGTATATGAAATATTAATTTAAGAGGTAGAAAGAATGCAGGCTTTTGAGAAGTAGGGCAAGGCAGAGGTGGAAAATAGAGGAGGGAGCTCATTCCTGTGTGGAATGCAGGTTTTCAACTTAGAGTCACATGACAGTGTGATATTAGAATGCATTTATAGAGTTAGCCCCTTGTTATCTGTATTTTATCCTTATTCTGATTTAAGGTTGTATCATAATGATGGTATTGTAAGGATCAGAACCATTAACTAATTTGTTTAGTCTAGCCGATTGTACATCCATTACATTTTGCTCATGCATCCCAAATACATTTGTCCATCCACGCTTGGATCCAAGGATCCTCAAACAGGATCCAAGGATCCTCAAACATTGTTGGAGCCTAAATGTATTTTTCAGCCAAATATGACGACTGAAATCGACTGTGAATTTTCTATGTAAAGTTTGCTTTCCGGGCATGACTGAAGGCAGCCAGCACACCTTGAGGAGAATGTTTATTGAACATAAAAACACTCCTCTCAGCAATTGTGTCAGTGGCAATAAGTAGAGAGGAGGAAAAGTTTCAGAATTTCAAATGAAAGAAGAGAAATACAAAACTAAAAAGCAATCCCAGCTAGCACATTTGGTTCCTTAGAAGTTGTGGCAATTCACCTGGACATGACTGACCAGGTGAATCCAGGTGAAAGCTGTGTTCCCTTATTGACGTCACTTGTTAAATCCACTTCAATCAGTGTAGACGAAGGGGAGGAAACAGGATAACAAAGGATTTTTCAGCCTTGAGACAATTGAGACATGGATTGTGTACAGTGCATTTGGAAAGTATTCAGACCCCTTGACTTTTTCCACAATTAGTTTCGTTACAGCCTTATTCTAAAATGTATTAAATAGTTTCCCCCCCCTCATCAATCTACACACAATACCCCACAATGACAAAGCAAAAACATGTTTTTAGAAATTTTTGTAAATGTATGAAATATCACGAAATAAGTATTCAGACCATTTACGCAGTACATTGTGGAAGCACTTCTGGCAACAATTACAGACCCCTTGTCTTCTTGGGTATGATGTTACAAGCTTGACACACCTGCATTTGGGGAGTTTCTCCCATTCTTCTCTGCAGATCTTCTCAAGCTCTGTCAGGTTGGATGTGGAGCATCCCTGCACAGCTATTTTCAGGTCTCTCCAGAGATGTTTTATCGGGTTCCAGTCCGAGCTCTGGCGAGGCCACTGAAGGATATTCAGAGACTTTTCCCGAAGCCACTGCTGCGTTGTCTTGGCTGTGTGCTTATAGTCATTGTCCTGTTGGAAGGAGAACCAGTCTGAGGTCATGAGCGCTCTGGAGCAGGTTTCCATAAAGGATCTCTCTGTACTTTGCACCGTTCATCTTTCCCTCGATCCTGACTAGTCTCCCAGTCCCTGCCGCTGAAAAACATACCCACAGCATGATGCTTCACCATAGGGATGGTGCAAGGTTTCCTTCCAGATGTGACGCTTGGCATTCAGGCCAAAGAGTTCAATCTTGGTTTCATTAGACCAGAGAATCTTGTTTCTCATGGTCAGAGTCCTTTAGGAGCCTTTTAGCAAACTCCAAGCAGGCTGTGATGTGGCTTTTACTGAGAAGTGGCTTCCATCTGGCCACTCTACCATAAAGGCCTGATTGGTGGAGTGCTGCAGAAATGGTTGTCCTTCTGGAAGGTTCTCCCATCTCTACAGAGGAACTCTGGAGCTCTGTCAGCGTGACCATCGGGTTATTGGTCACCTCCCTGACCAAGGCCCATCTCCCCCGATTGCTCAGTTTGGCCGTGCAGCCAGCTCCAGGAAGTCTTGGTGGTTCCAAACTTCTTCCATTTAAGAATGATGTTGTCCACTGTGTTCTTAGGGACCTTCAATGCTACAGAAACGTTTTGGTACCCTTCCCCAGATCTGTGCCTTGACACAATCCTGTCTCGGAGCTCCACGGACAATTCCTACTTATATAGACAGGTGTGTGTCTTTCCAAATCATGCCCAATCAATTGAATTTACCACAGGTGGACTCCAATCAAGTTGTAGAAACATCTCAAGGATGATCAATGGAAACAGGATGCACCTGAGCAAAATTTAGGGTCTCATAGCAAAGGGTCTGAATACTTATGTAAGTAAGGTATTTCTGTAAATTTTTAATACATTTGCAAAAATGTCTAAACCTGTTTTTGCTTTGTCATTATGGGATATTGTGTGTAGATTGGTGAGGAAAAAAGTTAATTTAATCAATTTTAGAACAAATCTGTAATGTAACAATGGAAGGGGTCTGAATACTTTCCGAATGTGCTGTATGTGTGCCATTCAAAGGGTGAATGGACAAGACAAAAGATTTAAGTGCCTTTGACAGGGGTATGATAGTAGATGCCAGACGCACTGGTTTGTGTCAACAGTTTCCCATTTTTCAAGAATGGTCCACCACCCAAAGGACATCCAGCCAACTTGACACAACTTTGGGAAGAATTGGAGTCAACATGGGCCAGCATCCCTGTGGAAGACTTTCGACACCTTCTAGAGTCCATCCCCCGATGAATTGAGGCTGTTCTGAGGGCAAAAGCGTGTGAAACTCAATATTAGGAATGTGTTCTTAATGTTCTGTACACTCGGTGTATATGTTTTTAAATAAATAACATTCTTAGAGCATTACTAATGTTTTCCTTTGGTGTTTATGGAAAGTTTTCTTAATGTTCTGAGAATGGAATTTAGGGCTTATTGATGTTGTGTACAATTAAATGTTTTGAAACATTCCCAGAATATTCTGAGAACTACTTTCCCAGACGTGTGTGGAATGTTCTGTGGAAGCACTGAAATTCCCACAGAAGAAGGTTGGTTCTTAACGTTCTCGGAACAATTTGAGAAATTTACTTTAAATACAACCATGAGGAAACCTGTAGGAAACGTTATGCTGAAGTACTGAAATTTCCACAGAAGAACATTGTTAACATCCGAAAATTGCCAATGTCAAACCAGTTGGAGAACGTTCATAGAACAATACCAACATTTCCATGAAATGTAACCATGTTTGAACTTTTAGGAAACGTTCTGTTAAACATTTTTGTCAAGTTCCTTAAATGTGTAGAGATTGGCATTAAGGCCATTAAGCTTGGCTTGAATAACCTAGCACTGCTCTCTACTGGCAAATAGGGTGTATTGCATTTGCAATAGGCAACAGGGGTTCATGAGGCAAACAAATCAAGGATTCAAGTTTTTTTTAAATACAATTCATTGTGTTATGCAGTATAAACTCCCTATTGTGTATATATTACACCACTGTATTGTTTTCCTAATGTTAAGAAGCATTCCTAATCCCTACTCAAAAGCTTTCTGAGGAAACGGTATTCTAATCAACAGAGAATGCATGGGTACTAGCCAGGTGGTGATGAGTAAAACATCACACATGGGATGATGTGAGACATTCCTGTCTGAAGTCACAGAGAAGAATGCATCTCTAGCCACGGGCAAGTCAACACCTGCATTTGGGTTACTGCTATGTTGACTGTGCTTTGTTCTACTGGGATATGGACCATTTGAGAGAAACCACAACACAAGACAGGATGGCAGACTTTGACTGGAGTCTGAACCACAGCTAGGCATTTTAGGTTCAGTAAAGATACTAACATGAAAGCACAAGGAGAGAGACTGTTTCCCCTTCTCAGTGTCTTACAAACAATATTTGTTTTGTCTCTACCCACCTTGTGGTGTGTAGTAATAACAGATGGGGATATTTTAGAGGAGAGAACTGTAATCCCCTCTAATCCTGCTAAAAATCCCTGGGATTTTTATGTTAAATGTGTCTGGGAAACAAAGGAATGTGTTGATCAATGATCAACTGGTTTATGAAGTCAGGTAGTCATGAGATATAAACTCGTCCACCTTTAATTTAATTGATTAGATCACTTCATAAAATGTATGATGATGATTTCATTTGTTTACATTTCCATATGTCTGTGATTATTAAAGTAGCCTATCCAAAGTGCATAATTTGGAACAGTGAAAAATAAAGTGTTATGACGTCATCATTATTAGAGTAGCCTATTTGAAGTGAGTAAATGTTACAGATACAGTAGCGTGGCTACTCTAGAAACGTGAATGTTCCATGATCCCGGCAGACTTTTTGCTATCTGATAGAAATCACAACATACCATAAAGATATTTTTCGTGTGCTCCTCATATCTTATGAGCTGGCAATGCGACCTGAAAACGTCTCCTTTAAAACTATAACCACCTTGAGCATAGAACAAAATGTTTACATGAACATTTCAAGTGAAGCACAGTTTGTAAGAGATAAGGCAAAATAACGTAACGTATAAGAAATGAACAAATCCGGATCTTTGAAAGAGGCAAAGACTTGGGGGAAAAATTCTAAACAAAGAAATCTATCCTTACCCAAGCAACAGCCTCCTTTCACTGCCTCCTGCGTCTGAGGTAGACTAATCTTATAGGTCAAAACTCTGAATTCGGACTTGCCTATAGGCTGATGGACTTGTCACATTTGAACTAATTTCTTCCGTATCGGAAACTGAAGACGCAAGACAAGACAATCTTTAACAATTGGTAAAGTTGATGTTGGAGTTTACAAAGGCATTGAAAAGACATATGAAGGTATGTTAATTGTCGAGGATAAACTTTTATATAATTATGAATAGCCAGACACTCGAATCACACACAGCTGTCGTAATACAATTGTTTATTCTTAAATCTATGGATTATCCGCAGTAGCCTATACAAGAAAATCTAGAGAAGTGAAACATACATGAAACATTGTCGCTCATTAACTCAAGTAAATTTAGAGGGGTTTTGTAGGATCTTCAATGTCCAGATAGAGATTGGCTAATACTATAGAAATATATATTATTTATGTGTTGTGCTTGTTTCTCTGTTTTATATATCCTGATTTGGTAAACATGCTTATAATGAACGTCTGTCCGTCATTTAGTGATGTGAAACAAGACTATATCATGTGACTGACAAACGTTATAAATTGTCTATTTATTGTCTAGTGTTATATTTTCCACCTCTGTCAGAAAAATATAACCTCACACAATAGCATTTTACATTGTATCATTGTTGCAACAAATAGACAAGACTACATGAGTAGTTTATCCACTCGTTTTGATTTATCATTGAGACGGTTAGCTAGTATTTCCTAAAGCTGTTAATGGGACGTCAGACATTACATCAGACTTCATGGAAATTAACCAGGACCTCAATGAATTATAATGGCTTTACAAAAGGGATTTTTTGTTTGTAATAGCACTGACATGATACTGAAATTCTAATTATTGCACACAGACATGAATGAGAACACACATTTAGGTAGCTACAGTATGCTGCTGACTTTGAAAAGGAATGTCAGTTATTACTTTGATCTGATCCAGTCTCTTGACACAAAGAGTTGTCTGTTGTGACCTGTTTAGCCCAAAGGCTTCATTTTACCGTACAAACGAATTGTATGCAGCCGGTAATACACTCGTATCCCTCGTGGACCGTTTGTATTTAAAACATTATCAATTCAAGCTGCAAAGGCTTCTATTTCCTCCTTAACTTTATTTAATGGTGATAACTTGCGTTCAGCCAGGGGTAAACAACAGACAGCTGCAATCTGATTGGCTGAACGCGATACGCAATATCTGGGATTAGTATTTAGCCACTCTAGCATTGTGGTGGAAAATTGTGTTTCATAAGGAAGAATGCATATTGTTTCCGTATGATAAGTTGGATTAAGGAATAAAGACAGACACCAATGTTAAGTTCAATAGCCTTGTTAAGCATTGTACAAATCCCTACGCCTGGAGTCTGGGGAACAGTCCAACTAGTCGATTACCTATCAACTAGACTCCGTAACATCATCCTTTTCAATAGAAAGTGCAAACATAACGGCATAACATTGAGTTCTTAACAGTCAAGTCATAACAATTGAAAAGCATGACATTTTCTTTTTACTTCAGCTGTCATCTTCCTTTTTTAAATTTTTGAAATATTTTTTTAAATTAACAGACAACAAGTTAAGTCTCTTGCTTACAGAGTAAGCCTGTCCGGTGGCTTGCACAGCCGACCCACCCGTGAGTAAGTATTGGCTCTGACAGGGGTAGGATTAGGGCCACGAGCTGGAGAGTTTGGTGGGGTAGAAGCTTCACCTTCAGTTGGCTCATGTCTCAATTCTGCACCCCTTACCCTTAGGCCTGGACTGTGATCCAGCTCATCTAGGTGAGTGTATGGCATGTTCTGGTTTGTCTGCTCTGCTACGCGCAGATCCACCCGATTGCGACGATAGAGGGAGCCACCAACATCCACCAGGTAAGAACGTGGTGCAACTCTCTGTAGGCATGTGCCCAGCCTCCAAAGTCCTGTGTGGTCTCCCGGCAGCGGTTTCATCCTTATAGTTTCACCCACCTCCAGCTCTGGTAGGTCTCGAGCAGTCCGGTCGTAGAAGCACTTAGCGAGCTGCTTTCTGTGACGCAGTTTGTCCGTGACGCCAACCATGACGCAGGGCTCAAGTAGCTTGTTAGCTACGGGGATAGTAGTCTTCAGACGTCTGGACAGAAGGCGTTGTGCTGGGCTGCTGTCCATGTTTTCGGTGGGTGTGTTCCTCCACTGTAAGATCGCTTTCCATGGGTCGTTGCTGTCGCGCCAGGCCCTGCTTAACAGGTTTTTTGCAATCTTGACAGCTGATTCTGCCTTGCCATTTGCTTTTGGGTGTCTTGGAGAGGAGGTCACGTGGTCAAACTCCCATTCTGAGGCGAAACGCTTGAACTGTGCAGTGAATTGTGGGCCATTGTCCGTGATTACCTTGTCAGGCTGACCTTGCCTTGCAAACTGCGCCTTGCAGCGCTTTATGACCGTCTCTGCAGACAAGTCAGGGAGCAGTTCAATTTCCCAAAAGTCAGAGTAATGATCAACGAGGAGAAGATAGTCCTTTTGTCTGTGGCTGAATAAGTCCATGCTGATGATTTGCCAGGCCCTTGTGGGCAGTTCGTGTGACATCATGGTTTCCTTTTGCTGTTCATGAGCGTACTCGTTGCATGTGGTACAGTTGCTGACAAAGTCTTTAATTTCTGCTTGCATGTTTGGCCAGTATAATGTTTCACGAGCCTGACGGTAGCATGCGTCACCTCCAACGTGACTGGAGTGTATGCGGGTAAGCATCTCTGGACGTAGTGATTTGGGAATAATGACCTTCTGACCTCTGAACAAGACGCCATTTTGCACACTGATCTCATCTCGAAAGGTCCAGTATTCTCTCACTGTGAAAGGTGTCTCCTCTTTCAGACATGGCCAACCTGCGAGAGCCATGGACTTCAGTGACTGTAGGTGTTCGTCCTTGTCAGTATGTTGCCTGATCTGGGCTAGGCGGTGATCTGTCACGTTTAAGTAGTCTGCCTGATTGATCTGTTGAACATCTTGTTGTTCCTGCTGTAGCGAACAGATGGCCTGCCGCTGATAGGCAGTGCCTCTACCTGTACATTGTGCTGTTGCCCTGCTCAGTGTGTCGCTGATGTACATCTCAGGTCCTGGCTTGTAAATGACCTTCAGGCTGTAGTTTTGCAGAGTCAGGAGCATACTTTGAAGCCTCTTGGGCGCGTTGAGGAGAGGTTTACTGAATATGGCAATGAGTGGTTTGTGGTCAGTTTCAGCGGTGACCAGCTCTCGACCATATAAGTAGTGATGGAATCGCTGGCAGGAGAAGACGATGCTGAGGCACTCTTTCTCAATTTGTGCATAGTTTTGTTCGGTGGGGGTGAGCGCTCTCGAGGCAAACGCAACGGGCTGGCCTTCCTGCATAAGGCAGCATCCAAGTCCCCTTTGGCTAGAGTCGCTCTGGATTGTGACAGGCTTCGTGACGTCGTAGTAGCGCAACACTGGCATGGATGAAGCCAGAGATTTCATCTCCTGCACTGCGGCCTCGTGCTTGGGTAGCCAGTGCCATGGTGTGTCTTTGTCCAGCAACCGGCGCAGAGGCTCACAGACTGCTGATAGGTGTGGCATGAACTTTGCAAGATAGTTTGCAAAGCCGATGAGACGCTGTACTCCTTTTGCATCAGACGGGTTTGGCATGTCGAGGATCGCTTGGACCTTGTCTGGGTCCGGCTTCAGGCCTTTTGCCGAGAGAATGTGGCCATGGAAGTGGACGTCTTTCACCTTGAACTGCAGCTTCTTCAGGCCAAGACGAAGCTTAACTGATCGGCAGCGCTCCATCAGTGCCAGGAGCTTCACATCGTGGTCGCGTTCTGCTTCTTCGTCTGTTTCACCACAGCCTACGATCAGGATATCATCGGCGATGGGTTCAATGCCCTTGAGCCCAGCCAGTAACTCGTGCTGCTTGCGTTGGTATACCTCAGGCGCCACTGAGACACCAAACGGGAGCTTGAGCCAGCGTTTCCGACCCCAGGGGGTCCAGAAGGTAGTCATGAAGCTGCTTTCTTCGTCCAGCTTGCATTGAAGGAATGCATCTCGGGCATCCACCAAGGTGAAAATCCTGGCCTTGGGAAGCTTATAGAGGACATCCTCTAGTGTCGGCATGATGTAGTGGGATCGTTTCAGTGCTTGGTTCAGATGCTTTGGGTCGATGCAGACCCTCAGCTTCTCTGGTTTTTTCACTATGACCATATTGCTGATCCAGTCAGTTGGTTCAGTCACAGATGTCATGTGGCCATCGGCCTCATACTTGTCCAGCTGGGCCTTCACAGCCACTTTCATTGCAATGGGCACATTGCGAGGAGCACACTGGACTGGAGTAATGCTCTCATCCACTTCAAAGTGTACCTCCCCAGGCACTGATTCAACGGGCATGTTGAATACATCGTCATATCTGCTGAGTAGTTGTTCTTTGGACAGGGGTCCATGCTGGACATGATCCACAATGTGCAGGTCATTTGGTACAGTGAACTGCATCAGTCCCAGGCGTTCGCATGTAGAGCCTGAGAGGAGAGGATTTTGACTGGTTTTCACAATCTCAAACTCCAGCTTGTGTTTGCGTCCCCGAATAACACATTCGGTCTCAAAGGTGCCCATAGAGCTCATTAGTTCTCCTGAGTACAGCTTTAGTCTAGTATCGCTGGGAAATAGATGTGTGTCAGGTGCCAGATTGATTTTGTCTTTGTAGCTCATTACGTTGCATGTAGCACCCGAATCCAGTTGACATTGTTGTTGCTTGTTGTGTAATCGTAGTGTCACAAACCATTTCTTCCCTCTTGAGTGTACAGCCCCAATGGATTCATGCATGTAAATGTCACTTTCACTGTTCAGCTCTGAACATTGAGTAACATCATCAACACAGTGAATCTTGCCCTCACTCACCCTTCTTTTGCTTTTGAGACACACTTTTGCAAAGTGATTATTAGTTCCACAAGCTCTGCATGGTTTTCCGTAGGCCGGGCAGTGCTCTTTGCCACGTGTGTGTGTGTATTCCCACAGTATTTACATGCTACGGGGCTCTCTGTGTTCACCGTTCGTGGTGAATTACTCTGCCTCGATTGGTTTTGTCTGAATGTCTGCCTAGCAACAGCGTGAACAGTATCAACGTCGGAGCGTGGGGTTTCCGTTTCCATTGCTCTCATTCTCATGTCAGTGACTTCAGCAGTGCGGCACATTTCGATGGCAGTTACTAATGTTAAGCCTCTCTCTCTCAGTAGACGCCGGCGCGTATTCTCATTTGCAATTCCCAGTACTATTTTGTCACGAATCAGTTCATCTTTCAATCCCTCGTATTCACAAGTGGCGGATTTCTCTCTCAAACGGGTTACAAAGTTGTGTACTGACTCACCCTCTTCCTGTTTGCAGCTTCCGAAAACGAACCGCTCGTAAATTACGTTTCTGGCGGGTTTGAAGTAATTCTCCAATGCATCCAATATAGCCTTTGCATCACACTGTTGTCGTGCCGTGAGGGTGAGATTGTGCCGGTAGATATGCCTGCATTCGCTGCCCATTAAACTCCTCAGAGTTGCCGCTTGTACCTCGTTGGGTTTCTCATGTAGACCGGTCGCCAGCGCATAGTCCTCGAATTCATCCCTGAAGTTGTCCCAATTAGTATTCCAGTCCCCTGTGAGAACCATGTGATTTGGTGGCGGAATGTTCGCTGCCATAGCAATGGAATAGGAGATTTCTTTGCCTTCAGTCATGGAGGTAGGTAGTGATGCTAGCTAGCCAGCTAACAACGAGTTGATCAGTGTTGTGAGTAGGAAACGGCTTGTGTTCGCATATGGAACGTAACTGCGCCTATACTGTACTTAGCTACAAAAATAACAAACGTGTGTTTTCCGAGCCACTTCTGATACCATGTTTCCGTATGATAAGTTGGATTAAGGAATAAAGACAGACACCAATGTTAAGTTCAATAGCCTTGTTAAGCATTGTACAAATCCCTACGCCTGGAGTCTGGGGGACAGTCCAACTAGTCGATTACCTATCAACTAGACTCCGTAACACATATTTTCCTTGTTTTTTCCCACCTTCTTAAAGTTAAGGAGGAAATCGAAGCCTTTGCAGCCTGAATAGGGGAGAATGTTTTAGATACGAGTATATTGCCGGCTGCATGCAATGCGTGGGGAGGTAAAATGAACTCAATATCGCTATCTGCCGGCCTTTGGGCTATGACCTGCAGACACTGACCCAGTCAGTCAGTCAGTCATAGTGCAGCAGGCCAAAGGCATCTGCTACTTTTGTGCTATGACTCATGGACAGTACTGATTGGCTTAGCCAGAGCTGGGAAGTATGTTGGTCAAATCAAATCAAATTTTGTTAGTCACATGCTGAAATGCTTACTTACGAGCCCCTAACCAAAAATGTAGTTAAAAATAAATTAAAAATATGAATAAGAAGTAAAAGAAACAAGTTATTAAAGAGCAGCAGTAAAATAACAATAGCGAGGCTATATACAGGGGGGTACCAGTACAGAGTCAATTTGCAGGGGCACCGGTTAGTTGAAGTAATATGTACATGTGGATAGAGTTATTAAAGTGACTATGCATAGATGATAACAATAGAGAGTAGCAGGCCTACCACTGTTGTGTCATAGGCAAACTTAATGATGGTGTTGGAGTCGTGCGTGGCAGATGTGTTGTTACCTACTCTTACCACCTGGGGGCGGCCCGTCAGGAAGTCCAGGATCCAGTTTCAGATGGAGGTGTTTAGTCCCAGTAGCTTATTGATGAGCTTTGAGGGCACTATGGTGTTGAACGCTGAGCTGTAGTTAATTGAGTAGCATTCTCACATAGGTGTTCCTTTTGTCCAGGTGGGAAAGGGCAGTGTGGAGTGCAATAGAGATTGCATCATCTGTGGATCTGTTGGTGTCAGTGAAGACACTTGCCAGTTGGTCAGCGCATGCTCGCAGTACACGTCCTGGTAATCCGTCTGGCCCTGCGGCCTTGTGAATGTTGACCTGTTTAAAGGTCCTACTCACATCGACTGCGGAGAGTGTGATCACAAAGTCTTCCGGAAGAGCTGATGCTCTCATGCATGTTTCAGTGCCATTTGCCTCGAAGCGAGCATAGTAGTTTAGCTCGTCTGGTAGGCTTGTGTCACTGGGTAGCTCTCGGCTGTGCTTCCTTTTGTAGTCTGTAATTGTTTGCAAGCCTTGCCACATCCGACGAGCATCAGAGACGGTGTAGTACGATTCGATCTTAGTCCTGTATTGATGCAACGCCTGTTTCATGGTTCCTCGGAGGGCATAGCAGGATTTCTAATAAGCTTGCGGGTTAGAGTCCCGCTCCTTGACAGCGGCAGCTCTAGCCTTTAGCTCAGTGCGGATGTTGCTTGTAATCCATGGCTTCTGGTTGGGGTATGTACGCACGGTCACTGTGGGGACGACGTCATCGATGCACTTATTGATGAAGCCAATGGCGGATGTGGTGTACTCCTCAATGCCATCGGAGAAATCCCGGAACATATTCCAGTCTGTGCTAGCAAAACAGTCCTGTAGTTTAGCATCTGCTTCTTCTGACCACTTTTTTATTGATCTAGTCACTGGTGCTTCCTGCTTTAATTTTTGCTTGTAAGCAGGAATCAGGAGGATAGAATTATGGTCAGATTTGTCAAATGGAGGGCGAGAGAGAGCTTTGTATGCGTCTCTGTGTGTGGAGTAAAGGTGGTCCAGAGTTTTTTTTGCTCTGGTTGCACATTTAACATGCTGATAGAAATTTGGTAAAACGGATTTAAGTTTCCCTGCATTAAAGTCCCCGGCTACTAGGAGCGCTGCCTCTGGGTGAGCGTTTTCTTGTTTGCTTATGGCAGAATACAGCTCATTCAAGGCTGTCTTAGTGCCAGCCTCTGACTGTGGTGGTATGTAAACAGCTACGAAAAATACAGATGAAAACTCTCTAGGTAAATAGTGTGGTCTACAGCTTATCATGAGATACTCTACCTCAGGCGAGCAATAGCTTGATACTTCCTTAGATATTGTGCACCAGCTGTTATTTACAAAAATATGAAGCCATGATTCCATGAAGCATAAGATATTACAGTTTTGAATGTCCCGTTGGTAGTTTAATCTTGCGCGTAGGTCATCTATTTTATTCTCCAAAGATTGCACGTTTGCTAGCAGAATGGAAGGAAGTGTGGGTTTATTCGATTGCCTACGAATTCTCAGAAGTCAGCCCGCACTTTGGCCCCTTTTTCTCCACCTCTTCACGCAAATCACGGATATCTGGGCCTGTTTCCGAGAAAGCAGTATATCGTTCGCGTCGGGCTCGTCAGACTTGTTAAAGGAAAAAAAGGATTCTGCCAGTCCGTGGTGAGTAATTGCAGTCCTGATGTCCAGAAGTTATTTTCGGTCATAAGAGTCGGTAGCGGCAAAATTATGTACAAAATAAGTAAAAAAATAAGTTACATAAACGCTAATAAACAAACAAAAAAACACGATCGTTTGGGGACACATAATTATGTCTGTCCCTCTCTTCTCCGGCGCCATCTCGGGGAGACATCTTCCCCAGCTATCACATTTTGTTCCTTGGAAGTTGTTGGAACGTATGTTTTTGGTTTCAAATTGTTTGTAGGAAAGAAGCCAATAGTTTCCTGACTGGTAAAACTGAATGTTTTTTAAACGTTCTGAGAACAGAAGTGAACATTTTGCCTGTTCTGGGAATGTTTATTTGTAGGTTGCAGTGAGGTTCTGAGAACGTTTTACTCTGGATCCTTGAAAGTTTTCCTGGGAGGTTTTTTAAGAGTGTGGCCAATAGGTCGTTTTCAATAAAATGTCACAATACGTTTGATTTGACTGCTGGGAAGGCAAGGAGTCCCCCAGCTCCGCTAAACCCATTGCCAACTACGTGCCTTTTTCAAGGGATTGTTAAATACATTTTATAACTATTTGCTTTTAATATCATCACCGATTGAGCATAGTCAGAACTACACATTTCTGATTTACCTGCAGCCTGATTAGTCCATGCAAAACAATTGCGCACATTCATTTCTATCATCAGAGTTATACAGCAGGTAAATGCATGCTTTTCATGATCATTAAAACATCAATGATCATGTAATTTCAGATACATGAAGGTAGCAATCCATTTGGCATTTAGCTAGCTAAGCAAACAACAAAGTTTAGCTTGCTTCATCAGAGATTAGGCTTTTGTCAGTCAGACTACTGTCATCACCACTATAGATGGCAAGCAAATCAAACAATATTTGGATATTGTCATCTAGTTTATCCCCTGGAGGTTCGCTTGTTAACTAGCCATATTGACGTGATCTGTTATTAGCTAGCTAGCCAATTCGACGTGGTCTATCAATCAATGTAGCCTATATCATGTCTGTCAGCAGCAATTGTAATTAAACAATGTTGAAAAGGGGATCATGTTAGCGAGCTTCTCTAGGTAGGCCTACATTGGTTGGAGGAAAAAGTGCATTAGGTCTACTTACCATTCATTATATGTTTAGCCAAATGTACAACGTTTCTACTGGTAGCTTGCAAAGTAAACATTATCAGCTAACAGTACCACGGCAAATGCACCCATACTTGTCAGGTATAGTTCAGTTTTATTTTATATCACTCAAATATCCAATTGATGGTGGCCAATATTGAGAGATATCGTGAGACGTATCTGAAATTACATGAAAAAATGATGTTTACTGATCATGAAAAGTATGCAGTTAGTTGCTGTATAACTCTGATGATAGAGATAAATGTGAATAATTGTTTTGCATGGAATAATTAGTGGGCGTGGCCAACACATCTGAACACTTAGCAAGATTGAGAGTGTTTTGTTGATGCTGAACACCACTAAAGTTTTCTTGTGTTTTGTATGTAAAGTTTTCTTAACAGAATGTATGTTTTTAAATATCATTCTTAAATGCTGACTTCGCCAGCCACGCGAGTGCGCCATTAAGCGCATGTTGATTTTGTCTATCCCCACCAGAAGCGATCATGACACGCAGGTTAAAATACCAAAATCAACTGTGAATCACTAAATCAATTTCGGGCCAGGTCGAAACACACATTAAACATTTGTGGACATTTAGCTAATTAGCTGTTGCTAGCTAGTAGTGCTGAGCGATTAACCAACATTTTGGTTATTTTTCATTTTTTTTAAACAACTAAATTACATACGTTGGTTGAATTATTTAAATTCCATTTCATTTTTTTTTTATGTGAGGTTAATGCGCACATTTCACAGTTTCTCTAAAGATAAATCAGATCAAGCCTGAACTGTGCAATGTTGTAGGGAGTTGTAGTTTCCAACAGGCCAATATTCCACATAATTTAGCGCATAAGATGTGGTAATTAACTACAATGACTATAATCCATTACGCATCTTTATTTGTCCGGTCTTTATTTCTTTTATGCCTGCTATGGAAGAAACAAGAATGCGGATTGTGAGGGGAGAGCAGCGATTGTGAGAGAGCAGCTGTTGCTTCGCAAAGTATCTCTACTTGAAAATACATGATCAAAGTGATTGATAGTTGGTATTCAGCAGTCATAAAAGTATGCCTTATTTACTTTGAAGAACTACAAAATAGTGATTTTGGCAGACTGCATAGGGAGCACCTCTATAGAGATGAGATGATGACTTGGAATGAAATAATAAAGTAAACAAATAAAACAAATGTAATATACTCAACAACTGAAATATTTTGTTAAAGTAAACATTTTTGAATAAATTATGGTTAGTATCTGATAAGCAGCAGTGGCGGTTCTAGCTTGTATGGCTCCCTGGGCGAACCCCCCCCTTCATACATTGTCACGACTTCCACCGAAGTCGGCTCCTCTCCTTGTTCGGGCGGCGTTCGGCGGTCGACGTCACGGGCCTTCTAGCCATCGCCGCTCCATATTTCATTGTTCCATTTGTTTTGTCTTGTTGCCCGCACACCTGGTTTACATTCCCTAATCATATTGTATATAAATATTCCTCTGTTCCCCCCCATGTCCTTGTGTACTTGTTTTGTTACATGTTCAGTGTGATGCGCCAGGCTGGTTATTTCCCCCCTGGGTATTCTTGTGTAACCCATAGGAGGTTGGATTATTACGTTTGTTTTTTGTGACTGTATTTTGCGCATTTCTCTTTTGCATTTTGGCTGGAGGTTTGACGCTGTTGCGTGCATTTGTTGTGCTTCTGCCCAATAAAGAGTGCGCCTGATCACAACTCTCTGCTCTCCTGCACCTGACTTCAACACCAGTAGCACATACGCTGACATACATTTCTGAGAGCTCCCTTTCGTGTATAAATATCAGCAGATCAAGCAGGGTCATGGTCTTCGATGGCAAGTCAGGCAAGTTCTTCAGTTCCTGTGCAAGCTCTCTGCCATCCAAGTCTGAGTGTTCTTTATAGTGCAGTGTCATACTAAGGGCCTCACACTGTTCTGTCCGCTCCTCATTTGAGAGACTTTGGACGGTTGACAGCACTCCAAACTTCTCTCCCACATTTTCCAATGTGGAAAATCTTTCCTGAAGGGCTGAGGTTGCAGAATCAAGAACGACATTGAAAAATGTCACCTCCAGCTTCTTCAGGGCATCACTGAAAGGCTCTTCAAATGATTCATATGAAAAGTGCCGCTTTGTGGACCTCAGCCTTTTTTGTTGTAGGACGGCCTTTACATTCATACCCTCGCAAATATCCTTGGTTGGCGTTTGTGCAGTCATAAAGCATGTTGCCCTGTAGTTGCTGAGTCTTCTCTCTGTCTTTCTGAGAAGACTGCAACATCCACATGCATACTGGGAGACTGCATCAGCTTGCTCACATGTTGGATCTGACTCAAGATGTCATACCACACCAGATGCTGAAGTGGTATGACCCCACCTCCTCTGACAAGGACTGGGCCTCAATCTTTATCACAGGGTCTTTGGTTTGATCCCTCACCTCAATCAGTGCCTCTCTCACCGCTGCCGCCTGATACCTCAGTGGCTCGACACCCTTAACTTTACTCTCCCACCTTGTCTCAGTCCACATCTTCAAAGTGATGTCCACATGTTTTTTCAGGATGGCCCATTGATGTGTGGAGGCTGAGAACAAGGTGTACAGTTTGTGTAAGATGCCAAAGTAACCTGTGGCATCGACAGAACTTTTAGCAGCATCAGCCACAACCAGGTTCAATGTGTGAGCCCCACATGGCACTAATAGAGCTCTTGGATTTATTTCCAGGAGTCTGACTTGGACACTTTTGTTTTTGCCTCTCATGCTGGCCCCAATATCATAAGACTGTCTTCTGCAGTCCTCAAAAGTAATTTTTTAGCTCCTCTAATCTTTTGAGAATCAGGGATGCCAAATGTTGGCCCGTGGACTCCTCTGCCTCCAAAACCCCCATAAAATGTTCCTTTATGTGGCGCTCCTCCTTCAGTGACACAATTCTAATCACAACTGACAATTGTTCAGTGTGGCTGACATCTGAGGTGCAATCTAGAATGATAGAGAGGAATTTTGCCCGCATGATGTCACTCACCATTATTGAAATGACCTTGCTGCTCAACAAATCAATGAGTTCAAAAAGGGACTTGAGGTCCATTTTTGGACACGGTTAAGGTGCTCTTTCATGACTGGATCAAATTGTGCCATCAGTTCAACCTCTTTGAGGAAATGTCCATTTGATGGAGAGTACAGGGTTTCTGTGTGTCCCCTTAGTGCCAGATTTCTAATTGCCAGAGACTGCACAATAGCAGTCAGATGTGTCAATACCTCTCTCTCCATCTTATCCTCTCAGCCTCCATAAGTGCCATCTCATGCTTATCAATTGTTTCCCCTTTTCATGCAGTTTTGGTGTTCTGGACGGCTGTCGTGTGATGTCAGCAAAGAACTTGCATGTTTCCAATCTGTCAGTCCTGAGTTTGCTACATTTTCTTCTTAGAAAAGAGTTTGCAGCAGAAGAGGCTGTTGTTTCTTTCAGAATACACCAACCAACTTCTAAGGCTTTTTTCACCACTCACCAAGGTCTTCCTGAAATACTGGTGGTGGCAACTTCTTCCATCACTCTCATTCCTTGGGGGAAAAAAGTTAAGTGGTACCTCACTTGGTCCTCTGCAAACTAGTTGTGTCCGAATTCTGTCAGTCAGAACTGAAACTTAAAACTTTGCAAAAGGGATTTTTTTGTTTTTGTTTATGTTATGCAGGGATGCACACAAAGACATGTGTGTGTACCCACACACACACACAGGTGCGTGTGCCCATAAACACACCTGAAGAATCCTGCTGGGGAGAAGTGGAAGCAAATGGGTCTTCATCCTCATCCTCAGGCTCAGACAACATTTGTAAAGACACCTGTGTGGCTGAGGTGGATGGCTCCGCATCCTCGGGCTCCGAGATAATTTCTGAAGAGGCCTGTGTGGCTGAGGAGGTAGATGGCTCCTCATCCTGGCCAGTACCAGAGGGTGCTCCAAAATATTTCAGAAGTCCCCCTGAATTTGCATTAAAATAGTATATGAGTCTGACACCCTAAATACATTTGTTGCACAATTAAATGTCATTATGCACAATTTATCAAACTTTCAGAATAGAAACCAAATGAACCATACAACCTCCTTGGCTAATTCTAGGCATAAGACACCCCAAAAGACTCAACATATCACAAAAGATGCATAATATAGATGTATTTTAGGTTAGCCTACAGCATTGGAAATTCCCATTACTGAGCTCAGGACCTAGTCAATACAATCACACAAAATCTTTATGATGTCACCTCAATGAAAGATAACCAAATCAATAATGTGCTAGTGTAAGGGCACAGGGCGAGACCCAGATGCAGACACAGGAGGCAGATGGTTTGAGTCTCTGATATTTATTAGTATCCAAGGGGCAGACAAGAGAATGGTCGTGGACAGGCACAAGATCATAACAAGGTCAGAGTCCAGGAGGTACAGAGTGGCAGGCAGGCTCGAGGTCAGGGCAAGCAGTATGGTCAGGCAGGCGGGTTCAGAGTCAAGGCAGGCAAGGGTCAAAAACAGAAGGACTAGCAAAAAAACAGAGAGAGGGGGGGTGAGCACAGAGTAACACGCTAGTTGCCTTGACAAAACAAGACAAACTGGCACAGACAGACAGAAAACACAGGTATTTTGGTGAAGATGGGTGACACCTGGAGGGGGTGGAGACGGGCACAAGGATTTTACTAATTGCATTAGTACTGTACAAAGTTAGAGGTGCGCTCCCCATACCTCGGGCTTCCAGTGGGGAGACCTGTGATCAACCTACCCTCGCCCCCGCCCCATCTCGTACTTCTGAGTGGGAGACCTTCCCAAGCAGTAGCATGCCTAGCTCACAAACTAGAATCAGGGCGCCCAGGCTGACAAGATTAATTGACCCACAGTCCCACACGGTGACATGATATCATTGACGTGACATGCAAATGAGCGATAGAAAACCGATCGCGCAAATGTCACCATTCCAAAATTTTGTGTGTGGCCGCCCTGGGCGGCTGCCCATGTCGCCCATACCTAAATTCACCACTGATAAGCAGTAATGGACAGTCAATACCATCATGGGACGTTTCCCTTTAAAACCCTTTAACCCTTTTTCTTAAAGAAGAAAATGAAAAGCATATGTATAACCATGGTAGCAATTGAAAGGGAACAGTTTGGAGATAATGGGGAAATGATTAGACCAAAGGTGAGTACACAACAGGTCACCTGACACGACAGAATCCAAACATTACACTGTTGATTTTATGTGCATTTTACATTTACTGTACTATTCGCAGCCTTTGTTGATAACAAAATCTGAAAGTACTCTGCATACGTTCAGTAACATGATAAATCTATTCCTGGAAAATGTTGGATAGATGCAAGATAAGACAAAACATTACAAGGGTTTGAGTGAGAGGACTAACTGGAGTCTCCAAGTGGCCACACACCTCTCCAAAGTGCACACAGTTCCTAAGCTATTTTAATGCACTTTTATGACTCAAAGAAGAGTCTTCAACGATAAAGTATTTTTTTGGAGCTCTCTTACCTGTGCCGTTGAGGAACTAGACTAGAGCAACACAACCCTGCATCCCTGCCATCACACAATTACTGTTGTTTACGCAATCCAAAAACGGTCCATTTTAAAACGCAATCTGGGTCAGGTGGGCCTGATTTGAAAGCTTGTTCTATTGCCAACATGGCTAGCTAAGTTCTAAAATACAATCTTACAGTGTTAGGCTTTCACAAGGCAATTCAGAGAACGTTTGGTGCACATAGAAAGTCATGAGTGCATTCAGGTGCATGTGCCGTGGCGAATTATCTTACAAATGAACAAACATAGGCTCATTCTGTTCAGAACAACCCAGGGTATGACGCCTTGTCATCTTGTAACTGTACATCAAACATAGTGATCATAAACGTTGACACTACATAATATGACATGAGTTTATGATTTGGAAATGTGAAGTGCACATTTGGACTCGTGGGTGTTTGGCGTGCTTGTGTGACATCAAAGCGGTATTTATTATAATCTTCAACGTCTCATCTATCGTAATACAAGTCATCTTAATTTACAGCATTTCACTCACTCAGATGACCAAAAGTTTTCTGAAATTGTCAAATTACCAGGAGGGATGGGGGCAACTTCATGTTACGCGCGGTGCTCAAAACCCATACAGTGCTGTGAAGTGCAGAGCCAGAGAGCTTATTAGTGCCCAAATCTGCCATTTTCAAACCGTATATGGGTAGAAGTGTAAAGGGCTACCGTTCTCGGACTTGAGAACATGACTTCAAATAGAACCACGAGGAAACCTGTAGGAATTGTTACGCTGAAGAACTGAAATTCCCACAGATGAACGTTGTTTCTTAACCTTCTCTGAACTATTTGAGAACATTCCCAATGTCAAACCAGTTGGAGAACGTTCAGAGAACATTTCCAAAATGGAAATGAAATGTAACCATGTTTGAACCTTTAGGAAACGCTCTGTTAAAGTAATGAAATACCAAGAAAGTTATGTTTTTTTGTCAAGTTCCTTTAAAAAAACATTTCCATAAAGTTGTGAGAAGGTTGTATGCAAAATAACCATAGGACAACCACGCTCTCACCAAGCACAAATAAACATATGGTTCTCAGAACAATATGTGCTAGCTGGGTTCAAGTTAAGAAAAGTGACAAATGCATGACAAATCTACAAATCTGGCAACCTGCATAAGCTTGAACACACAGAGAGTGAGAGAGACAGAGACCGAGAGATACACAGAGAGACACAGAGCGAGACGGAGAGATAGACAGAGAAAGAGACACACACAGAGAGAGCGAGAGAGAGCCTCAGGTTGAGTTAGAAGTTTGTTATGAGGCAATGTTTGTGTAACGTACCATTATAAGGGGCACATGGCTGACTAGGCTTCAAACAAACAAGGATAAAAGGATTATAGACGCAGGCATTTCTTTAGGAAGCGGAAATGAACGAGTGTGGGAATATTTTGGATTTTCCCATGCATGCCATCTCTTTTAATAACATTACCCATGCTTTCTATTTGAATAACACATTGCTAGTGAGCGTATATTCAGTCATACAAGCGGCTGTGAAATTAGCAAGACTGTAAAAGCAGACTGAAGGAAGTGGGAAGTTTAATTAGCATGCTAGCCATGTGGTCAGCCAACAAACCAAACCATGAGGGTCTGGAGATGGAGGAAAACACATCTAAAGATCATAGATCTGCTACACACTACAGTGTGTTCTCGGATCTGGGATGAAACTGCCAGAAAGAACCATAATGTATTAGTGGAATAACTTTAGTGGAATAATAGATTTAGATGAGAGGAAGCAAATATTTTGCTTCCTAATATTATTCTCTTCTATTTCTGCTGCTGTATCCTTTGCTATTGTCCCAGAGCTCAGAAAAAATGAATTTAATTGATTCATATCCCATAGTCTAGACATCCGTTCAGATGTTTTAAGTGTCTTGTTATTTGTATGACAGATGCGGGGAGAGCTTAGCCCCCATGATGCTGTACAGTAGCAGCTCTAATAAAAGCTCCCATCTCATTATGCAACGCTCAGAGCTCCTGCAGCCCCTCCTGATGACTTCATGATGTGGCAACTTCTACTGGGCGACCACAGAGCTCGTATTGGAGAAGGCCTGCTGAATGCTTAGCGGTTGGAGCAGCATGGCTAACAGACTGTACTGGGTGGATGGGGAACTAACCAGCGCTTTCGAGCTCTGACGAAGGCCTTGAGGCCGATACGTAAAGCTTAGTAAAGAGCAGTGATAATAGCAAAAGCAGTGTGCAGGGTTTCTTGTTTTTACATTTTTTTTCTCAGGTTTTCTGTAATAGCCATGAATAATCCGATATGTGGATGCTGATTGGGGGAGGTACAAGGACGTCATAATAGAGTGTAATGCTCACAGGTTTATTATGATTTTTTTTCTGGTCAGGTCACCTGGTCAGGAAGCCCTCCTGGCCTTGTTGGTTCGTCCGAGTTCAACAGAGCACCCTCTTGATTATTTTGTCAAACTGTATTATTTTGTCTCATATGACAGTCTCTTTCCAACCTACTAATAATATCCCATGGAGCACACCGTGAGTTTTCTACTCTTTTAAGGATCCCATCACTTAGTGGGATGCTGTACAAACTACACTGATTCCAAAGCCTGGCCGGCATGTGTTGGCTAGTCAGAGTGTGGTTGTATGTTTGAGGTGTGGATACCACAGTGTTGTCAACAGACCCAGGGCAGCTGCACTAAGTAAAGAGTGCATGGCGCCTACAAAGACACCACAGCAGATCTTAAACATTCTCTACCCTGCCTTTTTAACAAAACCACAAACTCTCAAGAGGCCCAACCAAAAGTTAGAGGGAGAGAGGATCGCAAAGCACAACTTGTTGAGTCTTGAGATGAACCAAGGGGGAACGAATGAGGGCAAACAGCTCATTGTCAGTTACTTAATATCTTGTCGACAACTTTGTGACAATGTGGATGCAGATTGGGACAGTTTTTTTTAATCTGCTCACCATATGTTGGCCTGTGTGTGTGTGAGGCATTTGTCTTCACATGTATGATGTTCACAGGCTCCTCACAAAGACAAATGAACCATGACAGTGAGTGGAAAATCCAGGGATTTTCTCGGTTTACAAAAGCTTTTAGCTTTTATTAATGACCGTCCAGGCTCAGTAGGGCCTGGTAAATGCATCTAGTGTTTTATTAGTGGAGCTATTGGATTCAATGTTGCCTGATATCCAAGTCTTTGCCAGATTTGTTCTACATTTTGCGCTGTAAAAAATGTCTTAAAAATCATAGGTCCACAATGAACCACAGGACTCAAGGATACTTTAAACTAAGTACAGTATAGGCCAATCATATCCAAATATAATGTATAAATACACAAAGCAAAAAACGTATTCACATAACTTCTATGTTGGTATAATTATAACAATGAGTAAAGGACACAGCTTCCTGCACAATGTATTTACAGTGAACATTAGAATAGCGAATGAATTGTGCCTCTTGTAATGATCCAGCTCCTGCCCCCTGCCCACAGGAGGCCCAGATGAACATGGAGAGCCTGAGCAAGCCAGAGCTGCTGATGCTCTTCAGTGTCCTGGAGGGAGAGCTGGAGGCTCGCGACCTGGTCATCGAGGCCCTCAGGGTAAGAGCTATCCATCGTCTTTCCCCTTGTGTAATTTACAGCCAGGACCCAAAGGCCCCTCAATGATGCCACCATTACCCATAATATGAGGTCTGAAGCATAAAGATAAAACTATGATTTATAATTATGTCTAAGGAGTTGTTACCAGGGTTGGGGTCAATTTGGAATTTCAGGATTTAATTCAATTTAAACAATGAATTTGAATTGAATTTGAACTGGCAACACCCTACAGGAAGCAGCATTTTAATTGAAGGAAGTAGAATTGAACTCATTCAACTAAGACATGAAACATGAAAGTCTTATTCATTTGACAAATACTTTATCAAAAGGATATACCACTTATTAATGCAAAGAATACACATACCATTTCAAATATTCGTTTGATTACAACTCAGATTTCCTTTATCATGAAACGTTAGATTGTTCCCTTCAATACTGCAGTGTTTGATGTAATGCATTCTGGGAAATCTATTCTGATATTTAAAAACATTAAGGGAATTATGAATTATCATAGACAACCCACAACATGATCTTATAATATTTCCAGACCTCTGTAATCGTTTTTTATTATTATTAGGAGAATAAGTTTTCAAATGTTTCAACCTTATGCTACATGGTATTGGTAACCGTACATGATGTCAAAATAAACATTTATATGGAGATAAATAAGCCATTAGAATTTGATTGAATTAAATTATACTTCCTTTAATTCAAATTCAAATTCTGCTTCCTGTGGTATGTGGCCAATTCAAATTCATTTCTAATGTTAGAATTGACCCCAACCCAGTCAAGTTGTTTGTTGTGCACGCCATTAATCAAACAATGCAACTCGGGAACCGTATTTCTATCCTGTATAAAGCTGCCCATTGAAGTACATAATTTAGCAATGTGAAATATATTATTCGAATAATGATTGAGGATTGATGGGTTATTGTCAAATTTAACCTACCTTGTGTTTGTTTGAAGCACATTCCCTGTTGACTAGCCCTACTGTATATAGGAGGCCACGCATCCACGCATGGTGTCCTAGAGTGCTACAATCCGGGGGCCCGAAAATATTTGGCAAAAATGTTTAGGGGGTTAGTTGTTTCCGAAAATCCTGTTACTGAATGCATATCTATAATCCGTAACTCCTTGTCCGTCCATCCAGATTGTATATCAAATCAAACCAAATGTATTTATATAGCCCTTCTTACATCAGCTGATATCTCAAAGTGCTGTACAGAAACCCAGTCTAAAACCCCAAACAGCAAGAAATGCAGGTGTAGAAGCACGGTGGATAGGAAAAACTCCCTAGAAAGGCCAAAACCTAGGAAGAAACCTAGAGAGGAACCAGGCTATGGGGGGTGGCCAGTCCTCTTCTGGCTGTGCCGGGTGGAGATTATAACAGAACATGGCCAAGATGTTAAAATGTTCATAAATGACCAGCATGGTCAAATAAACTACTGCAGCATAAATACTGGAGGCTGAGACAGGAGTGGTCAGGAGACACTGTGGCCCCATCCGATGATACCCCCGGACAGGGCCAAGCAGGCAGGATATAACCACACCCACTTTGCCAAAGCACAGCCCCCACACCACTAGAAGGATATCTTCAACCACCAACTTACCATCCTGAGACAAGGCCGACTTTTGCACACAAAGATCTCCGCCACGGCACAACCCAGACAGGAAGATCACGTCAGTGACTCAACCCACTCAAGTGACGCACCCCTCCTAGGGACGGCATGGAAGAGCACCAGTAAGCCAGTGACTCAGCCCCTGTAATAGGGTTAGAGGCAGAGAATCCCAGTGGAGAGAGGGGTATATATGTGGATATCTGTATAGAAACCGTCTGAACCAAACTTTTCTCCAAATCGGCACTGTATAATTTGCCTGTGGTAGACAGTGGTAGGCTATGCGTTATAAAATCCAGACGGATTGACAAGAAGTTACCGATTATAGATATGCATTCAGTGACAGTATTTTCAAAAACAAGTAACCCCCTTAAAATGTTTGATAAATATTTTCAGGGCTCTGCATTGTACCCACCTAGGACACCATGACACAAGCTAATGGGTGTGTCTTCATGTAAAACGGTTGTTTATGAGATGATGATATGTCTATGGTGGTAAATTATGCATTTATTGTAGAAATGTATTTTGAGCTATCATGTTGTAACATTCCTAGCGAAGGACGGTTCCTGGAAAGAGTAGGCCTACATGCTCAGATTGGCCTTTGCCGGTGAAATAGCAGGTTGGGCAGGTAACAGGTGTCTAGAGTGGAGCTATACCTGTGTTCAATGATAGGCATTATACGCGACGTGGCCAAAAGTATGTGGACATCCCTGGATCCGGCAATTTCAGCCACACCCGTTGCTGACAGCCATGCATTCTCCATAGACAAACATTGGCAGTAGAATGGCCCGTACTGAAGAGATCAACGTGGCACCATCATAGGATGCCACCTTTCCAACAAGTCAGTTTGTCAAATTTCAACTGCGAGTGCTGTTATTGTGAAGTGGAAACATCTAGGAGCATCAATGGCTCAGCCGCGAAGTGGTAGACCGCACAAGCTCACAGAATGGGACCGCCAAGTGCTGAAGCGCGTAACGCATAAAACTCGTCTGTCCTCGGTTGCAACACTCACTACCGAGTTCCAAACGGCCTCTGGAAGCAACCTCAGCATGAGAACTGTTCGTCAGGAGCTTCATGAAATGGTTTCCATGGCCGAGCAGCCGCACACGCCTAAGATCATGCGCAATGCCAAGCATCGGTTGGGTTTGGCGGATGCCAGGAGAACGCTACCTGCCTGAATGCATAGTGCCATCTGTAAAGTTTGTTGGAGGAGGAATAATGGTCTGGCCTGTTTTCCATGGTTCGGGCTAGGCCTCTTAGTACCAATAAAGGGAAATCTTAGCGCTACAGCATACAATGACAATCTAGACGATTCTGTGCTTCCAACTTTGTGGCAACAGTTTGGGGAAGGCCCTTTCCTGTTTCAGCATGACAATGCCCTCATGCACAAAGCGAGGTCCATACAGAAATGGTTTGTTGAGATCAGTGTGGAAGAACTTGACTGGCATGCACAGAGCCCTTACCTCAACCCCATCAAAGACCTTTGGGATGAATTGAACCGCAGACTGCGAGCCAGGCCTAATCGCCCAACATCAGTGCCCTGCAGCAATGTTCCAATATCTAGTGGAAAGCCTTCCCAGAAGAGGGGATGCTGCAGCAAAGGGGGGGACCAACTCCATATCAATGCCCATGATTTTGGAATGAGCCGGTGTCCACATACTTCTGACCATGTAGTGTAGTTGAACGCCTGAACAGTTTTTTATTGCTGAGAATATCTTTGATTCATCCAAGTGTTTATGTCATCTTCAAGTTTGTATTTTTTTTTTTTTTACTGGCCAAGTCATACTGCACCTGTAAATATTGTAAATAAAATCCTCTCACTGAGGTGAACCGTCAACATCCTTGTCGGACTCCTAATTCTCCACTTCGCCGCCTTCGGCTCATGCTTCACAGGAGTCGCCGATGTAAGATAGCCAGGTTAGTGGTCCACAAACTGGGACAGGGGTTTGAGAGCAGAGTTAGCCATTATCCTAATAGCCTCCCTTATCATGATTTCTAGTGGTACTGTACTGTACACACGGGACAGCTGGAGACGAGACAGACGACCCATTACCTGACCTCCCATGATTTAACCTGACTTTAATTGATGGGATGTCCTTGAGCCAACCAGGGAAAAAGCTCGACTTTAGTAGCCACAGTGTACAGCCACGGCGCTGGCCACTTATGCCAATTCGTACTGTCCAGGCACCTGGGATGTCAGACTGTCTGGCTGTGGGAAGATTGCCCTCCTATCTGTCTGCAGTCTGAGGATTGTCTCTGATAACCCACATATTCCATTCGTCCTTTTTAAGGTAGACTCCGGAAGATCACATTCATATACACAATGTGGTTTACAGACAACAACAAAAAACAGAACAACAGCAGCATTATTCAAATCTGCCAAAAATGCTGCAGGCTCATCCTAACGTGTTATGATCTAGTTACATGTTCGACAAGTCACGTTGAGTTTATATTGATCACCGTGACTGCTGATTAGTACCAAGTACAACACAAAGTGACCTGAGTAATACAACAAACTGTATCCAGGTGAACAAACTGCAGAAATCAAGGTCCCCTCGATCATTCATGTGTTGTGTCTAGACCACAATCTACACATCTCCTGGGCGCTGGCCATCTAAGGCAAGGCAATTTAATGCACCGTGCTGAGCGGGTGGAAGATGACTATGTGAGCAGGGAGACTTGGAGTGAACAAATAAAGGCCTTAACTGGAGCGGTCAGGATGTGTGGCTGACTGTCTTCACTGACACTAAATCCCCCTGATCTGTTAACTCATTCCATGGTTGCCTAAGCAGTAGTCTCTTGTGGCCAGCTATGGCTCTGAGATGACCTCAAAACAGTATACACTGGAATATGGGATCACTTCTTGCACTCAGGTGAAAGAAAAGTGCACAGCATTACAACAATGGATCCCATAGTTACTCAAATTGAGAAAGGCTTAGAGGACTGTAACAACTTTTCCCTACTTTTGGTTTTCAATAGGTGTATGTTTTCATTTCCCGTTTACAAAACAAAGAACCGTGTGTCAGCTAGCATATGAACTCCCCAATGTTTGGAGCAACAGATCGTGTGAACAATTCTTATTTCTCAAGGCGCTCAGAGTCTCTTACTCATTCTGAATCACCCCAGTATGTCATGAGGACTATTGAGTATGTGGTTGAACGGAGCAGCCAAAAGCTGCCGTTGACGTGGTGCTGTATGTGTGTCACTGTCAGTCACAGGGTGATCTTCTTTTTCCAATGAGTCTTAAGGGTTAGGGTTAAGTTTGTTATATTCCCTATTTATTTAATTTTTTACTAATTTCTTATAATGGCATGGTTTGCTGGGAAATCAAGTTGGGTTAATATGACAGATATTTGTAACGGCTTTCTTCCTGGGATGAAGGAGAGGACCAAAATGCAGCGCAGTTAGTGTTCAACATGTTTAATCAGACGATAAACGGTGAACATTAACAAATAACAAAATAACAAAATAACAAAACGTGAAAGCCGAGACAGTCCTATCTGGTGCAGAACACAAACACAGAGACAGGAAACAACCACCCACAATCCCCAACACAAAACAAGCCACCTATATATGATTCTCAATCAGGGACAACGATTGACAGCTGTCTCTGATTGAGAACCATATTAGGCTGGACACAGAAACAGACTAACTAGACACACAACATAGAATTCCCACCCAGCTCACGTCCTGACCAACACTAAACAAGCAAAACACATAAGAACTCTGGTCAGGACGTTACAGTACCCCCCTCCTGAGGTGCGGACTCCGAACGCACCCCTAAAACTCAAGAGGGTCTGGGTGGGCATCTGTCCGCGGTGGCGGCTCCGGCGCAGGACGAGGACACCACTGTCTTTGTCCCCCTCCTTAGCGTCCTTTGAGTGGCGACCCTCGCCCACGACCTTGGCCTAAGAATCCTCCCCAAGGCCCCCACATGATTTGAGAGGTAGCTCAGGACAGAGAGGTAGCTCAGGACAGAGAGGTAGCTCAGGACAGAGAGGTAGCTCAGGACAGAGAGGTAGCTCAGGACAGAGAGGTAGCTCAGGACAGAGAGGTAGCTCAGGACAGAGAGGTAGCTCAGGACAGAGAGGTAGCTCAGGACAGAGAGGTAGCTCAGGACAGAGAGGTAGCTCCGGACAGAGAGGTAGCTCCGGACTGGGTGGCAGCTCATGACTGGGTGGCGGCTCATGACTGGGTGGCGGCTCATGACTGGGTGGCGGCTCATGACTGGAAGGCGGCTCCTGACTGGCTGGCGGCTCCTGACTGGCTGGCGGCTCCTGACTGGCTGGCGGCTCCTGACTGGCTGGCGGCTCCTGACTGGCTGGCGGCTCCTGACTGGCTGGCGGCTCCTGACTGGCTGGCGGCTCTGGCGGCTCCTGACTGGCTGGCGGCTCTGGCGGCTCCTGACTGGCTGGCGGCTCTGGCGGCTCCTGACTGGCTGGCGGCTCCTGACTGGCTGGCGGCTCTGGCGGCTCCTGACTGGCTGGCGGCTCTGGCGGCTCCTGACTGGCTGGCGGCTCTGGCGGCTCCTGACTGACGGACGGCTCTGGCGGCTCCTGACTGGCGGGCGGCTCTGAAGGCTCCTGACTGGCGGGCGGCTCTGAAGGCTCGTGGCAGACGGACGGCTCTGAAGGCTCGTGGCAGACGGACGGCTCAGACGGCGCTGGGCAGACGAACGGCTCAGACGGCGCTGGGCAGACGGATGGCTCAGACGGCGCTGGGCAGACGGATGGCTCAGACGGCGCTGGGCAGACGGATGGCTCAGATGGCGCTGGGCAGGCAGGCAGCTCAGACGGCGCTGGGCAGACGAGCAGTGCAGGCAGCTCAGACGGCGCTGGGCAGACGAGCAGTGCAGGCGGCGTTGGGCAGGCAGGCAGTACAGACGGTGCTGGGCAGACGAGCAGTACAGGCGGCGTTGGGCAGACGGCCGACTCTGACCTGCTGAGGCGCACAGTAGGCCTGATGCGTGAGGCTGGCACAGTCTTAACCAGACGGCTAGCACGCACCTCAGGACGAGTATGGAGAGCTGTTCCCGGTGACATCAACTCCCCGACACGTTCAGTCGGGCGGATGTCGTGCCTCATGCACCAAACCAGCACCTCCCTCATAACTCTCTCCTCCAATTTCCCCATTAACTCCTTCACTGTCTCTGCGTCGCTCACCTCCAATTCCGCCCTGACCGGCTCCTTACGGTAAGCAGGGGGAGTTGGCTCAGGTCTGACTCCTTACTCTGCCACACTCCCCGTGTGCCCCCCCCCAATAAATTTTTGGGGCTGCCTCTCGGGCCTCCAGCCGCTCTGCCGTGTTGGCGCCTCATAATAGCGCCTCTCCGCCTTCGCAGCCTCCAGCTCTTCTTTGGGGCGGCGATATTCCCCTGGCTCTGCCCAGGGTCCTTTGCCGTCTAGGTCGTCCTCCCATGTCCATTTCTCCAAATAGTGCAGCCTCTCCTGCTGCTGCTGCTGCTGCTGCTGCTGCTGCAGCCTCTCCTGCTGCTGCTGCTTGGTCCGGGTTAGGTGGGTGGTTCTGTAACGGCTTTCTTCCTGGGATGAAGGAGAGGACCAAAATGCAGCGCAGTTAGTGTTCAACATGTTTAATCAGACGATAAACGGTGAACATTAACAAATAACAAAATAACAAAACGTGAAAGCCGAGACAGTCCTATCTGGTGCAGAACACAAACACAGAGACAGGAAACAACCACCCACAATCCCCAACACAAAACAAGCCACCTATATATGATTCTCAATCAGGGACAACGATTGACAGCTGTCTCTGATTGAGAACCATATTAGGCTGGACACAGAAACAGACTAACTAGACACACAACATAGAATTCCCACCCAGCTCACGTCCTGACCAACACTAAACAAGCAAAACACATAAGAACTCTGGTCAGGACGTTACAATATTCCTGTGTTCTGTTTATACAATGTTACTCATTTCTTATAATGGCATGGTTTGCTGGGAAATCAAGTTGGGTTAATATGACAGATATTCCTGTGTTCTGTTTATACAATGTTACTCATTTCTTATAATGGCATGGTTTGCTGGGAAATCAAGTTGGGTTAATATGACAGATATTCCTGTGTTCTGTTTATACAATGTTACTCATTTCTTATAATGGCATGGTTTGCTGGGAAATCAAGTTGGGTTAATATGACAGATATTCCTGTGTTCTGTTTATACAATGTTACTCATTTCTTATAATGGCATGGTTTGCTGGGAAATCCGGGTTGGGTTAATATGACAGATATTCCTGTGTTCTGTTTATACAATGTTACTCATTTCTTATAATGGCATGGTTTGCTGGGAAATCCGGGTTGGGTTAATATGACAGATATTCCTGTGTTCTGTTTATACAATGTTACTCATTTCTTATAATGGCATGGTTTGCTGGGAAATCCGGGTTGGGTTAATATGACAGATATTCCTGTGTTCTGTTTATACAATGTTACTCATTTCTTATAATGGCATGGTTTGCTGGGAAATCAAGTTGGGTTAATATGACAGATATTCCTGTGTTATGTTTATACAATGTTTGATGATAATGTCTGAAGCTATTCTCACTGTTAACCAGTATCCATCCATGGCTCATGCTTCTCCTTATGCTGTGGCATGCTGCAGAAAGTTGGAGTCTAGCGATGCAAATATTTGGCACACACCAGTGTGGGAAAATAGGAAGTACAACATTTTAGAATTGGGACCATTTCGTGCCTGTTATCAGTGCCACATTAGCGCAGGAATGAGTGCATAAGCTTTGGTTGACCTGGCTGTTAAACATTAACTACATCAGGAATGTGTTTAATGTCAGTCCTCCTCCTCCTCACACTCCCCCCTTCTCGAAAACACCACTGGAACACAAAACAGCCTCCCTTTGTGCTGCAGTGTGTGTGTGTGTGTGTGTGTGTGTGTGTGTGTGTGTGTGTGTGTGTGTGTGTGTGTGTGTGTGTGTGTGTGTGTGTGTTGGAAACGTACAAGGCCTGGATGGATGACAACGATTGTCAGAGGAGTTGGCTGTAGCACAAACAGATCTGGGACCAGGCTATAACATAGTGAGAGAGGAGTAAGCTACAGTACATACAGATCTGGGACCAGGCTTGGTGTGGGGACCATTGCGCTAGACGGTTGTGTTATGATGTGTGAGGCTAAGGAATGTTCCCTCTCTCTCCTGGGTCATGCAGGTCAGATACAGGACCGGGGTATTGGGTAATGGCTAATGACTAGCTGTCATGCACCAGACTGTGCCCACTGTGTGTTTCAGAGAAATGTTTCAGGTCTTGCAGGACTCCTGTGCTTTCCTGCCTCTCCATATTTTCCATCCTTTTTGATCTGCTCTCTCATATCCCAACGGACCGGATCAAATAACAGCATGATCGAGACTTCACAGCCTCTGTATCCCGATATCTTTACCGATGGATAGATATTATATATGACATTGGCATTTGTTTCTGCCTAGCAGAGACACAACGGACTCTACTAGCTTAGCCGACTGCTCAGCCAAACGCACCGACACTGCCTGCCTTCCAGGACACCTACAACACCAGGTGTTGCAGGAAGGCCAAGAAGATCATCAGGGGCCACCCGAGCCACGGTCTGTTTTCCCCGCTTCCATCACTCAGACGCGGGCAGTATAGGAGCATCATGGCAAAAACTGATAGTCTGGCCAATACCTTCTACCCCCAGACCATCAGGCTACTGAATAGCCACCACTTAGTCACCTCAGAGGCAAGTTGCTGAAGTCACCATTGTTCCCCCCTGCACTGGCAGAGTAAAGGTCTAGTTAGACCTGGCCCAGACACCAGCAGGAGCAGCCACCCTACAAACGCTCTGACTGAAGACAGACAACATCTGTTGCTTCTTCCTCTCTCTCTCTCTACCGCTCTTTCCTCTTCTGCCTGCTCTCTTCTCCCCCCTCTCTCTCTCTCTACTTCTTCCTCCTCTGCCTGCTCTACCTCTTTCCCTCTCACCCTCTTTTTCTCTCTCCCCTGCTCTCTCCCTATCTCAATCTTCCTGGTAGGGATGGGAATCCCCACTCCCATAGAAAATATGGTTGATGTTTCTCTTGGCATGTTATGTTTGCCGCTGTGGCTGACTTCCTGTTTAGCAGGCAGTGGAAGGAAGATTATTGCAGCAGGCCTGAAGGAAGGGAAAGGGCAGCATGCAGAAACTGAAAAAGAAACAGATTATGGCTTTTTTACGATGCTGGGGAACCAGGTTACACTTGTGCATAGTACATGTATTGTGTATAGTACATGTAGCTGCATAGTACTAGTGACTGTCTGACGATGATATTTGACTTTCTTATATACTTACAAAACTGTAAAATATCTCCGGGACAGAGTCTGTTTATTCAGCTAGAAACCTAAGTGACTGTTAGTAAAAGCAGATTGAACAATAACAATAACCATTCTACACAATTTAGCCTGTTTTGACACACATACAGTTCTCTACCCCAGTGTTTCTCAACCCTCGTCTCCTCTCCTCCCTCAGGCCCAGTGCAGAGACACATATGTGGAGAAGCGCTATGGGAAGTACAACCTGAGCGACCCGTTCCTGGCTCTGCAGAGGGACAGTGAGGCGTTGGGGGGGCAGAGCCCTGGGGTCCACCAGGCTTCAGCCTGCTCTAGCCCCCTGGCTGTGCTCAAGCAGGTGGTCACCCACTGCAGGAGGATGCAGGAGAAGATGCTGGCCCAGCTAGCTGCAGCCGAGAGCAGGCACAAGACGGTAGGGCTGGGGGTTGTGGCTGGGCCTTAGATGCCAACCCCTCCACTTTTGATTAGATTAAAGATGAACTAAACTAGCTTGCACCCAAAGCATATCTAATCATTTTCCACCTGGGAAGTTGTATTTAGTTAGCAGATTATCCTGACCTAGGATCTTATAATTTCTGTGTCTCTGTCTCTCCCCTGTGGTTGTGGCAGGTCATTGCAGATCTGGAGGAGGAGAGGAGAAGGCATGCAGAGGACACCGCCGAGGGCGACGATGTCACTTGCATCCTGGAAAAGGAGAGGGAACGCCTCTTGCAACAGGTAGACTAAACATCAATATCTGAGTGATAACTGCTATAGGATTGAGTTTTTACAATTGAACCTATTGTACTCTATTCTGCCTGTAGCTGGAGTTTGAGCGGGGCCAGGTGCGTCGTCTGGAGAAGGAACAGAAGAAGATCCTGGAGCAGCTGGAGGAAGAGCGGGTGCAGCACAAGCAGCTCTCCTCTGCCCTGGCCAAGGAGTGCAAGTGGGCCAGCCAGCGGGCCCTGGAGGTGGAACACCGCCTGGCTGAGGCAAGCCGTAGGCTGGAGAAGGAGCAGGGGGAGATCTTGGCCCTGAGGGCTGAGCTGCAGAAGGAGAGGAGGAGGACCCTGCAGATGGAGGCCAGGGTGGAGGAGCGGCTGGCTGAGTTTGACACGGAGAAGGAGCAGCTCCGCTCTCGGCTCAAGAGGGAGGAGGCCCGGTGCTGTCTGCTGCAGGAGCAGGTGGAGGCGCTGAGGAGAGAGCTTCAGGGAGAGAGGGGAGCTGAGGAGGAGGATGAGAGGAGAGACTCTCCTGTGGACACCAGTGGAGGGTCACCACTACTACGACCACCACCACACTCCAGCCAGGCAGAGGGGGGTGAAGAGCCTAAGGTCAACGGGCACGACTGCCTCAGGGAGGACGCCCTTCCAGACAGACTGGGCCTAGACAACCGGAATGAGAACAGCAGCCCTGTCCTGCTGTCCCCTGCCCTCCTGAACCAGAGCCTGTCCCCCTGCAGCACGGGGTCCTCCTCCCTCACCTCCTCCCCGTGCTCCTCTCCTCAGCTGGCTAAACGGCTGGACCTGGCCACCAGTCCCAGCTACCAGTCCTCCTACCAGGCAGGCATCAACCAGCGCTTCCACGCTGCTCGCCACAAGTTCCAGGGCCACACTGATCCAGAGCAGCAACAGCAGGATGGAAGAGGAGGTGGCAGCCTGCCCCACTCCCCTAGAGACCTGTCCCCGTCCCCTGAGTGCATCCCCGTCCCTGTCCCCAGCCCGGCCAAGCAGCTGGCCCGCAGCACCGTCACCCACGTCCTGTCCCGCTTCACAGTCCAGCAGGCGGCCAAACCTCCGCCACCTAACAGCTCTCCCTTCGGCACTGACTACCGTAACCTGGCCCTGACCCCCTCCTCCCCTGTCATCCCCAGGGCCTCTGGTGCTGCTCTGCCTCTGGGGGTCTGCTCCCCAACCATCCCCCGAGCAGACAGGGGCAACCCACCCCCCATCCCCTCTAAGAAACCTGGCCTGGCCCAGTCTCCAGCGCCATCCATCCCTGGTACCAGAGCCAGCCACTTTCCTGAGCTGTCAGGAAGCTGTGGTCTCACCAGCAGCCAGGAGAATGTTAAAGAGCTGGACATGGTGGTTTCCTCCATCAGTTAGCCTAGCCTCCTACTGAGTGCTACTAGTGCTGTGTTCTTTTATACCGCTCACACGTTTGTATGCTGAGGCACGCTCCAAAACACTGTCAAGTTAACTGTATTTATTTGATTTTTGACATGCATTCTGCTTCATTCTTCTTGTAGTACTATAGATGTATTTGTATTTATACATTTTGGGTTTGTTGATAATATAATATAAGACGAATAAGCAGTAATAAAGAGTAATGGGCCAACATGCATGTTAGTTGCTGGGTACTTTTCAAAATGTTGCTAAGAAAAGCATGTTATGTCATGGGACAATCAAATGTCTCTACTTATAATGCAGCTTTTGAATTTGAGTTAGGAAATAAGCATATCTCTAAATCAAGATTGGGATTTAGCCTAATACTGAACAAAATAAGAGAGCTTATCTTAAACTGCAGAGTTTAATACTGAAACTAGGCTGCTTACAAACACATTATTATAATGTTGTATTTCCTAAAATGGCACATGATGATAAAATTCCATATCTTCAAGGCTTAATAAGTTGGCAGTATTCTGTGTATATGCAGTATTCTGTGTATGTGCAGTATTCTGTGTATATGCAGTATTATTAATACTATTATGTATTATGTGTAGTGTAACTACTATGAAAATATATTATATTTGCTCTCATACCAATCGTCTGGTCAAACATTTAGAATGTATATTTTTACACGTCATGAGCACAATATATCTATTTTACACCCGCATATTGGTTTGTCATATACAGTTGAAGTCGGAAGCTTACATACACTTAGGTTGGAGTCATTAAAACTCGTTTTTCAACCACTCCACAAATTTCTTGTTTTAACAAACTATAGTTTTGGAAAGTTGGTTAGGACATCCACTTTGTGCATGACACAAGTCATTTTTCCAACAATTGTTTACAGACAGATTATTTCACTTATAATTCACTGTATCACAATTCCAGTGGGTCAGAAGTTTACATAAACTAAGTTGACTGTGCCTTGAAACAGCTTGGAAAATTCCAGAAAATGTCATGGCTTTAGAAGCTTCTGAAAGGCTAATTGACATAATTTGAATCAATTGGAGGTGTACCTGTGGATGTATTTCAAGGCCTACCTTCAAACTCAGTGCCTTTTTTGCTTGACATCATGGGATGTAAAAAGAAATCAGCCAAAACCTCAGAAAAAAATTGTAGACCTCCACAAGTCTGGTTCATCCTTGGGAGCAATTTCCAAATGCTTGAAGGTACTACGTTCATCTGTACAAACAATAGTACGCAAGTATAAACACCATGGGACCACGCAGCCGTCATACCGCTCAGGAAGGAGACGCGTTCTGTCTCCTAGAGATGAACATACTTTGGTGTGAAAAGTGCAAATCAATCCCAGAACAACAGCAAAGGACCTTGTGAAGATGCTGGAGGAAACAGGTACAAAAGTATCTATATCCACAGTAAAACGAGTCCTATATCGACATAACCTGAAAGGACACTCAGCAATGAAGAAGCCACTGCTCCAAAACCACCATAAAAAGCCAGACTACGGTTTGCAACTGCACATGGGGACAAAGATCGTACTCTGGAGAAATGTCCTCAGGTCTGAGAAACAAAAATAGAACTGTCTGGCCATAATGACCATCGTTATATTTGGAGGAAAAAGGGGGAGGCATGCAAGCCGAAGAACACCATCCCAACCGTGAAGCACGAGGGTGGCAGCATCATGTTGTGGGGGTGCTTTGCTGCAGGAGGGACTGGTGCACTTCACAAAATAGATGGCATCATGAGGGAGGAAAATGATGTGGATATTTTGAAGCAACATCTCAAGACATCAGTCAGAAAGTTAAAGCTTGGTCGCAAATGGGTCTTCCAAATGGACAATGACCTCAAGCATACTTCCAAAGTTGTGGCAAAAATGGCTTAAGGACAACAAAGTCAAGGTATTGGAGTGGCCATCACAAAGCCCTGACCTCAATCCCATAACATTTGTGGGCAGAACTGAAAAAGCGTGTGCGAGCAAGGAGGCCTACAAACCTGACTCAGTTACACCATCTCTGTCAGGAGGAATGGGCCAAAATTCACCCAACTTATTGTGGGAAGTTTGTGGAAGGGTACTCGAAACGTTTGACCCAAGTTAACCAATTTAAAGGCAGCGCTACCAAATACTAATTGAGTGTATGTAAACTTCTGACCCATTTTGAATGTGATGAAATAAGTAAAAGCTGAAATAAATCATTCTCTATTATTATTCTGACATTTCACATTCTTAAAATAAAGTGGTTATCCTACCTGACCTAAGACAGGGAATTTTGACTCGGATTAAATGTCAGGAATTGTGAAAAAACTGAGTTTAAATGTATTTGGCTAAGGTGTATGTAAACTTCCAACTTCAACTGTAGCTACTATACTGCACATATAAATATTTAATTTGGTTTTTATACGGTGCATTAAATATTGCCTTAGTATATCACTTGGCTATCAGGACTAGAAATCAGCACTGCTGAACGGGGAGAATCTCAATTCCATACTCCTCGCATCCTCTCTCCTCGCCTCCTTCTCAAAACCCATTGGAGGCGAAGGTCAGAGAGGAGGGACCTCTGGCTGTCTCATCCAAAGGGTTTTGAGAAGGAGGTGAGGAGAGTGGACGCAAGGAGTATGCAGTTGAGATTATCCCATTGTTTAGTAAGATAATCAAGTATTATAGTTATTGTATTATAGAGAATTTACTGTAATAGCTTGTGTTATTTACCCCATAGCTGTTTTGGCAATGATGGGGGGGTAGTTGTGGGGGGGAAATATCATAAAGTATTATATATTAGAAAAATTTATGCTAATATATTTATTATTATCACTTAATGATTTCTGCTTGCGTTTGTTGTTCATTTGATTGAATGTGAGAAAAGTCAGAAGAAATTAGTCGTCTGCCAAAGACAGTGAAAAGAGAAAAGGCTCTGCATGCTGTTTTTTTGGTGCTCCCAAAATCATATTTTACAGATTAGTATGTACTGTGTTGCATTGCAAAACCTTTTAGACTTCCATGCATATGATTGAATGTTTATTTGTTTTATACCTTGCTCATCATATGATTTGTTACAGCATTATCCATGATGGATATAAAAGGAGAACACTCACTCCCTCAACCTCACTGCATCTATTCATACATGTATATCTATTGATCAATTACTCTGACCCGGTAGTTTTAAATACACATTTAAAAAAATCAACCATGCTTTTCTGTTTTTACTGTTTATATATTGCTTTCTTCTGGTTTATGTTTTGAATCCCACTGCTTGTGGTTCTATCCACCAGGTGTCACTGTCTCATTACCTAGCCGTTGAAGGTACTATCACCGTCTCTCATGTCTGCTGTAGAGCCCCCCAGCCAGCAGGCAACACTGTAAATCACTGTGTACACACACACCTACTACATACACAACGAATGGAACTCGCTCTAATCACAGCCAGCAGAAAAAGATTGGAGGACTTAACAGCTCTGGATGAAGTGGGAAAGTTGCAATTACCACACCGCACACACTTCTGACTTTCCCATGAATAAGGTACTCCTGCTACGTGTGAATCAATAGGATCAAACACATAACTCTTCCACTTTGATACATGCTTTAATACAATAATTAGCTACATATTTCCCCTTTGAAAGAGTGGTGCTTTCCATTCAACTTACGTTCCTGCATTAGTTCTATATAATAACACGAAACAGTAACATGCATATGAGGAAGTCGGGTTTAATGTTGTGGTATTCAAGGTCACACTTGAACCACTGAGGAGCTGATCCAAATTCCATTCTCTATGCGTTGGTCATGACCTGCTGTGTGTGTGCGTGCGGCCTGGGATACGTGGGCCGCTGGGGCTTGGAGAGGGGAGAGGAGACCTCAACTCCTACCCAGTCACTTCAGCACAGCACAGCAAGTAGTGGCCGATTAGGAATGTGGAGTTAGGAAATTGTTGCACAAATGGCATGTGAAATCATGTGCGTTACTCTGCACCTCATTACCAGTGGTGCTGTTGCTATAACCCAAAACATGCATGTGGTATTCTTGTGGCGTGTGTACATCTGTTGGGTGTTGATTCAGTCTAGAGAAGCGCAAAGGCAGCCACTACATGTTATAAAATCGAGATTCAAATAGTGGGCCATTTCAAAAAATATTTTTTTTCTTTTCCCAACTTGTTTCATGCGGTCTGTGGTACGAACTGTAACAGTACAGTACATCTATGCAATTGCTGTCTGATCCAAAAGTCAGTCCGTTAAGCTCAGCACTCTGTTGCTCATATTTAACATGTCTCCTACATGACCCAACATGTTACTTACTTTGGCCCGGTATCTAAAGCCAAAGCCAGATCATTTCAGAGTGACCGTACATTATGGAGTGTAGAGCAGATCAGCACACGCTGACGGACCGTCCGGCCTGCCGGCAGACAGGCGGTTGCTCGTCTCCTCTCCTGCCTGCCTGCATATGAACGGAGCGAGTCACCTCCCCTGCTCAACTCACCTCATTAACATTCCTTCGTGGGACAGCAGGGACGCGTTGCGAGGCCAACACAGCCATGTCTGGCCTCCAGCAAAGCTCTCTCAGTAAACACAGTCCCTGGATGATGAGCTGTGAGTGGCCACGTCCGAGCTGCTGTGACAGGCTAGGGCTTGGCCCTCGCAGGGTTCAGGCAGGCCCTATTCGCCGGCCCGGCAGCCTGTCATTGCTAATGCAGCACTTTTTATTAGAAAAGAAAGTGGTTCTTTGAGTTTAAAAAAAGCGCTACAGTTGTGGTTAAATATATTGGCACCCTTGCACTTTTCTTAAATAATTCCGTATTTCTTCTCAAATAAGTTGACATTAAAAAAAATGTTGCCTACACCTTCTTATTGGATATTCAACATTGCAGAACCAATTTTATTTTTGTAAACTTAAGTTTACTATTTTCATTAAGAAAATAAAGACAAATGACATGGACAAAATTATTGGCACCCCAGAGCTAGTAGTTGCTCGCACAGCCTTTGGCCATGATAACTTCAGACAAACGTTTCTTGTAGCCAATGAGCTTGCTGCACCTTTCTACTGACAATTTGGCCCGCTCTAATTCTTAAATTTTTCAGGGGTGCCCTTGAGTTTGAGTTTGAGTTTATTTTTACAGGGACAGTGCACATTAATCAACGTTTCAGTAAAAGTGCCGGTTTTAGCCAGCCGGCTAATTTTCAACCGCAGTCCCTGGGCAGGTTATTAAAAACAATTACAATATAGACAATAGCAACATAGAACAAGACATAGCATACAGACATAGCAACATAGGACAAGCAAGACGTAGCATACAGACAGAGCAACATAGAACAAAAAGCAGTAAGACAAAATTCATAAAAGCAACGAAGTGTTTCCACACCTCACAAGTTACAGACAACAGACATGGAAAGCGGCAACACACAGCTAGGGACCATGTTCACAAATCTGATTGACCTTTAGCCATGTCTTCAAGCATTTTGTGAAAGTGTGATATGTGGTGCAGTTATGTGTGTCTGATGGCAGTGTATTCCAGACATGGGAAGCTCTCACAGAGAAAGCGGATTTACTAAAGGTGCTTTTCCTTAGGGGAACTATACAGTCACCTCTCATGGCAGACCTTGTAGATCTGCTGCCATATGTTTGGGTTTTCTGTTTAACAAAAGTACTGAGTGGAGGGGGAGCCAAGCCATTTAGGATCTTGAATACAAGACATGCGTCGGTGTATTGCACAAGATTTTCCCAACTCAGGAGCTCATGCTTTCTGAGGATGTGACAGTGATGATGGCTATTGGGCTTCCTATCAAGCACTTTGAGAGCCTGTTTGTAGACAGACTGAATAGGTCTTACTGTTGTACAGCAAGCTTGGGCCCAACTAGTCAAGCAGTATGTTAAGTGGGGGAGTATCATAGATTTGAAGTACAGTTTTGCTACCTCTGTAGTCAAACAATTTCGTATAAATCGGAAATTAGCTAGGTTGAATTTGGTTATTTGAATTACCTTTTTCACATGCTTTTTAAAAGAGAGGTTGGAATCAAGTATGATGCCAAGGTACTTAAAATCAGATACCACCTGGAGCTTCTCCCCTGACACATAGACATCTGGCTCAGTAGCATCTGTTGCCCTCTTTGTGAAGAACATGCAAACAGTTTTTTTCACATTGAGATGCAAACACGAGTCACTGAGCCACTTTGTAACCTGGACCATTACAGTAGTGAGTTCTTGTGCAGCTTGTTGTTTGCTCTTTGCATGCACATATATCACTGTATCATCTGCATACATTTGAACTTCAGACCCAGTACAGACAGAAGGCAGATCATTAATGTACAGGCTGAACAGGAGGGGCCCCAGTATTGACCCTTGGGGCACACCCACATCATAGCTAAGAGTGGGCGACAGCTCATTGCTCACTCTGACACACTGAGTTCTGCCTTCAAGGTATGATTTCATCCATCTCAAGGCATCGGGGGAAAAGTTGAACTTGGACAATTTTGTGATGAGAATCTCATGGTTAACAGTATCAAAAGCCTTCCTTAGGTCCAGAAACACAGCCCCAACAACGCCCCCTTTGTCCATCTTGGACTTCACATTTTCCAGAAGAAAGCAGTTGGCCGTTTCTGTGGAGTGTTTCGCTCTGAAGCCAAACTGCATGGAATGTAATGTGAAGGGGCTGTTGTTGAGGTGGGCAATCAGTTGTTCTGCTACACACTTTTCAACAACCTTTGACACCACAGGTAGTATACTAATGGGCCTGTAGTTACTCACGTCAGCAGGGTCGCCTGATTTAAAGATGGCCGTTATTATGGCCGACTTCCATACCCTTGGAAACACCCCGAGACCAATAGATGTGTTGGTGACCTTAGTAATGGGGCCAATGAGTGACTCTTTGTAGTTTTTAAGAAAGGTAGAGTCCATCCCAAACACATCTTTGGCTTTAGAGTTCTTTAGTGAGCTAATCACCTTGTCCACCTTTGACTCAGAAACCTCCCTTATGATGAAGACAGGTTGAGCATCATTTACTAGCACTGAGCCCAAGAAACCAGTGGAGGGGTTCTGTGTCAGTACCCTGACAGAGTCAATAAAGTAGGAATTGAAGGCTATTGCTATTTCGACTGCATCCTGTGTTAGATTGTTATTCACCATGATTTCTAGTCTTTTTTGCAGTGTTACTATGGTCTTTCCCTGTTAACTTTTTTAGATTCTCCCAGATCAGTTTAGAATTTCCCTTTGCTTCACCAATTATGTTAATAAAAAAGTTTGCCTTGGCCTTTCTGATTTCTTTCATCACCTTATTTCTCAACATGGTAAACCAATTGCTGTTTTCAGATCTCGCCATAGGTTATGGACGTGATTCAGATATGGACTCCAGAACAGTCCAGCATCTTTTTATGTGTGTCCTGGGTGCTTTTTCATATCTGTTTGGGGTTGTTGTCCTGCTGGAAGACCCACAACCTTCATGGAGACCCCATTTTTGGAAACTGGGTTGAATATTGCACTCCTCCAAAACACATTGATAATCTGCTGATTTCATTTCGCTTGCACACGTTCAAGGCCACCAGTGCCAGAGGCAGAAAAGCAACCCCACAGCATTATCAATCCTCCCCCATCTCTGATTGTAGGGACATGCTTCATTTATACTGGTAAGTATGTCGGTCAAGGTATGAACAAAATTGGTGCCTGATAGGTCAAGGTGAACACATTAGCTTTCTTGAATTACAAAGAGAATTTACAACCCCTTCGCGGATCTCCAACCACAGACCAAAAATATGCAGAGTGACTGTTCGCACTGTAAGAGGAGATATATTAACAGGCCAAAGGAAGTGACATGCGGTGGTGGCTGGCTCAACCATGTCGTCATCTAGGCCAGGGCAGACATCTGATGTAGCCGGCGGGCACAGGCACAGTCTCTCCCCTTCCCCTGTCCCCATCCCCCTGTCCAAAATTAGCCTGGACCATGAGCCTGGCCCAGAATAGGAGGCGGGTGGCATGGTGGCACGGCGCTAAGCCCTCCGGGTCCACAGCTGGAGCGCTCTAGACAAGGGGCCCGTGGGGGCCTTCTGGCCCATCACCTGCTTCCTGTAAAGCAATTTGTTATAGAGTTGTCACTGTAAAATCTACAGCCTGTCCTGGAGGTAAAGAAAGACAGGGTCACATGTAATGAGGATACTGCTGCCTCAGTCTGGCTGTGATGTAACCGAAGGAAGGACACACACTTTGGACTTTGCATGTAGCTGTGGGTAGACTATGTGTGTCTTTGTATGTACAGTAAGGCACATATGCCCTGTGTTTAAGAATAAAAAGATTTGTGAGTACAACCAAGATCTATCATGTCATATAATTAGGCAAACAATCATTTCATGAGGTTTCTGAATCACCCCGCCCCCTCGCTCCCAGGAGAGACACACACATACCAGCTCCACCTCCACTGTCTGTGTGCTGGTATTTTTAGGCAGCTGCTGTATTGTTTTTGACCTTCACTTAGGTGTGTGACTAATGCTTCTGGATTTGTGCTGATTAATATGACCCCACACACTCACACATGCTCCCATTGTCCAGCGGCCTCTTCCCTAGCTGCGCAAAGCCCAGGCACACAGCACCTAGCAACTACAACTGAACCGTGGAAAGTACAAGGCCAGGAGTGTCCTTGAACATAGCTCTTTGTTTCCACATTAACCAGATGAGCTGCTGCACACTATCTGCCCAGAGTCTTGTCTGTAATGAGGGCAGGATACCAATACACTTCCATTGAATAAAAAGATACTGTGAACTTGAACTGTGATGTTGAGTATTAAGTCGCCCACTGGGTGTTTGTTTGACAGGTAAGTGGCCATAAGTCAGGAGAAGTGGATGGATCTGACCTCAAGGTCAGGGTGAGTTATGCATGACCAGACCTCTCAAAGTGGAGCAGGCAGGCCAGCAGCAACACAGCTTCTGCTCTTCTTCTATATGCAGACCCAGGACATAACTTTACCTGGCCTTAAGGTCAACTTCTCTTGTTCTTCCCCCTAACCTATAGGATCTCCTACCGTCAAACAATAATAGCTCTTCAAATATAGACGCCTCTACATGAACGTTTTGACCAAGGTCCATTGTCAAGGGGATTCAAGATTGCCATGCTTCAAAGGAAAACATTTACTACAGCATCACAATTGATATGCTTGTCCATAAAATGTTTGTTCTAAAGTATACCGGTTATAGGTGAGGTTCATTTAAGGTTTAGGGTAAGAGATAGAGCGTTTAAAATCATATATTTGAAAGACCTTGTACTTCCATCCTTTGCAGTGTGGCCAGATAGTGGCAACCATTTGTTCTCAAAGGCATCCAGCTGAAACCCAATGGCAGGCCAGGCCAAGCATGTGCTGAAACAGCCAACCAACCTCTGGGACAGATTATGAGGTCTTTGAGTCTATCACTATGGAGATACCAAGTTCCTGGTTAATGATGTGTCAAAGCATGAACGCTTGACCTCTCATAGTTGAAGGTGCCCCAAGCAAAACTTTCTCCAGCGCTTGCTGGGCTGACACAATGAAAGCCCAGACATACCTGTTTTACTCCCACATCATAGCTTACAATGCTATGTACGAAACATAACATCTAGATAAGGAGAGTTGACGTCATCTCAAGAACATCAGTAGATGTGATTTATGGACGTTATCCACCTCATTGGAAAGCTCACAGACACCCTTTTCTTCATGTATTTGCTCTTGCGTGTGCACTCACTGTTGTACAATACAGTGTCAATAATGTTCTGTTTGTTCTCTCATTTCTGTTTAATTGGTCATTTCACAGATACATCTGATGGGCCTAAGCAGTGTGCCAATGTGCAAAGTTATCTCCTAAAATAAACTACAGATTGTGTGGTCCCAGCTGTGTGGTCCTCATAGTAAATGTTTTTTTATGGGCTTAACAACACCATCATTTGCATGTAAGCAGTGAAATATATAAAACCTTTGGGCTGTTTCTTAAGTTGACATGTATTTAGATAATACACATTGATGTATTAGGCTGTGTTTCATGAGGGAAATGGTGGACAAAGGAAAGGAAGGGCAATTGGATGAAAAGGACACCAACACCAAGCAACATGAAACTAGAACGTCACCACTGTCATCCATCATTTCCTGAACTAATTTCTGCAGTTTTCATTTGGTTGTAGCCACATCATACATGCTCTTTTATTATTACTCAACTATTATAGTGCGTGTAAAGGGACAATAGGGGAAATTCTTGCCTATTCGCATAAAAAATAGTTCGATTCCTTAATTATTTTAGTTCCATATGACTCGGTAATAAAAAATAAAAAAAAGTAATTGAGATGAAAAACCTATTTGGGTAATTTTCCTCATAGTGCGCATCGAAACGGTGTGTCATCAGTCAATGAGGGTGTCAAAATCTTTCCAATATGGGGATCACCAATATTTAAACGGCTATGTAGGCTAGATAACTTTTACATGCCGATATCTAAATATACCGAAGTCCCTCACCTCACCGTGCACATACCAGTGTTTGTAATTGTCTAACAACAGGAGGGAGGGGGGGGGGGGGGGGGGGGGGGGGGGGCATGGACAGCTGACATGCTGGTGCAGTGTTTTTTTCCTGCGGCGCATCTTCAGTCCCGACTGAGAAGAGGAACGCGGAGTAGCTATCTTTCTCATCCTCGGACAGATGAGTGACTGACTTCATCTTCCAGGGACAATAAATGGGTTCAGTGTCATCAGTTCTCAGCGTCTGGTATACCTGTGTTTGGGCTGGCATTTTTTTTCAGCTTCACCTGCTATTCACGTCGAATGTCTAACAAATAGCCTAGGCTACAAAAGAACACGCAACAGCAGAGGAAATAGGTACCGTTGGCAACAGAACATCTGTTTGGACATTTGGGACAGATTCTCAGAAGACGTGTCTTCATTCGATTTACTTTTCCTAGACCGACTTTTGATAAGCACTGACTCGATAAGTAGGAGATAAACACTTAGAAAACGTATTTTCAAGGCGTCAATGAACTGACAATACATCAAATTAGCCTTTTGAAACTGGATGGATAGAATGTTTCAACTTCTTTAGATAGACAGGTTTCCCCCAATGATGATCAGCAAACCATCGCCAAGGACTTTTATCCTTTATTATATGTTGTATGCCGTCTGTACATGAAATTAGAAATGTTTTGTTTCTTCAAAACCCGAGGATATTCCAGGAACAGGACGGGGTCTCGAAATGGGATACTATCCCGACACCCCTCAAGGATATACTTCACCTTTATTCTGCTGCTTCTCATCTTCACACCTAGAGCAGATTCTTCTTGGTGGTGAGTGGTGTCTTTCATATGCACTTGATGCTGCAGAAATAATCATAGCATTTCTATCCAAGATTACATCTATAATTGAAGTCATTGACATCCAAGATTAGATATGAGTTTCCAGTAGTTTTGGATGACCAGTTGTCTTAATTATCTAATTATAAGACGTTCCAAGACCTTACAAAAGTTAGGCCTATTTATGTTGGCTATTTAGGAGTCCAAAATATAAGTTAGGATAAATCATATGGCCTAATGCATATATGCTATAACGGATGGATTAAATATACAATTATAAACTGGGTGGTTTGAGCCCTGAATGCTGATTGGCTGAAAGACCTGATATATCAGACCATATTCCACGGGTATGACAAGACATTTATTTTTACTCTCCTAATTATGTTGGTAACCAGTTTATAATAGCAATAAGGCACCTTGGGGGTTTGTGGTGTATGGCCAATATACCACGGCTAAGGACTGTATCCAGGCACTCCACATTGCATATTGCATAAGAGCAGCCCTTAGTCGTGGTATAATGACCATATACCACACCCCTTCGGGCCTTATTAATGAATTAGAACCTTACTGAATTATATGAATTTAATAAATAAAGCAAAAATTATAAGCTCATCCTTAAATATGCAAAACGTTGTGAACAAAATCAAATATAAAGCATGTTTGGATGTCAATGAATTTGTAATTTTTCCTTTTGCAAGAGCATATTCCAGGTCAGCCCAGCCTCACATTCAATTCGCGCATATATGTACAAAATGTATTTCAGCAGATTTCGTGCGTTTTTGTGCATTTTTGGGGTGGTTCAATTCGTTTGAAAATACACGAATTTCTGTGCTACTTAATTCGTGCGAAAATACACGAATTTCTGTGCTACTTAATTCGTGCGAAAAGACACGAATTTAACCAGTAGGCGACACACAAGCCGTTGCAACAACCATAGACGCGATCGCCTGTATTATTTATTTTACGTTATGAATATATAGATATTTTGTCTTTTTTTAACCATTTAACCATAAGAGGTTATATATATATATTGTCTTTATTTAATCCCTATTAAAACATTGTGGTTTTATGCCTATATGTACTGTTTTCGATTTTTCTGAACAGACTTTTCAGGATAGAATGAATGTAAGCAATGCATGATGGTTAATGGTGTTTTATTCGGTTGTAGTTCCATGTATTTCTTAAAAAATAAACGTGTAAACCATTTTTATTGAACAGAATGTAACTGAAAATACAATGGCAGCCTTGCCATTGTCCATCAATAACAAAACATTTTTTTTTCGTATAACATTTGGGGAAACGTATGCAGTCATTGTAGTCTTACATTTTGTTGGCCAACCAAAATTACCAAAACGTTAACCCGTAATAAGGCTAGGGTGGCTGAGTGTAAATACATGGCTCTGAGTGTAAGCACCTTTTCACTAGAAACGTTCTTGTGTTCAAATTACCGTCAGTGCGAAATAGCTAGAAAGCTTTCGTATTTCCACTTGGCTGCACCTACGGTTACGATAACGATAAATCAAGTGCAATACCTGCGTCGACCTGTGTCGAGCAGCAAAACACCGGAAAGCTTCTAGCCTACCGGAAAGTTACAAGAAGAACAAGAATAGTTACCTCATCCGGTCATGTGACACTCTGGATGCCCCCTAAAAGCAATTTCAACCGTTTTGAAAAATGACGCCTGGTAACCCCAAAAAAATACCAGGTGCATGAAAAGTTTGGACTTAGAATATTTTTTGAAAACCTCCATAAATCACTCAGGCCATTGACTCGAGAAGAAAAAACATAAAATATTTTCCAGAAGAAAAAACAGAATATTTTTTGAAAACCTCCATAAATCACTCAGGCCAGCACCCATTGATTTGGGGCGGTAGTATAGCGCTCCCAGAGCGGGTATGGAAGTCTGGATCCCCCCTAAAAGCATTTAAGGCTCTGTGTGTCTTTAAGCACCATACTTTTTCACTCCATCCTTGCTGTGTGTGTGTGTGTGTGTGTGTGTGTGTGTGTGTGAGAGAGAGCTTTTCTTTGACATCTGTTTAGCGAAATTACTGATTTACAGTTCATGAGGGTTGACCGATTCACACATTTAAAGTTTTGGAAAGATCTGACTTTTTTAAACCTTCGAAACAGCACCTATGACCCCATTTTAAGGCACTTCCGGTTGGCACAGGAAGCTATAAGTAAATACATATCCTGATCGGGGTATGCTTTTACAGAATCCTGAGTTTTAAGTCTATACGTTAAGAACTGACTGATTTACACAGGGTTGAATGCACTATATATCACAAACTGCTGGTTGGGTATGGCAAAACACTTTTAGGGTGATTTTATCACTTCCGGTTGCTCCAGGAAGCTTAGAATCAACACAGGTAGACCTCATAGTGGCTTGATGGATTGTCATTGAAGACAGGTTCATAAGACATTCATAACCCACATAGGCTTCAGGTTGAATTTAGGGGTGCAGGCAATGTGTTCCTATGGGGTGAGATGTCATTGTAAACTGTTTGATGTAAACACCTTCTTTTAACTGTTAAGGGTTAATGCCACACGGTCAATGTTAGGCTTGCACAGAGACCTTAGGAACGTTCCTGAGGTCAAATTGTGCTTCTAAACCTTAACAGTTCTCTCTCTGTCTCCCAAAAGCAAAAGACTTGAAATGTAGGTCAAGGGTCATCTTCTTGTCACTGTCGCTGCGCTCAGACCGAGCAAGCTACGGTCAAGCGGGGCATCTCGTTGAACTCGGCACGGCTATGGTGATGTCATTTTTGGTGGTGATTTCAGAATGCTATTTTGGTGGTTTTTCACTGTTGAAACATATTGCAAATGCACAAAAGTCAACTAGCAAGTCAGTGTCCATCAGCCAATTAGATATTTTCAGACACCAAACTGATACCATCTGACTCCAAACTCACTTTTTCCAACTCGTTTAGAAGCCAACTATCACATATTTCAGAGCAGGCCCAAAATTCACAGCGCCTTCCATTTAAACCATAATAAAACAAATAATACTTAGTTATGTTCTAGCTGCGGGTCCAGTTTTCACATTATGTTTAGCCCTATGTGAGGCGACCTCGAATCCCAAGTTTCGGCTCGATAGGTCATTCGGTGCCCGAGCAAAACCTTAATTGGTGCTGAAATTCCACTTTTTTCCATGCCTTGCTACGGGGTCCTTGAATGAGCTATCGGACAGAAATGTCGGGGTCCGTCTCTATGGGCCGAGCCGGTTTCAATGCACCTAGTCTTGCAACTCTGGGACTTTTCTAAATGTCACCATTTTGTAATGCTCAAAATGAATTGAAGTCAATGCAAATGCACCGAGGCTTTTTATCGGTCCGAGAACCTTCTAGAGCCACATAACTCACCGTGCTTAATCGACCTGAGCTCTAGAACAGGTTTGTAAAGTTTCAGAACTCTAGGTCTGACGGTTCTTTAAAAGTTCAAACAAAAGTAACTATTGCAGGCACTGTCTGCCTCTAAGCCCCTCAGTGTGTCACTCCATCCTTTCTGTGTGGGTGTGTAAATTTTTCCTTGAAATCTGATGGGATGAATGACTGATTTACAGTTCATGAGGGTTGCCTATTCACATATATTAAGTTTTGGAAAGATTTGACTTTTTTAACCCTTCGAAACAGCCCTTTTGACACCAATTATGGCACTTCCGGTTGGCACAGGAAGCTGAAAGTAAACACATATCCTCATTGGAGTGGGCTTTTACAGAATCCTGAGTTTTAAGTCTATAAGTTAAGAACTCACTGATTTACATAGGGTTGAATGCACTATTTCTCTCAAACTGCAGGTTGGGTATGGCAAACACTTTTAGGGTGATTTAACCACTTCCGGTTGCTCCAGGAAGCTTAGAATCGACACAGGTAGACCTCATAGTGGCCTGATGGATTGTCATCGAAGACAGGTTCATAAGGCATTATTAACCCACATAGGCTTCAGGTTGAATTTAAGGGAGCAGGCAATGTATTCCTATGGGGAGACATGTCATTGTAAACTGTTTGATGTAAACACCTTCTTTTAACTATTAAGGGTTAATGCCACACGGTCAATGTTAGGCTTGCACAGATCGGGAGGACCTTAGGAACGTTCCTGAGGTCAAATTGTGCTTCTAACCTTAACGGTTCTCTCTCTGTCTCCCAAAAGCAAAAAAATATGAAATTGAGGTCAAAGGGTCATTTGGGTCCTTCTTCTTGTCCCTGTCGCTGCACTCAGACCGAGCTAGCTACGGTCAAGCGGGGCATCTCGTTGAACTCGGCACGGCCTGGAGATAATGGCAATGCCATTGCAGGCTTTGTGTGTCTTTAAGTACCGTACTTTTTCACTCCATCCTTTTATCCCCTTTTCTTCGTGGTATCCAATCGCTAGTAATTACTATCTTGTCTCATCGCTACAACTCCCGTATGGGCTCAGGAGAGACGAAGGTCGAAAGCAACGCGTCCTCCGAAGCACAACCCAACCAAGCCGCACTGCTTCTTAACACAGCGCGCCTCCAACCCGGAAGCCAGCCGCACCAATGTGTCGGAGGAAACACCGTGCACATGGCCCCCTTGGCTAGCGCGCACTGCCCCCGGCCCGCCACAGGAGTCGCTGGAGCGCGATGAGACAAGGATATCCCTACCGGCCAAACCCTCCCTAACCCGGACGACGCTAGGCCAACGGACCTCCCGGTCGCGGCCGGCTGCGGCAGAGCCTGGGCGCGAACCCAGAGACTCTGGTGGCGCAGCTAGCACTGCGATGCAGTGGCAGAGCTTCGAGACCCACTTAAAAAATGTTTGTCTGAACACACTGCAACTGGATCTGTAACTTTTTTTTTTTTAACTCCTTTTTGTGAACATGACCAATTTGTCAATGTACGATTTCTCTTAAATTACGATAGATAAATGGCTGGTTCTTTTTTTCCTGACACCGTATGCTTATGTACTTTGACGTGAAGCGGTCAAATTAGCACCCTACTTTACGTTTTTGACCTTTAATCCCAGAAAAATGGCCATAACTCAAAAAGCGTTGAGGCCTCGATGCCATCTTGTTCGGGGCCAACTGTCCATTACGTCTTCGAAATATTTTCCGTTTAGGAGAAAAGGCCACATGCATTTGCAATGTGCTTGTGCATTTGCAATATTATTTATTTTCCCTCTGGTGGGAATTTCCTAGACTGCGGAAAAATGACCAAAATGTGTTATTTTTATAAAACGGAAACCGAACGTCCGAGAGATTTAGTTTGATGACTTCCTGAAAGATCTCTCCCCCGCTCACGGCCCGACGCCGTCCGCGAATTTTAGAAACGTTGCAGGACGTCTAGTAAGGGACCTTACATTTGCAATGTGGCGTTTCTCACTAACCATATGGCGAGTGCTAAAATGTTCCCTTAAGGTATGGAAAGGCCTTGGAAAGGCCATAAGTGTAAGCCAACATAATTCATTATTTTACATTAACATGTAATACATGCATTATGAAGAAAATGGTGTAATTTAGGCTCCACGAAATATGAAATGGGTTATGAAGAAAATCGTGTATGGTTGCCTACATGACAAAAAGGCGTTCTGATTACAAGTGCACCAGTATCCAAAGTATTAAGCGAAATCAAGCACAGAAAACAGCATTGGCATTAATAAAACAATATTTCCCACGAATTAAGTCGCAGGTAAATGTGCGTCTTTTCTCAAAAATTCTGTTCAGCAAGTCTAAAACAGTACATATAGGCATACAACGACACATTTTAAAACATGGTTAAACAAAGACAACATTTCTGTATATTCATGACGTTGAATTAGCCATTAAGAAGAACAAAAATGAAATATAAATTATCGCGTCTATATGGTTGTTGCAAAGGCTTGTGTCGCCTACTGGTTAAATTTGTGTCTTTTCGCACGAATTAAGTAGCACAGAAATTCGTGTATTTTCGCACGAATTAAGTAGCACAGAAATTCGTGTATTTTCGCACGAATTGAACCACCCCAAAAATGCACAAAAACGCACGAAATCTGCTGAAATACATTTTGTACATATATGCGCGAATTGAATGTGAGACTGTGTTGTCCAGGTAGCTACATTTGCTTTACACTTAAACCTTGTCTATATTTATCCCAAGCCTGAGAATGCTAATTATGTATTGGGGTGGCAGGTAGCCTAGTGGTTAGAGCGTTGGGCCAGTAACTGAAAGGTTGCTGGATCAAATCCCCGAGCTGACAAGGTAAAAATCTGTCATTCTGCCCCTGAACAAGGCAGTTAACCCACTGTTCTCCGCTAGATAAGAATTTGTTCTTAACTGACTCGCCTAGTTAAAAAAAAAAGAAGAGATATTTGAATTATCCTAGGAATGCAGGAGATTGGGAAATAACTGACAGTTATATATCAGTTATGTGGCAAACAAATTCAAGATTTGAATAGTTTAACACAATAAAACCTTTGTAGTCAATACCTCCATCACACCTTAGAGTCAAACCTATACGCTGCTGGTACTTGTGTACCAGGCTCCAATTCCAACAGCCACAGGGAGGAATGTGTCTGGATAGGAGTTTTATAACATCAATAGTCTATAAAGTGAAATCAACCAACAGCAGCACACTGTCTGGTGTTCATGAAGATTAATGGACTCGGGGACTTTCCGCTATCAATCTTGCATATTAGAAGTGGCAGGTGCAGGCAGTGGTGCATGAAAAAGTGTTCCTTGATGATTTCTCTTGAGGGTAAGAACCAAGGGTCTATAAAGGAAGTGCCTACCACCTCACTGCTCTTATGCCACAATACTCCAATCTTACTGCACAGAACATGGTAAACCAGCTTTCAGCTAGTGGCAAAATAAAAAATAAATAGTTGATATAGTTGATCATCCAAACCACGATAATACCACAGACATACATTTTTTTAAACTTGTTATTATTATTATTTATTTTTTTACATATAATGTAGACAACAGTGAGACATTTTAGAAATGGATATTTTCATAAAAATATCCCTGTGGTATTGTTGACAAAGCTTCTCTGTCTCACAGAATATTATTATAAAAAGAAGGCCGTGCAATTAAACAGTGAAGTGAGGCGGAGCGGGGAGACATGGTCGATCTCTCCAAGGATCTACATATTTATCTAATCATGATTTATATAGTCCGGGGGTTATTTCCATCATGATTGTGATTATTCAGATAAGAAGTAGTGTGTTTTCTGGTGCGCTGGATTGCTTGTCCTCTCTCCAAACTAAGTATGAGGCGCAGAGACAGTCAGGGTCTTTTGGCTCAGTTCTCTACTCTCTCTATGGAGAGAGTAAACACTGTGTGCCTCCGCTCTGCTTTATTGCTCAGACTCAGGCAGCAGGGAAGGAAGGCAGATTTTTTTGGGGGGAAAAGGGACAGCCATAACAGGAGTGGAAACACTTTTCTGTTTCTGTATCGGTGGCACGACAGATAATGTAGCTGTGATTAAGCCTGGCAGTAATGATGTCCGGTCGTCGCAGGGAGAGGGAGAGTTAGAGGAGCGTGCCAGCTTACAGGAGACAATGTCACACTGCACTTGGTGTTCCTGTTGTAGTCTCAGGGGTCTCTCCTAGTTAACCGTGTGGATTCTTTCCTATCTGTGAAAGAGCACCTGAAGGTCTCACATTTCATAACACTGTCCTCTGATGTACCATTTATGGCATCTATAACCGCGTGGGATTGACAACGAAGCGGGACAGAGTTGTTAAATGCACACTTTGTAAGAATTCCTGCTGTTCAATCGGCAATTAAATTCATGATGAATACCCATTGATTCTTGAAGAATATAACTTGTCACACATCTTACTCGACCTAACTTTAAAATCTGTACGCCTATGTAGATATTCCATGAAAAAATCTGCCGTCTCCAGCTACAATAGTCATTAACAATTGTCTACACTGTATTTCTGATCAATTTGATGTTATTTTAATGGACAATTTTTTTTGCTTTTCTTTCAAAACAAGGACATTTGTAACTGACCCCAAATTTTTGAACGGTAGTGTTTATACAAAAGTATGTGGATACCCCTTGAAATGAGTGGATTCGGCTATTTCAGCCACACCAGTTGCTGACAGGTATATAAAATTGAGCGTACAGCCATGCAATCTCCATAGACAAACATTGACAGTAGAATGGCCTTTCTGAAGTGCTCAGTGACTTTTAAAGTGGAACCGTCATAGGATGCCACCTTTCCAACAAGTCAGTTTGTAAAATGTATGCCCTGCTAGAGCTGTCCCGGTCAACTGTAAGTGTTGTTATTGTGAAGTGGAAACGTCTAGGAGCAACAACGGCTCAGCCACGAAGTGATAGGCCACATAAGCTCACAGAACTGGACCACCGAGTGCTGAAGCGCGTAGCACTCACTACCGAGTTCCAAACTGCCTCTGGAATCAACGTTAGCACAATAACTGTTAGTCGGGAGCTTCATGAAATGGGTTTCCATGGCCGAGCAGCCATGCCAAGCGTCGGCTGGAGTGGTGTAAAGCTTGCTGCCATTGGACTCTGGAGCAGTGGAAACATGTTCTCTGGAGTGATGAATCACGCTTCACCATCTTGCAGTTTGACGGACAAATCTGGGTTTGGCGGATGCCAGGAGAACGCTACCTTCCCCAATGCATAGTGCAAACTGTAAAGTTTGGTGGAGGAGGAATAATGGTCTAGGGCTTCTTTTCATGGTTCAGGGCTAGGCCCCTTAGTTCCAGTGAAGGGAAATCTTAACGCTACAGCATACAATGACATTCTAGACAATTCTGTGCTTCCAACTTTGTGGCAACAGTTTCAGGAAGGCCCTTTCCTGTTTAAGCATGACAATGCACCCATGCACAAAGCAAGGTAAATACCGAAATGGTTTATCAAGATCGGTGTGGAAGTACTTGACCGGCCTGCACAGAGCCCTGACCTCAACCCCATCGAACACCTTTGGGATGAATTGGAATGCCGACTGCGAGCCAGGCTTAATCGCCCAACATCAGTGCCCGACCTCACTAATGCTTTTGTGGCTGAATGGACGCAAGTCCCCGCAGCAATGTTCCAACATCTAGAGGTAAGCCTTCCCAGAAGAGTGGAGGCTGTTATAGCAGCAAAGGGGGGGACCAACTCCATATTAATGCCCATGATTTTGGAATGAGATGTTCGACTACCAGGTTTCCACATACATTTGGTCATGTAGTGTATCTTGTTCTTTAACACGTTTTTTTAATGGACATCTGTTTTTGCACAACAATAGTCCTTGGCAGCTTTACTGGCCTACTGACAATGCACCTGTCTATCTGATCTGCAGGTACATTGGAGCCCTGGGTGCACGGGTGATCTGTGACAACATTCCAGGCCTGGTGAACAAGCAGCGCCAGCTGTGCCAGCGCCACCCGGATCTCATGCAGTCTATTGGGGAGGGTGCCAAGGAGTGGATCCGCGAGTGCCAGCACCAGTTTCGTCACCATCGCTGGAACTGCAGCACGCTGGACCGAGACCACACTGTCTTTGGTAGGGTCATGCTGCACAGTAAGTCTGTTTCAGTGTGTTTATCTCTCTGTGTGTGTTCAGTATTCAATCACTTGCATCTTGGATGTAAGATTCACTACATTAATCTGAAGTTTTCAAATTGGTGGTTGTAGGCAATAGCAGAACATTCTGAGGGACCGCTTCCTTGCCTTTTAGACTTACAGATATTCAAGCCTTAAGGGTATAGCTATGTATATCTCAGCTCAACACATAATACAATAGTTCACTTCCATATATGTCTCCTTTGTTTGCCCCTCCCCAATAAGGTAACAGGAGAACATACTAGTTGTAATTTCCGGTTGTACAATACCCAGAGAGAATGTGTGCCAGTAAATGTATCTAGTTTCACCTTCTCCAGGAATGAGGAGGGTTGGAGAAAGTGGATATTCTCCGAAAACTAGTAGCAGATAGAGTGATCCACAAGGGTGATGTCTAAACAGTAATAGGAGATGTAAATATTTGGGTAGATGTTTCTGGCAGGCAGACAAAGCCGTACTCCCTGACATATTGCCTGTGTTCTGGTTCATTGCGTGAGGAGGAATGAAAACTAGAGGTGGGTGGGAAAAGCAGACCAAATAACCCTGAATCTGCTCTCCTCTCAAATGAAAACATACCTAGTGACTGAGAAAGCTGCCATCTGTGCAAATTAAAGAGTGACAGATGTTTATTAAGCCTTCACAGAAGGCAGGAATCGTGGTCACAGGAAGGCAATAGTCAAACACAAGTAGGCAGTCAAAAACTAACAATACCTAACAACCATAAAGAACTGAACTAAATATGGAGCTGATGAGACACAAACACAGGTGAAATTAATTAACAAAAATGAAAGACAGGGCTACGTTCCAGAACAAAGAAAAAAAAACACAAGATTGACTAAGAAAAGAAAAGCAGAACCTTACAGTTCCCCCCCCAGGGAAACATGGGGGGTTGGTAACCAAGGACACACTGAAACAGAGTAAGGCGGAGGGATGAGTGAGTTCTGAGCATATTCGGCCCAGGCTACATACCGACTCCAGTCGTGTGGAGAGCCAGAACATTTTTGGCGGAGGTACTTCCATATTTCTTGGTTCAGGTGTTCTGTCTGCCCGTTCGTCTGGGGGTGGTACCCGGAGGAGAGGCTGAGGGCGACTCCCAGTCGGTCACAGAATGCTCGACACACCCGGGAGACAAACTGGGGTCCACGGTCAGAGACGATGTCCTCTGGAAAACCCACGTAATCCCTTACATCGAATGCCAGTGAGGACCACCAGAACTTCCGGGCTAGAAGTTCAGTGGTTTGTGTAATGCCCGGATGTCCTGACCCCAAGGACGTGTGACACCATTGCATCAGTTGGGGTCTAACAGCTGCTGGTATGTAACTCTTCCCAGCTGGTGTCTCAGGAGGGGCTGGTTCTGAGGTTAGGGCTTCTTGTATGGCTGAGTGAACCTCCCACTGTACCGGTCCCATAATGCAAGAGGAAGGAAGAATGGGTGTAGGGTCTGAGTTACTGGTCGGAAGGTCAAACTGGCGGGAGAGAGCATCAGCTTTTACGTTTTTCTTTCCAGGGATGTAAGTAACATGAAAATGGAAGCGTGTGAAGAGAGCCCAGCAGGCTTGTCTGGTGTTTAACCTCTTGGCCCCTCTGATATATTCCAGATTACGATGATATGTTAGGACGATAAACAGATGTTGTACGCCAACCAACCAGTGGCGCCACTCCTTGAGGGCCAGCTTGATGGCGAGGAGTTATGTTCCCCACATCGTAATTCCTCTCAGCAGGGGATAACTTCCTGGAGAAGAAGGTACAGGGATGTGATTTGGGAGGTGTTCCCACTGTCGTGTCTTTGACTACCCCCAACCCAACGTCATGACACCACCCACTGAGAGAGTATGGCTCCTACTCCTACTTCGGAGGCATCCACCTCCTGGGTGAAAAGAAGGGTCGAATCAGGTTGGCGAAGGACAGGAGCTGAGGTGAAGAGGCGTTTCAAGTTGTTGAACGCAGTCAGAGCGGTATCAGTCCATTGAAGGGTCTTGGTCTTTTGGCTGGTAAGGGCAGTGAGGGGAGTGGCAGTAGAACTGAAGTTCCGAATGAACCGGCGATAGAAGTTGGAGAACCCAATAAAACATTGGAGTTCCTTAACGGTGGTGGGTGTGGGCCAGTTACTGCCGGCGGTGACTTTGTTCTCCTCCATGCTGACCCCTCCAGGTGTCAGTACGAAGATGAGGAAGTTTACCGAGGTTACATGGTGCTCTTTTCAGTCTTCACATAAAGGTTATGGTCAAGGAGCCGTTGAAGAACCTTTTGCACATGCTGTATGTGTTCCTTCAGGGAGTGGGAGTAAATCAGGATGTCATCAATGTAGACGATGAGGAAGCTTGATCATATCCTGGAAAGTTGAAAGTTGGAAAGTTGATCATATCCTGGAAAACCTCGTTCATAAAGGATTGGAATACGGCGGGGGCGTTCGTAAGGCCGTATGGCATGACCAGGTATTTGTAGTGCCCTTGAGTGGTGATAAAGGCCGTCTTCCATTCGTCATCTTCACGTATACGGACAAGGTTATATGCACTTCGCAGGTCGAGTTTAGTATAGATGTTGTCGCGGCCCACTTGTTCAAGGGTCGCTGGGATCAGAGGAAGAGGGAAATGGTTCTTGACCGTGACGTCATTCATTGAACGATAATCAATACATGGACGGAGACCACTGTCTTTTTTTCCAATGAAGAAGAAGCTGGACGCAGCTGGGGGAAGAAGAAGGACAAATTAAACCATTTGAGTGATTCATCAATGTAGTTCTCCATTGCCTCATTTTCCGGGATAGATAGGGGGTAAACACGACCCCTCGGTGAGGACACTCCAGGGAGTAAGTCAATAGCACAGTCTCCTGGGCGATGTGGTGACAGAGTGGAGGCCTTGATTTTGCTGAAGACATTGCTGTACTGGGCGTATTCAGATGGTATGGTGGGTGGCACTGCCGAGGCAGAGTCATCAATGGTGGTGGCTCTGCAGGGTAGGCTGAGACAACTGGAGAAGCAGGTAGAAGACCAGGACAATAGTTCACCTTGTTGTCATGAGATGGCAGGGTCGTGATGACAAAGCCAGGGGTGTCTGAGGATGAGTGGCTGTTTGGGGGATGAGAGTCCCATGAGATGAATGGTTTCGGTGTGGAAACTCCAATCTGGAGGGTGACGCTCTGTGTCAAGTGCGTGATGAAGCCCGTGCCCAATGGCTGCCCATCTAGGGTGTTAATCCTTAAGGGAGGGTTGACAGGTGTTAGATCAATGTCAAGCTCTTGTACTAGCTGGTGATCGATAAAATGACCTGCTGCTCCCGACTCTATCAAGCCTTCTACGTACTTGGTAACCCCCTTCACGGTCATTAATACTGGGACGGAGAATTGCTTCTAGGAGATATTTAGAAATAAGGACACACCTACCTGCATGGCAGCGAGGGGACCCTTCTCATCTCTCCGTGGGGGGCGAACAGGGCAATGGCTGAGTAGATGATCTTTCCCTTCACAGTATAGGCAGAGCCCTTCTTGGATCCACTTTTGACATTTGATACACGGGAGAGGAGCATGGCCCAACTGCATGGGCTCTGGAAGACTCGGACGGGATCATGGAAAGAGAAGGTTTCGGGTTCCTGGGTGGCAGAGTTCTTCAGCGGTCGGCGATGAGGTGGTCGATGGAGATGGACATACGAATGTATTGATTTAAATCCTGAAGGTCACCTCTACAGGCCAGCTCCGCCTGAAGTTCCCTGTTGAGCCCTCTTCGGTAGACGGTAAGAAAAAGCAGCCTCATTCCATCCACTCCCTGCAGCCATGGTGCGGAACTCGAGGGCATACTTGGCGGCTGAATTGCGTTCTTGTTGATGTTCTATAAGGAGGTCTCCTATAGGACGACCGGAGGGAGAGTGATCGAATACCTCTTTGAAGAGGGTGTGGAAATGGGGCTTGAATCCGAGTTCTGTGCCGTTGGCAGTCCATATGGCGGTGGCCCAATCCAGGGCTTTGCCTGTGAGTAGAGACACAACAAAATCCACCCTGCTCGTTGGTGGCGAAGTTAGTGGAGTTGTACTCAATGTATTTGTTGCATTGAGAAATCCCTGACATTTCACAGGTGAACCGTCATATTTTCCAGGCATGGGTATGAATGAAGGAGGGCTATGGGTTACGATACCTGGCATCGGAGGAGTAGGGATAGGCAGGCAGAGAAGACGGCAGATTTCCTCCATAAGCTCCTCTTGCTGGGTTAGGCGCCGCTCTAGCTCCGCTGAATCCATTCCGTTTTTAGGTGAGGTATTCTGTAATGAATACTCAGGGAGAAAAAGGTGTAGATTCACGCGCAGGGCGTGGCAGATGTTTATTAAGCCTTCGCAGAAGGCAGGAATCGTGGTCGCAGGAGAAGGTCAAACACAGGTAGGCAGTCAAAACCAAACAATACCTCACAACCATACAAACAGAAAGAACTGAACTAAATTGGGAGCTGATGAAACCAGGTGAGAAACGAACACAGGTGAAATCAATGAACAAAAATGAAAGACAGGGCTACATTCCAGAACACAAAGAAACAGGGCTACGTTCCAGAACACAAAGAAACAGGGCTACGTTCAAGAACACACAAAAAAAGCAGAAGGGTTGACAAAGAAAAGAAAGCAGAACCTTACAATAGGCCTGCTGTACATGGCAAAACATCAACTCTTAACACAAAAACTCACGGCTAAAATGTGAACTCAACTTGAACGGGGAGCCGAGCAGAATCATTTCAGTTTGAGACAAAAAATATAGTATTTGTTATACATACATGATTGTACACGAACATTGTACAGAGACAACCAAACCTATTTGATTCAAATTTGTTTGTGCTCTATATTACATTCTATATAAATGTTAACAGTGTCTGCGTTCCAAGTTTCAAGGAGCGTAGACACTGTTTAAATTCAGATAGCATGGGACACAGCACACACAAGCAATATTTGAATCAAATGCTGTGTAACGACATGGTTACTACAACGAAACAAACTTTGCTGGTATAGTGTAACCGTCTGTATGAGACTGACTTAGTTTATACATAAAACCAACCTGGGGCCACGTGTTTGAAGAGTATATTGTTACAAAAAATATGTCTAAAAATAAGCAAAATCAAAAAGGGTAGTTTTGAGATAATAATATTCATATTTTTAATGTTGAATAAATGAATGTGAAAATGTGTATTTCAGAATCTAGACATGCCTCATATTTGAGAGAACACTATAAGGAGGATAATGACTCCAAGATGTTGTCTGTATCATGTGTGGTTCACAGAGCATAGGATCTCACAGGAGGCATGTATAGGTTTAAAAAGGGTCTAAAATGGCAATTTTCATCATTATTTTCTCCCCCAAAATTTTTATACAAAAGGTAAAAAGGATGTTAAACACCCTTCCTCCCAATGAAGTTCCTATGTGAGAACTTAGCTCCCGCTGGCGTGGAATCGCCCAATGACATCTTCTTACACATAATCTCCTACCATCATATCACCCCAGGTAGCCGGGAGGCAGCGTTTGTGTACGCCATCTCCTCGGCGGGTGTGGTCTATGCAATTACCAGGGCCTGCAGCCAGGGGGAGCTCAAGATCTGCAGCTGCGACGCCCACAAGCGAGGCCGAGCTAGAGACGACAGGGGCGACTTTGACTGGGGCGGCTGCAGCGACAACATCAACTATGGCATCAAGTTCGCCAAGGCCTTCGTCGATGCCAGGGAGAGGATGGTGAAAGATGCTCGGGCGATGATGAATCTACACAACAACCGCTGTGGGCGAATGGTGAGCAATGGCTTCGGGGTTAAGGTGCCATTTTGCTTTTTTGATACAGGCAGTCCCTTTAAACTAGCACTAGCATATACTTTAACTACAGTGTAACAACATTGTTACTACAGTAGAACAAACATTGCTAGTACAATTTAAGCTACTGTTGAACTGAATTTTTATAAATACTCTAGACATGAATAGTGAGTGTACTAGGTTGGCCACAGGTGAGGCTTTGTCTCAACCTCTAACAAAATTGTCCAACCTTCTTGATTTCAGGCAGTGAAGCGCTTTATGAAACTGGAGTGCAAGTGTCATGGTGTCAGCGGCTCCTGCGCCCTCAGAACCTGCTGGTTGGCCATGTCGGACTTCCGGAGGACCGGGGACTACCTCCGAAAGAAGTACAACACGGCCATCGAGGTGACCATGAACCAGGATGGCACAGGGTTCATGGTGGCTGACAAGGACTTCAAGGGAACCACCAAGAATGAGCTGGTATATGTAGAAAACTCCCCTGACTACTGCCTCATGGACAGAGCAGCAGGTGGGTCAACTCATGCAGTTATATATGTTAGGTAGGGCCAGGAGTTTTTCCTCACCATATGACCTGGCAGAGAAAAACCCAGAAGATTTAGCAATGTCTAAGTGGAAATTAATTTGAAGAGAAATTACATTTCAGTATATGATTCAACATAATATCACATTTAGTCATTATTAAAATGTATGGGACGTTATTTAAGTACTTATCACCAAACTTGGGGAAAATATTGTCATCGGAAACCTTGTTGCTCTAAGTAAAAAGTATTACCCAGACGCTAGATAATACAGAAGCCTATGCATCAAATACAGCTATGAGAATCCCAGACTCATCTGCCGAAGGCCTGCATACCTGCATAGCTTAGAGTTCAATTATTTGACCTTTAACTTCTCTCTAATTCCAACTGTGTTTTCTCTGCCTTGGTAATCTCTGTCTCTCACGCCCCTCATGTCCCATCACTTCAGCAGAGCGTCCATAGAGCTCTAGAACAGCTAACAGGCTCTGGTCGTGATACTTTGGATGTATTGTGTGTTACTGGCATTATCCTCATCTCTGTTAGGCCTATAGTTATAGGTTGACACCTAGTAAATTGCTGTTAAGAAGAGGAGCTACGCTACGCCCCTAGCCTACTACAAGGTGAAGCAATATTCTATTGTATAGGAATTCACACCCTAAGGATACAACAGGGTCATTTTTGAAATCCTTCTGTGGTCACTATTAAGCTCCACTCCCAAATGCTCAAGGGGAATACCTCCGCTCACACCTATTCTCACACCCCTTCACTCAAGGGCCGGCTGGTCTGTCTTGTGCTCTCTCCACAGGCTCCCTGGGCACGGCAGGGAGAGTCTGCAACAAGTCATCCAGAGGCACGGACGGCTGCGAGGTCATGTGTTGCGGACGGGGCTACGACACAATGCGCGTCAAACGAGTCACCAAGTGCGAGTGCAAGTTCAAGTGGTGTTGCGCCGTGGAGTGCAAGGACTGCGAAGACATGGTGGACGTTCACACCTGCAAGCCACACAAGAGACCCGATTGGTTGGACCTAACCTGACCCTGAGGCCCGGCCTTTCAAAGGATCTAGCAGTGGCCAACTGCATTGTGGGATATGTAGTCCCTACTCCCGACTCATTTCTGACCTCTGGCATGGTTCTCATTTGACAACCCCTTCTAAAGTGACATCCGAAATAACTTTTTGCCAAGGGGCCGTATCCCAATTTGGATTGGATGGTGCAGTACTGTATGGTTCTGTCATATAGGAAGGTAATCTAAGAAAGTGGTTGGGCCAGGAGAGGGGATAGTTCCTATTTATGTTTTTGTTTGATCTTGTTGATCTGGGGAAATACTATTGTGTGCTGCTTCCAAGGTGCTGAGGACAGTTTTTTCTACAGAAAATAATTTACACATGATCTGTTGTGGACATGCAGCACAGGACATTATACTGTGAGCACACCAGAGATGGAGTTAGGATTGTTGCGTGGTGTATGTGTTGTTGGTTTTTGCTTGGTTTAAGACTATGTCCCTCTTTCTAAACCGGTGACCACTTTGCTCAGTGTTTCATTGGTGTTACAATGAAAAGTGATAAAGAACTGAAATTGTACTCTGCTTGAGACACTGGACATGGAAAGACTGACTTGTATTCAGTAGTTAGGAGCGTGAACTTTCAGAAAAAAAGGACATCATGCCTCACCCGACTGGTCAAATGCATCAGAATGGATGTACAACAGAAAGTTAATTCAACTCTAACATCCAACTGTTACCACGGGCCAGAGAGCTGCACTATGGACACTAATATAGCCCAATATTGAGCAAAGAAAATCATTTAAACAAATGTTTCTGTTATATGAGTTAAGTGAAACAAACATTGTCGTCGACCGAGATGGATAGTATGTCTTCTCTCCCTTTAGTGTGACAGTTACCCTATCAACCTATTATTGTACGTGTTCCTAAATGAATACGGTATGATGGACGGTAGCTGTCATCTCTTGCTCATTATTTATCACTGGTTACTGAAGCTGCTAGCTGCTATATCTCCCAAGTTAGCATTCTCACTATGGGGCACTTTCATTATGCATCCGTACGCAACACTATAGTCATTTCACTCTCAGGGTTGTTTTTTAGGCTACATGGGGCTCTGACTGATCTATGAGAAATGAAGTACTTTGTGAAACCCAGGCCAAGATGTTGCATGACGTAGAGGAGCTGAGAACCAGAATTGATTTTTCAAATCAACATTCACAAATGCACATAGGCCTATAGGGCCAGCGGGATATGACCAATCGAGACCGAACAAATGGTACAACGATTGACCGAAAGCAGTGAGGTCCACGTGACGATCACAACTACTTGTTAAAGACGTTTGTAAGATGAATGAGATTTCAGTTTATGTTAAAAAGATCAACATTTTCAAATGCAAATTGCCATTGATATGATTTTAATGCAATGTTCTCAGAACGGTAGGGAGTCGCGGGCCAAGTTGTGCTGTGGTGTTAGTTGGAGTGTTATTGTCACCTTGGGAGGACCCTAAAATACCACACTTGTTCTATATTAAACCTTGTTGATCCTTCTGTCATTCACATCAGATCTCATCCATCCTCATATCGCTGACCATGTGACACTGTCATTGTCACTGACACACAAGGTGATATCACTGAATCTACTACTCGCTGTTCTTGAGTAAATCATTAAATTATGATAGATTCAATCCCCCCCCCCCCTCTAATGTCAGCGCTAGGCTCGGCACTCAACGAATCCGTGATGTAGGTCCTCTAATTACAGCATTACTCTTCCCCGAGCCAAACATGGGAATTATTTATCTATTTCATAGTCTGTGTCAACCAGGGGATATTATGCAGACTGTTTTCTTTACACAGAGCATTATTGTAAAATGATTAGTCACATTAATCACGTTCGAAAAAAAGCTTTTATTGGTCTCTAAATCTTTTTAAAGGGCAGCGCAACTGTGTCCTTGTGGAAATGTCCTGCCAAATCTCATGTAGTATACAGTGAACAGGGAACAGGAAGCCCTTGCTTTGCTTACATCAGTCTTCTGAAATAACCAGCGTGTCACCGTCTACATTCTCCTCCCATCATTGTGATATCTAATGGGCATCTATTTAGTGACAGCATGATCACTCTAAAATTGTCTCGGGGGGGGGGGGAGAAAGTTGAGGATGGAAGACCTAAATGTTTGGCACTAAGTGACACAATGTCATTTTGTTGCCCTTCAATAAAAATAAATGAGTCTGTCATAGACAGGGGCGTAGGAGTGACTCTGACAACCTGAGAAACAGGTTGTAAATGCTAATTTCTAGTGACTTTTGAGAAAAGGTTAGAGACAAATCTTCTCTTACAAACGGGCAAATTTACAAGGCTAAGGGGGCCCTTGCAGAGGGGCACATACTCTGGTACAGTCCAATCAGTCTTAGGGCCATTGCCATTCATACTGTACTGAATACCAGTCTGTTCATGTGGATATATTCAATTAAACAACCATTTTGTACTCATTCGCTGCTACTGTATGATTAATTTCCTATTATTTTCTCACTTCCCCTGTGTCAGGTTGTTACTACTGCTGCTCTACATATTGTATGGTTGGAAACTTAACATAATATTTTCCACTTATAATACAGTTATTATACTGTATTATAAACTGGGTGGTTCAAACCCTGAATGCTGATTGGCTGACAACTGTGGTATATCAGACCGCATTTATTTTTACTGCTCTAATTACGTTGGTAACCAGTTTATAATAGCAATAAGGCACGTCAGGGGTTGCGTCGTGCCTAAGAACAGCCCTTAGCTGGTTATATACCACACGCTCTCGTGCCTTATTGCTTAAATAATAACCAGCAACATACACAGTTAAAAACTGTTTTACACTGAACAAAAATATAAATGCAACATGTAAAGTGTTGGTCCCATGTTTCATGAGCTGAAATAAAAGATCCTCAATATTTACCATGTGCACAAAAAGCTTATTTCTCTCATATTTTGTGCACAAATTTGTTTACATCCCTGTTAGTAAGTATTTCTCCATTGCCAAGATAATCCATCCACCTGACAGGTGTGGCATATCAAGAAGCTGATTAAACAGCATGATCATTTTACAGGTGCATCTTGTGCAGGGGACAATAAAAGGCCACTCTAAAATGTGCAATTTTGTCACACAACACAATGCCACATGTCTGAAGTTTTGAGGGAGAGTGCAATTGGCATGTGTCCACCAGAGTTACTGCCAGAGAATTGAATGTTCAATTCTCTACCATAAGCCGTCTCCAACATCGTTTTAGAGAATTTGGCAGTACATCCAACCGGCTTCACAACCGCAGACCACGTGTAACCACGCCAGCCCAGGACCACATCCGGCTTCTTCACCTGCAGGATCGTGTGAGACCAGCCACCCGAACAGCTGATGAAACGGAGGCATATTTCTGTCTGTAATAAAGCCCTTTTGTGGGGAAAAACTCCTTCTGATTGGTTGGGCTGCGTCCCTGCCCAGTCATGTGATATCCATAGATGAGGGCCTAATTAATGTATTTAAATTACCTGATTTCCTTATATGAACTGTAACTCAGTAAAATCTGTAAGGAGTGACACTGGAGAGAAGCAGGTACAGGGAGTCAAACATTTAATAGGGAACAGACATAGAACAAGACAGGAACAGCGTCAGAACACGGGTAACACGGACATATGACAATCAATCCCGAAGCAGGGAACAGAGCTTGGGAACATACAGATATAGGGAAGGTAATGACACAAGTAATTGAGTCCACATGAGTCCAATGATCGCTAATGCGCGTGACGGGGGAAGGCAGCTGTGCGTACTGATGGTGGCTTGAGTGCGTAATGCTGGGGAGGAAGAGCGGGAGCAGTCGTGACAAAAATCGTTATAGTGTTTATTTTTCTGTTCATTTTAATAATAATAAAGATTACGCATGAAAGGTCAAACTGAAATGAATCAATCTCCACAAATATCAAAATTGAAATATCATCATGGCTGCCTCTCTCCTGCATGAAGTTAACACATGCAGTACACCCTCTAGACATAAGATGCTATCATTTCATCAGAGATAAATCATATAATTCAGATTGTTTCACACTATGGCAGAGCATCAGTCTGTGAACTCTATGGGCTCGGAGAGGCACTTCTCACTATCTTACCTGTTGTTTTGTGGCCTCGCTGCATGTCTGTCTGTTCATGGCTGTCACTCTCCTGCCATGATCATGATGGCACCAAACAAAGTCTTAACACATGGAACACACCTTCATGACCCATAATCACTGTGATGAAGTTAAAGACATCTAAGCTGAAAGCACTCAAATTTGCCATCTGGTTTGCCATGGGTGGTTTCTCTTTTTTTGACTGGTGGCATATCCATTGCTACCTTGCTGACCCTATGCTGAAGACTAAGACAGTGATTGAGCAAGTAATTCTGTAGCTAGCAAGTATTCTTTGCTTCAAAACATTCACTATTAGTTTTTCAAACAGACAGCATTAGCTAGTTAGATAAAACCTGACACAACTAAACATGAATAAATGGTAGTTGTAAAGCTAACTAGCTACAAGCCAGGAGAACGTTTATAGTTGCTCACGTTCATTCTAACGTATCAAAGTTTATTCACATTCATACACTTTTTAGTTCAACTTACTTTGTTGTTGCCAACAACAATGACTTTCCCTGGTGCGGTTAGTGATGATGTTGGTGCAACATGCTTTTATCTCACTGCCACACTGCTTGTAACAACCAAGAGTGCAACCTGGACTCAGAGCATTTCGTATTATTATGTTAGAAAATCTGAAATACTACATTTAGTATGATATGTTACCTTTGGTATGGTTACATAAGACAGATGGTTACTTAAGGCAAAAATGAAAGTAGGGTGGTTGGTTGGGATGGATGGGTAGGTATATATTGCAAATGTCTAGCAACCCAAAGGTTACGAGTTGGAATCTCTTTATTGGCAACTTAAGCATTTTAGAAACTTTTCAACTACTTACAACTTTTTATCTACTTTGAAACTACTTAGCATGTTAGCTAACCTTTCCCCTAACCCAAAACGTTAACTATTTTATCTAACCCTACCCCTAACCCTTTAACCTAACTATTGATGTACCAATATGACATTTTTGGCCAATACCGATATCGGATATTTTCCTTGCCAAAAAAACCCAGATACCGATAACCGATATGTACAATTTTAGCGGCCTTTCAAGCATTCTAGTACAGTTAAATAGTTAACACACACACATGGACGCAGCGGTCTAAGGCACTGCATCTCAGTGCAAGAGGCGTCACTACAGTCCTGGTTCTAATCCAGGCTGTATCACATCTGGCCGTGATTGGGAGTCGCATAGGGCAGCACACAATTGGCCCAGCGTCGTCTGGGTTTGGCCAGGGTAGGCTGTCATTGTAAATAAGAATTTGTTCTAAACTGACTTGCCTGGTTAAATAAAGGTTATATACACACACACACACACCACTGACCAAAAAGTTATTTTGTTGGCATTTACATATATCCTCATTACCAGTAAAACATACTCAAAACCTATTTCTTTCACTTACTTGCTGTGCTGTTTCGTTGTTCATTTGTTCAGTCGTTTCATTCTCAACCAGGATTGCTATGGAACGCCGTTTGGGTCTTTGCGTGTCAAAAAATATACTATTTAACACTGTTTGACGTGTCAAATAACACTATTTGACGTGCCAAATAAGCTTGTTGACCAACCAGGACCTAAATATGACTGCACGTCACATAACAATTTAACACGTTCATACATTTTTTAAGTAGTTATTACACATTGATTACACTATCACTCATATTTCATTTGTCACAACGATTCATCAATACGCATGCTATGATGCTGGTAAAGTTGTCTCGCGCATCTACAGTGCTGGTCATAAAAAAATCTAGCTAGCTCATGGATGCAAACAATGTTCTTCCCCAAAAACATAGCAAAAGGGCATAATCTGTTTCATTAGCTATAGTTCGCTAGCTAACTATATAGCTAGGTGTCATTATCTAAAATAACCCTAATTTATAAGACAGTTCTTATTTGATTAATGGTGGTCGGACCCATCTATGTGAAGCTAGCCACAATAAGGGTTAGCTACAATAGTGGACTTTGCGGTTAGCCTTCAAAATAAAAGTATGGCATAATTCTACTATTTGTATTAATTTACATCACTGTCAATTACATACTTTTTGAAGGCAAACCGCAAATTCCACTATTGTGCCTAATCCTTATTGTGGCTAGCTTCACAACAAAAAAACAGGTCTGGTCGAGCCTCACTAGCCAGATGAAGCTAGCTGGCTGCTTATAATGTCAGCTTTGGGCAACAGGGTTAAGTAACTGGCTAGCTATTATTTTCATGAACTGAACTTCAATTTCCATAGGCGAACATCAAGTGGAAACCTAGCTAATACTTACTCACAAGGAAATCATTGCTAAAAATAATGTAAATGACTGTAGTTTCTACTGGCCATTGTTTTCAGGCTGGTTGTATTGGTGCTAGCTACGTACCAAGCTAAAGCTAGCTACCCCAGAAGTTGCGGTCGAACAAATTATGCTTTATTACCAACGCGGTATTGTAAACACATCGTTCGTGGCCGGTGTTTGCTTGTTTGCAGACTTTTTTGCACAGCTTTGACAGTCTTTTTTGACACACAAACACCCAAACAGTGTTCCATAGTATGTATGTTGTGAAGCTAATAGCAGTGACTCTATTACTGTGTAACTCCGGTAGGGCAACATCTGAAAAATAGCACACTTGGTAGTGTGTACTGGTGCTCGACCAGTCGGTGAAAGCCAACATCATCCACGACAGAGAATGGTTAATTGTCATGGGCAATGAATTCCATTATCTTGGCATTAATGGGTTTCGCCCTTTGAGTGGTCTCGCTGAAATTTTCTTACTCATTCAAATGACTGCTCGACTTGTTGATTGCTCGATCCACACAGCAGACATTGTGGGCTAGGTTAGGAATGCTCTGTTGCACATGTAGCTCAAAATTTTAAGTGGCGTCATTACATCATGTACCTACGTTATATACAGTAGGAAGTTTACATAAACTTAGGTTGGAGTCAATAAAACTCGTTTTCAACCACTCCACAAATTTCTTGTTAACAAACTATAGTTTTGGCAAGTCGGTGCATGAAACAAGTAATTTTTCCAACAATTGTTTACAGACAGATTATTTCACTGTATCACAATTCCAGTGGGTCAGAAGTTTACATACACTAAATTGACTGTGCCTTTAAACAGCTTGGAAAAATCCAGAAAATGATGTCATGGCTTTAGAAGCTTCTGATAGGCTAATTGACATAATTTGAGTCAATTGGAGGTGTACCTGTGGATGTATTTCAAGGCCTCAGAATTTTTTTTTGTAGACCTCCACAAGTCTGGTTCATCCTTGGGAGCAATTTTCAAATACCTGAAGGTACCAAGTTCATCAGTACAAACAATAGTACGCAAGTATAAACACCATGGGACCACACAGCCATCATACCGCTCAGGAAGGAGACGCGTTCTGTCTCCTAGAGATTAACGTACTTTGGTGCGAAAAGTGCAAATCAATCCCAGAACAACAGCAAAGGACCTTGTGAAGATGCTGGAGGAAACAGGTACAAAAGTATCTATATCCATAGTAAAATGAGTCCTATATCGACATAACCTGAAAGGCCGCTCAGCAAGGAAGAAACCACTGCTCCAAAACCACCATAAAAAAGCCAGACTACGGTTTGCAACTGCACATGGGGACAAAGATCGTACTTTTTGGAGAAATGTCCTCTGGTCTGATGAAACAAAAATAGAACTGTTTGGCCATAATGACCATTGTTATGTTTGGAAGGGAAAAAAGGATGCTTGCAAGCCGAAGAACACCATCCCTACCGTGAAGCACGGGGGTGGCAGCATCATGTTGTGGGGGTGCTTTGCTGCAGGAGGGACTGGTGCACTTCACAAAATAGATGGCATCATGAGGGAGGAAAATGATGTGGATATATTGAAGCAACATCTCAAGACATCAGTCAGGAAGTTAAAGCTTGGTCGCAAATGGGTCTTCCAAATGGACAATGACCCCAAGCATACTTCCAAAGTTGTGGAAAAATGGCTTAAGGACAACAAAGTCAAGATATTGGAGTGGCCATCACAAAGCCCTGACCTCAATCCTATAGAACATTTGTGGGCAGAACTGAAAAAGCGTGTGCGAGCAAGGAGGCCAACAAACCTGACTCAGTTACACCAGCTCTATCAGGAGGAATGGGCCAAAATTCACCCAACTTATTGTGGGAAGCTTGTGGAAGGCTACCCGAAACATTTGACTCAAGTTAAAAAAAAAATATATATATATTTTTTAAATAACCTTTATTTAACCAGGTAGGCCAGTTGAGAACAAGTTCTCATTTACAACTGTGACCTGGCCAAGATAAACCATACCAGTGCGACAAAAACAACAACACAGAGTTACACATAAACAAACGTACAGTCAATAACACAAAAGAAAAGAAAAATAGAAAGATCTATGTACAGTTTGTGCAAATGTAGAAGAGTAGGGAGGTAAGGCAATAAATAGGCCCTAGAGGCGAAAATAATTACGATTCAGCATTAACACTGGAGTGATAGATGTGCAGATGATGATCTGCAAGTAGAGATACTGGGGTGCAAAAGTGCAAGAGGGTAAGTAATAATATGGGGACGAGGTAGTCGGGTGTGCTATTTACAGATCGGCTGTGTACAGGTACAGTGATCGGTAAGCTGCTCTGACAGCTGATGCTTAAAGTTAGAGAGGGAGATATAAGACTCCAGTTAAACAATTTATAGGCAATGCTACCAAATACTAATTGAGTGTATGTAAACTTCTGACTCACTGGGAATGTGATGAAAGAAATAAAAGCTGATATAAATCATTCTCTCTACTATTATTGATATTTCACATTCTTAAAATGAAGTGGTGATCCTAACTGACCTAAGACAGGGAATTTTTACTAGGATTAAATGTCAGGAATTGTGAAAAACTGAGTTTAAATGTATTTGGCTAAGATGTATGTAAACTTCTGACTTCAACTGTAGGTATGCACGTCAGCTTTGACGTCGGTTTTGTACATCGGCGTTAAACTAGACATCCGATATATCGTGCATCCTTAAACTTAACTCTTAAACATAACCCTTGCCTTAACGCCTAACCCTAATCCCTAGCCTAGCTAATGTTAGCAACCTAGCCACTTAGGAAGAATTTATAATCATAACATATTGTATGTTTTGCAAATTTGTACATATAATACAAATTGTAATTTGTAACATATCATACGAAATGGGTGTTTTGATTTACTTACAGAATAATATGAAATGCTGTGAGACCAGGTTGGAAAGTGAGAACAAAGCAGTCAGTGGGGGCAGGGGAAGTGACTCACTTTCCAGCAGTGGAGGCCTTTAAAAATATTTTTTTTACCCACTTCGTACATTTTGGGGAGACATGTCCCCCCCTGTCCCCCTGGCTCCTACGCCCATGATCATAGAGTATTAACTTCTTAAATCATCTACCAAAGTTGATTGCATTAAAAAACTGTTTTATCAGTATGATGAATGATTAGGCTATAATTACCCTTTATTTATTACAAAAAGTTCATGGGGGCCTACGGCCTTATCTGTCCTTTTTAACAAATCCTGCAGTTCACCCTGCACTCCTTGCCAAATCTGTTTTGTTGAGTAATAGAAGAAAATATGTATGTTTACTTTTAAAAGTTGTCAAATGGCTCCCGGGACTGCATGCGGAAACGTGTTGAAAGTTACCTATGTCTTTGAGAAAACAGCCTGCCAGTTTCATTAGTTTAGTTTGGCCCTGAGCAGAGCCCCATCAACTGTAATCAAGATTTGTAGGTGCACACACTGGTCTTCACTGTGCTCTACAGAACAGCAGCTTCAGCCAAGTGACATCAGCACTAGCTGCTGAAAGAGAGTCAAGTCCTTTTCTTTCGCATCCTAAATTAAAGCTTCATGACAACACAGGCCCACATATCACACATAACCCAAATACGTAGCCCACCCTAACGCATGTAATCTACGATGAACTGCTTAATGGTTACGTTGGCTCATCCCTAATCTTATTTATTTCATAAATTCAACACCATATGAATCATACCACACTGATGTAATCCCATAATCACCACATATCCCGGTTGTGGTCACACTGTGCTGCGGCCTAGGAGGCTGCTTTAGAGTTGGGTGGTGGGTCTGTCTTTGGTTGGGCCGTGTGCTTATTACTTACCTGTCTGTCCGATCCAACCGCAGCGCTGCATAGCAGCGAGCTCAGGGTCCGTGCCAGTGAGAGGTCCCTGGGGGAGATTTATAGGGGAGTTTAGTGTATTATATACGTGACCTTCCGGGGCGTGCATGGCAAGGCTCCCAGGCTAGGTTCATGGTCTATTAACACACTCCCTGTCCGGGTGAGATTACCGGGCTGGCGGCAGAGGATTAACACATAAAAACCCTTATCTAGTGAGTCAACTGTCAAGAATGCGTCCCTCGCCGGGTTTTTGTCAGATGCAGGAGGCGGAGGTTCTGCCTGTCTGTTGCTGTAGAGAGGATGAACCGAAGATGGATACGAAGATAGTGTCTGCTCAGTTATAGGCCAACCATTTTCACACTCATGTTCACACAAACCGTATCATGCTGGCTCAGATTTTTTTGTCTTTTCTAGTATGGTTCCAGCTACTGTGGTGAATGTGAAACCAGGCCGGGGACGCAGTACATCTAAGCTTGGCTCAGTAGTGTAATAAGGTATTATTCTCCCAGCCATTCAGAGACTTATTAGCCTGGCCCCAGATCCATATTAAACCAACACATCTCACTATTGTTGTATTGCCTACATATTCAGAGGAATTGGCTAAAGCACTTAGACCAGGGACCAGGCTTGTGGCTATGCCTATATGCCCTAGTTTGTCTACCCCGAGGTAGACAGCTTACCCTCTCCTCTCCAGCTTCTGACCTCTGACCACCAGCGTTGACCATCTAGGCCAGCCAGCTCCAGCGTTGTTGGTTTAGTTGAGGTGACACCAAGTATATACAATACATCAAAAGGATGTATCAAAGGGACTTGTGTCCCACATCACTCTATTCAGTCTTCAAGTGCAGGAACACACCAAACGATCATCTCTATATATGTTATCAGGGGTCCCAACCAGAAGAATGAGGGCCAACCAGAGAGAATCAACTCCAAACCAGGGGTTGAAACCGGTTCAGGGAACAGAACAGAAAAATAACATAATTTTCCCGATGAACAGAATCAGAACTGAGAACGAAAGTGATCTATACTGTTCCGGAACAGAACCTTTATTTTAAAAGAACAGAAACTGGTTAATGTTATTTTATATTCTAGGCATTTTTTTCCAGTCCCACAAAAAATGCAACCAAGTGCCTATGCAAAGCCCTCACTCTGAAACGTATTCCTGTGTCTGCCTGCCAGCCAGCTGAAAATCTTATCCAGTGTGTGTGTAGGCTACCTGCCCTTTCCCCCTCCGAAGCAAAGTCTAGTAGCCTACTGACGTTACAAGCGTGATTCAGAAATTAGGGAGAGAGATTTGTAATTAGAGAAAAATGGATTAACCTTTTCAATGCTAGTTAAGGATACTATAGGCAGCATGTTTCACATTGGATTTATTAACTTCAAAAAGGTAAGACGTGTTTTTATTTTAATTCTGGTGTCGCTTTGCACACACAAGCTTGTTAGCTAGCTAGTTGGTCCAACGTTAAGCCAACTCTCTGAAGTTCAAAGACATTCAAAGTTCCTTCACAGAAGCCGCTCCTCTGTAGGTATAATTCTGTGGGCCTGATTCAGATAACGAATGTCATAACAACAAGATGCCCAGTGCTTCAAGCCAAGCCTCCTCCACCCTCTGTTGCTCTCTGCCCCACTCACAAAATTTCAGTCGCACCTTGCGCCTTACACTCATTTGTCTAATGCATGTAAATAGCTTGCCCGCTCCATAGCAAGCTACTTTATCCATATTGATTGGTGAAGCAATTTAATGTTGAGCTAAATGTAAAAAAAAAAAAAAAAAGATTTAAGATTCAGAACTTTATTAACAGATTATTAAAGTTCTGAACAGGTTTGAACCCCAAAAATGTAATGGTTTATATCGTTCCTTTCTGTTCCATTTGAAACCTCTTAACCTGTCTAGGACTGGGGTTCCGCTCGCCAACAGCCAATGAAATTGCAGGGCGCCAAATACAAATTAACAGAAATCTCATAAATCAAATTTCTCAAACATACAAGTATTAGGCACCATTTTAAAGATAAAATTCTCGTTAATCCAGCCACAGTGTCTGATTTAAAAAATGCTTTACAGCGAAAGCTCCACAAATGATTACGTTAGGTCACCACCAAGTCACAGAAAAACCCAGCCATTTTTCCCACCAAAGAGAGGAGTCACAAAAAGCACAAATAGAGATAAAATGAATCACTAACCTTTGATGATCTTCATCAGATGACACTCATATGACTTCATGTTACACAATACATGTATGTTTTGTTCGGTAAAGTTCATATTTATATCCAGAAATCTCATTTTACATTGGCGTGTTACGTTCAGTAGTTCCAAAACATGCAGTGAATTTGCAGAGAGCCACATGAATTTACAGAAATACTCATTATAAATGTTGATGAAAATACATGTGTAAAACATGGAAATATAGATAAACTTCTCCTTAATCTGTTCTAACCCCTGCTCTAAAAAGGAAATTCTCTCAGTGTAGCTTTGAGAGTATACTGTAGCTACTGCCATCTGGGGGTATGTAGTGTGAAGTTGGATTTTGCCCGTAATGCTTATCCAATCCTTTCAGAACTACACAAGTACCTAGGGGATAAGGGTTGTTTCAAACCCCACCACTTTTGTGTTGCAAGCACTAACCCTAACCCAAGCACCATGCTCCAGCCCAATGAGTTATGGGAATCACTCTCTATAAGTCTCTGTGTATCTCTCCTGACAAAGACAAAGTGGCTGTTAGTGTATCTTCATAGTGGGACCGATGAGAGTGTTTTGTCCCTGCTGTTGTTGTCATTGCCCCTGAGTCTGAGGAACATTCACCAGCAGTTTGTTGGTTCAAACACAAACATCGTCATTAGTAACTTTCACAAACCCCTGGAGCTAATACAACTTCAATAAGTGGCCAACTTCCTCAGCCTCAAATTGCACGTATAAATGTAAATATAACAGTTGAACAACCCCTAGTCTAGTGTTAGGAAATGGACTCTCTCTTTCACAGTGTTGGGGAAAGGGAACATTGAGTGGGCCATAATGTCAAAGCTGGTTCGCATCCAACCACCAAAAACAGCAAAACAGTTAGGGCATATAATATAGGTGGGTCTCTCTATAAACTAGGGTACGTACCAGTGAGCATTTCTGGAGCTATTACAAAGGCATTAATAATTATTAGATTTTTTTTTCATGTGAATACATTATGATATAATGTATATACCATTTCCTATACCATTATACAGTATCAGTCAAAAGTTTGGACACATCTACTCATTCAAGGGTTTTTCTTTATTTTTACTATTTTCTTCATTGTAGAATAATAGTGAACACATCAAAACTATGAAATAACACATATGGAATCATGTAGTAACCAAAATGGTGTGAAACAAATCAAAATATATTTTATATTTAAGATTCTTCAAAGTAGCCACCCTTTGCCTTGATGACAGCTTTGCACACTCTTGGCATTCTCTCAACCAGCTTCATGAGGTAACCACCTGGAATGCATTTCAATTAACAGGTGTGCCTTGTTAAAAGTAAATTTGTGGCATTTCTTTCCTTAATGCGTTTGAGCTAACCCGTTGTGTTGTGACAAGGTAGGGGTGGTATACAGAAGATTTGGTAAAATACCAAGTCCATATTATGGCAAGAACAGCTCAAATAAGTAAAGAGAAACAACAGTCCATCATTACTTTAAGACATGGTCAGTCAATCCGGAAAACTTCAAGTACTTTGAAAGTTTCTTCAAGTGCAGTCGCAGAAAACATCAAGCGCTATGATGAAACTGGCTCTCATGAGGACCGCCACAGGAAAGGAAGACCCAGAGTTACCTCTGCTGCAGAGGATAAGTTCATTAGAGTTACCAGCCTCAGAAATTGCAGCCCAGTTCAAGTAACAGACACATCTCAACATCAACTGTTCAGAGGAGACTGCGTGAATCAGGCATTTATGGACGAATTGCTGCAAAGAAAACACTACTAAAGGGCACCAATAAGAAGAAGAGACTTGCTTGGGCCAAGAAACACGAGCAATGGACATTAGACCGGTGTAAATCTGTCATCCGTTCACGTAGAGTAGGTGAACAGATGATCTCCGCATGTGTGGTTCCCAGCGTGAAGCATGGAGGAGGAGGTGTGATGGTGCTTTGCTGGTGACACTGTCAGTGATTTATTTAGAATTCAAGGCACACTTAACCAGCATGGCTACCAGAGCATTCTGCAGCGATACGCCATCCCATCTGGTTTGCGCTTAGTGGGACTATCATGTTTTTCAACAGGCCAATGACCCAACAAACCTCCAGGCTGTGTAAGGACTATTTAACCAAGGAGGAGAGTGATGGAGTGCTGCATCAGATGACCTGGCCTTCACAATCACCCGACCTCAACCCAATTGAGATGGTTTGGGATGAGTTGGACAGCAGAGTGAAGGAAACGCAGCCAACTCAGCATATGTGGGAACTCCTTCAAAACTGTTCCAGGTGAAGCTGGTTGAGAGAATGCCAAGAGTGTGCAAAGCTGTCACCAAGACAAAGGGTGGCTACTTTGAAGAATCTAAAATCTATTTTGATTTGTTGAACACTTTTTTGGTTACTACATGGTTCCATATGTGTTATTTCATAGTTTTGATAGCATCACTATTATTCTACAATGTAGAAAATAGTAAAAATAAAGAAAAACACTTGAATAAGTAGGTGTGTCTAAACGTTTGACTGGTACTGTTGATGCATTCAATATAATTAATGAGTTGAATCAAAACTTTGTTGTTTAATCCCTTTCTCATTTTTTTTTTCATTTTTTCACCTTTATTTAACTAGGTAGGCAAGTTGAGAACAAGTTCTCATTTACAATTGCGACCTGGCCAAGATAAAGCAAAGCAGTTCGACACATACAACAACACAGAGTTACACATGGAGTAAAACAAACATAATACAGTAGAAAAATAAGTCTATATACAATGTGAGCAAATGAGGTGAGATAAGGGAGGTAAAGGCAAAAAAAAGGCCATGGTGGCGAAGTTAATACAATATAGCAAGTAAAACACTGGAATTGTAGATTTGCAGTGGAAGAATGTGCAAAGTAGAGATAGAAATAATGGGGTGCAAAGGAGCAAAATAAATAAATAAATACAGTAGGGGGAGAGGTAGTTGTGTGGGCTAAATTATAGATGGGCTATGTACAGGTGCAGTAATCTGTGAGCTGCTCTGACAGCTGGTGCTTAAAGCTAGTGAGGGAGATAAGTGTTTCCAGTTCATGCTTGGAGTCTTCACAGATTTGGCAAAAATCATGTGATATAAAACACTACCTTTCTTTCCTTAGATTTATGATACCATTGTTTATTGTTATATCATATACTAAGCATTTAACAATTGAATTACACATTGACTTTGGCCCTGTGAAATTCCTGAATATTGCTGTCAGGCTCTTTTTTTTTAGTATGGAGATCTCGGAACCTCCTAACATTTGTGTTACCGTGTGAAAACAGCTTTCATTGGCACATATATCCAAAATAACGCAAAGTCCAATGCTTCAAACAGAAAGAGTAACTTTAATATTGATACTGTCATTAATGGGGTTCTTCAATAATTATGCGTAATAGTTGTTTGATACAAGTTTGATGTCTAGCTGTTTAGTTCCATGGGGACATTATTGCACAACATAAGCTGATTCGGGAAAGGATTTTTCTGTGATAAAGAGCTTGTGTGATACTGCACGCAATTTAACAACAGCCAAAGTGGCCAAAGTGCGGGAATTAATGTTGATCTCGAGGATTGACAGAACATTTGTGACTATGTTGTTGCAGTGGTCAAGATAATTAGCCTACTTGGTGGACAGAGCAATCGGGAACATGAAAACGGCTTATTTATGAGTTTTTTAATAGAAATCGAAAAGGAAAAAAAATGGCTTGTTTTTTCCGTTTTTGCATATAAAACCAAAACACAACTTTATATTTCAATGTTCAAATGTGGGTGGGGTTAAATGAGGAATGCCTGGCCAAGTGCACAGCCAACTCTTCCTGTCCTTTCAAAGCAGGAGGTCACCATTCTAACTCCATCCTATGAATCCAAGTCATTCATTGATTAATACATAGCTGCCCATAATATTCCACAGTGCCAAGATAAGGTAAGACTTCTCAATTTCTGCATAATATTTAGTGTGTATTGACTTATTAATGAACTCTTGTTCATGCAAATGGTTAGCTCACTGATATATCCTAGCTAACCATTGGTAATCTTATTAAATAATGCAATACCGCCAAAACAACAGTATCTATTGATAGACTAGAGAACAAATCATATCAAATCAAAGTTTATTTGTCATGTGCGCCGAATACAACAGGTATACGCTGCACCGACGCCGCTCCGACAACGGATCAGAACCAGGGGGCTCTGCCAACGAGGCCTCCAACCACGGCTCTGGCTCTGACAGTGACTGAGGCTTCAAACTCAGAACTGACTTTTTTCCTACTGAACTTTTTTACAGTGAAATGCTTCCTTACAGGCTCTAACCAACAGTGTAATTTCTAAGTAAAAAAAAAAAAGCTATTAGGTGAACAATAGATAAGTTAAGAAATAAAAACAACAGTAAAAAAGACAGTGAAAAATAACAGTAGCGAGGCGATATACAGTAGCGAGGCTATATACAGGCACCGGTTAGTCAGGCTGATTGAGGTAGTATGTACATGTACGTATACATACTTGCACAGGTGTATGCCCCAGCTATAGTTAGTCAGCGGTTTCACATCTAACTAGCTGGAATGAAGCAAGGGTATGAATAGTAGACATGTAAATATATCCTTTGACTGTTTACAGCAGGTCTTCACCTACCCAGACCTGTCTGATAAGCCTGATAGGGTGCCGTGGATGTGTCCAGCTTACACCTGTGCAAATCTGTGTGTATAGCAATGGAATTAAACATCCAATCAACGCCTTAAGTGTCGTGCTGTCGGTCAACCACACACCTGAAGAGGTTTGCGGTTCTGTCCAGAAACAGCCCCTTGTCACGACTTCCACCTTGTTCCGGCGGCGGTCGTCGTCACCAGTCTACTAGCTGGCACCGATTCCTTTTTCTTTTATGTTAGTTTTGTCTTGATTGCTTTCACCTGTTACTTATTTGTTGTTAATTATTGGCCTATTTAAACTTCCAGGGCCCGCCTGCTTTTGTGCGGGCTTATTCTCACTGTCAGTGGTGAGATTGTTTGCTGTCTGTTATTTTCCCTGGTTTTGGGGACAGACCTGTTTATTGGTATTTTTGCCTGTTTTGTTGGCTAGATCCAGCTTAATAAACGTATGCATTGGAAGCATTGCTCTCTGCGCCTGACTCCACACCCACCACTCCTAGCTATCCGTGACACCCCTACTGTAGCTCCTACCCCTAGACACTTGTGGAGATCTGAGAGAATTGGACAGGTGTAAGCAATACCGCCACAATTCAACCAAGCCTATCAGAGAGCAAGGTGGAGCTCTCACCATGTCAACACCCATCAATCCCTCTAAGATCTCCACAAGTGCCTATACTCTTGGCAGTAGAGACTAGGGGTTGTTTCTGGAAAGGCCATGGGTATTATGGTAGCTCAGTAAATCAGTCAGTCTGGCACTGTCAAAAAAATTTAATAGCTGTCAAATACTTGCTTCACCCGTCCTTGGGAGAAAAAATCAATTGCATTTTCTTGATTCGTTGCGTGCTCTCTCCTTGTATCCTTCTCAAAACCCATTGGATGAGAATGTCAGCGTTCCCTCCCCTCTCACCTTCTTATCCAATGGGTTTTGAGGAGGCGGCGAAGAGAGCGGATGTGAGGAATGAAGGAAATGCAATTGAGATTCTCCCCTTGCATACTCCATTCCTCACCTCCTTCTCAAAACACATTGGAGGAGAGGAGGAAAGGTTCCTCCCCTCGGGCGCCAATGCACTTTCAAGGAGAGGCAAGGAGCGGAGGAAACAAGGACAGAGGAAGCAAGAATCAAATCAAATGTTATTTGACACATGCAGAGAATACCGTGAAATGCTTACTTACAAGCCTTTAACCTAACAATGCAGTTTTAAGAAAATATTACTAAATAAACTAAAGTTACAAATTAAAAAAGTAACAATAAAATAACAATAATGAGGTTATATACAGGGGGTACCAACCGAGTCAATTTGTGGGGGTACAGATTATTCGAGATAATATGTACATGTAGGTAGGGGTAAAGTGACTATGAATAGATAATAAACAGCGAGTTGCAGCAGTGTAAAAACAAAGGGGGGTGGGTCAATGCAAATAGTTCAGCAAAATAATTGTTCAGCAGTCTTATGGCTTGGGGGTAGAAGCTGTTAAGGAGCCTTTTGGACCTAGACTTGGCGCTCCGGTACCACTTGCCATGCAGTAGCAGAGAGAACAGTCTATGACTTGGGTGACTGGAGTTTTTGACACATTTTTGGGCCTTCCTCTGACACTGCCTAGTACAGTATATAGGTCCTGGATGGCAGGAAGCTTGGCCCCAGTGATGTACTGGGCCGTACGCACTACCCTCTGTAGCACCTTACGGTCGGATGCCGAGTAGCTGCCATACCAGGCAGTGATGCAACCGGTCAGGATGCGCTCGATGGTGCAGCTGTATAACTTTTTGAGGATCTGGGGACCCATGCCAAGTCTTTTCAGTCTCCTGAGGCGGAAAAGGCATTGTCGTGCCCTCTTCACAACATTCTTGGTGTGTTTGGACCATGATAGTTTGTTGGTGATGTGGACACCAAGGAACTTGAAGCTCTCGACCTGATCCACTACAGCCCCGTCGATGTAAATGGGGGCTTGCTCGGCCCTCCTTTTCCTGTAGTCCACGATCATCTCCTTTGTCTTGCTCACGTTGAGGGAGAGGTTGTTGTCCTGGCACCACAGTCCCAGTCCTCTGACCTCCTCCCTATAGGCTGTCTCATCGTTTTCTGTGATCAGGTCTACCACCGCTGTGTTGTCAGCAAACTTAATGATGGTGTTGGAGTCATGTTTGGCCATGCAGTGGGTAAACATAGCGTACAGTGGGACTAAGCATGCACCCCTGAGGGGCCCCCATGTTGAGGATCAGCGTGGCAGATGTGTTGCCTACGCTCACCACCTGGGGCGTTCAGTCAGGAAGTCCAGGATCCAGTTGCAGAGGTAGGTGTTCAGTCCCAGGGACATTAGCTTAGTGATGAGCTTGGAAGGCACTATGGTGCTGAACGCTGAGCTGTAGTCAATGAACAGCATTCTCACATACACTACCGTTCAAAAGTTTGGGGTCACTTAGAAATGTCCTTGTTTTTGAAAGAAAAGCACATTTTTTGTCCATTAAAATAACATCAAATTGATCAGAAATACAGTGTAGACATTGTTAATGTTGTAAAGGACTATTGTAGCTGGAAACGGCAGATTTTTTATGGAATAACTACTTTACATAGGCGTACAGAGGCACATTATCAGCAACCTGTGTTCCAATAACACATTGTGTTAGCTAATCCAAGTTTATCATTTTTAAAAGGCTAATTGATCATTAGAAATTCCTTTTGCAATTATGTTAGCACAGCTGAAAACTGTTGTTCTGATTAAAGAAGCAATTAAACTGGCCTTCTTTATACTAGTTGAGTATCTGGAGCGTCAGCATTTGTGTGTTCGATTACAGGCTCAAAATGGCCAGAAACAAAGACCTTTCTTCTGAAACTTGTCAGTCTATTCTTATTCTGTAAAATGAAGGCTATTCCATGCGAGAAATTGCCAAGAAACTGAAGATCTCGTACAACGCTGTGTACTGCTCCCTTCACAGAACAGCACAAACTGGCTCTAACCAGAAGAGAAAGAGGAGTGGGTGGCCCCGGTGCACAACTGAGCAAGAGGACAAGTACATTAGAGTGTCGAGTTTGAGAAAGAGATGCCTCACAAGTTCTAAACTGGCAGCTTCATTAAATAGTACCCGCAAAACACCAGTCTCAACGTCAATAGTGAAGAGGCGACTCCGGGATGTTGGCCTTCTCGGATAAACTTGGATTAGCTAACACAACGTGCCATTGGAACACAGGAGTGATGGTTGTTGATAATGGGCCTCTGTATGCCTATGTAGATATTCCATTCAAAATCATCCGTTTCCAGCTACAATAGTCATTTACAACATTGTCTACACTGTATTTTAAAGGGACAAAAAACAAGGACATTTCTAAGTGACCCCAAACTTTTGAATGGTGGTGTTGGTATTCCTTTTATCCAGGTAGGAAAGGACAGTGTGGAGTGTAATTGAGATTGCGCCATCTGTAGATCTGTTGGGGTGGTATGCTTATTGGAGTGGGTCTAGGGTGATGTCTAAGAATGCGATGTCTAGTTTTAACAAACACACACTCAGCTTGAAGAGTTGTGATTATAATGATTTTATCATTGGTTATTATTATTATTGTCAATGATTATGTTGACAGAACCCATTATAATAATTTAATTCAATAATATAATACATCAACTATTAAAAACTATAGAAAAGCTGTTTATCCTTTTTATTCTCCTGGAAGGTTTAGCATGGCTATAAAAGTTGTCTAAAGCACAAACAGACCTAGCTACTAGGCATGACAAAGAAATATGCAGTGTCCATGTTTCATATGACATTTTGCACGACATGTAGATGCTTTGTTGTTGCTAGGAGTCACGATCTCATTGTGTCTATCTAGACTCGTACTCCTGTAACTACACAAGAGAAGCTGCAAGAATATCACATTTAAATGTATATCAAACCTTTCAGAAAATGGGACCTTGATGCCACACATTGGCCCCGTTATAGAAAGACCCAGGTAGTCTGGACTTGTTTAACATGTATGTTCTCTGTCTAGGTAAACCATAGAGCCTCCTAGGACCAAATTCCCAAGACATAATCATAAAAACAAATTCCATCTTGAATCGTTTTTATTATTATTATTCATTTATTTGTTCACAATGTACAACAAAAATTCAAACACAAACACATTCAAATTACATTCAATAACCAATTTATTGTGAGCTATCCAACTCATCATATGGTAGTTAGGTCAAATATTATGACTTCTGTCTTCAGCATTTCATCATGTTACTCAAATATAACCCAAGAGTATGGAATTAAAATAGTGGACAGTAAGTACACCCAGATAGTGCACAGTATAGCCAGACAGGAAGGCTGATGGCTTTGACACAAGTTGAATGTAAGCAAACCAATTATTAGTGCTGTTCAAGCAATGTGTGATAATTGACCGTGATGCCAATGCACCACCAGCAACCAATAAACGGTCAGCTCTCACTGCTGTCTTGACTCATAATTGGGTTCATGTATACTCAAACATATAATACAGTTGAAGGAATTAGCAAATGAATGAGCATGTTCTGAAACCACTGGTCTTCTACGGTGAATAAGGCACTGTATGCCCGCAACGTTGGTTCATCAACACAATAAATAAATATCTGGCAGTATCGTGGGCAATGTCTTTCAATTTCATCAAGCCGATTATTTCCAATCTGTCTGTTGAGCCAGTGAGGCACTTCATGCTATTCAAGTCCTGCCACAAAATATTGGCTATTGACTAGTCTTAGATCATGGTTCAGAGTATTTGCTGATGAGGATAAAGTGAGATCATACAGTACTTCAAACAAATAGTGTCCTGTTGTGATTGCTATTGCCCCATAACCAGTGCTTGACTTGGACTGAAATAGGTGCCGGTACTCATTTTGGGTGCCGGTACTGTTTATATTTTGGTGCAGGAGCTCCACAATACTTTTGAGCTAATATTTTACAAGAGGAACAGGAGCTCAAGCAGTAGAACATGCCGGTGCCGGTACCCAACTCCGGTGAGCTCCTGCCCAAGTTAAACACTGCCCATAACACCTGAGCAATACGAGTTGCCTCCAACTCATAGAGGAGAAACTAGAAATGCAGCTTTCCGTTATGTAATTGGCTGTGAGTGATGCCATGACCAGTCAATATCCCATTTACATTTTCATGCTACGTCTGAGGGGCTAGAGTGATATAATACTGAGGTGGCATGCCGTAGCAACAACTGGCAAAACGTTGCAGGCGTTGTATACACTACAGACAGGGTGAGGCAGTAAATCAAGGATTTATTTTTAGACGGTCTCACAAACTCCACCCCATAGGAAGACAATGTACCATAAAGGTTATGCACATTTTTTTTTTTACCTATCTGAACTGGCATGTACTCCTTTGATACACATACTTTGTTCTAGTGAACAGAAATTTGTCTGTGCATAACTGTGATCCTGGAAAACAGGCCTTTACCTCTATCTCGCTCCTGTTGCACCAGCTAACACAGGCAATACATTTGGCCAGATATTATCGACAGCAAATAGAACAGAGTAGGAACTGTAGTGTTAAGCTTTCAGAATGATGAAACGTGAACCATCACTGCACTCCAAAAGAAAAAGAAGTGTGTGCTCATTTAGAATCATTCATTTATTGTTTCATTTACTGTTTCGGCACTTCATCTATGAGAGAATGGCCCAATTTCGAGGTCAGACTCTGGAGTAAACTGTGGGTTGAAATACTCTCAATTTACCATTCTGTGTTACTCAACGTAACGTCAAGTTCATATAATAATAATAATAATAATAAATGAATGACTGTGCGAATATCTGGTAAACGTTTACTTTAAAAAATATCTGTCTCATGATACAAGACTTGGCCAACAGAATCATTACCAAAGTGTGTGTAAATGCTGAAGACAGGAGAGCAAACATTTCTGTCTATAGTTTTGGAGTGTTGGTGTCTGAGGAGTGTGTTTGTGTATGTGGTGCGTGCGTGTGTGTGTGTGTGTGTGATGGGGTCAGATTCGAGTCAGCTGATGCCAAAAACTGGACGGCATGAAGCTCTCCATCTTGTCAGCGAAGAAACCCAGGGGTGCAAATAGGGTGCTGAAGAACTGAGGAACGAAACAAAGATATTTCAATACACTGCTTTCAATAGCCTACACAAGGGGTACTCAACTCCAACCCTACGAGGTCCGGAGACGGCTGGTTTTCTGTACTACCTGATCATTAATTGCACACACCTGGTGTCCCAGGTCTAAAACCAGTCCCTGATTAGAGGGGGACAATGCAAAAAAATGCAGTGGAACTGGCTTTGAGGTCTAGAGTTCAGTTTGAGGGGCCTACACCATCCCAAATCATACCACACAGCTCTATCTATCTTTGTACATGTATATCTTTACAAGCTCAGGCACAACAATAACACAATTGCACATGTGCTATAACTATATTTCTTACAATGCTATGACGTGGCATTGACCTACTGGGGGTGGCTACCCCAACACGATATAACTGATGAACGGAAATGAACACACTTTATTTTGAATTTTGACAACTGCTATTCAACAAACTACACAGACTGCTGTGGAAAAAAAGAGAGAGTATGGTGAAATCAAATTGAGATGACAAGCATTGGCCTGGCGAGTTGTATTGACGGGGCATGTTAGAATGTACCCTTCATCTAGGGTTGAATACCAGAGCTTGCATCACTACTACACCCTAGGGATCCGAGGTCTAATTCTATAAAACGCTCTCCCAAAACAAATAAGCAAGGAGAGAGGAGACCCATAACCCTTGTCCAGGCCTCTATCTCCAGCTTAACCAATTGAACTTGGCCCACGATCGCATATCTGAAAAATGTTTCAACCCCAATAGTTAAATCCACCATAAACAACACTTTCATGTGTTTATAAAGCAATACGTTTGCGAGGTGAACAGATGGCTGTGACAGGATAGGGGAAGCAAGGCCACAGCATTGCTCTAGTATCTGGAACCACAGCCAAAGCTTAAGCATACAATGCCATGGGTCTCTCTCCCCCAATGCATTTAGCCTCAACCGACGGCGATGCCACTGCCCAACGTGATAGACATAGGCTAGTCTTCATGCCTAGTACAACAACAGGACTAGAAAAATATTTTGAAAACATACTTCACGTTAAGATATTAGCCCAATTGATCGAGGTTTTTCCAAATTCAGGTCTGCAAAAGTGGAAGGTTATTGAGTGTGGTCTTCACACATTATTTTGTTGAAAGGTATTTTGTCCAACTATTTGCTTGTGTTTAGAAAAACAAGCCTTGAGGTAAACATTTCAATAATCACAAGTCTCCAGACACGTCCACCCAGACCAAACAGTGTGCAGTGACCATGAGTCAGATGTGTCAGTGTTTAAAAACACCCAGTCAAATAAGATACACTATATATACAAAAGTATGTGGATACGCCTTCAAATTAGTGGATCTGGCTGTTTCAGCCACACCAGTTGCTGACAGGTGTATACAATTGAGCACACAGCCATGTAATCTCCATAGACAAACATTGGCAGTAGCATGGCCTTACTGAAGAGCTCAGTGACGTTCAACGTGGTACCGCCATAGGATGCCACCTTTCCAACAAGTCAGTTCATCACATTTCTGTCCTGTTAGTGCTGTTATTGTGAAGTGGAAATGTATAGGAGCAACAACGGTTCAGCCGCAAAGTGGTAGACCACACAAGCTCACAGAACGGGACCGTCGAGTGCTGAAGCGTGTAGCGCGTAGAAATCGCCTGTCCTTGGTTGCAACACTCACTACCGAGTTCCAAACGGTCTCTGGAACCAACTTCAGCACAAGAACTGTTGTCAGGAACATCATGAAATGGGTTTCCGTGGCCGAGCAGCCGCACACAAGCCTAAGATCACCACGTGCAATGCCAAGCGTTGGCTGGAGTGGTGTAAAGTTCGTCGCCATTGGACTCTGGAGCAGTGGATACGCGTTCTCTGGAGTGATGAATCACACTTCACCATCTTGCAGTCCGACGGACAAATCTGGGTTTGACGGATGCCAGGAGAACGCTACCTGCCCCAATGCATAGTGCCAACTGTAAAGTTTGGTGGAGGAGGAATAATGGTCTGGGGCTGTTTTTCATGGTTCGGGCTAGGCCCCTTAATGCTACAGCATACAATGACATTCCAACTTTGTGGCAACAGTTTGGGGAAGGCCCTTTCCTGTTTCAGCGTGACAATGCCCCGGTGCATAAAGGGAGGTCCATACAGAAATGGTTTGTTGAGATCCCTGTGGAATAACATGACTGGCCTGCACAGAGCCCTGACCAACTCCATATTAATGCCCATGATTTTGGAATGAGATGTTTGACGAGCAGGTGTTCACATCCTTCTGGCCATGCAGTGTATATAAAAATAAACTCTCTCTCGTCATACCACTCGGTCACCTACTTCTGAAGACTTTGAAAACAACATCCATCCTCCATAAGATGGAGTGAGTTACAAAGCACACTTTGAATTAGGTTAGGCCTACTGACCAACTGCCACCAATGAGCCATAGAATAGGTAACCTAATAAAAGCTGGTTGAGGACAGACATGGCTGCCATGTAGTGGGGCTAGGAGTAGATAAGAGGAAGCGTGGGGGGGGGGTTCACCCCACTGTCCTGTTTCAGGCCGGGGATTTTTATCCTCTTCAGCAGAAATCTCTGTTTTTCCTCAGAGAACAGTGTGGGCCTGGGCAGTTCCCCTCCCTCCAGCCTCCGAGGCTTTCATGTAGTGCCTCTATCTGTCCCTTACACAAACCAGGCTCTCCACTGCGCTGTAAAAGTGTTATCTAGAGGCAGTCTTTCCCATAACAAAAGTGTGAGTGCGAGGCGGTCTCTGCGGACTTGTTTTTGCCCAGGCTAATGGCCCTGCTCTGCTGTGTAAAGTGAGAGCTAATAAACAGGGCCACCGTAAACAGAGGATTAGCGTGAGAGAGGGCCTAGCCAAACAAGCTAAAAACAGAAACACTGACAGTCTGCCACACTGTCTTATAAATAAACAAGGGACTAAATCACATACATCAAACCCAATGCTTAAACCCTGGAACTAATGCGCATTCTGTAAGCCTATGTCGAATTGTGTTATCAGCTGCTGGCTTACGCTCTTTCGGCCCCCATATATTCCCATAATGTGCGGGAAAAGGGGCTCTGTGAAATGGGCTATGGGGGCAATTGGACTGCAGTTCTTTACTTTTGATGTTTAACAGGCACGGTGCATTAGGCAACTGAGCCCGGGCTGGAAAACAGCCCTTTGAGAAGGACTGAGTGGAGGTGTTAACCTGTTCTGGTAGTGACAGGCACACTCTATCATCCTAAACCTTAACCTCCGCATTCCCTGGAGACCCTCCTGACAGGGTGCGGCTCTGTGGAAAACCAGCATCATCAAAGCAAGCTTCCTCTTCAGGTCTCCTATAGTAGCCAAGTACAGTGCTGCTGAGCGAAGGTGTTGTTCGCTTGTTCTCAACCTACATTTCCGGCTTTCTCAAGAGACTTGGAACTGGGGAAGTGTGACAACGCAAGACTAGCCTGCTCTGGTTGAGAAATGCCCACGTCACTTATCTAGTCTGAACTAATCACTAGAGTGGCCCTCTTAGCTGTTGCTCGGTGGATGATCTTCAAGTCCTGCTATCCAATACATGAGTGAACTACTAACTACCTGGCTGGGACAAGGCTTAGTTGGAGATGCTGCTTTTGCGCCAAGTCATACAGTACAGTACTCTGGGAATCTACTTAGACAACAGGATATGGTTAAGCTATATTTCATTCTCACACCTTGGAGATAAAAACAACTCTATTAAATAATACAATATTAAATCCTAAGAGATTCTGGCTGTATTGCTCTAGCGCCGTGCAGTGAAAGACACAGGAGCCTCTTACAAATCAGACCCAGGCATCCCATGAGCCTCGTTGTCGACAGAGATGAGAGGCAGCGACTACACAAGAGGTCAACTGGGTCAGAGTACATGAGAATAATAACACGCATACAACATGTCTTAATCATTTAATTGTTCCCGTTAAAACGCTTCTAAATTTAAAACAGATCCAGTTCGATATCAGCAAATCACTCTAGGTTCATGGTATTTTCTATACTAGGATATGTCAATGCCACACCTCTGCAACTCCTGAGAAAGTTGATCACAAAGCAGAGAAATACCACATCCAGATTCCATTTCTATATTGACAACCTTGTTTTTTGCTAGCCCAAATGACCATCAAGTATTCATTCAGTGAATGTAACATGAAAAGCCATGTGAAGCGGTCCATAGTAAATATTACCCCCCAACAACCAAAACGATCAGTGGAAGACAATTGCACGACTTACTGCTTTGGCAAAGACGCCCATGAGCTCAGGAAACTGGTGTGTGAGCATGGCCAGCATGGCGGTGAACGAACAAAGGCCCGCTGTGAAGAGGATGAAGAAGGGAAGCTCTTTCTTTGGGTACACAGACACCTCGTGGAAGGCTGCAGAAGAGAATGAGAGAGGGGGGGGGGGGGCAGAGAGAGGAGAAGAGAGAGATAGAGGCACATATTATCATCAGAATTCATATCAAATCAAATTTTATTTGTCACATACACATGGTTAGCAGATGTTAATGCGAGTGTAGCGAAATGCTTGTGCTTCTAGTTCCGACAATGCAGTAGAGAGAGAATTGACCATTGCATTGAGTATACTGTATAGTAATGACTTGTCCTACTACTTACAGGGCAGCAGTTCCCGATCTGCTGTTTCTGTGCACCCAGGGTAGGGGTAAAACAGGTGACCCTTCTCTAGAGGGTAGGGAATTATCCGAAAAGCTTCAAGGGCAGGAGAGAAACGCAGAAAAACACATCAAGCATGAGAATAGATTCAAAAGATGTACATGCATAGATTTTAAATGTCAATTCTTTTTTTATGCGAGTACTGCCAGAAATGCAATTAATGAATTAATCAACCTACTAATTAATCAAACAATCAATCAATGTCCCAGTACGTACTGCCTTCCCAGGTGCAGTGCAGCAGGTTTAAGGCTCCCTCGGCCCTCTTCCAGTGCTGCAGGTGAAAGAAGGCATAGGCCACCGCCTCGCTGTCCCCCCTCTTCAGGATGTGTTCTGGAGGCAGGATCAGACTCTTCATCTCTAATAAATACTACAGACAGAGAGGCAGACAGGAGATAACGCCGTTACAGTACATTACAGGCAAAGGCGGTGACATAGTTAAACAGCAGACGCTCTTATCCAGGGTGGCTTACAACCAGCGCTAGGTAAACAACCGCATTTCGAAATAACAGTTGCTATCTGCAACATTTGTGCTGTTCAGAAGAGAGAAGTGTGAATGTGAGTGCAAGGAAGACAAGGGCAGTGTAGTTCATTTATTTGAATGGGAATTAGTCAGCACCTCATCCATATCCTGTTGAGCAATAATTCCCTAGGCTAAGGCTATCTGACCGATAGACTGAAATATACTTTTCCTCGTGAGGTATTTGTTGAGAGCCCTTGTTTTGCAATTGTTCAAGTGGGGAAAATCTAAAGCCTCTCTCTGCTCTGTTACTGTTAGATTCAGAGTGTAAACTCCCCTTCCTCCCACCGAGGCAGTACTATGCTGTGTGGTGCTGCCGACTTTCCTCCGTGTCTGGACTGTGTGTGTGTGTGTGTGGCGGCGTGGCAGTGGCGTTAATCCCCTCTGAACTGGTCCCCTGGGCTGTGGGGCCAGCAGGGACCGTTGGGGTTGGGCCTTCTGGATTCCCAGGCAGCCTGCTTCACAGGACTACGGGTCTTAGACTGACACTTTGGGAAGGTTACCCTAAAGCTAATCCTGTTTAATCCCCCCCCATGGTCACAGGCTCAGCCAGCCAGCCAGCCAGCCCAGTGCAAAGTAGCCCAGAGCCGCCCTGCTTGCCCAGGAGGCTGCACCCAGGGCCCGAGGGGCAGACCAGCCCTCTGCACTGCTCTCCTCTTCCCTCAGGGACAGTTAGCTGGTGTGTTAGCTGGCTGGCTACAGTGTGTCTGCATGAATATGATGCTGATTGGTTATGCTTGGATAACTGAGTTTCACGTTTTTGAGAACGAGTGTCGAGCACATTTTAAAGACGTTTTCAGCGCACTCCACCCCTCGTTGCAGTGATTTATTTGAGCTGCAGTCGTTCAATGGCGTGCGCGACTTTCATGTCCTCGCCAAATTTGAGACTTTTACGCCAGTCAGCACTTAGGCTTACTGTATAGATCAGGGCTCTCCCACCCTGTTCCTGGAGAGCTACCCTCCTGTAGGTTTACGCTCCAACCCCAGTTGTCACTAACCTGATTCAGCTTTTCAACCAGCTAATTATTAAAATCAGGTGTGCTAGATTAGGGTTGGAGTGAAAACCTACACGGTAGCTCTCCAGGAACAGGGTTGGAGAGGCCTGCTATATAGATGCTGAGCATACTTAATTCTGTTAGGAGCAGCACTTTTAACCAGGTATACCAGTGTGTTTAATAAGGGTAGAGGTGATGGTTACCAAAGCATTTGACGGGCAGCTGTCCTTCCTGGCATGCCCTGGCATAAGGGTGGGTAACACCTCGGCCCTCTGCGCTGCCTCCCTCCTCCGTACCCCCCCCCCCCCCCCCCCCTTCACCAGTCGCCTCTTTGATGAAGGGATTGAGTTTCATCGACGTTCCTCTTTTATCTTGGAACACTCATAAGCCGGAGCATAACTCATAAGCCTCCCTCAGATTTTAATCTTTGGCATTTAGCACAATGGAACAAGTCGACGACATCTAGCCGTCGTCTCATTGGCTCACGGTGCTGTTGAAGGATAGGTGACCTCTGAGGCCGTCTGTCATGTTAGGTCACCCGAAGGTAGCGGTGGACTGAACTGGACGGATGCTGGAATAGGAGGATGATATTGACCCGAGAAAGTGATCTAAAAAGGTCAGTTTTGTATTGCTCCTTCCAATGATTAAGGTTAGGATCTGGTGAAGGTGAGCTGACCCTAGAGCTGTGCTAAGGCACTTCTTACTACCGTCCATCTCCTCCAGTGAAGTGTTGGATCACACCTACTACTACCACCTAAGTCAAGCCTCCATCCACCTGAATTCTGAACAAGGCTGAGGAGGCCATCGCCACAACATAGACTACCGGGCACAAAGCAGCACACTCCAAATGCGCGAGGAAGTGTTAACCGCAGGAGTGTGCTAAATATAAAACACATTCAGGTGTCCTTAACACTTGACCAGCCATACAGGCTTCCCTCTGTCCGGTTCCTCAACCTTCCTACTGTTCCTTGGAGAGAGAGAGGGAGAGAGAGAAGAGAGAGCGAGACTGATTGGGACAGACAAGAAAAAAGTGGCGAGGAGAGGGGTAGCGAGCAGAGCGGTTAAGAGGTTGAGCACTGAAACAGCTGGGTGTGTGGAGCATTTAGTGCAGTCTGCTCATGTGATGTAGCGTGATGTCCATATATAATCCCCTCAGGCCTGCTGCGATGCTGGCCCTAACACTCCCCACGCCTGACCTCCCAGAATGCCCATAAATCTTGCCTTCATTACACCACTCTTCCAAGGCTGCCTGGTGGGGGCTGGCTGGTGGACTGACTGACTGCTGAGGGGTCACGTTGCTGAGGCCGGTGGGAGGAATCGGGGGGTCTCGCTCGTTGATTGAAGCAGGGGAATGCGGGGAAGCTGCTGGGAATGGAAGCCCACCCACAACAGAGCCAGAGCAGCTCGCTCCAGTCCAGTGAACAACTGGTATCTGTGTGTGAACACTGGCTGCTGGGCAGAAAACAGCCCACGCCAGGCATGCCTCGGGCTCTACGGCTACAGGTGCACTCACTGACCATTTAGACAGACAAGGACAGGGGTCCCTTGTGAAAGAGATACACACCGTATCTTCATAAGATCTCAATGGGACTCACCTTGATAAATAAATAAATAAAGACAAGTCTGACACAAATCATTTAGACCAGGAAATAATCCCGCTGCATAATCTCAAACGCTTTGACTATAAGAAGACCAAAGCACCCAACCTCTAGTGGACTCAATGAATTGACTTGACAGGGTGAGGCCGACAGAACATGCTTCACTCCCGCGCTCCTGAGGACAATCCGACAGACACAACTCTTTAAAAGTCGCCACGTTAAGTCAGTCGTCATGTCTGTCTGCGTGTAGCAAGGCGCATGCCACCCACCTGAGGATCTGCCTTTTCCATCCATCTATTTCCTGTGTTTGAGGGGTGTAAAATCCACTTGTCACTTCAATCTCGCTGGATTGATTGCTTTCATTTGACTCCTGCGAACGTTTCATACTCTTGCTAGTGCCTGTTGTTTTTTCCAATTAAAGGCATCTCATTTGATTTATTTTACCAAAGAAAAAAATACCTGATACCATTAGAAAATGTACAGTATCATCAGAAAGTATTCATACCCCATGACTTATTCCACATTTTGTTGTGTTACAGCCTGAACTCAAAATGGATGAAATAAAAACAATTCTCATCCATGTACACACAATACCGCATGACAAAGTGAAAACATGTTTTTAGAAATGTTAGCAATTGTATTGAAAATGAAATACAGATATGTATATAGGTATTCACAGGATTGAGCCAATATACGTTAGATTCAACTTTGCCATAGATTTTCAAGCAGATTTAAGTCCAAACTGTAACTAGGCCAATCAGGAACATTAAATGTTGTCTTGGTAAGCAACTCCAGTGTATATTTGGCCTTGTGTTTTATGTTATTGTCCTGCTGAATGTTGACTTCTCTGGTAGAAAGCAGACAACCAGGTTTTCCTCTAGGATTTTGCCTGAGCTTAGCTCTATTCTGTTTCTTTTAATCCTGAAAAACTCCCTAGTCCACTCTTTGCCGGTGACAAGCATACCCATAACATGATGCAGCCACCACCATGCTTGAATATATGAAAAGTGGTACTCAGTGATGTGGTGTGTTGGATTTTCCCCTAACATAATGGTTTGTATTCAGAACAAAGTTAATTTCTTTGCCACATTTTTTACAATTTTATTTTAGTGCCTTATTGCAAACAGGATGCATGTTTTGGAATATTTTTTATATGTACAGACTTCTTTTCACTCAGGCATTTATGTTAGTATTGTTGAGTAACTACAATGTTGTTGATCCATACTCTGTTTTTTCACTACCATTAAAAACTCTAACTGTTTAAAATCACAACTGGCCATGAGCGGTTTCTTTCCTCTCCGGCAACTGAGTAAGGAAGGACACCAGTATGTTTGTAGGGACTGGGTGTATTGATACACCATCCAAAGTGTAATTAATAACTTCACCATTCTCAAAGGGATATTCAATGCCTGCTTCTTTTTTCCCCCTTACCCATCTAGCCCATCTAACTACCATTAGGTGCCCTTCTTTGTGAAAACCTCCCTGGTCTATGTGTTTGAAATTCACTGCTTGACTGAGGGACCTTACAGATAATTGTATATGTGTGGGGTACAGAGATGAGGTAATCATTCAAAAATGATATGTTAAAAACACTATCCATGCAACTTATTATGTGACTTGTTAAGCACATTTTTATTCCTGAACTGATTTAGGCTTGCCATAACAAAGGTGTTGAATTGACTCATGACATTTCAGCTTTTCATTTTTTATTAATTTGTAAAAATGTCTAAAAACATCATTCCACTTTGACATTATGGTGTAGGCCAGTGACACAAAATCTAAATTGAATCACAACAAAATCTAGAAAAAGTCAAGGGGTGTGAGTACTTTCTGAAGGCACTGTGTGTATGTATATATATATATATATATATATATATATATATATATATATATATATATATATATAAGTGCATTCTAAGAAAATAAGTGACATATGACAATACATGTTATACCTGAATTCCCACCAAAATCCCTGAACTCCATTCATTATGTGTCAGTGCCAGTAAAATGTTTTATGTGCTATAATTCAGTCGATATCTGATGGATTTAAACAATTCTAAAAGGTTTGGAGTGTCTCCTGTCTGTCTGTCTACTATGAGACGTGAGATCTTCTTCAATGGGACAGAGATTGACAGACGGAGAGAACATATTAGTCTATTAGCTCAACGGTCTAGGGCAGGGGTATTCAACTCTACAAGGTCCGGAGCTTGCTGGTTTTTGGTTCTACCTGATAATTCATTGCACACACCTGGTGTCCCAGGTCTAAATCAGTCCCTGTTTTGAAGGGAACTATGACAAAATGCAGTGGAACTGGCTTCAAGGTCCAGAGTTTAGTTTGAAGGGTCTAGGGTATCACCAGTTGAAAGCAGAGGTGCTGTAGATGTGCAATATCTCTGGGATCACTACTTTATAGTCTGACCCTCCCTGTTTGTCAGTGCCGTGGCAGGGGAATGAGAGGGGGCAAAGGGTTGCTGAGAGGGGGGCTGAGAAGGGAGCAGAGAGGGGGGCAGCAATGCCCCTGGGGCGGGGTGGGGGACAGGGAGACACTCAGGATGAGGGCCCTCACATCAAAGCCTGGATCAAAGCACTGAGTTTCCCCCTCGCTGCCTGTGACTGCCACACATCGCAACACACACACACACACAAACATTTGCTGTAGGGAGACTGCGACCTCTGTGTACGTGCGTGTGTATGTGAGTGAGTGTGAGAGAGAGAGTGTGTGTGTGTGTGTGTGTGTGGGGGGGATTGTGTGTTTTACTATAGGACATCCAAGCCTAATCCCTGTGGGAAGAGATGTGCAGGAATTGTTTCTGTCTGTCTACTGCAGGGGACACATCAGGGCCCCTTGTTGTCACCCAGACCAGAGCCCAGCCCAGTCATGTCCATGATCAACGAGGTTACACCTCAGGTTCTTTTTCAGTAGGTAGAAAATATTTTGAAACGGGGGATGTACAACCTGATCTTGTGCAGTAAAAATACAGATTTGTATTTTCTGTTGCAAAATACTTTGCTACAGTATGCCCTACTGAACACGATCCAGATCTCACCAGGAACTCTTCATAGTCAACTGATAGATAGCTAATGGAATAATAATTAGGTTAATAGTTTCACCTTTGGAAAAATCCACTAAGTGCAGGGCACCATGTTCTACTGTGCTACAGAGAGTGAGTAGAAGTGGCTCACAGGTCCAGTCCTAACGACAGCAGCTACATTTACGATGCAGTGCAATACTGACACCTGCTGGCTATCCTAGGTCATTACTAAAGTCAGCACACTTCTGATAGAGATGTTGATGCTCTCTGCTGCCATCACCCCAGAAGAGAATGGAGTACAGCAAAATAACTAAATAGCCATCACCTGTGTTGTAAAATATGACAGAATTTGCTCAAATAAAGCTAATGGAAAAAACATACAAAGTCATATCAGTTGTCATTTCCCCCACTAATTGTTCAGGTTAGGACTTGGATAGGGTACGCTAAGCTGATTCTAGATATGTACCTTTCTTGCAATTAATGATTAAGGTTAGGATTTGGATAGCGTAAGCTTATCCTAGATCTGTGGCTGAAGGTCTCGACTGACCTTTGGCACATGTGGGTTGAACTCCACAGCTCTGTGTATAGCCTCCACAGCGTTCATCTCCGCAGTGCTCAGGCCCCGCCGGGACGCTGCCTCAGGAGAAAACCTGGGACGGATGGAGAGAGAGAGAGAGAGACAGAGAGAAAGACACACCCGTGTTAAGACAGAAGTCAGGAAGACAGCTTCAAGTGTGGGGGGGGGGGGGGGGGGGTCTCCTGTACTTCAGTCACAAAAAGAGTTGGACATCCCACAAAAAAAGTATTGATTGTTAGTAGACAGAATTCCCCTGTGCTACTTATCTGACCTATAAAAACAGATGCATCTTTGTCAAGTATAGATCATGCAATATACTGTTTTTGTATGTCTTATAAAAAATGGTACAATAATGGTTACTAACGGATCTTTAAAATCAAAATTTCCCCCAAGGGGACACTTACTTCTCCGATACAGCCCGTGCTTTCAGCAGTGCAGACGTGTAGCATATAGTAGCTGACTTTGGCAAGCTGATGTCTACAACGAGAACACATGACGGTTATTTCACTTTAAACTCAAACGAGGAGTCTGGAAATCGTGAACACAGAGGATTGGTTCAAAGTTATTGTAGTTTGTTAGCTTGAACCCTGTTTTTCTCATGTGGTCCTACGTGGTTCAGTTGGTAGCATGGGGCTTTCAACGCCAGGATTATGGGTTTGATTAACGCTGGGCCCACTAATATGAAAATGTACACACTCATTACTGTCGCCTTGGATAAAAGCATCTGCTACATGCTATATAGCTTACCGTCATATTTGGCAAGGACTGCTTGTACGTCAGCGTAAGCCTGCAGCTCCAGTAACGCCTCTAGGAGATTTTCATGTATATTCAACATTCCCAACAGTGGGAATTCTTTCATTAACTGGGGAAAAGTAAGGAACAGTAAGTGAGAGAAGGAATCATAACATGTCAGGACTAACCAGTATTAAAAGGTGCATAGAAGAGGGCTAAAGACAGGAAGTTAAACATCAGGGCGTCCAGGTCCACATTACTTCTGTTTGTTCTATCCTCTAAACAGCGACTAATTCAGACCTGGGATACCAGGGCTGCGTTCATTATGACAAAACGGTGTAAAATGTTGAATTCAACGGAAATGGTACTGTACTGTACTGAAAGACCAGTTGAAAAGCTTTGTGATTATGGTGGCCCAGAGGGCGATTATGAATGGGGTGCTGCAGGAGTTTTGGGATTTCAGATGGTCACACCCATATTGATCCGGCCACACCTCGCCACACCCACCAAACGGGAGCAAACATACCACAAAGGCTCTTTAAGAACGCATGCAAACCGTCACGCAATGTAGTAAATGTTGAAGCGAACTGAATGCATCCCAGGTAAGAGAACTCTCCCTCTAGCCAATCAATGGCATCAATCAATACAAATGTATCTTACATACACCGGATAGGTGAAATATGTTGTTTTTACAGGGTTGCTCCAGGGCACAGACAGATTTTTCACCTTGTCGGCTTGAGTATTTGAACCAGCTACCTTTCGGTTACTGGCTCAATGCTGTAACTGCTAGGTTACCTGCATAAAACAGCCATAATGCAGAACTCAAGGCCCTGATTTTAACACCCCTCGTTAAGGAAATGGCAACACTCACATCTCTCATCATTTTCACTGCTTCCTTGATGCGTCCCAGCTTGCGTGCACACATGGCCAGTCTGCGTTTGATATATACCAGCAAGTTGATGTCTTTGCCAGCTATGCAAGAGAGGAAATGTATTGCATTTAATTACAAAAGTCCCATCCCTGACTAATGACTTCAAAAGGTCTGAGGCTTGTGATTTGGTCCTGTGCGCTCTGTTCTCTCTTACCGCTCCGCAGGGCTTGTTTGAACAGCCGCTCTGCCTCTGTGATGGTGGTGGCTTCCTCCTCAGCCAGGAGTACATAGGCAGCAGCACACCTATAAACCACAAGGAAGACACTTGCTATGCTTTCTACTTCATAGAATACACATACTTTGTTTGGCTGAATAAGACTATTCCTTTTGGATTTCCCGAAATGAGCGTGCAATGTCTTCGAACCGCAACCGAAACTGTCATGGTGGTAGAACTCACTCGTGGTTCATCTCTATGGCCTGGTAAGCTGCTCTGATCCGGGCTTGGGGATTTCTCTCCCTCCAGGCCTTCTGCATAACTGTAAGAGAACAGAAAAATATAACAAAATACTGAACGTATTACCTAGACATGGATCCAGAAGACTGTCCGCAGGCCAATAAGGCCCAAAGCAGTCTTTTACAAAGAATGAAGGATTCTATTCCTTCCCAGAAATGTAAACTTTGGCTTTCACTATATCATAATATACCGGTTGAAAAGCTTAGATTCAAACCAGTATCTTCAGGCTTGAGTTGCTGAGTGTCGCCAGTGAAGAAGGTCTGGTGGTCTTGAGCAGACAGGTTCATATCGTAGTAGGTCAAAGGCTCTTTTCCAGTCACCCATGTGTACCTTTAGAGGGGTACAAAATAAAGAGTGTCAGGGGCAAATTATTTACAAATAGCAATTTACCTTTAGATAGAAGGCCAGTGTAGCTAAAACTCAGGATGAGTGACATCCTGTGGTGGGGATGTACGTACCTGCTGTATTCTGCTCCTCTGAATAGATTTAAAGGATTCCTCCAAACTTTACACTCTGCAAAAGACAAGTATCATTACAGTGATGGCCTTGAAAACCTGAGTCATATTCACTGGTCACCAAATGGAAGAAAAATGGACTGAAACAGTGAGAGAGTACCTGAACTTGTCCAATCAGAAATGCTCATTTTTGTTGTCCATTGCAAAATGTTTTGTTGCGGTTTGCTACAGTGTGCTGTGCACTAATTCATTTGACCCAGGTCTTTGGTCTGTTTGGGGAACCATACTATTGGTGAAATGTTTACCTGAGACACTGGGTCTAGGCTCAGCCTCTCCGTTGACTGAGGAGAACAGGCCAGTGGTCGTGCTGCTCTCCACCCCACCTAGGAGAGGCCGCAGATGGCTAACAGACACCTGCTCAATGAACGAGGTCCCATACTTACGGAAGTACCACCACTCAAATATCTGCAAGCAGGGGATTGGGACAGTCATACAGACAGCAATGTACCAGTGTACAAATCTTCTTGACAATTAAATTGATTGCCATTTATTTTAATCGTATCATTGTGCACTAGCTAACACATCTAGGTTACCTTTGGTGTTGGTATTTGAAATGCACATTTGCAAATGTGGAGTGTCCAATCTACAATCAGGGCTAACTATATTCACCAACCCCATGCAGTGAATAACCCTGTGATCTTCACAACTCACCAAGATTAGGCCAGAGATGAGAGAGGATGTTCCAGTGAGTGCCACATAGAATTTAGGGGTCAGTGTATTCAAGAACGCAGATGCTGAAACAACAGGTAACGCTATGTTAGATCAAATGCATAACACACAAATTAATGACACTGCACAAGCCTGACTGAATAATAAGACTGGGATTCAGATTTAACACTGAACGTAAATTAGAGGCTGATAATGCAGAGCCCACTACAGACAGAGCCTGTGCTGGGTCAGTGTACCTAGCTAGCGATGTTGAAGTACCATGCCCATAGATGAAGATAGATATAGCTAGTTAGCTATGTCTCTAGCGAATAGCCACACTGACTAAGAAACTCGTGCAATTCTAGCAATCACTATGCATTCCTAGTTTGAATGATGTAAACTGGCGATCTAGCAAACAGGTTAGTTGTTATGCATAAGCATAACAGCTAACGTTAGTTAGGTGTCTAATAGCTAGCTAATATTTAATAAATAAACCAACCTGAGATGCTGGCTATGGAACTGTCAAACTTTCACTTCATCCACTGTCTCTCGATATATATTTGTTAGCTAGCAGGCTGGCTACATTAGCTAACTAGCTAGCTTGCCCATTCTTTGATGGCTCTGCATTACAGCTAATGTTACTTTAGCTAGCTAACTCACCTGAGGTAAGAGTATCCTGCAGTTTCAAGGGGCTTCGCAGAACATAGATCATAGTTAAAACCATGGCAAACCAAACTGCACATATGTATGTCCATGACCAGGACAACCACGATTTTAATTTCTCTGTAAATCCAATAGATTGAGGATTACTGCTGGTGGCGTCCTCCATGTTTTTACCGGATGGCTGTGCTGTAAACAGAGGAATCATGTGCCAGTGGCACCAAAGATTTGTTATAAGTAACCCAAGAAAGATCAGAGCCTGTCGTTTCCAATGGGGGCGAATTAATCATACTGGCCAGAACAAACAAGGAGATGGGCAGAGCCAAGCACGAGATAGCGAGCTCCTATTGGCGAGTTCTAGGATTAATTTGCATATTCCGTTAGGGAACGCATACTATGTGATGTGCGCGTATGCAATAACACAATTCGCCCTCGCACTCCATCGAAACAACGCTTTTTTAAAACTTTGGTAAAGCCTAAAGTCTAAAAAACGCAGTCCACTCTGTTTGTTACAGATTATAGTTTTGGAAACAGAAAACTGAGAAAATTTTCAGAATGTCGGACAAAATCCTTCTCGCTCCATCTTCTCCTACTGCCGGCCACTGGGCTTCCTCTCATCACCATATTTGGTAGTGAGTGGAACGCCAACCGGATGTTTGACATTTATACATCCGGTGAAATATCTGGCTCATTGTTTTTGTCTATTGTGACACTGTGGAGATCCGCTTCCTCACTGTCGCAGATCAGCCAAGATGGCAGATTTCGAAGAACAGCTCACTGGGGAAGAGAAGGTAGCTACATAACTAGTCAGTATTTTGATAAACTTTGTTTACTGTTTTACGATGTTTAGTAAATTAGCTAGGTTGTTGTGTCCTTCCTAAATGATTTTGGCTGCAAAAATAACGTTAGCTAAGCTAGTACCTAGCTAAAGTTAGCTTGCTGGCAGACTAACGTTAACGGTACCTAGTTAAAAACATATTTGAGCTAACTATCCTGTCTGCTAGGGAATAAACTGACGGAGTTAATTGAACCAACTATTCTCCATACGCATCATGTAAATGATACCGAACGCAAGAAGCAGTTTGCGTAAACACGAGTCTGTAGCTAGCCAAAATGTTTGTAAACGTTAGCTAAGGTGTCTTAAGGTCTTAAGACTTTGACACATATACCCACTGTGCTAGACACAACTCCGAAGAATATAGCCATAATTCTATTCATTATCACATTGTCTGTCTTGGTGGTATTACATTGCACCTAGGCGATTGACTATAACAACCAGGGCTGTCAAACATTAAATACAAATCTTGATTAATGTCAAATTCAGAATTAGTTCAAATTAAGATGTAATTAAATCAGATTTTTTAATTTTATTTTTACTTTACCATAATGACTTATTGGTTTTGTCTAAAGTAACGGTTAGCACAATTATGTAAATTGAAAAACAGCACACTTGTTTTTTTTTTTTACTTAACAAAAATATAAACTCAACATGAAACAATTTCGAAGATTTTACTGAGTTACAGTTCATATAAGGAAATCATTTTAAATAAATAGATTAGGTGCTAATCTATGGATTTCACGTGACTGACAATACAGATATGCATCTGTTGGTCACAAAAAAAAACGTAGGGGCGTGGATCACAACCAGTCAGTATCTTGTGTGACCACCATTTGCCTCATGCAGTGTGACACATCTCCTTCGCATAGAGTTGATCAGGCTGCTGATTGTGGCCTGTGGAATGTTGTCCCACTCCTCTTTAGTGGTTGCGGGAAGTGGAGCACGCTGTTGTACACGTCGATTCAGAGCCTACCGAACATGTTCAATGGGTGACATGTCTAGTGATTATGCAGGTCATGGAAGAACTGGAACATTTTCAGCTTCCAGGAATTGTGTACAGATCCTAGCGACATGGGGCCATGCATTAACATGCTAAAACATGAGGTGATGGCAGCGGATGAATGGCACGACAATGGGCCTCAGGATCTCGTCACGGTATCTCTGCATTAAAATTTCCATCGATAAAATTCAATTGTGTTCATTGTCTGTAGCTTATGCTGCCGGCCCATACCATAACCCCATCGCCACCATGGCATTGACATCAGCAAACCACTCACCCACAAAACGCTATACATGTGGTGGTGAGGCCAGTTGGACATACTGCCAAGTTCTCTAAAATGACTTTGGAGGCGGTTTATGGTAGAGAAATTAACATTAAATTCTCTGTCAACAGCTCTGGTGGACATTCCTGCAGTCAGCATGCCAATTGAACAATCCCTCAGTTTGAGACAATCTGTGTCATTGTGTTGTGACAACTGTACATTTTAGTGGCCTTTTATTGTCCTGAGCACAAGGTGCACCTGTGTAATGATCATGCTGTTCAATCAGCTTCTTGATATGCCACACCTGTTAGGTGGATGGACTATCTTGGCGAAGGAGAAATGCTCACTAACAGGGATGTAAACAAATTTGTGCACAGTTTGAGAGAAATAAGCTTTTTGTTTGTATGGAAAAATGTATTTAAGCTCATGAAACATCGGACCAACACTTTACATGTTGCATTTATATTTTTGTTCAGTGGCCATTGCATTGTTGTTTTTAGCTGTTTACCTTAGATTGTATTTGGGTTGCCCAAAGGCCGACAGATGGCGATATTGGGTAATTTCATTTTACCGTCCAAAGGGAATCTATGCAGCCAGCTATACACTCATATCCCCTGTGGATTGGTTTGTGCATAAAACATGATCCATTCAGGCCGCAAAGGCAACAATTTCCTCAACTGGATTAAAGGCAAGAAAGCAGATTTTTTTTGTTGTTGTTGAAATATATGCATACTTTCTTTATGAAACACCATTTTCCACTACCATGCTACAGTGACTAATGCTACTCCCGGATGTTGCGTATCGCGTTCAGCCAATCAGACCAGGATTGAAAAAAGACTGCTGCAACCTGATTGGCTGAATACGATACGCAACATCTGGGACTTGCATTAGCCACTGTAGCATGGTGGTGAAAAATAAGGAGGAAATCGACACCTTGCAGCCTAAATAGAGATTGTTTTTTGTCTGAACCGGTTCACGGGGGATACGAGTGTATCCGGCTGCGTAGATTCCCTTAAGATGAAAAAATCGCCATCTGCTGGTCTTTGAGGCAGTATTTGGGATGTTTTCAGTGTATTTTAAAAGGGTGACTAAACACCCCGACTGGCAGGTGTTTTTCTGTTGCTCATTAGAAAAATGTGATTTCAGTCTTGGTGTGTTTTCTGACAGCTTCCGTGTTTGGTGGAAGCCTATTTCACTTCCTCAAAAGCCACAGAATGATCTAAGAACTCAAAATCAGTAATTAATTTGACTTTTTTTTGTAGAGGATGTTTTATTTGACATCTAACTAAGGTGTTTGCAGTATTTCTCAAGTAAAAAAAGGGAAAGGTTTTGTATTAGGTAAACAAATGTGTGCTGCCGGGCAGGTCTCTCACTGCCTATGCTATTGGATAGAGAGCAATCACCACAGCTGTTAACCCCATGTTAGAAGGCAAATGGACATCGTCAAATCAAAACCCAACCTTAATTTTCTCCTTGTGACGCACATACAGTGTCGTGAAAGTATTTGCCCACATTCTGATTTTCTCTATTTTTGCTACTGTATGTTATCAGATCTTCAACCCAACCCTAATATTAGATAAAGGGAACTTGAGTGAAGAAATAACAAAAATAATTTATCCATATTTATTTAATCAACAAAGTTATGCAACACAATTCTTGTGTGTGGAAAAAGTAATTGTCCCTTTGCACTCAATAATGGGTTGTGCCACCTTTTAGCTGCAATGACTGCAACCAAATGCTTCCTGTAGTTGTTGATCAGTCTCTCACATCACTGTGGAGGAATTTTGACCTACTCTTGAATGCGGAACTGCTTTAACTCAGTGACATTTGTAGGTTTTCAAGCATGAACAGCTCATTTCAAGTCCTGCCACATCTCGATTGGGATTAGGTCTGGACTTTGACTAGGTCATTCCACAACTTCAAATTTCTTGCTTTTTAGCCATTTTCATGTAGGTTTGATTGTGTGTTTTGGATCATTGTCTTGCTGCATGATCCAAAGACAACTGGTGGCACAACCAGTTGAGTGTAAGGGGGAAATTACTTTTTCACACAGGGGAATTGGGTGTTGCATAACTTTGTTTATGAAATAAGTATTTAATTGTTACTTTTTCACTCAGGTTCCCTTAATCTAATATTAGGTTTTGGTTGATCTGATAACATTCAGTATAAAAAATATGCAAAAGTTGAGAATTTGAAAGGGGGCAAATACTTTTTCACAGCACTGTATGTTCCAAACTCAGTTTGAGAGACTAACTTTATGACAAATGATCCTATTCACTTTGTAGTCATTTTGTATACTACAATAACGGTTTCTGACTCATATTGATGCCACATAGGACATTTTCAAAGGGATTTGTTGCTTTTAAAGGCAGTCGGTCTTGAACACTTTCAGATAATGCAATTAATCGCAATAAAAATTGAATTACAAGAACTCTGACAGCCCTAATTACAACACAAGGAACTTTTGACCTCTTACTTGGTATAGGAATCATTGATCTCATGGAAAGTCCACGCAAACATACTGTACAACGATATTCACAAGACTTCTTCTGAAGGTAATAATTGCGATTGAATCACCAAAAACGAAACAACCTTCATATGAAAGCTTGTAAACGGACTGTTCTTGCTGTCAGCTGCATGCAGATACATGTTTGAAGCTGCCTAGTCCCTACTGGGGTGTAGCATTCCTATCACTTCAATGGCAGGCCCACAGCAGGGATACGGTCAGATACATGTACAGACCAGTAGAATGAGTATATGTATTTTGCAAATACTGCTCTGTGGGAAGGTGCCTAACAGTCTTTGGGAGCATCTACAGTGCTTTCAGAAGTATTCACACCCTTGACTTATTCATTTTGTTTTATTCAGGTTGTAACAAAAAACAAATAAAAATCTCACCAATCTAGACACAAGACCCCATATTGACAAAGTGAAAACATGCAAATGTATTGAAAATGAAATACAGATATCTCATTTACGTAAGTATTCACACCCCTGAGCCAATGCATGTTACAATCACCTTTGACAGAGATTACAGCTGTGAGTCCTTCTGGTAAATTCTATAAGAGCATTACACATCTGGATTGTACAATATTTGCACATTATTCTTTAAAAATGTCTTCAATCTCTGTCAAGTTGGTTGTTGATCATTGGTGGACAGACATTGTCAAGTCTTGCCATAGGTTTTCAAGACAATTTTTTAAAGTCAAAACAGTAACTAGGCCACTCAGGAACAATAAATGCCATCTTGGTAACTTTGGCTTTGTGTTTTAGGTTATTGTCCTGCTGAAAGGTGAATTTGTCTCCCAGTGTCTGTTGTAAAGCCTATTTGAACCAGGTTTTACTTTTAGTATTTAGCCTGTGCTTAGCTCTATTCCATTTCTTTTTATCCTAAAAAAAACCTCCCTATTCCTTGGCAATGACAAGCATACCCATAACATGATGCAGCAACTACTATGCTTGAAAATATGAAGTGGTACTCAGTGATGTGGTGTGTAGGATTTGCCCCAAACATAACGCTTTGTATTCAGGACATAAATTTCATTTTAATTGCCACATTTTTGACAGTTCTACTTTTCCTTGTTGCAAACAGGATGCAAGTTTTATTTTTATTCTATAGATGCTTCCTTTTCATTCTGTCATTTAGCTTTGTATTGTGGAGTAATTACAATGTTGTTGATCCATCCTCTGTTTTCTCCTGTCACAGCCATTAAACTCTAGCTTTTTTTAAAGTCACTGTTGTCCTCCTGGTGAAATCTCTGAGCGGTTTTCTTCCTCTCTGGCAGCTGAGTTAGGAAGGATGCCTGCATCTTTGTAGTGACTGGGTTTATTGATACACCATCCAAAGTGTAATTCATAATTTCACCATGCTCATTGGGATATTCAGTGTCTGCTTCTATTTTTTTTTTTAAACGTTTTATTTACGCATCTACCAATAGGTGCCCTTATTTGTGAGGCATTGGAAAACCTCCCTGGTCTTTGTGGTTGAATCTGAAATTCCCTGAGGGACCTTAAAGATAATTGTATGTGTGGGGTAGAGAGGAAAGTTAGTCATTCAAATCACGTTAACACTACTGCACACGGAGTTAGTCCATGAAATTTGTGATTTGTTAAGTGAATGTTTACTCGTGAAATTGAGGCTTAACAAAGGGGTTCAGTACTTACATATTGACACGACATTTCAGCTTTTCATTTTCAAATAATTTGTAAAAATGTCAAACACAATTCAACTTTGACGTTATGGGGTATTGTGTGTAGGCCAGTGACCCCAAAAATATATTTAATCAATTTTAATTTCAGACTAACACAACAAAATGTGGAAAAGTCAAGGGGTGTGAATACTTTCTGAAGTCACTTTAGGCCTAACTGTGCAGCAGCATACACACAGCAGAACTTGTTTGTTTCAATTTTTGACATGACCAGTGAAGAGTTGCAAAAATAGAACTATACAGTGAGTACTTTACTTGTATTGAATTAAGCTATATAACCCACACAACCTTTGGGTCTGCATCTGGACATAAACACAGTACCAGTCAAAAGTTTGGACACACCCACTCATTCAAGGGTTTAAATAACACATATGGAATAATGTATTAACCAAAAAAGCCTTAACCAAATCCATATATTATATTTGAGATTAGTAGTGTGGCTACTATGAAGAATCTCAAATATAAAATAACACTTTTTGGTTACTACATGATTCTGTATGTGTTATTTAATAGATTTTATGTCTTCACTATTCTTCTACATTGTAGAAAATATAAAGAAAAACCCTGGACTGAGTAGGTGTGTTGACTTTTGACTGGTACTGTACATAGGCCTACAATACTGTCGTTCCATCAACGGATTTCAGTGCACTCTAGACTTTTTCAGGGGGGGCCCTTGTTAAAATGTCCTAGCTCCCTCCCTGTTTAACTGTCAGTGCCTCTGACACCCCACATGCTTACATATGCATTACAGCTGCTAAGAAAAGCTCCTTCCATCTAAGGAGTGGCTTGGACAGAGCAGAGGTAGGCTCATCAGGCAGCCACGCCAGTCACTGCTCTCTGCTTCACTCTAGTGACCAGGGTAAAATGTCATTACACTGTCTCTGGGTGTAGTATCAGTGGTAGAAATATTCATATGCAAATATCATATAGTACCAAAATGTTTTTCTACTGGCAGTCAGCCTTAAAAGTTGTATGGCAAAAAAAAGTGGATAATCGCCTGTTTATCACATTGTATTGTATTATCTTTCTCTCAGGTCCGCATTGCGGCTAATTTCGTCGTCCATGCTCCACCTGGAGAATTCAATGAAGTCTTCAACGGTGGGTATGCTTAGAAATAGTATGATCATTGTACTGTTTATTTACTACCCAGACACTTGTTTTTTTATACAGTCTGTTAATGCATTGCTGTTGGTAGTCTCTTGATAATGCCATCTCTTGATTTAAGATGTGCGGATACTGCTCAACAATGACAATCTTCTCAGGGAGGGTACAGCGCAGTGAGTAGAGTTTTCTTTATTTATCTATATTCTGTTCATGCATTGTTGTGCAAATATAACCTTTTAACCTGCTGTATTTCAACAGTGCCTTTGCCCAGTACAACATGGATCAGTTCACCCTTGCCAAACTTGAAGGGTATGATGATCAGGTAAGATGCTCAGTCACCTGAACTGTGACTCTTACCCAGCTGTTTTGAAACTGGTTGGTCTCATACTGTGACATACATACATGCATGCATACATACAGTACCAGTCAAAAGTAGCCACCCTTTGCCTGGATGACAGCTTTGCACACTCTTGTTTGTTTGTATGTATGTTTGATGTCTTTGCTATTATTCTACAATGTGAAAATAGTAAAAATAAGGAAAACCCTGGAACGAGTAGGTGTGTCCAAACTTTTGACTGGTACTGTGTACGTATGTGTAAATATCACATTAACTGTAAGGTCAATGCAGCAACTGATGCCCTCTATCTGTGTCCCTGTGCGCCGTCCCTCTCCAGGTACTGATCACAGAGCATGGAGACTTGGGCAACGGCCGTTTCTTTGACCCCCACAACAAGCAGTCATTCAAGTTTGACCACCTGAGGAAGGAGGCCAGTGACACCCAGCCCCACGAGGGAGAGGCGTCTCTCAGACCCTGGAGAGATGCGTGTGACAGTGCCCTGAGGGCCTACGTCAAGGAGCACTACCCCAGCGGCGTCTGCACTGTACGTCCTCCCTTTCACCTGCAGGATAGGATTATTTTTTTTATTTAACCTTTTTATTTAACTAGGCAAGTCAGTTAAGAACGTTCTTATTTACAATGACGGCCTACACCGGCCGAACCAGGACGATGCTGGGCCTATTGTGCGCCGCCCTATGGGACTCCCAATCACGGCCGGTTGTGATACAGCCTGGATTCGACATAATATTATTATCTTTAAAGAGCTGTTCATGCTGGAAACATTAATTATTTCGGACTGTACAAGTGTAGTTGATAAAGATGAGAATGGTAAACATTGACAGAACCTTGTTTTATTCATCACAGGTTTATGGGAAAACTATAGACGGCCAGCAAACCATAATTGCTTGCATTGAAGGTCACCAATTTCAACCAAAGAACTTCTGGTAAATGACAGTGTACAATGCAAGTACACTTTAAGAAGTCTTAATTTAAATTACATTTTGTTTTGTTTTTGTTTACAACATAATCTACTTCTATGACTGGGTAAGGAGTCAGGACTCATATTGATTTGTGTTTTCAGGAATGGCCGTTGCAGGTCTGAATGGAAGTTCAGTATATCCCAATCTACAGCTCAAGTCGTTGGAGTCCTCAAAATACAGGTAGGCTAGTGTCTGTCGCAAAGTGTCCTCCATTTTGTCTGGCTGTGTAAAAGCCTGTTCAAAGACAATGGGTTGGGCACAGGCCCCTGAAAGTCAAATTGATCTACTGAAAATGTATCTTGTTCTCATGTCATATTGTATATTGCTTCTCACCCCTATCTTGTGGTTATAGGTACATTACTATGAGGATGGAAATGTGCAGCTGGTCAGCCACAAGGATGTCCAGGAATCCCTCACAGTGAATGTGAGTTTCCCTTTCAGTAGAATGTGCCCACAATCAGTAGCACTAAAGGCATGCTTCTTTTGCAAAGGACACTGGTAATGATAGAACTCTTGAAGTGTCAGTCAACCCTAGTAGAGGAGACACTTATGATACTCTACTGTGGTTTTGTGGCCTATTTCTTCTAACCTGCACATAAGTGTTAAAAGGAAGTACAAGGGTGCAGACTAACTGTTCATTGGCGCATGAGCGGAAGTAGGATGAAGAAGAAAAAAAATAAGTCCTTTATGATAGAGAGATGGTCTTCAATATCTGTCAAGTTTACAGGCAATTGTCAAAGGCATGAATTCTGATGTTTTTATTAGTCCTTTGGCATGACAACTCTTATCTTACATCAGAGGTGTGACACTTGTTTTTGATTCTCTTGTTTTGACAGAATGAGACTCAGACTGCAAAGGAGTTTGTGAAAATCATTGAGGATGCAGAAAATGAATACCAGGTATGCAACTTATGTTTCCTCCCAGTAATATTTTGATAAATTGAAGAAGATAAAAAAATTATTGGGGGGGGGGGGCGAGAGTCTAAACATTTCTCTCATTTCCAGACGGCCATCAGTGAGAATTACCAGACCATGTCTGACACCACGTTCAAAGCCTTACGCCGACAGCTTCCTGTCACCCGCACCAAGATTGACTGGAACAAGATCCTCAGCTACAAGATTGGCAAGGAGATGCAGAATGCCTAGAGGACAGTTTGTCGGTCTGTCTGTTACTGCAAAGACAAATCGCTTGAATGGGTGAAATCAGAAAAGGAGAGGGTGGTCTCATGAAATTTGTGGTCTAATGTGTCTATTTTGTCTGCGTTTAAGAATGCCACGATTTGATGTCAAGAGTTAGTGTACTTCCTTCGCCACGTTACAAGGTGATGCCTTCATTTTAAGAGGACATTTTGATGGGTTGTTCATTTGCAACAACAACAAAACAAAACAAAAATATATATTTTTTAATGCCTTTACTGACACTGAAAGTTTGGGTCATTGGGTCATCCCCTCCTGCCCACACACATGCTTCAAATTGTAGTCATACCCCTCAGTTGGTTGTCTGGGTGCCACAGGTAGCAATCTGTTTAAGCACTGTTTGTAACCCTACAAGTGCTGGGATTCAAACAAATGCAGATAAACGACCTGTGTTTTGTGGTTGATCTTTGGTTAAAGGTGATTTCTGATTGAGCTGCCGTCCGCTTCGTTTACGGCTAATTTGATCTCTGTTAATGTCTGGGGATATTGCTTTTAACAGCATGCACACAGCGATAGGCTTTTAATCTGCGTTGGATTGAATTCTGACCTATATAATTTTGTATAGGTATTGGCAAATCTTTCTGTAACCCAAGGTCTCCTCTGAGTGAGGTGTATACTCCTTTTAATATGACAAAAATATAGTGCACCCCCCCCACCCCAAAGAAAAGACCCAAGTAACAGTTCTGTTCCGTGCAATCTTTCCCGTGGTAAAGATATGTACTTTGAACTGTTTGAAAAAATTATAATTCATCACACTGAATGAATCTTCATTTCACACACGAGGCAGGCCTACGTGCTCGGCTCTCAGTGGTTTAATCAAGCCTAAACAAGTACAGTACCATCAGTATCCTCTATCGGTAATTAGGCTACGTTAATATATAATACCTATATTCCCTTTTTACCTCCTTTTTACTCTATTTTTTTATACAAAATGTCTAACATGTATAATTAACAAAAGGAATGAAGAAGTTGCACCAAATGCAATGCTGTAACTATTGTGATCATTAACTGTTAACCATAGTGTTTCCCATACCAGTGTGTAGAAATCTTCTGATTGGTGGAAATTCAAATCAGAATTGGTGCCAAATGTGTAAATGCTGAAAAACACTGAAAATACAGTAAAGGGACAATTTGAATAAAGACACATTATTGTATATCACTTTATAATGAAGTACCTCTTGACTGTTTATCTGGGGAGTTTCTCCCGTTTCTTCTTTGCAGATCTTCTCAAGCTCTGTCAGGTTGGATGGGGAGTGTTGCTGCACAGCTATTTTCAGGTCTCTCCAGAGTTGTTTGATCAGGTTCAAGTCCAGGCTCTGGCTGGGCCACTCGAAGACATTCAGAGGCTTGTCCCGAAGCCACTCCTGCATTGTCTTGGCTGTGTGCTTAGGGCTTAACCTTCAACCTAGTCTGAGGTCCTGAGCGCTCTGGGGCAGGTTTTAAAGGATCTCTGTACTTTGCTCCATTCATCTTTCCCTCGAATCCTGACTAGTCTCCCAGTCCCTGCCACTGAAAAACATCCCCACAGCATGATGCTGCCACCATGCTTCACTGTAGGGATGGTGCCAGGTTTCCTCCAGATGTGATGCTTGACATTCAGGCCAAATAGTTCAATCTTGGTTTCATCAGACCAGAGAATCTTGTTTTCCATGGTCTGAGAGTCCTTTAGGTGCATTTTGGCCAACACCAGACGGCTGTCAAGTTCCTTTTACTGAGGAGTGGCTTCTGTCTGGCCACTCTACCATAAAGGCCTGATTGGTGGAGTGCTGCAGAGATGGTTGTCCTTCTGGAAGGTTCTTCCATCTCCACAGAGAAACTCTGGAGCGCTGTCAGTGACCATCGGGTTCTTGGTCATCTCCCTGACCAAGGCCCTTCTGCCCCGGATGCTCAGTTTGTCTGGGCGGCCAGCTCTAGGAAGAGTCATGGTCGTTGGTGGTTCCAAACTTCTTCCATTTAAGAATGATGGAGGCCACTGTGTTCTTGGGGACCTTCAATGCTGCAGAAATGTTTTGGTACCCTGCCCCAGATCTGTGCCTTGACTCATTCCCGTCTCGGAGCTCTACGGACGTATTCTTCGACCTCATGGCCTGGTTTTTGCTCTGACATGCACTGTCAACTGTGGGATCTTATATAAACAGGTGTGCGCCTTTCCAAATCATGTCCAATCGCTTGAATTTACCAGAGATGGACTCCAAGTTATAGAAATATCTCAAGGATGATCAATGGAAACAGGATTCACCTGAGCTTAATTTTGATTCTCATAACAAAGGGTCTGAATACTTATGTAAATAGGGTATTTCTGTAAAAAAAAAAAAAACATACACTTGCAAAATTTCTTTCTCTGTTTTCGCTTTGTCATTATTGGGTATTGTGTGTAGCTTGATTGGAAAAATGTTAATTTTATCAATTTTAGAATAAGGCTAAAGTTTTTTTTAAAGTGGAATTTAGGGAAGGGGTCTGAATACTTATACTATAACCTTGCCTTCATAATACTCGCATGATAATCTTATATTGACGCCCTGTTTTGGTGAAAACTGTATGGCCCAGTTAGATTATGTAATTTTTAAAATATATTTTGTTTGGATTTAAACAATTTGGAATACACAAAACACAATCATACCACAGTGAACAGGGAAGGGTTGACAAACAACACAATCGCTTTTCTTGGAATACTAAACTCAAAAGCTAGAAATCCATGTTTTAGATAAGAAATAAGTGATGTGCGACCCATGCCGGATTGTTTGCATCACGTACACAATTTCAGTTTCATTGTGATGGTTTCAATTGTAGGGATTATGTAACAAATTGCCCTGGGAGGGACTAACGTTAATTCATGTTAACGTAAAGACTTCTCTTTTTATCATGAGTATATTAATCTATCATGTATCAAATATTAAAGGTACTATGTGATTTAATATGAACACTACATAATTTACACATATTCTGTGAAAATTTGGTTTCAAACTACTTTTCGTTCCTGCGCTCAGTAAGCACTTTACAGATATGTCCCTGAAACGCTGAAACAGTTTTTACTGAATGCACACGTGAACACACGGCGCCGAAAAGCGAATAGGGGGTTGCCATTTTGACCATAGCCAATACCTTTAATTTGTTTCCACTGTCTGCAATACAATCATTAATCAAAACACTATCAATCGTTGTTACGTTGCAACATGCCGTCGCTCATGGACTCGCTCGAATCCGGATTGGACTTCATAGAATTCCTCGGAGAGAGGAAATCGACTATGTCGGATAGAAAAGAACTTCGTGACATTTACAACTTAGAATTCAAATGCAGGTAATGAAAAGGATTGGTTTTCAAAGGCTGACTAACTGTGACACCTGACCTGTCATAGACGGCATAATAGTACACGGTATGCTTCAGTCAGATAGCTGACATGACTACATGGTTTTGTTTTTCAGGGAAGGAATGAAAGACCCCCACTTTTCCAACGTTCTATATGCCCTGCTGAAATTCAACAAAGTCCGCATACGACAGGGGAAATTATACTTTAATGTCAAACCCCAGGTAATAATACCTTATTGCACTTTACAATCCTGATCAGCTCTATTATACTGTAGTTATTATGTTCTTGATGTGAGGCTCAGCCTCAAACTAAGGCACCACACAATGTTTGGCCAAAGGGAAGACAAGTGAAACAGATAATTGATCAGCATATGGGCTATGCGCTTGTCAGGTAATACATAGAGCTCAATATCCCCTTTACACCCTTGTGGATATGCCCTAGACCAGGTATTCCCAAACTGGGGTACGCCAAATAAAAATGTGATTCACATTAAAAAAATTCACATTTTCAAACAGTCCATTTATATTTTCCAACAGGGCTATACATTTGGGTGAGTTTTTTTTTCTCTCGCCTGAGTAGCCTCGTTTAACTGCCAAAAATAAAATTAAACCATCTAGTGTTCAGTGAAATAACAACATAATGTCAAATACAGGTAGCCTAGTCAAATAATTAACATCCAATCACATTAACCGTTACTCTCTCGCGGGAATTCCACTAACGGTCCGTATGTAGCCAAACGTAGCTGCGGCTCATTCCGTTTGCTCTAAAATTGATAAATGGTTCAAAAAGTAAGGCCCGCGTCCATAGAGACACATCCCAGCAGTACTACACCTGCAGCTGTCGATGACACAAGTTGTTCTGCTTCCACGAGCAATTCCAATGCTAGCATCAGTAATTCTACAGTTGTTAGCCCAGCTAGCATAGACACTGACAGTTGAGAATCTGATGCAGCCGATGAGCTACTGCCCCCTGACCCTGGAAAGCACAGAACAACAGACAGGGACGTTGGACCATCGAAGAGGCGCAAATATGATGAGAACTACATTGATATGGGGTTCACTTATATTGGGAGTAGTGCCTTTCCTCAGCCACAGTGCAAAAGTACTATCGCACAACTCAATTAAACCATCACTCTGCGAAGACTTTTAGAAACAAAGCATGCCAATTTGAAAAATAAGCCATGGGAGTTTTTTGAGCGAGAATTAAAACAACCTTCGAGTAGTAAGACGTGTATAAAAACAACAGATACCATTAATTAGAAGGGGCTAGAAGCATCTTATATGTTGAGCTACTGAGTGGCTAGGACAGGCAAGCCCCATACTATTGTAGAGGACTTAATTCTTCCGGCTGCCGTGGATATGGCTGGGACAATGCTGGGGGAAAAGGCCAAAAAATTATACAGACAATGCCTTCATCAAACAACACTGTTTCACGACGCATCAGCGACATGGCAGGAGATGTTTTGAAACAATTACTGCTTCGCATACAAGCCAGTGAATTCTATGCGTTACAGCTGGATGAGTCAACAGATGTGGCGGGCCTGGCACAGCTCCTGGTATATGTCCGTTACGTTTATGGGGGGTCAATTAAGGAAGAGATGCTCTTCTGGAAACCAGGACAACAGGAGAGGATATGTTTAAAGTACTCGACAGCTTTGTGACATCAAGTGGACTTTGGTGGTCAAGATGTGTTGGTATCTGTACTGATGGCGCAAAAGCCCTGACAGGGAGACATAGTGGAGAGGTAACGCGCGTGCAAGCAGTTGGTCCCGACGCCACTTGGGTACACTGTAGCATCCACAGAGAGGCTCTTGCTGCCAAGGTAATGCCGGACAGCTTGAAATACGTTTTGGACACTACAGTGAAAATGGTCAACTTTGTTAAAGCAAGGCCCCTGAACTCTTGTGTATTTTCTGAACTATGCAATGATATGGACAGAGACTGTGTAACGCACAACATACAGAAGTGCGCTGGTTATCAAGGGACACAGTATTGACACGTTCTTTTTTAAATTGAGAGACGAGTTTAAAGTTTTCTTTACTGACCATAATTTTCACTTGTCTGACCGCTTGCATGATGATGAGTTTCTCACATCTGGCCTATCTGGGTGATGTTTTTTCTCGCCTGAATGATCTGAATCTAGGATTACAGGTACTCTCCGCAACTATATTCAATGTGCGGGACAAAATTGAGACTATGATTAAGAAGTTGGAGCTCTTCTCTGTCTGCATTAACAAGGACAACACACAGGTATTTCCATCATTGTATGATTTTTTGTGTGCAAATGAACTCAAGCTTAAGGACAATGTCAGATGTGATTTAGCAAAGCACCTGAGTGAGTTGGGTGCGCAATTACACAGGTACTTTCCCGAAACGGATGACAGAAACTGGATTCGTTATCCCTTTCGTGCCCTGCCTTACTGATATCTGAACAAGAGAGCCTCATCGAAATTGCAACAAGTGGTTCTGTGAAAATTGAATTTAATCAGAAGCCACTGCCAGATTTCTTGATTGGGCTGCGCTCAGAGTATCCTGCCTTGGCACATCGCGCTGTTAAGACACTGATGCCCTTTGCAACCACATACCTACAGTATGTGAGAGTGGATTCTCAGCCCTCACTAGCATGAAAACTGAATACAGGCACAGACTGTGGAAAATAATTTAAGACTGAGACTCTCCAATACAACCCAACATTGCAGAGTTATGTGCATCCTTTCAAGCACACCCTTCTCATTAACCTGTGGTGAGTTATTCACAATGTTCAATGAACAAATAAGGTTTTATATGTAAGATAGTTAAATAAAGAGCAAAATTCTTGATTATTATTATATTATTATTTGTGCCCTGGTCCTATAAGAGCTCTTTGTCACTTCCCACGAGCCCGGTTGTGACAAAAACTCACACTCGTTCTTATGTTTAATACATGTATCATATAGTGTGTGTGTGGCAGGCTTACAATGATGGCAAAAAAACAAATTTGAGAGTGCGCTGACCCTGGTGCTAGAGGGGGTACGCAGCTGGAGGTTGAATGTTCGAAGGGGTACGGGACTATTAAAGGTTTGGGAACCACTGCCCTAGACAATATCTTCTTTCTGGTCTCTGGTACGACAGGTCCGAGTGTACTACTGTGACCAGTGGAGGAGACCTTCAGTACGTCAACAACAGAACAATATCACACCTCAGGAAAATGGAGGAGCCCCAGAGCCTTTCTCTCCTCTCCTCCCATCCTCTTCCGCTACCCATGTCGACACTGTGTTGACACCCAAGAAGAGGCTTGCTAAAGAAATCCTCCAAAGCCTAAAGGTGAACAGGTGAGATATTGTGTGAGCTCCTACAGTATAAGACTGGTTGGTGACCAGTCAGATGTGACAACAAGATAGCCATTAGATTAGTTGCAGCAGTTGGTCCATGTCCTATCTAGATTGAATGGTGATCGTGTAGATGATGATCTTCTGTGGTTTGACTGGTATGTCCTCCCCTCTCTCTCCCTCTCTTCTCTCTCTCTCTCTCTCTCTCTCTCTCTCTCTCTCAGGGCAGAGTTGACCTCTGACAAGGGCGGCATTGAGATCACTTCAGATCCTGAGATGACCAATGGTAAGGTCACGTTCAGCGTGGAGCGCCTGCAGGAAATGTTTGTAGTCAAGTTCTACATTTCTAACAACGGAGCGAGCTTTGTGTATTTCACCTATTACACAGCTCTGCACAGGATCCGCTGTTTTACACTGATGGATGAGAGGAGAGTGACTCGGGCCTGTCCGCTCTTCCTATGTCCAGGTGAGAAAGAGACGAGCACCATCTGTCTCAGTGCACTGTCAAAATTGTCTGAATACATTAGGTTTTGCAAACAAAAGAACACCTTAAAATAAATGAACTTCCAGTGAGTTTGCCCTCACACCCTCTCTATTAAACCCTGCCTGGGTATGTGTTCTGTTGTTTTTCACAGGGGAAAGCTATGATGTAGAGGTTCACTATTGGCTGCATCATTATGGCCATTTCCCTGCCACCATGTACTTTGAGTTCTGCACAGAGTCAGACCCTCCAGGCTCCTCTAAGCCCTTCTGCATAGTGAGGGAGATGGAGGTATCAGCCATGACTCACTTAGCTGTGGAGCTGGGGCCTTTCGCTCCCTTCAAGCCTTATCAAGTGGCGCCATACAAGCCTGTGGACACGGTGATAGTTGAGGGAGAGCCCCCTGAAAGGTACAGTAAGACAAAGTGATGTTTACCCATTTGTTTACCCGTTTTCATCAATAGTCGTATACTGTACATACTTTGTTCTAATTCTAATGAGCTTTCTTTTCACATTGTTTATGTGGCTTGATAATAATATTCCTTATAGTCAAACGTTACATTTAATCGTTCTCATTTGTCACGGCAGATCTGTTGTCCAGCCTCTGAAAATGCTAGTGAAACTCGGAGACTATAAGTATCCCTTTTATCTGAAGGACCTGGCTAAACAGAGACTGGAGGACTCTGAGTACCTCTCACCTACAGCCAGACAGAAGCTCTCATCAGTGAGGTCAGTGTGCTGCCTGCCTGCCTGCCTGCTGGGATCAATAACTGCCTAGACCCCATCCTCCCCAGACTGATAGCTTCTATACTTGAAGGTCATTCTCATTGACAATTCTGTCTTGTCTCTATGTTCTTCCCAGAAACCTCCTTAAATGCCCCCTGAAGATGAGGAACTACCACCATCGCTTCCACCTCCTGCTGCACCTGGAGGAGATCCAGATGGAGGTGGACATCAAGAAATACGACCTCCATAACCAAACCATGACTCAGGACAGGGACAACAGAAGACTCCTGGTTCTACAAGTAAGAAAAGGCAAAAGGCCATAATGTACTGTATGTCTGCAGTCGTCAATCAATCATATTTATTTATAAAGCCCTTTTTACATCAGCTGATGTCACAAAGTGCTATACAGAAACCCAGCCTAAAACCCCAAACAGCAAGCAATGCAGGTGTAGAGAGAGAGAGAGAGGACAATGATCAGAGAGGACAATGATGACCTAAAGTGATAGTTCATTCCAAAACTAAATTGACAGTCTTTTTATTTTATTTTATTTTTTTACCTCAAAGTTGTGTAATGAGTTCCCATCTCGTGCTCTGTTTTGTTTAGATCCAGTGATATAACTCAACCCCAAATGAATGGGTACGATCACTGACTCTAAATATCACTCTAACCATAAGTATGCTGAGTGTCTTTCTCCATGATATTCACCAGGTCCCGGGTGTGGCAGAGAATAGGCCGTCTGTCCTAAGGGGAGACTGCCTGAAGGTGGCCAAGTCTGAGGACAAGGTCCAACCCATCACAGTGTATACAGGCTACGTTCACAGAGTGGAGCTAGAAAGAGTCAAGCTGGGCTTCTCAAAGAGGTAAGAGAGAGAGACCCCGCATAATGTTACAATGCAATGGCCATCTGTAGGATACTTTCCAACTCCCTCCCTGCCTCTCAGGCTAGTGCAGAGCTTCATCAGTAACACGAGGTTTGACGTGGAGTTCACCATCAACCGTTTCCCCCTGAAGCTTCAGCACCGGGCGGTGGACCTGGCAGAGAAGCACCGGATGGACGAGGTGCTCTTCCCATCGGGCTCTGGAGTCCGGACTACCCCCATGCCCAAACTCAGGTCTGGATCCCCCCCTTCCAGCCAATAGCAAAGCACTCACACTGGCTTTGCTCTGTTGTTGTGGGTAGATGGTTGTGTCATTATACAACAGGAATAGAGACTGTTTCTTGTAACACTCATGTAATAGCAAGAACCGTTCAACTCCATTAGTATGGAATCACAAGCCAATTACGATGATGTATCTGCGGTAATTATAGTGTCGCTACACAAGTACGAGAGCAACGTCATCTAAAGTGTTACAATGACATTTCATACCAAATAACAAACTGTCGGTGTGTAGGAATGAATATCTCTCTCAGAGGAAGGTTACGGACAGAAGCGTTGGTGTGATTCCCATTTATATAATACAATTTTGTAAGAAGGAGTGTCGCAATGACATTTCAAAACGTAGATTGTGAATTGCTCCTCTCATATTTCTAATTTTGTTCCCTCCGGGCCTCTTGGTTTCATGTCAGTGACTAGACCTCATTAATGAGTTTGAAATCTAGACGGTCTGCCTTTTGTTAGCCTAAAAAGTCCCACGCTTATCACAAGATAGCAAGACATTTCCCCAGGAGGAGGAGTTTATTCAAATAAAGGATCCAACTGGCAGCTCTGGCTGTGTCAAGTTGGCGGGGCCCATATCTAGTTTCTACATCACATACCTTCTCGTAGTTTAGTGGCTCCATTTCTTCGGTTCAGTGTGTACTTGACATGCAAGAACATATTTTCCTATTCCGGATCAAACAGTTTGAGTGGAAACAGTTGATGACAGTAGATAAGCCTGGCATGTGATCTAAGTGATCGTTATCTCCTTCTGTCTCCAGCATCTTCTTTTTAAACATGTTTTTGATTGGAGATTACAGGTTCACACATATATGATATGACATTGTAGTAACAATGGTCCAATGTTTCCTCCACATTTCTCCAGTATGTTTAATCGTCAGCTGGAGAACAACCCGGAACAACATGCAGCCATCCAGCGCATCGTGTCTGGGGCCTCCAAGCCTGCTCCATACCTGGTGTTTGGCCCTCCAGGGACCGGCAAGACTATCACTCTAGTTGAAGCCATGAACCAGGTATAAACCCCCTCCATCACACAGAAATGAAGTATAACATATTGCATACATTTTCTATGATGTGTCTTAATATTTGATGTACCATTTCGTCTTCGCTCGCTTTGATGGGGCAGTGGAGCGCTCATATTCTATATACCATATGTAACATTACATGTAAATAGCATAACATAGCACTACATAAAAACAATAGAAACAATATGCCACCCCCCCCACAAACCTGTCTTAAACTCGGGAGTGCTGGAATTCATTCTGACTGTTGATCTTTCAATTGTGTAAATATTCCACAATAAATGATCAATTGCAAAACGAATGCATTTACTATGTTAAAATATGTCATAAGAAACCTCAGGACACTAAATGTAAATTGTAATAAGTCTGAAAATGTATTTATCGATCCAGAAGCGCATAGACTGTAAATACTCAAATAAGACAATAGTGTATTTTCTGACTGTAAGACAAGAGTTGCCTGCCCAGCTAATGGTCCATCCAAACTACACCTAAACTATATTGAAAAATGTTTGTACGTACAGGATAATAATAGATGTAGCCTAAAGAGAAAATTAAATTGACAATAGTCTGATGGGTCAAATCATCCTACAAAGGTCCATGTAGGCCAGAGGTTTTGATTTGCTATACCCTATTGGAAAGAGCAGATTGTAAGGTTTCTAATTAACCTGGTTTTGCCAATAAGCTCTCAAAATTGTGTGGATGGGCTCTTTTTCAAAACTATTTCCTAGAATTATCGTGACTCCACATGTTCTTCATGTGAGTACTGGCGACAATCAGCGATAGCCATTTGGAAAACATATTTATGTTTGATTCTTGTTATATTCTGTTATAATCTTACTGTAAAATATACACTGAATATACAAAACATTAAGAACACCTGCTCTTTCCATGATGTAGACTGACCAAGTGAATCCAGGTGAAAGCTATGATCCCTTATTGAGGGTGAATGGGCAAGACAAAACATGTAAGTGCCTTTGAACAGGGTATAGTAGTAGGTGCCAGGCGCATCGGTTTGTGTCAAGAACTGCAACGCTGCTTGGTTTTTCACACTCAACAGTTTCCCGTGTGTATCAAGAATGGTCCACCATCCAAAGGACATCCAGACAATTTGGCACACCTGTGGGAAACATTGGAGTCAAACTGGACCAGATGGAATGCTTTCGAACACCTTGTAGAGTCCATGCCCCGACAAATTGAGGCTGTTCTGAGGGCAAAAGGGGGGAGTGCAACTCAATATTAGGAAGGTGTTCCTAATGTTTGGTATACTCAGTGTTGACTGTGTGGTAGGGCAGGGAATTATAAGCATGTCATGTCTGCTACATGTAGATTTTTAAAGATTGGCGCTGGAGGGGAAGGCTGCCGTTTTACGGCCTCCTAACCAATTGTGCTATTTTGTGTTTTTTTTCTCGCATTGTTTGTAACTTATTTTGTACATACTGTTGATTCTACCGTCTCTTATGACCGAACAGAGCTTCTGGATATCAGAACAATGAACACTCACCTCGAACTGGACAAAGATTTTTTCTTTAATGAGTCTGATCAAAGGATATAATGTTGCTACCGGACAAGGCCCAAATCCCCATCATTCACATGAAGAAAATAAGGAAATACAGAGATTGCAGATCAGGGGGCCTTGTGAGAATTTGTCGATGAGTGTGCAACCTGCCTCTACCATCTGTTATATTGCCCAACGTGCAATCACTGGAGAATAAACTGGATGAGTTCCGTTCGAGACTATCCTACCAACGGGACATTAAAAACTGTAATATCTTTTGTTTCACCGAGTCGTGGCTAAACGACGACACGGATAATATACAGTTGGCTGGGATTTCCGTGCATCGGCAGGACAGAACGGCTACGTCCGGTAAGATGAGGGGTGGGGGTGGTCAGATGACACGGATGCTACGCTAAAGGACTGTTTTGCTAGCACAGACTGGAACATGTTCCTGGATTCATCCAATGGCATTGAGGAGTATACCACCTCAGTCACCGGCTTCATCAATAAGTGCATCGACGACGTCGTCCCCACAGTGACCATACGTAAATATCCCAAACAGAAGCCATTTATTACAGGCAAAATCTGCTCCAAGCTAAAGGCTAGAGCTGCCACTTTCAAGGAGCAGGACTAATCTGTACACTTACAAGAAATCCTGCTATGCCCTCAGACGAACCATCAAACAGGCAAAGCGTCTATACAGGAGTAAGATTGAGTCTTACTACACCGGCTCTGACACTTGTCGGATGTAGCAGGGCTTGAAAACTATTACGGACTACAAAGGGAAAGCCAGCTGCGAGCTGCCCAGTGACGCAAGCCTACCAGAAGGGCTAAATGCCTTTTATACTCGCATCGAGGCAAGCAACATTGAAGCATGCATGAGAGCATAAGCTGTTCTGGACGACTGTGTGATCATGCTCTCTGTAGCCTGTTTTTTTTACCTTTATTTATCTAGGCAAGTCAGTTAAGAACAGATTCTATTTACAATGACGGCCTGCTCCGGCCAAACCCGGACGATGCTGGGCCAATTGTGCGCCGACCTATGGGACTCACAATCATGGCCGGTTGTGATACAGCCTGGAATCAAACCAGGGTATCTGTAGTGACTCCTCAGGGCACTGAGATGGAGTGCCTTAGACCACAGCGCCACTTGGGAGCAAGACCTTTAAACAGGTCAACATTCACAAGGATGCGGGGCCAGAAGGACGTGTACTCAGAGCATGCGCGAGCCAACTGGCAAGTGTCTTCACTGTCGTTTTCAACATCTCCCTGACCAAGTCTGTAATACCTACATGTTTCAAGCAGACCACCATAGTCCCTGTGCCCAAGAAAGCGAAGGTAACCTGCCTAAATGACTACCGACCTGTATCACTCACGTCGGTAGCCATGGAGTGCTTTGAAAGGCTGGTCATGGCTCACATCAACACCATCATCACGGAAACCCTAGACCCACTCCAATTCGCATACCGCCCCACACATGACGCAATCTCAATCACACTCCACACTGCCCTTTCCCACCTGGACAAAAGGAACACCTATGTGAGAATGCTGTTCATTGACTACAGCTCAGCATTCAACACCATAATGCCCACAAAGCTCATGACTAAGCTAAGGACCCTGGGACTGAACACCTCCCTCTGCAACTAGATCCTGGACTTCCTGACGGCCGCCCCCAGGTGGTAAGGGTAGGCAACAACACATCGGCCACACTCATCCTCAACACCCTCAGGGGTGTGTGCTTAGTCCCCTCCTGAACTCCCTGTTCACCCACAACTGTGTGGCCAAGCACAACTCCAACACCATCATTAAGTTTGCTGATGACACAACGGTGGTAGACCTGATCACAGAAAACGGTGAGACAGCCTATAGGGAGGAGGTCAGACACCTGGCAGTGTGGTGCCAGGACAACAACCTCTCCTTCAACGTGAGCAAGACAAAGGAGATGATCATGGATTACAGGAAAAGCTGGGCCGAACACGCCCCCATTCACATCGACGTGGCTGGAGTGCAGCGAGTCGAAAGTTTCAAGTTCCTTGGTGTCCACATCACCAACAAACTATCATGGTCCAAAAACACCAAGAAAGTTGTGAAGAGGGCCCGACAATGCCTTTTCCCCCTTGGCATGGTTCCTCAGATCCTCAAAACGTTCTACAGCTGCACCATCGAGGGCATCCTGACCGGTTGCATAACCGCCTGGTATGGCAACTGCTCGGCATCCGACCGTAGTGTGTACGGCCCAGTACATCACTGGAGCCAAGGTTTCTGCCATCCAGGACCTACAGTGGGGACAAGAAGTATTTGATACACTGCCAATTTTGCAGGTTTTCCTACTTACAAAGCATGTAGAGGTCTGTAATTTTTATCATAGGTACACTTCAACTGTGAGAGACGGAATCTAAAACAAAAATCCAGAAAATCACATTGTATGATTTTTAAGTAATTAATTTGCATTTTATTGCATGACATAAGTATTTGATCACCTACCAACCAGTAAGAAGTCCGGCTCTCACATACCTGTTAGTTTTTCTTTAAGAAGCCCTCCTGTTCTCCACTCATTACCTGTATTAACTGCACCTGTTTGAACTCGTTACCTGTATAAAATACACCTGTCCACACACTCAATCAAACAGACTCCAACCTCTCCACAATGGCCAAGACCAGAGAGCTGTGTAAGGACATCAGGGATAAAATTGTAGACCTGCACAAGGCTGGGATGGGCTACAGGACAATAGGCAAGCAGCTTGGTGAGAAGGCAACAACTGTTGGCACAATTATTAGAAAATGGAAGAAGTTCAAGATGACGGTCAATCACCCTCGGTCTGGGGCTCCATGCAAGATCTCACCTCGTGGAGCATCAATGATCATGAGGAAGGTGAGGGATCAGCCCAGAACTACACGACAGGACCTGGTCAATGACCTGAAGAGAGCTGGGACCACAGTCTCAAAGAAAACCATTAGTAACACACTACGCCGTCATGGATTAAAATCCTGCAGCGCACGCAAGGTCCCCCTGCTCAAGCCAGCGCATGTCCAGGCCCGTCTGAAGTTTGCCAATGACCATCTGGATGATCCAGAGGAGGAATGGGAGAAGGTCATGTGGTCTGATGAGACAAAAATAGCTTTTTGGTCTAAACTCCACTTGCCGTGTTTGGAGGAAGAAGAAGGATGAGTACAACCCCAAGAACACCATCCCAACCGTGAAGCATGGAGGTGGAAACATCATTCTTCGGGGATGCTTTTCTGCAAAGGGGACAGGACGACTGCACCGTGTTCAGGGGAGGATGGATGGGGCCATGTATCGCGAGATCTTGGCCAACAACCTCCTTCCCTCAGTAAGAGCCTTGAAGATGGGTCGTGGCTGGATCTTCCAGCATGACAACGACCCAAAACACACAGCCAGGGCAACTAAGGAGTGGCTCCGTAAGAAGCATCTCAAGGTCCTGGAGTAACCTAGCCAGTCTCCAGACCTGAACCCAATAGAAAATCTTTGGAGGGAGCTGAAAGTCCGTATTGCCCAGCGACAGCCCCGAAACCTGAAGGATCTGGAGAAGGTCTGTATGGAGGAGTGGGCCAAAATCCCTGCTGCAGTGTGTGCAAACCTGGTCAAGAACTACAGGAAACGTATGATCTCTGTAATTGCAAACAAAGGTTTCTGTACCAAATATTAAGTTCTGCTTTTCTGATGTATCAAATACTTATGTCATGCAATAAAATGCAAATTAATTACTTAAAAATCATACAATGTGATTTTCTGGATTTTTGTTTTAGATTCCGTCTCTCACAGTTGAAGTGTACCTATGATAAAAAATTACAGACCTCTACATGCTTTGTAAGTTGGAAAACCTGAAAAATCGGCAGTGTATCAAATACTTCTTCTCCCCATTGTATTTAGGAAAAGTCAGGGACAAGTGGGTTCAAGTTTTTATTGAAATTACAAAGTTTGAAAACGGTCAGATTGACCATCTTGGCAGTTCTAGTGTTAAACGTTATGCCTGTGTTTTCAGCTGAACAGAGTGGATCCTCTGTGCCACATCCTGGCATGTGCCCCATCTAACAGTGCATCAGACCTGTTGTGTGAGAGGCTGCTGGGTCACATGGACCCTCACTGTGTCTACCGTCTCTACGCCAGCAGCAGACCCCTCAGCACTGTGCCCCAAAACCTCCTGGTGAGGTTCACACATATTACATGAGGTTGTAGGCCACTTGCATGGTGAAAAAAGGTTAAACAAATAAAATACATTGAGAATACAAGTCTCAACAGATTTTTAAACTCACTGACATTTCGCTGTGTGTCCTTTCCAATGACTCTCCCTCTCCTCGTTCTTCGGCGTTCCAGAAACATTGTAACTGGGACGCGAGCCAGGACAGCTTTGTGTTTCCCACAAAGGAGGTTTTGATGGGCTACAAGGTCATCATCACCACACTGGTGACAGCAGGACGGTACGGCTCATTTTTACAGTAGAAAGGCTGAATGGTTTTATACTGCTGTAAGAACCGATTTGCAGTGTGTAATTACTAAAGTTGTTACATTCTACTTACAGGTTATTACAGTTTTACACAAAATATATCCTTATTCCTGAGGAGGTCTCTGTTTAACCACTGTGTGTTGGTGTTCCTTTCCTAGGCTTGTGTCCGGCGGCATCCCAGTCGGTCACTTCACCCATGTGTTCATAGATGAGTCGGGTCAAGCAGTGGAGCCAGAGAGCATCATTGGGATCGCAGGTGAGATAGATAATACCAGGGGGGGGGGGGGTACTGCTCAATGTGTGAGCCCTATATTAGATTGTACACCATAGGCCTGGCTTGTGGTCAGTAGGGAACAACTCAGCAAAACGTTCTGTAACAGATAACGAAAATCTGTCATCGTATTGGATAAACTCCTCTTGCACCTCCTCTATTTCACTATATTTCAAAATGCTTCATCCAGTTTTGGCCCTAGTGAACATGACCATATTGTCTTGCTACTATCCAGTAGCCAATGGCTGTCTCTTGTATCCACAGGCCTGCTCCATCCAGAGGAGGGCCAGCTGGTATTGGCTGGAGACCCTCAGCAGCTAGGACCCATCTTACGATCCCCCCTGGCCCTGCAGTATGGAATGGGTAGGCTCTAATACGCAATCAATGAATCATACCCAATGACTATTGTCAATAAACAATCCCCATTTCTGTCATGTCTCATAGCTGGAATATCAGCAAGCTCCATGTACTATAAGCGGGGGGAAAGTAAGGCGGTGCGGTCTGGTGCGGCGTCCCAGCAAAATAAATAGTGGGGGTACGCCATACTGGTAAAACATGAGCCTATCACAATAATTAAAACAAAAGAAAACTAGGCTATTACGCCACTTTTTATCATTACTGCATGAAAAAGAAACTTGAAAACGGGTGAGAGAACCTACGCTCCAAAATGTGATGTCGTTCGACGAGAACACTGACATCCTGTCTAGGCAGAGATGAGTGGCCGATACCGAGACGCGCGCGGACAGCAGTGTACGCATAAATTCTGCCCTAATGACATTCGCCAAATGTCATTACACTTTTCTGTGTAACAGATGTCTCTTTCCATTCACCACTGTTTGGAGGCTGTAAATATGTTGCTAGTGGATGAACGTGCACGGGTAGCCTAGTAAAGGAGCCCTTTGAAGTGATTGTTTAACAGTCAGATTAAACCATTATGACTGGTTGTGTTTATGCCACAGTGAAAAGTAATACATTTTATAAGTTAAATGACAGATCTTTACGACTATGCCAACAGAAATCCTATTGAATTAATAGGGGTTCTATATGTCATTCTATGATTAGGCCCAGAATTTTTGGGGGGCACACACACAAGCTTGTGTGTATATCGAACGTCCCGTACTGGGAATAAATTAATTCTTCTTTCTCCCATGACTATAAGATCAACTTTTGTGTATCCCAGGGATTTCTTTGCTAGAGAGACTGATGAAAGACAACACACTGTATCAGAAGGATGGAGATTTTGGACACTTTGACAGTCGCTTTGTGACCAAGCTCCTTCGCAACTACAGGTAACAGCTCTGGGATTTCTTCCATCCTGTTCTTTCCAGTGTTGCTCTTTTGTAACATCGTTTGATTAGATAGTTCTGAGCTCATCTACCTTAACTATTTCCTTTCCCCTCTTCCTTTCTTCTCTTCTCTTCCTCCCCAGGTCCCACCCTGCTATTCTGAAGATCCCCAATGAGCTCTTCTATGAGAAGGAGCTGCAGGTGTTTGCAGACCAGTGGGATCGTGAAACCTACTGCAACTGGGAGCATCTGCCCAAGGAGGTGTGACAGTGTTGTTTTTGTACAGGTTCTGCTAGCACCATCTCTGATTCAAACGTTTTCTTCCATTTAGTGCCTACTGAACATTATTCTGATTTGAGGTTTGTTAGGTGTGTGAGTTAGTGTTGTTACAACTCTCCAGGGTCTCTTCTCCTCAGGCAGCTCAGTAATTATAATGTCAGTGCGTGCCTGTCTGTCTGTCTGTAGCAGGGCTGCTCTCCTTTGACCACAGAGCTATTCCTGAATCCCCATTAACATTAGTAGCAGCATATTTAAAAAAGCATCTCCCTCTTTCTCAAACATGCAGTAACAGGTCTATGTGGACTGCTGTTTCTCCTGATTTCTTAATGAATATTAAAAAAAATAAAAAAAATATGAGTGGCCATGTTGCAGAAAGCTGAATCTTAATCATGGGTTAAGTTGTGATTGTGTGGGTGGTGGAAATGTCTCCAGTATTGTTTGCATTCCTGTGGTCTTTCTGTGTAGGGGTTCCCAGTGATATTCCATGGAGTGTTGGGAAAGGATGAGAGAGAAGGCAACAGTCCGTCCTTCTTCAACGTGTCAGAGATTGAGGTCCTGGTGGACTACCTCACCAAGTTGATGAAGACCCAGGGCAAGAAGGGCCTGCCCAAACTATCCCCTAAAGACATTGGCATCATCGCTCCCTATAGGAAACAGGTGAGACGTCATCCATGGAGTTAAAGCACCCATCATTAACTATACCTGATGTGCAGGAGTTTTACCTAAGTTAATCTGCTGTTTTTAACAGGTTGAGAAAATCCAAAAAGCTCTGAATTTTGTCAAAGAGTTGAGTCAATGGAAGGACATCAAGGAGCTCAAGGTGAGTCCTGTGTTATACATCAGTCTTACAACCTGAGGCCTTTGTTTAGATGAGGCGTTAAAGGTGCAATATGCGGAAATTGCTCCTGGTTGCTAAAATTAAAATTGTTCACCTAATTTCAGTTTGTGACAAAACACATTGTACCATCTAATCCGCTGTGAAATATATTTTCAATAACCAAAAATATTGTATTTTCAGCAGTTTGAAGCTAAAACTAAACTTAAGAACGGGAAGCAAAGAAATAGTGCACATAGAACAGATCTACAGCTTCTTTGACTTTCTTTCAATGAGAAGGACATATCTATAACTTACATTTCTATGTGAATTTGGTCAGGTCAACCAAAAAGTTACATATTGAAGCTTTAAGTGTTGATGAAGCATGTTGTTGTTTCAGGTGGGTTCAGTGGAGGAGTTCCAGGGACAGGAGAGAAAGATCATCATGGTCTCTACCGTCCGCAGTAGCATCAACTACGTTAAGATGGACCAAGACTTTAACCTAGGCTTCCTCACTAACGAGAAGGTTCCCAGCACTTACCTTTTACTCACTCTTACTCTATATGATGTCTGTGTGTGCCCACATGTGTACGTTTTCTGCCCGCATGTGTACGTTGTGTATATGCATAAATAATAGTGTAATAGTGCATCATTATCATATTTCCCAGCATGCTCTATTGCAGGTTGATTTTTACAACATTTTGTTTCAATATTTATGTTTTTGCATGTATATTGACAGATTAATTAATCTTATGCTACTCAAATATAAATAACATACATTCTTCTCAACTAATCCAATATGTTAGTTGGACTAATTACACCCGTTACTGAAAAGGTCATTCCAGTTTAGATGCTTTCGGTAGTCTCATTTCTAAATGTTGGATATCCCCACTCTGGCTGGATTCCAATAGGAATGACACATTACTTTGCAAGCCAGCATAATGTGACTTGCAGGCCTGATGTGGCTTGTAAACCATGAATTTCAGGCCACTGTATCAGGGTAAAAACTAGGCCCTCAACATAAGGCCTTATGAAATATATGTATTGTCTTAAAGAATTCCATTTTAATGATAACATATTTTCTTAGGATCTTTGTGAATGCAACAGGAATGAAAATGGGTGAATGCAACAAATACAGTCATGGGTGGTAATTCTACAATTCACTCGAAAGGCAAGGCACTCTGGGAAATATGCAAATAATGCTTTACACTTAGCAATATGTTAATTTAACACTGAAAAGTGTGGACCCATATAGACACTGGACCAGTGTTAAATTTAACGCTCTGTGTTGATTTAACACTGGCAAATTTTCTGTGTACTAGACCCAAGAGAAAGTATTAGCTTTTCACCATGTCCTGCAGTGAAACACTAGGATTTAGAACGCCAGCTAACTGCAACTGTAAATCGCCATTTTTACATCACTGGCAGGAGAGGACATTTTGGAACTCCCTAAAATGGCTGAATTTATAGAGAGTAGCTCCGAGTCTGAGAATGAGTTCATGGTAGAGGATGAAATAACGTTACTTAGGGAGCCAATAAACCTACTGAAGCCGTTCATTTTTGAGCCGATCGTTGCCCCAGATCAGAGAGTTCGTTCTCGTAGCACTAATAACACAGACATGCCGCCTGAAACACCTCAACTAGAGGGCTCAGCGGGAAAACTCAATACCACAGACAGTTTACTGATTCCTACCAGTGAAGCGCTAGCGTCAGTTGTTACTATGGCAATTTAAAATGGCACTGTCCATTCTTTTGCTGAAATAAACCTTGTCGTCGATAAAAACAATAAATATAGAGAGATTTTTATGTTAAATGAACATGTTTAGTATTAGTGGATTGAATACATCTTTGCTTAGATTTACTTCCTAAGGTGTTTCCATTCCACTTTAAGTACAGTACCAGTCACGTTTTTTTCTTTATTTTTACTATTTTCTACATTGTAGAATAATATTGAAAACATCAAAACTATGAAATAACACATATGGAATCATGTAGTAACCAAAAAAGTGTTAAACAAATCAAAATATATTTTAGATTCTTCAAAGTAGCCACCTTTGCCTTGATGATAGCTTTGTACACTCTTTGCATTCTTTCAACCATCTTCACCTGGAATGCTTTTCCAACAGTCTTGAAGGAGTTCCCACACATGCTGAGCACATTTTGGCTGCTTTTCCTTCAATCTGCGGTTCAACTCATCCCAAACCATCTCAATTGGGTTGAGGTCGGGTGATTGTGGAGGCCAGGTCATCTGATGCAGCACTCCATCACTCCTCCTTGGTCAAAAAGCACTTACCCAGCCTGGAGGTGTGTTGAGTCATTGTCCTGTTGAGAAACAAATGATAGTCCCACTAAGCGCAAACCAGATGGGATGGCGTGTCACTGCAGAATGCTGGTGTAGCCATGCTGGTTAAGTGTGCCTTGAATTCTAAATAAATCACTGACAGTGTCACCCGCAAAGCACCATCACACCACCACCTCCATGCTTCACGGTGGGAACTACACATGCAGAGATCATCCGTTCTTCTACTCTGCATCTCACAAAGGCACGGCAGTTGGAACCAAAAATCTAAAATTTGGACTCATCAGACCAAAGGACTGTCACGTTCTGACCTTAGTTCCTTTTTTATGTCTTTTTTTTAGTTTGGTCAGGGCGTGAGTTGGGGTGGGCATTCTATGTTCTATATTCTATGTTTTGTTCTATGTGTTGTATTTCTGTGTTTGGCCTAGTATGGTTCCCAATCAGAGGCAGCTGTCAATCGTTGTCTCTGATTGAGAACCATACTTAGGTAGCCTGTTCCCACCTGTGTTTGTGGGTGGTTGTTTCCTGTTTTTGTGTTTGTGTCACCATTCAGGACTGTTTCGATTTTTGTTGTCATTCACTTTGTTATTTTTGTCTTTTTCCCGTGTTCAGTTAATAGATTTAACATGGACACTTACTACGCTGCATTTTGGTCCGATCCTTCATATTCCCCATCGGAAGAAGAAGAAAATCGTTACAAGGACAGATTTCCACCGGTCTAATGTCCATTGCTCGTGTTTCTTGGCTCAAGCAAGTCTCTTCTTATTGGTGTCCTTTTGTAGTGGTTTCTTTGCAGAAATTTGACCATGAAGGCCTGATTCACACAGTCTCCTCTGAACAGTTGATGTTGAGATGTGTCTGTTACTTGAACTCTGAAGCATTTATTTTGGCTGCAATTTCTGAGGGTGGTAATTAATGAACTTATGCTCTACAGCAGAGGTAACTCTGGGTCTTCCTTTCATGTGGCGGCCTTCATGAGAGCCAGTTTCATCATAGCACTTGATGGTTTATGCGACTGCTCTTTCAAAGTTCTTGAAATGTTCCGTATTTACTGACCTTCGTGTCTTAAAGTAACGATGGACTGTCGTTTCTCTTTGCTTATTTGAGCTGGTCTTGCCATAATATGGTCTTTTACCAAATAGGGCTATCTTATGTATACCACCCCTACATTGTCACAACACAACTGATTGGCTGACATAAAATCTCACATATGGAATCTCACATGTAAAATATATTTTGATGGTTACTACATGATTCCATATGTGTTATTTTGTAGTTTTGATGTTTTCCCTATTATTCTACAATGCAGAAAATAGTAAAAATAAAGAAAAACCCTGGAATGAGTAGGTGTGTCCAAACTTTTGACTGGTACTGTATGTCCCATCTTTCTGTGCAACTGTCAGCTGACCCCACCATGTCCTCTCTTCTCTACAGAGGTTCAATGTGGCCATGACCAGAGCCAAGGCCCTGCTAATAGTGGTGGGAAACCCTGTTATCCTCAACAAGGACCCAACTTGGGAGCGGTAAGACCTTTGTTCTCCCAAGGGCCGAGGAAAGTTAACGTGAGGAGAATGTTATCTATCCTCTGTAGAATGGAATGAATCCACTCTGACTACTGAGGATGACAATTAGTGTAGGAGGAATATGATTGGAATATAATAATTTAATCTGACTCCATAATCACGTGAATAAATGCAATAGGCCTTAAGCATCTCTGGCAAGTCCAGCAAGACAGCTAGTCTTGCATCACCTGTCCCATTAACTATAATTACACGTGTTTAAGATAACTGTTATGCAATTAACAATGTCCAGATACTATGAGCTAATTCTAGCAATCAAAGTTCCAGCATTGAGTCAAGCTTAGCGCAGAGATGTAAAGTTAGAACCCAAGCATAGGCTATGTGTAGTGTAAATAACATGTACCATTAGACCATTACATCAAAGAATAATTAAGGAAAATATTACTCTGAAATATGAGGACAACCGTACATATTGTGTGTCCTGTATAGTCATAAGGATTGGCGGATGTCCGGCCCCCGAGTAACCTCCCTTGAAACCTATCAGGGCCAGGGAGAGTTTAAGAGAGGTTTATGGTACACCCTAGACTCTCAGGCTCCGGTCGTGGGGGATGGGGAATGGAGTGTGCAGCTCAGGGTTGCGAGGTGCTGATGACGGTCACCAGCAAGGAATTCGTAACAATTACAGTTATGCAATAAGAATACAATTATCAAAGAGCACACACAAGAAGTCTTACATTTGAAAAAGATACACCATTATTAAGCATAACAAATACACCACTATGGCATACAAAGTATGACATTGTTTTACAATGACTCCCTGAACGAAGCAACTCTTTTTTTTGTCCTAACCAGGACAGAACTCCACTTCAATAACACCCATTGTTTCATTTCCATCACTCTGCTTTGCCAAAACAATTAAACAAAAGCATAACAATTCACACACATTCTCTAGTCTAATCAACACAATAATAGGAGCGCACAATCTGGGCTGCTCCCACTTTGAACTGACCGGCTCCTGGCCAACACTTTAACACAGCAACTCTGGGGGGAAAATTAATCCATAACATGTACAGTACAATAAGGAATATCAACATTCACAGCTCTTTATGAACTCTTGAAACAATTGAAACATGACAAATGAATTCACAGTAACATTCATTTTGTCAAGTTTCATCAGTCTTCACACCTCCGTCAGTAATCCCCAGGGCCCCGGAAAAAGCCAATGACGAAGGTGTTTCACTCCTGTGATATGCAAACATACGGCCATCGAAATCCGGACAATGCCATAAATTGTGATCGAATCATCACGCTGTGCTGGCGTCAGCAAGTCACCAGACACAAGGGCCACCCTCTCTCATTTCTTTCCCACTACACTCTTAGGAAAAAAAGGTGCTATCTAGAACCAAAAAGGGTTATTCCGCTGTCTCCATAGGAGAACCCTTTTTAGAGCTCCTTTTGGTTCCAGGTAGAACCCTTTTGGTTCCAGGCAGAACTCTTTTGGGTTCCATGTAGAACCCTTTCCACAGAGGGTTCTACATGGAACCCAAAATAGTTCTGCTTACACCAAAAATCAAATCAAATGTATTTATATAGCCCTTCGTACATCAGCTGATATCTCAAAGTGCTGTACAGACACCCAGCCTAAAACCCCAAACAGCAAGCAATGCAGGTGTAGAAGCACGGTGGCTAGGAAAAACTCGCTAGAAAGGCCAAAACCTAGGAAGAAAACTAGAGAGGAACCAGGCTATGTGGGGTGGCCAGTCCTCTTCTGGCTGTGCCAGGTGGAGATTATAACAGAACATGTTCAAAGTTCATAAATGACCAGCATGGTCAAATAATAATAATCACAGTAGTTGTCGAGGGTGCAGCAAGTCAGCACCTCAGGAGTAAATGTCAGTTGGCTTTTCATAGCCGATCATTAAGAGTATCTCTACCGCTCCTGCGGTCTCTAGAGAGTTGAAAACAGCAGGTCTGGGACAGGTAGCACGTCCGGTGAACAGGTCAGGGTTCCATAGCCGCAGGGAGAACAGTTGAAACTGGAGCAGCAGCACGGCCAAGTGGACTGGGGACAGCAAGGAGTCATCATGTCAGGTCGTCCTGAGGCATGGTCCTAGGGCTCAGGTCCTCCGAGAGAGAGAAAGAAAGAGAGAAAGAGAGAGAGAATTAGAGAGAGCATACTTAAATTCACACAGGACACCGGATAAGACAGGAGAAGCCCCCCGACACACAAACTACTGCAGCATAAATACTGGAGGCTGAGACAGGAGGGGTCAGGAGACACTGTGGACCCATCCGATGATACCCCCGGACAGGGCCAAACAGGAAGGATATAACCCCACCCACTTTGCCAAGGCACAGCCCCCACACCACTAGAGGGATATCTTCAACCACCAACTTACCATCCTGAGACAAGGCCGAGTATAGCCCACAAAGATCTCCGCCACGGCACAACCCAAGGGGGGGCGCCAACCCAGACAGGAAGATCACGTCAGTGACTCAACCCACTCAAGTGACGCACCCCTCCTAGGGACGGCATGAAAGAGCACCAGTAAGCCAGTGACTCAGCCCCTGTAATAGGGTTAGAGGCAGAGAATCCCAGTGGAGAGAGGGGAACCGGCCAGGCAGAGACAGCAAGGGCGGTTCGTTGCTCCAGAGCCTTTCCGTTCACCTTCACACTCCTGGGCCAGACTACACTCAAACATATGACCCACTGAAGAGATAAGTCTTCAGTAAAGACTTAAAGGTTGAGACCGAGTCTGCGTCTCTCACATGGGTAGGCAGACCATTCCATAAAAATGGAGATCTATAGGAGAAAGCCCTGCCTCCAGCTGTTTGCTTAGAAATTCTAGGGACAATTAGGAGGCCTGCGTCTTGTGACCGTAGCGTACGTGTAGGTATGTACGGCAGGACCAACTCGGAAAGATAGGTAGGAGCAAGCCCATGTTACGCTTTGTAGGTTAACAGTAAAACCTTGAAATCAGAAATCAGTGTAGGGAGGCTAGCACTGGAAAAAGGGATCTACTTTGCACCAAAAAGGGTTCTCCCATGGGGACAGCTGCAGAACCCTTTTGGAACCCTCTACCGCCACATACACATATTGGTGCTCTCTTCTCTTAAGTAGAATAAAGAACACAGGACAACTCCTCGTTATAGTTGCTATATGTATGGCTTAGTTGGTAGAGCACAGTGCTTTCAATGCCAGGATTGTGGGTTCGATTTCTGAGGCCACCCATACGTAAAATGTATGTACACATGACTGTAAGTGGGTTTGGATGATTTTGCTAGATTTTTTTAGCTCACTCAACACTGTCTGTGTGTTCAGGTTTATCAGCTATTGTGTGGAGGAGGAGGGGTACACTGGCTTCGACTTCACTGACGCTGAAGGAGAAGAAGATGTAGTAACACGACTGGCTTCCCTTAAAATCACGGTGGAGTGTTCCACAGGTCTGGCAAAGGAGAGTGACCTCTAGCAGTATGTCCATCCAGAGTGGAGGACTGAGCAGTAGCCTTCTGGACACCAGCAAAGCTGTGCAGGAGCTAGGGCTGTGGCGGTCATGACATTTTTTCAGCCGGTCTCATGGTAATTGACAGTTAATCAACATAAACATGTTTAGCATCTCCAGGCCTCCACTCATACAAGCCGCTGATGCACGCCTTTGGAACATCTACATTTTAAAAAAAAAAGTCAAATAAATCTATTTTAATATACACCATCACAATAAATCCATTATTTCTTTTAGGCAGGTCTAAAGAAACATTATATAAAGATAATTTGTTTTCAGAAGAACAGAATATGAGTTGAGAATATTTATTTATTTAACCTTTATTTAACCAGGAAGGGCTCATTGAGATTTGAAATCTATTTTTCGAGAGCGTCCTGGCCAAGATAGGCAGCACCAAGTCATTAGACAATTACAGACAGACAACATGAAAAACTGCAAGTAATCTAGTAAAAACCATAGAATTCACAAGAGTAAAATCATAAAACAGAAAATTAAAAACATTGACAGGTCAGGGAATCAGTCTCAAAATCCTTCATCGGTGATTTAAAAACACCAATCGTGACAAGTTCTTACAGTTTAAAAGTATTTTGTAAGGCGTTCCAAGCAGATGGCGCAGAGTACATAAAAGCCCTTTTACCAAATTCAGTTCGGAAATTTCTAACAGTTAGCAGGATAAAGTCCTGCGAACGAAGAGAGTACCCACCACATTTCTGAACAATAAAAATGCCCAAATAAAATGGTAGTAAACCCAAAATGGCTTTGTAAATAAAAGTTTACCAGTGACTGAGCCTACGAGTGACTAGAGAAGGCCAGCCAACCTTGGTATACAAAGTGCAGTGGTGCGTAAGGGTTTTGGAGTTGAAAATAAATCTCAATGCGCCATGGTAAAGGGTGTCAATTGATCTCAAACACTGAGTGGAAGCATTCGTATATAAAATATCCCCATAGTCTAGTAAAGGCATAAATGTAGCTGATACTAGCCTCCTGGCTTCAAAACAAAAACAGGCCTTATTCCTAAAATAAAATCCCAACTTCAGCTTCAATTTTTTTGTAAGTTGTTGAATATGCAATTTAAAAGAGAGTCCGTAATCAATTAAAATTCCAAGATATTTATATGAGGTTACACTCTCAATCTCATTGCCCTGACAGGTAGTAATAGGTGAAAGGTTCAGAGATCTATTTCTTGCTTTAGAAAGCACCATTAGTTTAGTTTTGTCAGTATTGAGGATAAGCTTCAATTGACACAAGGTATGTTGAACAGTATAAAAAGCAGTTTGCAAGTTCTGGAAAGCTTTTGTGCGAGACGAGGCACAATAATAAATAACAGTATCATCAACATAAAAGTGAAGTTGCGCATTTTTCAAATTTTTGTCTAAATTATTTATAGAAATAGTGAATAAGAGGGGACCAAGTACAGAGCCCTGGGGCACACCATTACAGACAGACAATTTAATATGACTATGTTATCTGGCTATAGGCTGTAGGCTTGTTAATTTAGTAGACAAGAAATGGTTTTAAGTCCCATTCCATTATTTTATATTATAGGATTTTATAGTAAGAAGAATATAATTGAACTTAGCTGAATAAAACAGAAAGGATATTTTTCCCATTTCGGAGCGAGTGCGCATATGAAGTGGCGATGTTGAGCGTTAAAGTGATCATTTGAACAGGTCCTATACAGTGCACTGGGAAATTATTCAGACCCCATGACTTATTCCACTTTTTGTTACATTATAGCCTTATTCTAAAATGGATGAAATTGTTTTTTTTCTCTCATCAATCTACACACAATACCCCATAATGACAAAGCATTGTTTTCAAATGTATTCAAAATAAACAACTGAATTATCACATTTACATAAGTATTCAGACCCTTTACTCAGTACTTTGTTGAAGCAGCGATTACAGCCTCGAGTCTTCTTGAGTATGATGCTATAAGCTTGGCACACCTGTATTTGGGGAGTTTCTCCCATTCTCTGCAGATTCTCTCAAGATCTGTCAGGTTGAATGGGGAGCGTCGCTGCACAGCTGTTTTCAGGTCTCTCCAGAGATGTTCGATTGGGTTTAAGTCCGGGCTCTGGCTGAGCCACACAAGGACATTCCGAGACTTGTCCCGAAGACTTGCCCACTCCTGTGTTGTCTTGGCTGTGTGCTTAGGATCATTGTCCCTTTGGAAGGTGAACTTTCGCCCCAGTCTGAGTTCCTGAGCGCTCTGGAGCAGGTTTTCATCAGGCGTCTCTCTGTACTTTGCTCCATTCATCTTTCCCTTGATCCTGACTAGTCTCCCAGTCCCTGCCGCTGAAAAACATCATGATGATGCCACCACCATGCTTCACTGTAGGGATGGTGCCAGGTTTCCTCCAGACGTGATACTTGACATGCAGGCCAAAGAGTTCAATCTTGGTTTCATCAGACCAGAGAATATTGTTTCTCACGGTCTGAGAGTTTTTAGGTACTTTTGGGCAAACTCCAAGCTGGCTGTCGGGTGCCTTTTACTGAGGAGTGGCATCTGTCCGGCCACTCTACCATAAAGGCCTGATTGGTGGAGTGCTGCAGAGATGGTTGTCCTTCTGGAAGGATCTCCCATTTCCTTAGAGGAACTCTGGAGCTTTGTCAGAGTGGCCATCGGGTTCTTGGTCGCCTCCCTGACCAAGGCCCTTCTCCCTCGATTGCTCAGTTTGGTCGGGCGGCCAGCTCTAGGAAGAGTCTTGGTGGTTCCAAACTTCTTCCATTTAAGAATGATGGACGCCACTGTGTTCTTGGGGACCTTCAATGCTGCAGACATTTTTTGGTACCTTTCCCCAGATCTGTGCCTTGACACAATCCTGTCTCGGAGCTCTAGTTGTAGAAACATCTCAACGATGATCAATGGAAACAGGATGCACCTGAGCTCAGTTTCGAGTCTCATAGCAAAGGGTCTAAATACTTATGTAAATATGTTGTTTCTGCTTTTTTTTGTAATACATTTGCAAAAATTTCTAAAAACCTGTCTTTGCATTATCATTATGGGGTATTGTGTGTAGATTGTTTAGGAAAAATAGTAATTTAATAAATTTTAGATTTATGTGGAATGTGGTCAAGGGGTCTCAATACTTTCCGAATGCACTGTGTGCTAGATTTAGAGTTATTTGGCAACTTTAGTTGTAAATGATACAAACCTTTGAATGTCTTACAAATCAAAACAAACCATGATGTGACGATGATTTGAAAAAGTCACAAAAAAAACTTGCTCTCTATTCCTTGCCTCTCATCAAGTGATCATATTTTCACAATTCACAATTTAATCCTGTCTTTACTAATATGTAAAATTTGTTTTGATTTAGAATGGCCATTTAACAAATGGGGAGGAACAGGGGCAGGGGAAAAAATACATGTCATCAGTATGCACTCGAATAGCGAATGGAGGCCGCTTTCCCACTAGTTCGTTTTTCAATCATGCTGGTAGGCTACTTCACATCAACCACTGTGAGGATGATGCAGCTTCTTGCTAAATGATAGGTTAATATTTTGCGCCAAACTCTGTATGCCATGGGCTCTCCAACCCTGTTCCTGCAGCTACCCAGTGCTTAATTTGGGAAACCAAGTGAAATCTGTTCGGGGACATTGATAGTAACATGTTTTCACAACAAAACATATTTCATGAAGTTCACCGCCCATCTCTCTGAGTGCTGGCGAAAGGAATGAAGGAGAGAGGAGATGGAAATGCACAGTGGTAAGATATATTCTGTAGCTAAAAGTAATGTCAGCCTATTAATTATGAAAATATAAATAACACCCTAGGCTATTCAAAATCAAATAAAAATGTACTATAATTGCAGGCTTAGCCATCATGCATAATCAATTAACCAACGGCATCACCTAGGCCTAAATGTTTTCCCCCAGACTCATGGATAGAACGTTTGGAGCGTAGCATAAGCAGTCCATCCAGTCCATCCAGTATGCATAATAATACAGTCCACACTCAAAGGTGATTACTTATAATTTATTTAATTTTGTAGTATAGGCTGCTAGACCAATTATGTACCAAATACATCTTAAATGCGTAAAATGCGGTAGGCTATGTATTGTATAACGGCACAATCATTATTTTCATTCCGTTTTTTTTTTCGGGCTTGGGCTCATAGGCCTATGCATAAACTCTAATATGCATATGGGGTTTTGAATGAATGATCAGCTTAGAAAGCGCTGTCCATTTCGGTGTGTTTGAAACAACATCCTCAACGACCATGTTTTCCACTTCAACCTGCTGTTTAACTTCTTTCTTCGAATTGATCATTCACGGTGAGGTGAGTTTTAAAAGCATAATACTGTTTTGATGTGATTTTTGAACACATTTGCATTGATGTCAGAGTGGTTAGAGGGACAATAGAGCCCTGAGTACCAGGCCATTAGTGACCTGATGGTTGTGAGCGAGTTGGGTACTACTAATGCATGTCCAGAGTGCATAAAAGGAGATTACTGTGACTCAACGGTCACATGAAATTCTACTGCGGTCATGACTCATGACTGCCAGTGGCGGTAATATGGTCACCGCAACAGCCCTTGGGAGCTACAAAATTATACCGGAGGTACTGTATGTCTCAAACTGACATTCCAGACATATTTTTGCTGCCTTTTGTGAACTTGATATCAAAATGAAGTATAGCAATCAATTGGCAACAACTATATTTTGGAAAGTTATGTCTCGATGGATGATTGAAATCCTTGCTCAGCAGAAACTGGATGAAATCTTCAGCCTGACAAGTTCACTGTTTTGTAATAGGAAATGGTCACTTGTCAGTGGGACAATGGAAACAAACACATTCCTACTACTTTAAAGGCAGTATCTCCTCAGAGCATATGATGGGAGTATATTTAATATTCAAAATACATATATTTTCTGCTTGTGGTAATGTATTTTTATACCTCCGTTGTATTTTCAGTATGCCGACAATTGAACCACTACATTTTAGATACAGTAGTATGATGACTATTGGATCAGTGTCACCTGGTCTAACATTCATGTTTCAGTCGCTCAGGAATCTGTAACCATGTACTGTAAGTTCATGTCTCACAACTACATCCCTAACTGAAGCAGGGGCTGCTAAACTGGAAAACAAGCGCTAAATGATTTTGGATTCGCACATAGCTTTCATCGTCTGTGTGTAAAATGTAACAACTGGAATAGGGAGGCAGTGTATAATCTCGTCTCAAAAATAGTTGATTAACATTGTTCGTGTTCACTTTAATCAAACATTCACTACATCACTTTCCGTTTAAGCATTATTACAATGAGCTTTCTTATACAAATCTGGATTGTTATTTTAGATACTTCCAGAAAGAGAAGTTAGACACTGAGCAGATCGAAGCTGTTCCCATAGTGGAGCAACTGCTGTAGAGACCATAGTTTCACTCATGCAGACACCGACATAAAAGACAAGATTAGGTTTAGTAGTAGTGTGATCTAGGTTTAGTAGCAGCGTACACAAAACAGCAGTCTACATGCTTATCTTGATATGTAGTTTGCCTTCTGCTTTGGGGTGGGGGTTGGTTTTAACATTATGCTATTATGCTGGACATATAGTCTTGCAAATGCCTTTATTTAGATGTCCCAGAATTCCTTGGCATTTAGGTTGGCGTAAATGTCTGAAATCTTAAAAGTTGCTGTCCTTTTCATGGGTTGGAGACATGGAAACACTGTTTAAACATACACCCATACAAAAAGGTAATATAGTAACAAAATGGCAAATGTCATAAGTTCCATTTTGTGTAGTCAAACATACTCCTGAAGGGACAAACTCATATTTCCTCTGAGCTTCACTCCTGAAGGGACAAACTCATATTTCCGCTGAGCTTCACTCCTGAACAGTCACAATATTGGGTGATACTGGGACACCGCTTATAACACCGCCCGGTTTCTGTCTGCTTGAACGTGAAGTCATTTTCCTACCACAGTAGAAGCTCTGTTAACATGGATGACTTGGCCAGCAGAGGGCTCTGTCAATCGAACCAGCTAATATTTTTCCGTTGGCATTGTGGAATACCTGTTATCGCTAGCATCACACACCAGGTCACATGCAACCCTTTAAACCCATCATGTGACATTGCTGATGGACATTTGGAAAGTTGAGCCCTGTTTGGTTGGACTGACCGGTTTATGGACACAGGCAGAAGAACGACAGACACAAACCAGGAGAAATAGGAACGCTGTGAAGAATCAGTAGAGAAAGGCTCATCGGGCTCCCGTTAGACAAATGGTCAACATCATAGGATACAAAAGAGTAAACTTAAATAGTCATTTCCACTTCCATGCAAGTGAAATGTCTAACCTAGTCCAAGCAATACAGAAAAGAGAGATCATGCATATTGGAGTTGTGTAATGTTGGAGCCATGATGGACACAAGTAAAAAGTTTAATGGAAATAGGTGGTTTAAAAAGCTAAAGACCGAAAGGAGCCAGGATACAGTATATTCCAGTGCTAGTCTCAGGCATGCTATAGCTCCAGTGGTGTTCCATTACGTAAATCAAGTCAAATGACAAACGGTAACAAAAACCACAGCCTAGGTTGACCAGTTACTTCAGCAACCCCGATGCATTTTATTGTTCTCAGCAGTGTAATATAAAAAAAAATGACAGAAGACATGAAATCATGTCCGAATGTTAAAGTAATTTCCAACTCAGTAGCACACCCTACAAACGTTACTTTTAACATAACACAGTGCAGAGCACGTCATTTTAGCTGTGCGACAGGTAGGGAGAGAGAATTGTTTGGGGACTTTCTTGGCAGCCAACAGAAGTATCTCTAAAAAAAAAAAAAATGTTTTCAGGTCTTGCCTTGTCAAATAGCACCAAACCAGTTCCTGAAAAATCAGGCATAGTACACTGGGAGTTTCCTTCCTCAAATGAAATACAATCAACCACCGAGCTGAAGAGATCTTATCTATGGATGATCAAATTCTAACTGGGGGTTTCAACCAGGTATGTTTAGGGGAACGCTGTGGCAAAGTGTACCTTGGAAAAATATTCAGTGAAATTCTTAATTTGTCAAGCATCATTTCCCCCTGACATTCTTTATGGCCGAGTGAGTGCTGAGCTTTGTGCAACATGACAGAGGTGTCAAAGTTGACTGGCTGTGGCATGTTGGCATTGAGCAACCGGTCCAGGCTCTCTGCTCAGCTCTCGGGGAGGGGAACGCTAAAGTCACACAGGTTACCAGGAAAGAGAAGGCACTGAAAAACACTCATGTGGCTCCTCAGAATGCTGCTTTAGAATGCAGTCAGACTGGAAATCTCCAGGCCAGTCAACCTTGACAGGATCTCAAGGCAGAATCCACCAGTCAGTCCCCCCATACCATATCCCTCATACCCCAGTAGCTCCAGCCTTGTGACAAATACATTGCCATTCTCATTCTAAAAAGAGGATTGTGTCAACTCATACAAACCTACTGTAGCTACTGTAGACCATGCTCCCCTAATCATCATGCAACACCTGTTTTAACTTGTCACATCCTGGTGTGGTGGTACTTTAAAGTCATGTTAGCATCTGTTTATGTGGGGATATTCAAGCTTCTCTGTACAGAACGACTGTGAGGAACAGCTGTTCAATCCAGACCTTATTTGAGGGGGCGGATGGACTTCTCTGCACACATATCTGTAGGGTCATGTTACAGTGCCATGAGGTGCTCTGACTACCAGTCCTTTACCAAGTGTGTGCGTGTGGGGGACTGATTTCAGACTATGTTATGCTATACGGACTAGCTGATGCTTTCTCCTTAGTAAAATTAACTCTGAAGTCGTTTCTTGCGGCTAGTTGTCGACAGCCCTCAAAGCCTAGGTTACATGCAGCAAAGCTCGGATTGCAATACAATACATACTGTGTATAATTAACGTGGGGAGGCCCTCCGCTCCCCTGATAGTGAGTTGCCCAACAGGTCAGGAGGAGCATTACTTGGTGGTATGCAATGACTTGAAAAATAACTAAAAACAAAAAGGCACTGGTTCTAAAGAGCAAAACCTCTCCCCTGGAAAGTAGACCCTCTTACCATAGAATCTATGCTAGCGGACAGGACGGGTTACAAATGAACAAGAGTTTAGGTGAGTCCTGATTCCAACAGTGTGCATGTTGACAACACAAGCTCAGGGGACCGACTCTACAGGCCCAGGGAAGGACAGCCAAATATGTTGCATACAAATACATGTGCATTTATTATCTTCTCAAAAGCGACAGGGAAAAGAAACGCTTGTGGGGAAAAAATTAGACGAAAGACAGTGTGCCCATTGCATGGAATAAGCATAACAAACAAAAACAATGCTGAGAAGTTTAAACACTAATTTATAACCTGTGTTACAGACCAGTCCTTTTCCTTGTTATTTTACGTTCAGCACTTTCGGCCACCAACCTCTTTAGCGTGAAATGAGATACAGTACAAAGATGCCATTTGGTAAAAGGTCAGTCCTGCGTATATATATATATATATGTTGTTGTTTTGTCAGTTGACGACTGAGGTCTTCTTCCTCCTCTTCCTCACAACAGCAGGCAGGCACCCCTCTTCTTGCGCTTGCGCACCTGCAGTGCCGCCCTGGTGGCCATCTCAAAAACCTCCCTCACGCCATCCTTTGTCTTGGCTGAACACTCCAGGTAGCCAAAGGCACTGATACGGTTAGCCATGTCCCGGCCCTCCTCTGGCTTCACTGGCTCCTACAGGGTAAACAGACAGGGTGTTAAAACTGGTGTGGCCATGAATGTACGTACACACACACACAGCCTAAGCAGTGTGAATTTACCAACAGCATTCATGGGACACTTGACTATAATACCATCAAGTCTATAAAAACACAATGTAAAATGTATTTATCCTAGTACATGTAGCCTACTGTGTGTAGGTTGTATCACCTCCCCCCTGCTCTATATTTATGCTTGACCACAGAACACATCAATCCTGGGAAATAGCATGACTCCACTGCCTGGGTACAACATAGCCACCACCAATGTTACTTTTAACATCACGCTAAAACACTTAAAAGTGATGACTTGTGGGGATCGTAATCCTTTCTCACACCCTCTTTGTTACAGTTCCTGCTCTCGGTGAGAGAAAGAAACGGATGACAGAGTCAGAGGGCTTTGTAACCCCCCCCACCCCCATTATCATCAGCAACTGGACCTGGAGACTAGTACCACACAGACAGTAGGCCTACACAGAGACACACACAGACAGAGAGCATGCCGTCATGCAGCGTACTGTCTGCTGTCCATTAGAACCCGCATTGAGAAGAGGAAAAGACTTCAGACTAAACAAACAAGCTAATCAGTGACTTCTAGGAGCAGTTGCTCCTCCCCCATGCCATGACAGGCAGAGCAACATCAGGCCCAGCCATTTCAGACCTGTCGAACTACATGTTTTTCTAAGAAAGCAAGGGATGCCAGTGACTCAAGAGTCAAAACAGCCTTTCCCTGAAAAGTTTTCCACAGTCTAGTCAGTGATGACATTGGTCACTCAACCACCATCTTAGTTTGGCTGGTTATCAAGCCTCACGTATCCTGAAACAATGACTCAATTCAAAGGGGAATGCTAATATCCTTTGACAAATTGTCATCTTAAATGTTCTCCCTTCCAGAGGCCTAGTTGAGGACACCAGCCACATATATCTATCCAACACTTTTTAGATGTGTACGGTTAGACAGACTACTTTATCCAACCCTTTCAGATGTATAGCAGTACCTAGGGGTCTGTTTGAGGGTTTTGTGCAGTACACTCAGTATGGAACTATGGTACGGTACCTGCTTCATCTTGGCCAGCTCCCTCCGTGTGTGTTCGTCATTCCTCAGGTCCTTCTTGTTGCCCACCAGGATGATTGGAACGTTGGGGCAGAAGTGCTTCACCTCAGGGGTCCACTTCTCTGGGATGTTTTCTACCAGAGGAAGAAGGAACAAGAAGCAAGTAGATAAGTAGAGCCCCACCCGCATTTTTAGCAATTTTTTTTTTTAACATTTGGGGGCTTGCCTGTTTTGCAGGTTAATTTGGCATTAATATGTGTAACATCAGTTTGCAAACAATGTAAATATATAAACTCAGCAAAAAAAGAAACGTCCTTTTTCAGGACCCTGTCTTTCAAAGATAATTCATAAAAATCCAAATAACTTCACAGATCTTCAATGTAAAGGGTTTAAACGCCGTTTCCCATGCTTGTTCAACGAACCATAAACATGCACCTGTGGAACGGTAGTTAAGACATTAACAGCTTCCAGACGGTAGGCAATTAAGGTCACAGTTATGAAAACTTAGGGCACAAAAGAGGCCTTTCTACTGACTGGAAAAACACCAAAAGAAAGATGCCCGGGGTCCCTGCTCATCTGCGTGAACGTGCCTTAGGCATGCTGCAAGGAGGCATGAGGACTGCAGATGTGGCCAAGGCAATAAATTGCAATGTCCGTACTGTGAGACGCCTAAGACAGCGCTACAGGGAGACAGGACAGACAGCTGATTGTCCACGCAGTGGCAGACCACGTGTAACAACGGCACAGGATCAGTACATCCGAACATCACACCTGCGGGACAGGTACAGGATGGCAACAACTGCCCGAGTTACACCAGGAACGCACAATCCCTCCATCAGTGCTCAGACTGTCCGCAGTAGGCTGAGAGGCTGGACTGAGGGCTTGTAGGCCTGTTGTAAGGTAGGTCCTCACCAGGCATCACCGGCAACAACGTCACCTATGGGCACAAACCCACCGTCGCTGGACCAGACAGGACTGGCAAAAAGTGCTCTTCACTGACGAGTTGCGGTTGTGTCTCACCAAGGGTGATGGTCGGATTCGCGTTTATCGTCGAAGGAATGAGCGTTACACCGAGGCATGTACTCTGGGGCGGGATCGATTTGGAGGTGGAGGGTCCGTCATGGTCTGGAGCGGTGTCTCACAGCATCATCGGACTGAGCATGTTGTCATTGTAGGCAATAACGCTGTGCGTTACAGAGAAGACATCCTCCTCCCTCATGTGGTACCCTTCCTGCAGGCTCATCCTTACATGACCCTCCAGAATGACAATGCCACCAGCCATACTGCTTATTCTGTGCGTGATTTCCTGCAAGACAGGAATGTCAGTGTTCTGCCATGGCCAGCGAAGAGCCCAGATCTCAATCCCATTGAGCACATCTGGGACCTGTTGGATCGGAGGGTGAGGGCTAGGGCCATTCCCCCCAGAAATGTCCGGGAACTTGCAGGTGCCTTGGAAGAGCGCAGTAACATCTCACAGCAAGAACTGGCAAATCTGGTGCAGTCCATGAGGAGGAGATGCACTGCAGTACTTAATGCAGCTGGTGGCCACACCAGATACTGACTGTTACTTTTGATTTTGACCCCCCCTTTGTTCAGGGACACATTATTCAATTTATGTTAGTCACATGTCAGTGGAACTTGTTCAGTTTGTCGCAGTTTTTGAATCTTATGTTCATACAAATATTTACACATGTTAAGTTTGCTGAAAATAAACGCAGTTAAAAGTGAGAGGAGGTTTCTTTTTTTGCTGAGTTTATATCATTGAGTTAATAAAGCCGCATACAAACATGGTCTCTTTTGTTTTCTTGAGTAAGGCAGCTCCAAAATGCAGGTGTTTCAGCCTAACTCGGTGCTTTCTGTGGTGGGGCAAGCTAGCAGAAAATACGGAGCGTTGCGCCGTGATTGGCTCGGTTTTCTGTCACTCATTGGGACACTACGTCATGGCGGAGTCCAAGGGGAGACCTCAAATTCTATCCCTTTCTGTGCTGACATAGTTACATTAGAAGTGCCCATCCAAGAAGGCTCAAGGTCATTGGCCACAGATAAAATTACATCAAATCACATATGTACAGTAGCTTTGATTGGACTTATGTCAATGTCATACTTTCAAAATCCTAGCTAGCAGTCATCATGAATCAAATCAATAGGCAAATCCTTTTCATATGAAGAGAAATAATAAATAACGTATCGGTGCTCATCGGCCATTACACAGCAAGATGGAAATAGCAAATTCAACAATGAGTGGTTTGGAAGGAAGTGAGCACAGCACAAGTTGAGTCCAAAAATGTATTGTATGCTGCTGCATAAATTATGTAATTTTCCAGGGAGATATGTATACTGTAGTTATAAAAGTAATACTAAGTGTATGTTGTGTAGTAAGCTGTTAGTAGTCCATGTGCCTCACGCTAATCATTTGGTCCCTTTTCCCCCTCTTAATTTCACCAACTGTTCTGACTTGGTGGTGCGCATGTAGCCTAGAGACTGTTTTAGAGAAAAGTAATCATTGAATATTGTAAGAGCTTTCATTGTCTGCTTATGCATTTTTTAAAAGGCTTTAAATGAGGCTGAATTAACTGTTTTGCTGCCCGACGAGGCTCTGCTGATAGCCAGGTGTAGCGGTGGTAACAGTTTGTGGGCACCGTTTGTCACTGTTATAGTGTAAGTTTTGTAGAGTTTTGTGTTGTGTAGTGGCTTTGCTGGCATGCATACATTTTATAGTCCCACTAAGATTTACATGCTAAAATCACCACTGCTTATGGGACACTGACTGGAGAAAGAGCTCAGCAGACATGTTCTTACACAGAGTTCATATTAAGTCCATGCAGATCATTTATCCCACATGACACCCTATACAGTGCATTCTGAAAGTATTCAGACCCCTTCACTTTTTCCACATTTTGTTGTTACAGCCTTATTCTAATGGAATAAATTAATTGTTTTCCTCAAATCTACACACAATACCCCATACTGACAAAGCAAAAACAAGTTTAGAAATGTTTGTACATTTATTAAAAATAAAAAAGCAGAAATACCTTATTTACATAAGTACTCAGACCCTTTGCTATGAGATGTGAAATTGAGCATCGTGTTTCCATTGATCATCCTTGAGATGTTTCTACAACTTGGAGTCCACCTGTGGTAAATTTAATTGATTGGACAGGATTTGGAAACGCACACACCTGTCTATATAAAAAGGTCCCACAGTTGACAGTGCATGTCAGAGCAAAAACCAAGCCACGAGGTTAAAGGAATTGTCCGTAGAGCTCCGAGACAGGATTGTGTCGAGGCACAGATCTGGGAAAGGGTACCAAAAAATGTTTGCAACATTTAAGGTCCTCAAGAACACAGTGGCCTCCATCATTCTTAAATGGAAGTAGTCTGGAACCACCAAGACTCTTCCTAGAGCTGTACGCCCGGCCAAACTGAGCAATCGGGTGAGAAGGGCATTGGTCAGGGAGGTGACCAAGAACCTAATGGTCACTCTGACAGAGCTCTAGAGTTCCTCTGTGGAGATGGTAGAACCTTCCAGAAGGACAACCATCTCTGCAGCACTCCACCAATCAGGCCTTTATGGTAGAGTGGCCTGACAGAAGCCACTCCTCAGTAAAAGGCACGACAGCCCGTTTGAAGTTTGCCAAAAGTCACCCAAAAGACTCAGACCATGAGAAACAAGATTCTCTGATTTGATAAAACCAAGATTGAACTCTTTGGCCTGAATACCAAGCGTCAATCTGGAGGAAACCAGGCACCGCTCATCACCTAGACAATACCATCCCTGTGGTGAAGCATGGTGGTGGCAGCATCATCATGCTGTGGGGATGTTTTTCAGCGGCAGGGATTGGGAGACTAGTCAAGATTGAGGGAAAGATGAACGGAGCGAAGTACAGAGAGATCCTTGATGGAAACCTGTTCCAGAGTGCTAAGGACCTCAGACTGGGGCGAAGGTTCTCCTTCCAACAGGACAACGACCCTAAGCACACAGCCAAGACAACACAGGAGTGGCTTCGGGACAAGTCTCTGAATGTCCTTGAGTGGCCCATCCAGAGTCCGGACTTGAACCCGATCGAACATCTCTGGAGAGACCTGAAAACATCTGTGCAGCAACGCTCCCCATCCAACCTGACAGATCTTGAGAGAATCTGCAGAGAAGAATGGGAGAAACTCTCCAAATACAGGTGTGCCAAGCTTGTAGTGTCATACCCAATAAGACTAGAGGCTGTTATCACTGCCAAAGGTTCTTCAACAAAGTACTGAGTAAAGGGTCTGAATACTTATCCAAATGTAAAAATAAAAAAATCCCAGGTTTTGCTTTGTCATTATGGGGTATTGTGTGAAGATTGATGAGGGGAAAAAACGATTTAATCCATTTTAGAATAAGGCTATAACATAACAAAATGTGGAAAAAGGTGAAGGGGTACTTTCCAAATCCACTGTATAAAACTGATAAACACACGGTCACAGTCACTTCCAGTTGAGCAAACACATTTAGCATGCTAGATACTGTGCTAGTTTCAAAACACATTAAAACGACATAGCCAGCTGTTAGACAAGTGCAGTTGGCTGTTGGAAATCAAAACATCAGAGAAATCAGCAACTGAGTGTCCCCGGACTAGAAATAAGCTTTTCTTCTGGTAATTTACCTAAACTGTCGGGGCTGTCGATAGAGAAGCACATGAGGATGACATCTGTGTCGGGGTAGGAGAGAGGCCTCAACCTGTCGTAGTCCTCCTGGCCGGCTGTATCCCACAGCGCCAGCTCCACCTAAAACACGCCACAGAAGAAGAGAAGAGGAAGGGTCAGGACTTCGCAGATAGTCAAAATGGCTGCTCTTAAAAATAAAAAAAGGCTAAATCTTTCTGAAGCAAATTTCTCTCAGAACCTGAGTCCTATTTTTTTTATATGATGTTGAGCAATAGATGCTGGGAGAGATGCATGTGCAGATGAGCAAAAAGAAACACAAAGCTAAATAAAAACACTTAACCATCCTTGGTCACTAAATAATGGTGATACCGTTTTTAGTTACCAAAGTCAGGAGCACCATGACTGGGCTGGGCAGTGTCGGGCCAAAAGCAGTGGAGCAAAGTGCTGGCACAAGATTCCCGGAGCTGTAATTTTGTTTACACCATGTTCTCATAGGTCAATGTAAAACACCATCAAAACAATCAAGCAAAACAAAGCATTCCAACTGGAAACAGTCATGCCTTAGAAACACCTAATGATGACTAATATGAGTCCGAGCAGTGTTTCAGTTTCACTGTTCCTCACAGAAAAGCTGCTTCCCAAATGGCACCCTGTTCCCTATATAGTTCACATTGGGTCCTGGCCAAAAGTAGTGGGAATAGTGTGTCATTTGGGATGCAGAAATCCTGCACCTCTGAGAAATCTCTCAAGTGATGCAGCAGGAATTTGGAGTAAGATTTGCATGTTTGACACACTCTAGGTGTGAAGTCGTAGCAGTTTAACGTCTTTGGCGGCCGTGAAACTAGCAGTGATAACCATGATGATGAACAATACTATTAGAAGTGGTTTCGTCATAGCTCTGGCCTTGGGGAGAGAGAGAAAGCAGTGCAGCAGCTAACGACTGGCCATTTGTCTCATTCCATGGGCAGGTTTTCACAGGGATGCAGAGAGGAGGCATGGCGGCTTTATCCCATCACACCACTGATTAATTCCATTAGGGAAATCAGGTGATTAAGGAGAATCAAACCAGATACCTTCTGTTCCTCAGGGGAGTAGACCAGAGCAACTACATTAGTCTGCTGGATTCTACAACTGAATCATAATATTCTGCCACAACTTGCTCTTTCACTGTATACATGATTTAAGCACTATTTGGAGAGAGAAAAAGGGGGAAAAAGTCCAATGTCTTTGAGAGGAGGAGCCTGTCCTTCATACATCTAGTTAAAAGGATAGTAACATAACTTTGAAAGTAGATCAATGTATGACTACAGTACACACATTATTCAACCATCCCAAAATAGCAGCTATGGCAGAGGTTTGTAGGGCGGGTGGGAGAGGGAGGCTACATACTCCTGGCATGAGCAATGGGGTTAGGAGCCATATCCCCTCTGGACACACTGACTGACTGCACAGCACAAGGTTTTGGGAAGAAAAGGGAAGACAAAAAAAGGGCTATATTTAGAACTGGGGCCGGCCCCGCCCACTGAAGGTGAGAGAAAGAGATTACCATTCTCCCTGAAGGAAAATAAGATTTAAAATGTGGACTGTGGCGACTATATACTGAGAACACTGATCTTATCCACACCAAATTAAAGTGGGGTAATTCTGGGGGCGCAGTCCCCTGGGAGAGCTAAGCTGAATGGGGGGCTGGGAGGTGGCATGATCCATCATGCACAACAAGCACACTTGGATCCCTGACTGTGTATTTCCTGTACAGAAGACAACAGTACATCAACCCCTCCCCCACCTGCCTGTAGCTCCCCCAGAGCAGGAAATGAGAGCCGTTTATCGGGCTGAGGGGCTATCTTCAGGGGGTGGGGGATTGCCAGTGGACATCCATGTTCCCAGTCGGTGCAGGAAGCCCAGGAGTACAGTCATTTCCTGTTTTGCCAGGCTGTGATCCTGTGCTGGTCAGTACAGGAGAACAAAGCCCATTGACATTACATCCCATCTGCTGTGGAGGGGCCCTGGCCTCCAGAACACAGCTAGGCTACACCCCATGACCAAGAGCCCCGCGTCACTCCATAACAAGACCGTTTGTTAACCAAAGCCTTATGATATAGGTTTACTGTGTGGGTTGGCTGTTTGGTTCATGTGTATGAAGACTTTACACTTAAGTATGGATCATTTCTGTATTTAAAAAAAAATGTATTTCCTGGATGGTAGTCTACACACCTGTTTGCCATCAACCTCGATGTCAGCGATGTAGTTCTCGAACACTGTGGGCACGTAGACCTCGGGGAACTGGTCTTTACTGAAGACGATGAGAAGACAAGTCTTTCCACAGGCTCCATCCCCCACGATCACTAGCTTCTTCCTAATGGCTGCCATTACTGTGGAGAAAAACAGGGAACACTTTACAGTCACGTCACTGGATTTTCAAAAAAAACTTTGACAACCCTAATAACCGTTGGGTTGTAAAAAGTCAGAATATACTCAGCGAGAGAATAGAGCCGGGAAACCCGTGAGGGAATAAGAGTGTGATAAGGAAGCAAGATGTAGCTAGCAAGATGTAGCTAGGCTTAGTTCTGTTCTACCCCCGAAACAAAGTTAGTTTATTTATTTTTTACAAACATTTGGACAACTGACACCATGACATCCCATGTCTAGAAGGAGGCTGTTTGATCTCCAGGTGGGGGGGAGGGGGGAGAGCGAGAGATGAGGCAAGCTGGGACAGGGAGGAATGCTGTGTTCCATCAGCCCATTCTCTGACTCCACCCTTCTTGCTTCCTACTATGGTCGGTCAGTGGAAAGGCAGGCAGCACGCGGAAAGGCATCCGGGAAACTGGAAGTGCTACTCCAGCTGTTTCCTTAAACTATTACAAACAATATTGTTTCTTCTCTGTCCCTCTTAAATTGCCTGGTTACCTACATTTCATCAGTAGGGTATAGAGTAACTTTTGAAAATGTGGTATTTTTATTTATAATGTGATTTTCCTGTATAGGATTTTCCTGAATAACTCAGACAAAGAGTGAGAGAGCGATGCCCTGCCGCTGACCAGATCCCAGTGCTGTGTGGGATAAACGTCCTTGATAAACGAGGCTTCTGTAGCTGCCTGAGGAAAGCAGAGCAGCTATGCATAGTCATTTGGCTGCCTCCTCTGCTTCTACCCTGACGGCTTGGCTGACAAAGCCCCTTTACCGAAAGCAGAGAAAGTATTGGACATACATCATATTGCTGCCTTCTAGCAAAACAATTCTATTCTCCTCCCGTGTTCTCTCCTGCTTGGCTGTCAGGAAACCAAGTCTAATTCACACGACACCAGATGCCGCTGAGTAGAGACAAGATTCAGACAAGCAAGAAATATGTCTAGATAATGGGGGGGGGGGGGGAAGCATAAAATAGATTTAATCTAATGACTGACTTGTATTAAGGTACAGAGGTTTCCCACCCCACACTGACAGCTCTGTGAACCACAGATTAACTCCCAAGGCAGATACTAAACCGGGCTGGACAGGAGAAGGACCAAAACGCTGGATGGGCCTGAGACTGAGGCCGAGCAAGTGGGAGAGGAGGCAAGAGCACCAAGCCAGGCTCCCGAAGCTCACCCTGTGAAACAAAACAATCCACTTCCTGTGCTGGGCTACTGTGGTGGGGAGGGGGGCTGGGCCCTTGGCTGCTGCCCTATTTGTACAGGCCTCCATGGAGTCGAGCAGAGGAGAGTGCTGCCAAAGACTAAACACACACACACAAAACCCTCCTCTTTGCACACCACTAATGATAAGACAGTGACTGCATGCATGGGCCCTTAGTGTCCAGGAATCACTAACAGCCATTAAGGAACATCTTGTATTGAAAAAAGGTTATAATTCTTATATTTCTATGTAGACAACATCCATTATAAACACACACACCACACCTTTTTAAATGGCAGGCGTATGATGTTGCTGACAATTAGTGTTAAACACAATGCACTGGATCAGTAACACGGTAGAACGAAGACTAGCCACTGTACTCTCCCTTTTCTATTCCGTCATCAAATTCAGACAATTACCCAACAAGTTATTGCGACAGCCACCAATTTAATACAGCAGAGGCATCTGCAGAATGTGACAGAGGGATAAGCCATCAATCCTGTCGTACTCATCCCACTTTCCACTAGGGGTAATGACCCACAAACTCATTTACTAAAAAAAGAAATGAGCTTGATCCTCCTCTCCTGAGGCAAAATGGAGTGAAGTATGCCAAAATAGTCTCTCAGTTGAGGAAGTTACAGTTCCTCCCTGAAATCACTGCACTAGACATCCAGAGAATGAGTCACATGACGGGTCACTATTAACTATAGACTAACCTAAAACGCAACATGTCGGCACCATGTTTAATGAGCTGAAAATAAGACCCCAGAAGTGTTCCATATGCACAAAAAGCACATTTCTCTCAAATGTTTTGAACAAATGTTTTTACATTCCCGTTAGTGAGCATTTCTCCTTCTCCTCCAAGATAATCAATCCACCTGACTGAGGTGTGGCATATCAAGAAACTGATTAAACAGCACCTTGTGCTGGGACAATAAAAGGCCACTAAAATGTGCAGTTGTCACACAACACAATGTCACAGATGTCTCAAGTTGAGGGAGTGTGCAATTGGTATGATGACAGCAGGAATGTCCAACAGAGGTGCTGCCAGAGAATGTAATGTTCATTTCTCTACAATAAGCCATCACCAACGTTGTTTTAGAGAATTTGGCCGTATGTCCAACCGGCCTCACAACCGCAGACCACGTATAACCACGCCAGCCCAGGACCTCCACATCTGGCTTCTTCACCTGCAGGATCATCTGAGACCAGCCACCCTGACAGTTGATGAAACTGAGGAGTATTTCTGTTTGCAATAAATCCATTTTGTGGGGGAAAAACTCATTCGGATTGGCTGGGCCTGGCTTCCCAGTAGATTAGGGCCTAATGAATTTCATTTCAATTGAATGATTTCCTCATATGAACTGTATCTGAGTAAAATTGTAGAAATTGTTGAGTTATATACAGTGGGGCAAAAAAGTATTTAGTCAGCCACCAATTGTGCAAGTTCTCCCACTTAAAAAGATGAGAGAGGCCTGTAATTTTCATCAGAGGTACACTTCAACTATGACAGACAAAATGAGAAAGAAAAATCCAGAAAATCACATTGTAGGATTTTTACTGAATTTATTTGCAAATTATGGTGGAAAATAAGTATTTGGTCACCTACAAACAAGCAAGATTTCTGGCTCTCAGACCTGTAACTTCTTCTTTAAGATGCTCCTCCTTCCTCCACTCGTTACCTGTATTAATGGCACCTGTTTGAACTTGTTATCAGTATAAAAGACACCTGTCCACAATCTCAAACAGTCACACTCCAAACTCCACTATGACCAAGACCAAAGAGCTGTCAAAGGACACCAGAAACAAAATTGTAGACCTGCACCAGGCTGGGAAGACTGAATCTGCAATAGGTAAGCAGCTTGGTTTGAAGAAATCAACTGTGGGAGCAATTATTAGGAAATGGAAGACATACAAGACCACTGATAATCTCCCTCGATCTGGGGCTCCACGCAAGATCTCACCCCGTGGGGTCAAAATGATCACAAGAACGGTGAGCAAAAATCCCAGAACCACATGGGGGGACCTAGTGAATGAACTGCAGAGAGCTGGGACCAAAGTAACAAAGCCTACCATCAGTAACACACTACGCCGCCAGGGACTCAAATCCTGCAGTGCCAGACGTGTCCCCCTGCTTAAGCCAGTACATGTCCAGGCCCGTCTGAAGTTTGCTAGAGAGCATTTGGATGATCCAGAAGAAGATTGGGAGAATGTCATATGGTCAGATGAAACCAAAATATAACTTTTTGGTAAAAACTCAACTCGTCGTGTTTGGAGGACAAAGAATGCTGAGTTGCATCCAAAGAACACCATACCTACTGTGAAGCATGGGGGTGGAAACATCATGCTTTGGGGCTGTTTTTCTGCAAAGGGACCAGGACGACTGATCTGTGTAAAGGAAAGAATGAATGGGGCCATGTATCGTGAGATTTTGAGTGAAAACCTCCTTCCATCAGCAAGGGCATTGAAGATGAAATGTGGCTGGGTCTTTCAGCATGACAATGATCCCAAACACACCGTCCGGGCAAAGAAGGAGTGGCTTCGTAAGAAGCATTTCAAGGTCCTGGAGTGGCCTAGCCAGTCTCCAGATCTCAACCCCATAGAAAATCTTTGGAGGGAGTTGAAAGTCCGTGTTGCCCAGCAACAGCCCCAAAACATCACTGCTCTAGAGGAGATCTGCATGGAGGAATGGGCCAAAATACCAGCAACAGTGTGTGAAAACCTTGTGAAGACTTACAGAAAACGTTTGACCTCTGTCATTGCCAACAAAGGGTATATAACAAAGTATTGAGATAAACTTTTGTTATTGACCAAATACTTATTTTCCACCATAATTTGCAAATAAATTCAGTAAAAATCCTACAATGTGATTTTCTGGATTTTTCTTCTCATTTTGTCTGTCATAGTTGAAGTGTACCTATGATGAAAATTACAGGCCTCTCATCTTTTTAAGTGGGAGAACTTGCACAATTGGTGGCTGACTAAATGCTTTTTTGCCCCACTGTATATATATTTTATACACTGAGAAATATGTTTGGCACATCAACGTCGCAGTATCGATTCGCAATACATATAGAAACGTGAGATACATATCAAAATGTGAGAATTTAAATATGATATGCATCAGCACCTAAATATCGTGATATCATATCGTGAGGCCCCTGGCAATTCCCAGCCCTAATGTGTAACCTTGAATATATATTTTTAACACAATGATACAGAAATATATTTGTAGTCGCTGGGACGGCAGCCATGTTTTAATTCAACTAACATACCATGGAGAAATATCCAGCTCTACATGTAGATATGTAGACCTTCGTTAATACCATATTGACTGAGGAGGCCATAACACTTGGAGCGGTTTGTTATTCTCAGTTCAAATGTAAATGTTGGTAAAAGACACTTTCTCAAAACAAGAAAGAGGCTGTTAAGGTACAAAACAAGCTACTTTTCCAAGTATATAACATTCAGCATTGAAGAACTACTTGAATTTATGCATCTACAGTGTACAAAAAGGAATATTAGGAAGGTGTTCTTAATGTTTTGTATACATACGTATTCATGGATGCCAGGTCCCCCCCCCCCCCAAAGAAGACAATGAAACAGAGAGACTAAAATATACAGTACCGGTCAAGTTTGGACACACCTACTCATTCAAGGGTTTTTCTTTATTTTTTACTATTTTCTACATTGTAGAATAACAGTGAAGACATCACAACTATGAGACAACACATAAGGAATCATGTAGTAACAAAAAAAAAGTTTAATCAAAATATGCTTTTCCAACAGTCTTGAAGGAGTTCCCACATATGCTGAGCATTTGTTATCTCAGCATATGACACCAATAACAAGTCTCTTATTATTGGTGTCCTTTAGTAGTGGTTTCTTTACAGCAATTAGACCACGAAAGCCTGATTCACGCAGTCTCCCCTGAACAGTTGATGTTGAGATGTGTCTGTTACTTTAACTCTGAAGCATTTATTTGGGTTGCAATTTCCAAGGCTGGTAACTAATGAACGTATCCTCTAAAGCAGAGGTAACTCTGGGTCTTCCATTCCTTTGGAGGTCCTCACGAGAGCCAGTTATCATAGCACTTGACGCTTTTTGCGACTGCACTTGAAGCAACTTTCAAAGTTCTTGAAATTTTCAGAATTGACTGACCTTCATGTCTTAAAGTAATGGTGGACTGTCGTTTCTCTTGCTTATTTGAGTAGTTCTTGCCATAATCTAGACTTGGTCTTTTACCAAATAGGGCTATCTTCTGTATGCCACCCCTACCTTGTCACAACACAACTGATTGGCTCAAACGCAATGAGGAAAGAAATGCCACAAAATAACTTAAGGACACCTGTAAATTGAAATGCATTCCAGGTGACTACCTCATCACGCTGGTTGAGAGAATCCAAGAGTGTGGAAAGCTGTCAAGGCAGAGTGGCTACTTTGAAGAATTTCAAATATAAAATATATTTTGATTTATTTAACACTTATTTGGTTACTACATGATTCCATATGTGTTACTTCATAGTTTTGACATCTTCACTATTATTCTACAATGTAGAAAATAGTAAAAATAAAGGAAAACCCTTGAATGAGTAGGTGTCCAAACATTTGACTGTTTCACTCAGACTTTTTCTGGTGAGATATATTCAGCCTCTAGAAAATTGAAGAAATATTTAAATGATATTTTTTTTTCCTTCCTTCAATTTGCAAGAGGCTGAATGCATCTCACCAGAAAAAGCGAAACAGCACCCTACTGTATGTGTAGGCCATCTGATATAGCCATCTGGCTATCTGATAATGTCTGGTCAAAAAGAGTATGATATTGTTGCCGCCTGTAGCATTGAATGCAAGGGAAGCTAGCAAACATTTGGCCTACCTTGATAAAAAAAAGTATTAAATAATAGCCAATCAGCACTGAGATAAATTGAGTGAGCTCGACTGTGAATGGTCCTGGTGCACTCAAAAAAAAATTGTCAAAGGAAGCCAGTTTGGATTTGGCTTCGCACCAATCACATTTCATCAAGAGCAATAAGTAATTGACAGAAACAACTTGAATTGTTGCATCTCGTTGTTGTTGTCCGGTGGATAGCTAGCTAAAATTGTCCATTTCCTAATTGGATGGAGATAGGGATTTGGACTTGTGGTTTTACTCAATTATCCGTACTGGCCAATGACTATAAGGTGGATTCTGATCAAACCATATATTTATACATTGGGCCCCAGGCTTGAAAGAATGGAGGTTAAATATGTAGAAGGCTAATGTTACCTAGCAAATGTTGCCCAGCAAAAATGAAGTTGGGCTAGCAAACAAGCTTTTTAGCCAGGTAGCGTAGTACAACAAAAAATAAAAGTGTGTATGGTATGACAGTCATAGACCGTTTCGGCAACATGAAAGATGATGGCATTGGCGTTTCTCTAGTAGGGTGAGTCAACATGTTTTTCTAGTTGCACAAATGTGCACGCACACACACAAACACACCAGAAGCATGGACAGCCACATCATATTTAGCTTACGTTGATTGGACTAAATAGTTTTTGGTTTATTTTAGTTGTCACTGTATTAGACTAAGCAGAGGTGATTTGATGATGTTGAAATGGTGTTGGAATAGTGGAGGAAGCTCCTGTTCTTTGCTACTTGCGGTAACTCTCTGTGGTTCTAAATCAATAGTTTAGTAGTACAAACATGTTGGGAACATTAACTAGCTTGACCATGCTGTAGGTCACGTAACTAACTGTTTGTTACATGCAACATGCTTTGTGAACTTCACCGAACAGAGGTTTCTCTCCGGTTTTGTGCCGAAACAAAAAAGGTGTGGTTGAATTTATTCTGCCCCTGTCTTACTATTGTCTTGGCCTTAGGCCTATGTATCACAGTGGCAAGGCATATGAACTAACAGGTTATAGAGTAAACAACGCAATTATCACCACACGTAGGTTGTAATATGGCCTTTTCCCCCCCTGGTCTGGCTTCCCCAGTGATTTTACCCCCGCTACTGCCTACATCTAGCCTAATATTTGGTAATACACATCATGCATGACCAGAGAAGGAAGCAGGGTCATATTTAAGTTCAGGTGAAACTAAACCACGCATAAACCAACATCCACCAGGATATCAAGGCCTATAGACCTGTTCCGGGAGCACTAGTCTAGTGTGACACATACAGTATATTTTACAGGAGGAGAATGACGCAACTGTGTGCGAGAGTGAATCTAATACTAGTAGAACAACCCTCCCACTTCGAGTTAACATTTCACTTTCCCAAAGATTCCAGAGGCCTAAACCAGTCAGCCAGTGGAAGTTTTGCAACCAGAGCAGTGAGTACAGAGAAAAGTGACCCAGGCACGGTCGGGTGGGGCAGCTTCTCGGTCTATTGTCGGAACAATAAACCACACAACACATCAGGAGACAGGGAGTATGGGTTCACACACACCCGGGGAAAGCTTCTTAAAGGAAAATATATCCACCTTTTGTAATGTGATGACCAAACAGAGACTTCAGGAGTGGTATATAAGTGAAAACAACACAGGCCATAATCTCTCTCAACAAGCTACAGTGTGAGAGGTTTTTTATTGTAGCCTACAAGTGCAGCATTTTAAGTCAGCTGACATGATCAAAAGGTCATTTCCTGATTAGGAAATCTCACCAGCAAGTTCAGGAACTTTAGTAGTCTTACTAAACACAAATAAAACCCTCACAGTTCAAGAGAAACTTGGTTTGTATCCTGTCTGGAAGTCATAGAAATTAAAATGTTACTGGAAAGATTAACGTGTTTGACTACATCAGTCAGTATTGACATTTTGAATTTGAAAGGGTTTGTACCAAAATGTACACAATCCATTCTCCACTGCCAGCAAGACTGTAAACTCTCCTTCCAGACTCATATTAAGCATCTCCAATCCAAAATTAAATCTAGAATCGGCTTCCTATTTCGCAAAAAAAGCCTCCTTCGCTCATGCTGCCAAACATACCCTCGTAAAACGGACTGTCCTGCCAATCCTTGACTTCGGGCGATGTCATTTACAAAATAGCCTCCAACACTCTACTCAGCAAATTGGATGCAGTCTATCACAGTGCCATCCGCTTTGTCAGCAAAGCCCCATATACTACCCACCATTGCGACCTGTATGCTCTCGTTGGCTGGTCCTCGCTACATATTCGTCGCCAAACCCACTGGCTCCAGATAATCTATAATTCTTTGCTAGGTAAAGCTCGGCCTTAGCTCACTGGTCACCATAGCAAGACCCTGCTCCAGCAGGTATATTTCACTGGTCATCCCCAAAGCAAACACCTCCTTTGGCTGCCTTTCCTTCCAGTTCTCTGCTGCAAATGACTGGAACGAATTGCAAAAATCACTGAAGTTGGAGACTTATCTCCCTCACTAACTTCAAGCATCTTACCGATCGCTGCAGCTGTACACAGCCCATCTGTAAATAGCCCATCTAACCAACTACTTACCTCATCCCCATATGTTTTTTTTCTGCTCTTTTGCACACCAGCATTTCTACTTGCACATCCTCATCTGCACATCTATCACTCCAGTGTCAATTGCTAAATTGTAATTACTTCGCCACTATGGCCTATTTATTGTTTTATTGACTGTACGTTTGTTTATCCCACGTGTTTTTTGTCACACTGCTTTGCTTTATCTTGGCCAGGTCGCAGTTGTAAATGAGAACTTGTTCTCAAATTGGCCTACCTGGTTAAATATATATATATATATATATTTTTTTTTTAAAGACAGCCTAGACCACATGAGGTACACTCACTGCATGTTTTTTGTGTGGGTGGGACAAGCATTAAAGTTGAGGTGACGGCAAAACAAATTTATTTAACCTCTGAGCTTGAGACGATTGTCCCATGTCCTCGGTCACCTAAGCCTATTATAAATGACCAGAGATGACAACTGGTTCATGATGAGAAGCACATTTATTATTTGTATTGCTGTAGTCCCGATATGCTGATAGTTGACGTAAAAGAGAGGGAAAAAAACACGTATTAAGAGTTTGGAAGCAGACGGTTTGGCGACAAAAGTTTTTGTCGTGCGTTTCCAGTCAATATAGCCCGTCTTTCTATTCATGCCATTGATGATCAAACATCACTACTGTAGTACATTGGGATAATGTGTAACAATTAAACGTGAAGGTAGATCATCAGAAATGTCTGCGGTTACCATGCATTCCTCGTTTATTGTAGGGTTCACCGGCAGACACGTTCCAGAGCGCAGTTAATGAATGGTACAGGTAATGCGGTAGGTAGTAGCTTATCCCGGGTTGGCATACATATTTATATCCCTGGCGGTATTTATGCTTAAAAGCATGTGCAGCACCTTCATTGATGTGTTCTTGTAGTGATTAATGCATGTTCATCGTCTGTAGCTTGAAATTCATGCATTGTTAATTGAACATGATCTAATATGGCTGTTTCTCATTGGCTGTTACATTATGGGAAGGGCTATTTAAACTCCTGCTGTTTGTTGAATAGACAGGTAACAGGTGGGCATGCTGCCGGGTTAACAGGCATACTTGAAGCCCGGGTTCTCTTTGATAGAGCTCTACTTATTTTGATTCATTCAGTTTGTCTTTGATCAAAGCCGTTTGTTATTTTGTAAATATTTGTACAGTGGCCTGCGTTATTTCTTCACTTGCAAATACTGGGCAAGTAAAACCAGATCTACCATTGTTGCCTTCTCAATGTTAAAGTCCAACCCTTGGGTCACTTTTACAGAGCATATCTGAGAAATGGGCTAAAGTTCACAGGTTGGCAGTAACTGTGGCTGCTGTTTGAACCAGAGAGAGAGAGAGCACACAATGACTCAGGTTGGCTCCACCATAACTACCCATCACATGTCACATTACACATGCCAACACCACTGGTTATCAGTGTAACTAGGACCAGTCACATCTATCACTAGAGTTTGTATGGCAATAGACTTTGTTCTCTCTCAAGAGGATAATCACCATGTTACATTTTACTCATTTAGCAGACGCTCTTATCCAGAGCGACTTATAAGTAACGAGAGACTGCTATGGGCCTAAGCGCTACTGTAACTTGAAATGTATTTGCAAAAAGCTTATTAGGCCTAATGATTTTAGGATTTAGGCCTAGGCTCATTGGTTCATAACACACATTGTTTTCCATCTTCAATCAAGCATAGTTAAAGTACCTCGTCTGGCCATATAGTTCCCAGGGCTGCCATAGACAAGGCTATTTAGTTTCACCTAAGTTAATTCTCAGTGTAATGGTAGTCCTCATGGTTAGAGAGGAATCCTGGCTCTGTGTGAAATTAGCATAATATGTGGACTGGAAATGATACATTGTTTCATTCTCAGTCGGTGAATGGGTCTTTCACAATGTCACCCATATTTTTGGGGCGTACATTTTATACACATACTGGTTCTTTCACCTCCATTTCAATACAGTGTAAGCCCATTTCGCTTACGGGGAACCGTTGATGTAAGAATCGAACACCCACTTCTGGGATTACAAACTCGTGTAAAAGCAAATTCCTATCCTTGTAATTTCCTTTCCATTCAAGAATCAATGTTTATAAGAGCAATGGCGGACAGATTTGATCCTTTTAAGAGCAATACATTCTCTGCCCTGTTCAAATGAGGAGAAAACAAAGTGGATTGGTCGGTATATGGCCATTTTGTTATCAATCCAAAGACATGAAGTTGGTGGAAATAGTACAACAGAAGACAGACACTGATTTACCATTAAATGCTTTAGCATTAGGCTCAGGGATAGTGAGACTGACAAGATAAAAGTAGAGGTCGACCGATTATGATTTTTCAACGCCGATACCGATTATCGGAGGACCAAAAAAAGCTGATACTGATTAAATCGGCCGATTTTTTAAAATGCATTTGTAATAATGACAATTACAACAATACTGAATGAACACTTATTTTAACTTAATATATCAATAAAATCAATTTAGCCTCAAAAATAATGAAACGTGTTCAATTTGGTTTAAATAATGCAAAAACAAAGTGTTGAAGAAGTAAAAGTGCAATATGTGCCATGTAAAAAAGCTAACGTTTAAGTTCCTTGCTCAGAACATATGAAAGCTGGTGGTTTCTTTTAACATGAGTCTTCAATATTCCCAGGTAAGACGTTTTACGTTGTAGTTTTTAACTATTTCTCTATATACCATTTGTATTTCATATACCTTTGACTATTGGATGTTCTTATAGGCACTTTAGTATTGCCAATGTAACAGTATAGCTTCCGTCCCGCTCCTCGCCCCTACCTGGGCTCGAACCAGGAACACATCGACAACAGCCACCCTCGAAGCATCGTTACCCATCGCTCCACAAAAGCCACGGCCCTTGCAGAACAAGGGGAACAACTACTTCAAGGTCTCAGAGCGAGTTACGTCACCGATTGAAACGCTAACTAGCTAGCCATTTCACATTGGTTACACCAGCCTAATCTCGGGAGTTGATATGCTTGAAGTCATAAACAGCTCAATGCTTGAAGCACAGGGAAGAGCATGAATGCTTACGAGCCTGCTGCTGCCTACCACCGCTGTCAGACTGCTCTATCAAATTCTAGACTTAATTATAACATAAGGCTCGTATTTCTGTGTGTTATGTCATTAATATGGTCAAATCCGGAAACTATCATTTCAAAAACAAAATGTTTATTCTTTCAGTGAAATACGGAACCGTTCCGTATTTTATCTAATGGGTGGCATCCATAAGTATAAATATTCCTGTTACATTGCACTACCTTCAATGTTATGTCATAATTACGTAAAATTCTGGCAAATTAGTTCGCAACGAGCCAGGCGGCCCAAACTGTTGCATATACCCTGACTCTGCGTGCAATGAACGCAAGAGAAGTGACAACTTCCCTAGTTTAATATTGCCTGCTAACCCGGATTTCTTTTAACTAAACATGCAGGTTTAAAAAAATATACCTCTGTGTATTGATTTTAAGAAAGGCATTGATGTTTATGGTTAGGTACATTCGTGCAACGATTGTGCTTTTTTCGCAAATGCGCTTTTGTTAAGTCATCCCCCGTTTGGAGAAGTTGGTCTTAACACAGTTCGCAACGAGCCAGGTGGCCCAAACTGCTGCATATAACCTGACTCTGTTGCACAGAACGCAAGAGAAGTGACACAGTTTCCCTAGTTAAAAGAAATTCATGTTAGCAGGCAATATTAACTAAATATGCAGGTTTAAAAATATATACTTGTGTATTCATTTTAAGAAAGGCGTTGATGTTTATGGTTAGGTACACATTGGTGCAACGACAGTGCTTTTTTCACAAATGCGCTTGTTAAATAACCGTTTGGCGAAGTAGGCTATGATTCAATGATAAATTAACAGGCACCACATCGATTATATGCAACGCAGGACAAGCTAGATAAACTAGTAACATCAACCATGTGTAGTTAACTAGTGATTATGTTAAGATTTATTATTTTTTATAAGATACGTTTAATGCTAGCTAGCACCTTACCGTGGCTCCTTGCTGCACTCGCATAACAGGTAGTCAGCCTGCCATGCAGTGTCCTCGTGGAGTGCAATGTAATCGGCCGTGACCGGTGCCCAAAAATGCTGATTACCGATTGTTATGAAAACTTGAAAATCGGCCCTAATTAAATCGGCCATTCCGATTAATCGGTCGACCTCTAATAGAAAGTGTGCTGGTTGGTAGATGTCCAGGACATGGCGACCCTAAAAGGTATGCCATTGGCCATCCCACATGTGGAGATGCAGCAGGCTGATATTTCAAAATAGGAGACCCAGGCTAAACTTGATTAAGGCGTATTTAGACATTTTAAAATGTTGAAATTATGGCATGGGGTATCATTTTATTTCGATGGCAATTTCCTAGCTTCCACTAGGGGCAACAAGCACCTTTTATCATCTAGTAGGCTTGCGATGAGCTAGCGCAGCGGGTCCAATCCCAGTGCTAGGCCCACTTTTTTTTTTTACCCTATCCCAAACCTTAACCACTCAGAATTATTACATAAACTTAACCACCACCTTTAGTTTCGGTATCCCTTTTGCAGTTTAACTGACAGGCAGCTAACATACGCCAAAATATGCCTTAATTATAAACCGGCAACACCCTCCATAATTTAGATGCAACACGGTCCCACGCGCATAGTTAAAAACAGCCAGCCATGCCACATCTCTGCTACTGCAGTTATGTCACTTTCACTCAACTCAGGCAAAGCAGCCCAAACAGGACCAACAGGTCAGCTCTGCAAGCCTTCTATTACAGCTCTACTCTTCAGGAAGAGGGCATAGGCATACAGCCTACATTCCTTTCCAAATCCCAGAACAGTCCCAGCCTTAAACCTTGTTCACATTACTCGTAAGCGTTCTTAAATTGCACCAGATGTCATGCATTTCAATGGGGACGTCCACAACGGAGTTGTATCGCAACGCCCCCTTGCGGTTGAAGGCTCCGTTGCGAGACGGACTCTACATGCCTAAATTATTATATATATATTTTTTTAAACTTTGCGTCGTCTTCAGTCCAGCCAGAGTCCGTCGAAGACCGGGAAGTTACCAACCACAGAAAATGAGGTTTTCGGCGGTGGCTTTATGGGATAGCTAGCAACTTGTAAACAATTACCCATTCCTATAAGTGAGTAAGTACTATTTTAATAGCAATGTTAAATAATACACATTGGCTGCTAAGCCAATTATATGACTGACTCCCGTTTACGAATATTATGACGGTAATGACCTTGTTTGATAAGTATTAGGTGGAGGACGCTAGCTACAGTGGTACAGTATCTTCAACCTAGCCTAGCTTTTAGCTAGGTAGCTTGACTTGCTATAAATTTAGAGAAATTAACTTAACATAATATGTTTTATCACCTGAAATGATATATTTATCATGTCTTAATTGAAGAGGTCATATTTTCCAATCTCCTAAAATAAATGCAATCTCTCACGAGAAACAGGCTCTCCCCCATCTTGTGTTACACTACACTTGTCTGTTCAGTAGCGGGGCAAGATGCCGCATTTAAAACAATTGGGAACTCAGAACTCTTAAATGGGAAACCTCCGACTTCTGACTACAGTGCGTTCAAGAGAACTGGGAACTCTGGGGGGGATTTCTCCAACTGGGAAAATTCATTTTGAATGGTTATCAAACTCAGAATTCCAAATCGGGAACTCTGGCCTCTTTCTTGAGCTAGAACTTACAGACCCCCCTGGTTCGAATCCATACTGTATCACAACCGACCGTGATTGGGAGTCCCATAGGCCAGCGCACAATAGGCCCAGCGTCGTCCTGATTTGGTCAGTGTAGCTCATTTTCAATATCAATTTGTTCTTAACTGACTTGCCTAGTTAAATAAATGGTGTACATACGTCACGATTTGTACAGGGCGTTAGCCCTTAGCCATGACTAATGCCGCGTTCACGTGTTTGTCGAACTAGGAAACTCAGAAATGTCCGACTTGCTAACTGGTTGTAGTTATACACCTGCCACATTCAACTAATCAACTAGTCTCCTAGTTCCGACTAGCCTGTGAACGTGGCATTAGCCAACTCAACTCCACGGTTTACGATTGAGTAGAGCAGCAACTAGTGTGGGCAGATTGGAGGGCCGACGTCACAAAATGAAGTCATCAAAAACTACGGATTTCAGAACACAAACAATAGCAAGAAATTAAACAGAACATTGGGTGGTGTAATACTTTTCTGCCAATTTTAGTAGGCTGTGGAAATGCCTCTAATTTCTTCCCGGCTGAAATAAACTCAAACGCCCTTTCGTTCAGAAATGACAAACTCCTCACCGCCCAGAGATATTATTTCAATTCCTACAACAAATAAACTCGACAGGGCCTGCGTGTTTTAAGTTCACCGCTTTAAAAAAAAATGTTTATTGAAACCTTTCAAATTAACATCAGTGTAATATGAAAAAAATAGGACTTGTTCTCAAAGACTGATTAGCGAGGTTGCTGCTTTTGAGTTCCGTCAGTAGCCTAAGCATATGCTGCATTCGTAACCAAGTGAGAAGTATGAATTTACCACATACGACTGGGAGAAAACAACTCGAACGCCCCTCCAACTCGTAATTACTAGTGGCAAACTCATATTGAACTCCCACTTCTCCCGCACGTTGACCTCTTGAATTCAGGATATGACCTCGATAACTGCCTTTTCGGCAGTTAAATGCAACAAAGCAATATAAAAACAAGCTGCTATCTGAACACTAAATTTGTTAACAAACACGATAGATGTATTTTTTGTTTATGTTTTAACAGCTTGTTGGCCAATCAGCATTTCTCAATGATAAATACCAGTGAATGCATCCAACTGGTATTTATGATTTCACAACTGGTAAATTCCCACCTCCCACTTGGTTACAAACGCAGCATATGAAGCAACAGTGTATCAACAATTACATCGAAATCAGTGAAACGGTAAAGGGCCGTGGTACAATAATGAGTCGCTCTGGAATACCCAGGAATAGATTAAAACTAAATCTAAGAAATAAGAAACATAGGCTAACTTGTCGATTGACTAACTATCGCCACAAGCCACCACCTACTTTCCCGGCCCGAAGCAAAGTGGCCTAATCAATTATTTCCAAACGGACAATCCTAGTCCACCCCGCTAACTATAACAATTGAACATGATATTTCAACGAAAAAAACTACCTCTCTTCTGGCCGCTGTTCAGATTTTACTCCCGACTTGCCTTCCTTCTCTCTGGATCGTGACACCCTTGCTGCAGTATTCGGTAAATTAGCCTACATAGAGGGTGCTAAGAAACAGGACAGACAAACATAGGATCCTCCCACCGATCAGGAAAGGCAGTGGTGGCGCTTAATCTCTATTGGTTAGGGACGAGGTGCAGCAGTTGGAATCAGTGAGGTCCCCTCCCTTTCCACGGTCAAAAATAATGACATCATTCGTTCTACCAGGATTGTAGAATAAAGGGAGGGGGCCAACGAAGTACACAAGTAGGGTGTGGATGAAATGGTCACCTAATCAGTTATTAACCAGCCTCCTCAGGACTATTATTTCCCTATAAAATATATATGTTCTATAAGTAGTCTGTGTTACAGTATTTGTTCAATTTTAGGGTAGTTTTCCCCCTATAGTTTATATTTAACTAGGCAAGTCAGTTAAGAACAAATTCTTAATTACAACGACAGCCTACCCCAGTCAACACTGGGCCAATTGTGTGCCACCCTATGGGACTCCCAATCACAGCCAGATGTGATTCAGCCTGGATTTGAACCAGGGTCTGTAGTGTCACCTCTTGCACTGAGATGCAGTGCCTTAGACTGATGCAGTGCCATTCAGGAGCCCAGTATGACAAACAATAGCTCTTCTCAGATTACTTTTTTTTTTGTCATCTGTATTAGACATGTAAGACATTATTATATATATTATATTTTTAATATTAACCCATCAAAATGAACATAAACTAAACATTATGGTATCAACCATTCATTTCTGTAATCACTCTAAATATACCCTTTGTTTTCCCTCTAAACCTTCCCTTTCCAGTGCAGAGATTTCTGTATAATTGTAAGGGATTGCACACATTTCTGAAAGATTAACAGGGTTTATTCCTGGACTGCATGGTCATTACCTAACTGCATTAGGTATAATGCCATCATTTACCAAGTTATTATTTCAACATCTGGTTCAGAACAAATGGTAGTTTGTTCAAAGATTAACTTTAGAATAATTATTCTATAGGTTCAAATGATATGGGGAAGTTAGTATAGAGATGTACGTCTTATTTTGGTAAGGATACACTTGATCCCCTACCTCTTTATTATAAATAAAGCAATATTTATGATACAGCTATTAGCCAACGTTCTCAAAAGCTAGGGATAACGTACCTATAATGGCTACACATAACAATCAAAGAGAGAAGCAAGACATTTGAGGGCATACATTTGTCTGGGCAACTTCTCCTAACTTAAATTAAATGAAGACTTTGATATTAATGAGTTAATTAACATATAAAACATACAGTCCCTGGCCCACAATGCTCCTCGAGTGTAGTAAGGCAGTCAAGTGAAATTGATCACATCCTGACAAACAGATTATCTACTACAAGTTGTCAATCCAGAATAAAAAGTAGAAAACAGTACAGCACACTATTGTGGATCTTTTAACTCTGGGAGACAATACAAAAAAAATAAAAAATACATTCTATAGGAACAATTTGAGAGGAAGGAAACCATAGCTTCATTCCAATTCAAAATGACATTGCACCTACATGCCAAAAGAGCCTTTGATATTTGAGTTTGGATCGAATATATTATATGATGATATTACAACAAAGGTCATGCACATCTCAGCCATGCCTTGCCTTTTTTTTGTCATGGTGACAAAACTAACAATAAGTTAAACAAAAATATATCTCTAAACATACATAATTCAAGAAAAATCATTGCAAGTGCAATTGAATTCATAACCACTAATCAGACTGACTGTCTTAAAGTGCTTCAGGTTTCACATCCTCCATCATCATTCACTGCTGCTTTGACATTGGAGTTTCTGCAATACTGGCACAGGACGTGTAACAGAATGTTTCCTCTTCATTCTTTGTATCTTCCTCATGCAACATTCCCACCCGTGTTTCAGAAGCATCTCCCAACCTTAGACCTTAGACATACAGTCGTGGCCAAAAGCTTTGAGAATGACACAAATATTAATTTCCACAAAGTTTTCTGCTTCAGTGTCTTTAGATATTTTTGTCAGATGTTACTATGGAATACTGAAGTATAATTACAAGCATTTCATAAGTGTCAAAGGCTTTTATTGACAATTACATGAGGTTGATGCAAAGAGTCAATATTTGCAGTGTTGACCCTTCTTTTTCCAAGACCTCCGCAATCCGCCCTGGCATGCTGTCAATTAACTTCTGGGCCACATCCTGAATGATGGCAGCCCATTCTTGCATAATCAATGCTTGGAGTTTGTCAGAATTTGTGGGGTTTTGTTTGTCCACCCGCCTCTTGAGGATTGACCACAAGTTCTCAATGGGATTAAGGTCTGGGGAGTTTGCTGAAGAAAAAGAAACGCACACCTATTTAGGCGAGGTGCTGGCTAGAGGAGTAGAAAACTTGAAAATAAAGGAGAGCCGCACACTCTAGAAGCTCAGATGCAAAAATGTAATATCCAACGTTTCGACAGCGAAGCTGTCTACATCAAGGTATAATCACAAACACTGCGGGATGACTCGTTTATATAGTGTCAAAAGACACACAGGTGTCTGTAATCATGGCCAAAAGTGGCCTAATATCATTGGTTAATTCTCAAATATTAAAATGGCATACAAAGAACAGCATACAAAAAACAAATGGATAGCATACGATCATAGATTCATTTTAGACTACACAAGCTTACAAACAATTACAATGGCAAAGTCACAATAATCACAAGAATGGCTTCAGATCAAAGTCTACGTTGAGACCGAAGGGAGCAAGGGTCTTTAAGTTAAAGATCCAGGCAGCCTCTCGTTTTAACAATAAATTATCAAGGTCACCCCGTCTCCTAGGGAGGGTGACATGTTCGATGCCAATATAACGCAGAGACGAAATCGAGTGGCCTGCCTCCAAAAAGTGGGCCGCAACTGGGTAAGTCAAGTTTTTGCACCTAATGGTGCTACGATGCTCTGAGATACGTACTTTTAATTCGCGCTTTGTTTTACCCACATAATTTTTACCACAAGGACAAGTTATAAGATAAATAACTGCCTTAGTGGAGCACGTAATAACACTTTTGATTGGGATCGATTTCCCTGTTTGTGGGTGTTTGAAGGATCTGCATTTATAAGTGCCATTGCATTGAGCACAGCCATTACACTTGTAATTTCCATCCAGTAGGGGTGCATATAGACGTTGTTCAGGAGAGTGGGGAGTTTCCTGGCCATGAACCCAAAATATCGATGTTTTGTTCCACGAGCCACTTAGTTATCACTTTTGCCTTATGGCAAGGTGCTCCATCATGCTGGAAAAGGCATTGTTCGTTGCCAAACTGTTCCTGGATGGTTGGGAGAAGTTGCTCTCAGAGGATGTGTTGGTACCATTCTTTATTCATGGCTGTGTTCTTTGGCAAAATTACGTTCATGATACATGTTAGCGCTCACCTTGTCTTCTCCGGACAAGCTTTTTTTCCTGATGCCCCAAACAATCGGAAAGAGGATTCATCAGAGAAAATAACTTGACCCCAGTCCTCAGCAGTCCAATCCCTGTACCTTTTGCAGAATATCAGTCTGTCCCTGATGTTTTTCCTGGAGAGAAGTGGCTTCTTTGCTGCCCTTCTTGACACCAGGCCATCCTCCAAAAGTCTTCGCCTCACTGTGCGTGCAGATGCACTCACACCTGCCTGCTGCCATTCCTGAGCAAGCCTTGTACTGGTGGTGCCCCAATCCCGCAGCTGAATCAACTTTAGGAGACGGTCCTGGCGCTTGCTGGACTTTCTTGGGCGCCCTGAAGCCTTCTTCACAACAATTGAACCGCTCTCCTTGAAGTTCTTGATGATCCGATAAATGGTTGATTTAGGTGAAGCCCTTTTTGTGCAAAGCAATGATGATGGCACATGTTTCCTTGCAGGTAACCATGGTTGACAGAGGAAGAACAATGATTCCAAGCACCACCCTCCATTTGAAGCTTCCAGTCTGTTATTTGAACTCAATCAGCATGACAGAGTGATCTCCAGCCTTGTCCTCGTCAACACTCACACCTGTGTTAACGAGAGAATCATTGACATGATGTCAACTGGTCCTTTTGAGGCTGGGCTGAAATGCAGTGGAAATGTTTTTTGGAGATTCAGTTCATTTGCATGGAAAAGAGGGACTTTGCAATTAATTGCAATTCATCTGATCACTCTTCATAACATTCTGGAGTATATGCAAATTGCCATCATACAAACTGAGGCAGCAGACTGTGAAAATTAATATTTGTGTCATTCGAAACTTTTGGCCACGACTGTAGTTATTTTGTCACAGAGCTCCACTGTTTTCTGAGCAGTGGCATCACTCCTATGTGATGCTAGTCCCTCAATTGCTATCAGTCATGCTATTTGATGTTAGACTATGTGCCAGGCCATCTACCTCCACCTGTCATACTGTACTCTACACAAGCAATAAATTTGATTATTTTAGGAATTTAGCATTCTATAAATCACATGTGGGGGTCATAAGGTAATAAGGAGGTATTTAGAAAGACTAACCAAGCACTTCTATCAGAATATGGCCAAACCAATCCTGCTGCAATTATCAGAAAATAAATTAGAGAGATTAAAACATGAAACTACAGGGGGAGGGTTCTCGTTAAGTAGCGATCAAAAAGAGCAGGTTTCAGAAATGGACGTGTTTTCGGTCAGTCAGCTAATGTCATTGAACACCTGTTACATGAGTACCAAACAAAAACAATAATTAGAGCCCAGTGGGTTGTTCCAGAAGCCAGGAAGATGGGCCGGTTGACAGGTGTCAACAGCCAGCTCTCTAACCTGAGGCTTCCCTATAAAAGGGAGGTGTTTTCTTCACCCTTCCCCCAGGGTAGAGGGGGTAAGGGGTAAGGGGGAAGGATTGACCCTGGTCGGTCCTAGGGAGTTAGTCCTCTCCTGGTAGGGTGGTGGGACAAGGCCTGTCATGTCTCTGTCTCGGGCCCTGCCGGTCCCGCCAAGGGGATCACATAACAAGTGATGTCGTCTCCTGATCCCAGCCTCTCATTGGGTAACCGCCAGCCCCTCTCCTTCAGGACCCCTCGCGACCGCATCAACAGGTCCTGGGCGGCTAGTGTGTATCTGGATGTAAACAGAGATGCGGTCAAAACATTGAAAAGTGCTATTTATTTCAAATTAGTATTTTTTTATGTTCATGAATCGAATTTGAAATGTAATTCATCCCAAGTATGTGTATATGAAGGTGTTTGTCAAAATGGTATTGCCATTTAAAAATGACCATACTAATTTGTACAGGCTAGATACTGACCTCTCGTGGATATATTCTTTAATTACACCTTTTCTAACCAATATTCAGTGTTTTTTTTTCATGGCTACCTGAATATTCAATATCTACCCTGTTTTTATTGGTAGCAACTCTAATAGTATAAGCCCTCTCACAATGTATCCCCCTAATAAGAATCATATCCTTCCATGACAAGGCCCAGCTCCTATATACTGACAAGGCAAACGAGCCATTCTCTGCTTCCGGTATGTTGGACAATCACCTCCAAGCATGCTCGCATTGGGAGTCAGGTGAGTTTACAACAAAAGAGGGGGGAACGGTCATTAGCGGGAGTAGACTAGGAGTGGCCTAGTCAAGTGGGTTGAGTCGTGCGTTCATTCAACTCTATTGTTTGTACAATGTTGACTATCTTAACATATTTATGCAACTGTGTTTCTGCTTGTGTTGAACTTCGTGCATGTCCTGGTATTGTCTCGCGCTACCACAATGCTTTATTATTAGATTATTTGGTATTGCTTGTAGCGCTCACACACTAACGCTAACATATGCATGCTCATTAACCAAACTAATGGCGTTGTCATATTTATGTCAAGCTGTTTACTGAAGTATTATAGTTCTGCTTACCATGTTATTATATTAACTACCGGTGATATGGTAACGCTTCCATACACCGTTACACTTACACTGTAGCTAGTGCAAAGCACCGGCCGTAATCTTTCAACTAACCATTTGCCGATACTTTCTTCGTTCTCGATTCGGAAGACACTTCTCTTATAAACTTCTGTTCCCAGTTGCAGGTGTAACTCCAAAAACCAGAGAATATTCAGAAAAATATTACATTCTCTATTTGTATAGAGCGAGAAATCTTTGTTTTGATCGCACTGTGTGACGCGCTGTCATTACTTCTACACGTGGCCGTGTTGCATAGAAACTACTAGTTTCTGCAAAGATGTTGAGAAATGCAAGCTGTATGGAACCTAAAATGGTGAAAAAAAACTCCTCACGCTGTGAAAGAAGTGGATTTAATATCTTTCTGATTAATCAATGTTTTATGGAGTACCACCTGCAACTGGACACGAACGTTTAAGATTCGTTTTTTTTCTCAAATCGAGAACAAATAAATTATCACCAAGTAAAGGCTAGTTGGAAAATTGCTACCAGTGCGTTGCACAAGCTGTTGTGTAATGCGTAAGGAAGCATTAACATATCACTGTTACAATGTGTAGCTAGTTATTGTGTCTGCATTTGGTTGGTTTCTGAATGTGGACCCTCCATTGACATGTTGGCCTAGTCCAGATATTACTCAGTCCTCATGTTCTACCTGGTCTTTATACACCTATATTAGTTGAATGCCCCATTGCCCTGACATTCTTTGGCTCAGTTCTGTTCATCCCTGTGGTTCTTCAGACATCTCTGAATCAGTGCATAGTTCAATGGCTCTCAAAAGGGAAGTACATCGCAAGGATAGGAATATTTATCTTCCACATGTTTTGATAAGCGGTTGATTCTTACAAATGGAGTGTACCTTGCCGGCTTGCAAAATCTTGTTCATCATAAATCTAATTAACAGATTATATTTGATACATGCATGCAAGCTGCCAAAGCAACATGGCTGTATACTGTTTTTAGATTATAGACAGAAAGCAGCATGACCATATACTGTACTGTGTAGATTATAGACTAGAGATTACAGTACATACCTCACAGGATCAGTGGGCTCGCAGCAGGACAGGAAGCCTGAAACTGCGTCTGCTACCTCCCTGTCTGTGGTCACGTCCCACAGCCCATCTGTACCCATCACCAGCACGTCATTCGGGCCATGCTTGTACTCAGACATGTCGTACACTATCACCTGGAGGAGCCACAGATAACGGAGGGAGGAGCCACAGATAACGGAGGGAGGAGCCACGGAGGGAGGGAGGAGCCACGGAGGGAGGGAGGAGCGAGCGACGGAGGGTGGAGCGAGCGAGGGGTGAGGGAGGAGCGACGGAGAGAGGGAGGGAGGAGCGATGGAGGGAGGAGCGCCAGAGGGGGGGAGGGACAGAGGGAAGGGGGGGAGGGTGGGGTAGGTGGGAGAGGGAGGAGAGACAGAGGGGGGGAGGGACAGAGGGAAGTGGGGTAGGTGGGAGAGGGAGGAGAGACAGAGGGGGGGGTGGGTGGGTGGGAGAGGGAGGTGCGACAGAGGGGGGAGAGAGAGAGGATCGACAGAGAGGGAGGGAGGAGCGACGGAGGGAGAGAGAGGGAGGGAGGAGCAACAGAGGGGGGGAGAGGGAGGAGCGACGGAGGGAAGGGGGGGAGGGTGGGGTAGGTGGGAGAGGGAGGAGAGACAGAGGGGGGGAGGGACAGAGGGAAGTGGGGTAGGTGGGAGAGGGAGGAGAGACAGAGGGGGGGGTGGGTGGGTGGGAGAGGGAGGTGCGACAGAGGGGGGAGAGAGAGAGGATCGACAGAGAGGGAGGGAGGAGCGACGGAGGGAGAGAGAGGGAGGGAGGAGCAACAGAGGGGGGGAGAGGGAGGAGCGACGGAGGGAAGGAGGAGCGACGGAGGGGGAGGGAGGAGCGACGGAGGGGGAGGGAGGAGCGACGGAGAGAGAGGGAGGAGTGACGGAGAGAGAGGGAGGGAGGAGCGACGGAGAGAGAGGGAGGGAGGAGCGACGGAGAGAGAGGGAGGGAGGAGCGAGAGAGAGGGGTGGAGCGAGAGAGAGGGGTGGAGCGAGAGAGGGAGGGAGGGAGGGAGGAGAGAGGGAGGAGGGAGGGAGGGAGGAGAGAGGGAGGGAGGAGGGAGGGAGGGAGGAGAGAGTGAGGGAGGGAGGAGGGAGGAGAGAGGGAGGGAGGAGGGAGAGACGGAGGGAGGGTGAGGGAGGAGAGACGGAGGGAGGGTGAGGGAGGAGCGACGGAGGGAGGGGGACGGAGAAGCGATGGAGGGAGGGGGAGGGAGGAGCGACGGAGGGAGAGGGAGGAGCGACGGAGGAGGGAGAGGGAGGGAGGAGGGAGAGAGAGAGGGAGGGAGAAGCGACAGAGGGAGGAGTGACGGAGAGAGGGAGGAGTGACGGAGAGAGGGAGGAGCGACAGAGAGAGGGAGGAGCGACAGAGAGAGGGAGGAGCGACAGAGAGAGGGAGGAGCGACGGAGAGGGAGGAGGGAGGGAGGGTGAGGGAGGAGCGACAAAGGGAGAGAGGGAGGAGCAACGGAGGGAGGGAGGAGCGAGGGAGTGTGGGCGGAGGGACAGATGAGGGATATTCAATAAAATATTTGACAATATGTTCCCTGATGAGCCAAAATAAAGTAAACGTATCATTAGATGTCCTCCAAGCTATGGAGGCCATCCTAGGCCACACTGGGATGCTTCTAGACGAGCCATAATCTTCCATATGGTGTATGATACATGGTTCTACAGCATGACATCTCTTACTCACCTCTGGGCAGCAGGAGAGAAAGGGTTTGATGTAGATGTTGGAGTTGTACACCTTCAGGTCATGATCCCCTAGGCCACGTGTTACCCCAATGGTGGCCATGACACGGGCCTACGCACAACATAAACACACAACACAATCACACACAGTGAGTGATCTGGGTTAGTGCCTGTGGGTGTTCCTTGATTCTAGGAAAATTCACTTATGAGGGATTAGTGACTCAGGAGCACTTTTCTGCGTGGGAAAATAACGTTTGCAGTGTGTCTCTTTTACCACACAGCTAGACTGGGAGAGTTCAGCAACAACCATGAACTTGCATTAGAAGTCCTCCCACACATACAGCGGAATGAATAACTTAAAGTTATTCTCGTGCTATATCTGTCCTGCTGGTGAACTAACAGCTAAGCATACATGAAGGTTTCTTCCTGTCGGGTAACATATGATTAGGGCAGATGGACAATAGTAAATCTACATTTTGTTTGAAGGCCAAGGTATACTGTACTGTGCATATCAAATGTCCCATGACTTGGGCAGGGTTTTACCTGGTCAGGTGGTAAATGTGGTTCTTAACAAACTACTGTGGCCATATCTATGGCAGACCTTACAGCACCATGCATATACTGTGCTGTTATGATGTCCACCAGTACCCAGTCCATAAACATGGCAAAGTCCTTCACCTTTTTACCCTCTCCATATATAAGCGGGAACTTGAGGTCGTCTTCTATGATGGTCTTGTAAGCCCTGCAACAAACCAACAGGATCACGGGTTAGGGATTAGTGATCATATTCTTCAAGAAGTATATAGACAACTTTTTTTTATCTCTTGATCCTGTAGACTGTCAGAGGCTTTTATAGCGCAACGACTTTTCCTGGTCAGGTTATGTGATCTGTAAAAACTCCTGGCCCTTACCATTAAAAATACAATGGACCGAAAAGTAACAAATTGAACCCCATATGTTAGACAATAGCTGTAATTTACCAGCCGTTCATTGTGTGGTCCCTGAAGAGCATCTTCTTGCTCAGCTCCTTGTGCTGGATTCTGCGAGGGAACTCCAAGTGTGTGAACTCATTCCCAAGCAGCTCCGGTCTCAGGAAGCCCTGCAGGGACACAGAGCAGAGCTAACGTTGACAAAACTATGCATAACAAACTGTCATGTCAAATTGACGAAATGGCTCTTACGAATCATACACTATATATACAAAAGTATGTGGATATCACTTCAAATTAGTGGATTTGTCTATTTCAGCCTCACCTGTTGCTGACAGGTGTATACAATCGACAGGTGTATAAAATCGAGCATGCATACAATCTCCATAGACAAACATTGGCAGTAGAATGGTCTTACTGAAGAGCTCAGGGACTTTCAACGTGGCACTGTCATAGGCTGCCACCTTTCCAACAAGTCAGTTCGTCACATTTCTGCCCTGCCTCTAGCAACTGTAAGTGCTGTTATTGTGAAATGGAAACGTCTAGGAGCAACAATGGCTCAACCACAAAGTTGTAGGCCACGCTATGTCACAGAACGGGACCGACAAGTGCTGAAGCGCATAAAAATCGTCTGTCCTCTGGTTGTAAAGCTCGCTGCCATTGGATTCTGGAGCAGTGGAAATGCGTTCTCTGGAGTGATGAATCACGCTTCACCATCTGGATGGACAAAGCTGGGTTTGGCGGATGCCAGGAGAACGCTATCTGCCTGAATGCATAGTGCCAACTGTAAAGTTTGGTGAAGGAGAAATAATGGTATGGAGCTGTTTTTCATGGTTCTGGCTAGGCCCCTTAGTTCCAGTGAAGGGAAATCTTAATGCTACAGCATTCAATGACATTCTAGATGATTCTGTGCTTCCAACTTTGTGGCAACAGTTTGGGGAAGGCTCTTTCCTGTTTCAGCATGACAATTCCCCCATGCACAAAGCGAGGTCCATACAGAAATGGTTTGTCGAGATCAGTGTGGAAGAGTTTGACTGGCCTGCAAAGAGCCCTGACCTCAACCACATCGAACACGTTTGGGATGAATTGGAATGTGACTGCGAGCCAGGCCTAATCGCCCAACATCAGTGCCTGACCTCACTAATGCTTTTGTGGCTGAATGGAAGCAAGTCCCCGCAGCAATGTTCCAACTAGGGATGCACCGACATACCGATGACCGTTATTTAAAATTTTTGCGCCCTTTTAAGCATTTTATTACAGTTAAATAGTAAAATCACACACACACACTGACCAAAAAGTAATTTTGTTGGCATTTACAGCCGGCTGTGATACAGCCTGGATTCGAACCAGTGTGTCTGTCGTAATGCTTCTAGCACTGAGATGCAGTGCCTTAGACCGCTGTGCCACTTGAGCCCCTAATCAAAACCTATTTCTTTCACTTACTTGCTGTGCTGTTTCGTTGTTCATTTGTTCAGTCTCAACCAGGATTTCATCATACATGTCAAGCATGAAGTTTCAGCTCTGCATGTCCGTGGCCTCTTTTCCTCGGTGCGCACTGTCACTGTGTCCATTTCCATCTTGTCCAGCTGTGGCCGTAACAACATTTCACGTAAACCCTGTTTCTTGTCTGCATCGAAGTAGCGGTCCTTGTACCTAGCATTGAGCATGGTGGTTCACAGCCTGTAGGAGAGTACTTTTCCAAGTTAACCCGACGGTCTGTGCTGGCATTTTTGTTGAGCAGGCGTTTCAATGTCATGACAGGGTATCAGGTCTGCTGCAGACACAGTTGAGCTTATTTCTCGAGTCAGTTGTTCGATTGGAGCTAGGAGTGTGTTCATGTTTCAAACATGTTCTCAAATCCCATTGAAATGGCAGCAGCGGTATGAGAACCAGCACATTCTTGAGCATACAATACGGCTTTCCTCAGTACGAAATCCTCGTCGACCCACTGTGCTGTCAGACTCATAATGCTCATGGGGCTGACATCGCTGGTCCAAATGTCAGTCGTGAAGCTAATAGCAAGTAGCGCATGGATGTGAGTTTCAACAATACTGTGTAACTCCGGTAGGGCAACATCTGAAAAATTGCGCCTACTTGCTCGGCCAGTCGGTAAAAGCCAACATCATCCACGACAGAGAACGGTTGATTGTCAAGGGTAATGAATTCCATTATCTTGGTGTTTAATGGATTTCGCCTTTTGAGTTGTCTCACTGAATTCTTTTTACTCTTTCAAATGACTGCTCAATTTGTTGACTGCTCGATCCACACAGCAGACATTGTGGGCTAGGTTAGAAATGCTGTGTTGCACATGTAGCACTATATTTTTCGTGGCGTCATTACGTCATCGACCTACGTTATATAGGTATGCACGTCAGCTTTGACATTGATTTTACACATCAGCGTTAAACTAGACATCGGGCCGATTGTTGGCATTTTTATCTAATATCGGCCGCTTCTGATATATCGTGCATCCCTAGTTCCAACATCTAGTGGGAAGCCTTCCCAGAAAAGTGGAGGCTGTTATAGCAGCAAAGGGGGGGACCAACTCCATATTAATGCTGATGATTTTGGAATGAGATGTTCGACGAGCAGGTGTCCACATACTTTTGGTCATGTAGTGTATCTTTTTAGTGTAAATGGAGCAACAAACATATCCTAAAGGAAGTATCATAGCAGTAGGAAAAGTGACAGTAGAACATTATATAACTGTGAAACACAAACCTGGGACTTTTCATCCCTTGCCCTGAGGGTTCCACCACTCTCCCACACAGCCACCCACTCCAGCTTAATTTAGACCAACAGACAGTCAATGAATAAAGATGTAGTCTGAATCATACATTAAATAACAATACCCTCCCTCCCCCGTGCATCTTCCTCTTGGCCAAGGCACCCTTGAAAAAGCTACTCATATCTCGTGGTGATGGGACTCACCTGGTTAAAGGGACTTTAACAAACCAAAGTTTGTCATATGTTTTCAGACCTCTAAAGTCTGGAAACATCTGACACTTTAATTTATGAGTGAAATCTTTTTTTTTCTTCTTTTTTTAAAATAAGGAAAACATATATAAATGCATTAACCCAGTCCTCACCAGATACTGCAGGCGCTGTCTCTCGGACTCGGGCGTGAACTCGTTGGACATGGGGATGACCTCATTGTTACGGATGATGATGGCTCTGTAGAAACAGAGTAAGAACCAAAGTAGAATGAGTAGTAATTCTATTTATATGGGAGGGACAACGTACTGTATAAAGACAGGCACCATAATGTGACTCCATATCAGGAGGACACTCAGGACAGACAAATTGGGGTTAAGAGGGTCAGCACAGCATGTTAGAGGATTAGTGCTCCAAGACACTGATCTAAAGTCAAATTGTTCCCCCCTAATCGTTGAGGTTAACATTTGAAAACACCATACCAATCCTAGATCTGTGCTTATGGGCATATTCTACCAGGAGTTTACAGTACATGATGAATGGTGTTGCCGTACAAAGAGCGGCCAGCAGAGGGCATAAGATCTGCTGTTTGAGAATTTGAGCATGACCAACGGGGACAGCTTTCTTTGAATCAACGGCTATGGGCATCATGTTGTGTCACTTCCTTTAACCTCTCTTTCAGTCATTCAACTCTGCATTGAAAACATTGAATTTAATATGTACAACAAGTAGGCCTGTAATACATTAGTCATTATGGGCATTAATCAATCTGCTGCTATTAGAGTTTGACCTGCAGTTGACCTACCTGCTGTCTCCTGCATTGGCAACATAGAGCTTCCCCATTAAATGGATGGCAGCCAAGGCACAACATCCACCAGAGATGGTAAAGGACGTCTTCTCTTTCTCTATCAGTTCATCCTGTAATCAACCGGAAACAAAAGGTTATTCACTCATTGGGTAATAGAAGGAAGTTAGCAGCCCTACGATGAGGTTATACTTAACATGAAATGTTTACAATTATTGACAGATAAAGACTGCCTAAAAATAAATCTGTGCATTTGATTCTGGAAACCACATTTTCTCTTGGACGCCCAGGATTCGCTGAGACGAGTAGAACACTATTTCACAACTTTAAGGTGATATGCCGTTAGCGTTCGCCTGTGTCTTACCATCTGTTTGAAGGCGTTTTCTATGATGCCCATGATCAGACTCTCCAGACTGACAGTCTTTTCCATGTGGAAGCGGATGGAGGAGTCAATGATGGCATTAGGGTCCTCTGGGTCCTGGGTGGAATTTGCTCCCTTCTTCACCTCCAGCTGGTAGGGGCTGCCGTTCTTGGCCAGGCAGATAGGGGCCGTCACGGAGGGGTTCTCCAGCAGGTGGGCGATGTCCCCTAGTCTGTCTCTGATGAGGCGATGGAGGAGTTTAGATGCCATGATGGCACACCCTGAACCTGCATGACCGTCGAACACGCCCCAGTACTGCAGTGGGATCCCTGTGCCGTCCTGGAAAAGGTTGAGCAAATGAAATCATATCAAACATGCATTTTAAATATATCAATAGACAGGTTAACAGTAAGAAAGGAGAGAAATAGCAGGAAATACAACACTGGCCAGGGATTCAGTCTCTTTAACAGGTCTTTCTTGCAAGAGTTTATCTCGATGAGAATGACAAACTCAGAGAATGCCTAAAGGACATTTCTGTCAGAGAATGGATGGGAATACTTCTCATCCATTCTGTTTTGAGCCTCACCTGTTTAGCAAAAAAAATATATACAGCACCAGTCAAAAGTTTGGACACACCTACTCATTCAAGTGTTTCTCTTTATTTTTACTATTTTCTACATTGTAGAATAATAGTGAAGACATCAAAACTATTAAATAATAGATATGGAAGTAACCAAAAAAGTGTTAAACAAATCAAAATGTGAAAAAGGTCAAGGGCCCTGAAAACTTTCCGAATGCCCTGTATATCTATTTTTTGCCTGTTTCGCATGTTATTTTGGCATTTAATACGTGTCGCATCAGTTTGCAAACAATGTAAACCATTATAATAATTGAGTTAATAAAGCCACATACTCAAGAAAGCTTGACGATGTTTGTAAGGCAGCTCAAATGCACGTGTTTCAGCTCAGTGTTTTCTGTGGTGGTGGGGCATCCAGTGGAAAATACAGAGCATAGGGGTTGGTAATGTTCTCTTGTTGCGCCATGATTGGCTCAGTGTTCTGTCACTCATGGGGACACGAAGTCAATGCAAAATCTACGGGGAAAGCTCAAATTCAAGCCCCTTGGGTGCTGCCATAGAGTTACATTAAAGTGCCCATCCAAGAAGGCCACAGATAAAATCACGTTATATCTACCTTAGCTTTGATTGGACGGATCATGTCCACATCATACTTTCAAAATCGTAGCTAACAAGCTCGACAAGCAGTCATCATCATGAATCAAGTTGACAATCTATTGGCAAATCCTTTTCAAACCTTGTCATATAAAGAGAAATTATAGATGAAACGTATCGGTGCTCATTGGACAAACATTACACAACAAGTTGGAAATTGCAAATTCAACAATGAGTGGTTTGGAAGAATTCAGTGGCTAACTGCAAGCGTTGCAAAGCAATCAATAGCCTGCTATTCAGCGGAGTGGGTGTGAGGTCCAAGTCTGGGTTTAAGGGTCTCTTTTCTAAGCTTAAAAGGATAAACATGCACAACACACCATGGGCCAGAAAAGGTTGAATACATTGGCCATGCTGTCAATCCAGCATGACTTCTGCCACTTTCTTAACAACTGGAAACTCGGAACTCAGAAAAAATTAGCTCTGACTGGGAAAACATGTTTTGAATGGTCATCCAACTCGGAATTCCAAGTCAGGACCTCAGGCCACTTTCTAGAGCTCCGACCTGAAGATCACTGATGTCATGATTCAACTTTGTTTTTCCCCCCCAGAGTTCCCAGTTGTCTTTAAGCACCATAAATCCAGAGAATGCCAAACTTTGATTTAAGTTTGATGGTAACATTTGCCCACAAGAAGGACCGCCACGCCACCTTCCTGTTTAAGTGAGCACAGCACAACAAGGTCCAAAAATGTCTTGCTGCATAAATAATGTAATGTGCCAGGAGATATGTATACTGTAGCTAAGAAAGTAATACTAAGTGTATGTTGTGTAGTAAGCTGTTAGTAGTCCATGTGCCTCGCCCTAATAATTTGGTCCCTTTCCCCCTATTAACTTAGCCTACTGTTCTGGTTTGGTGGAGAAATGTAATCATCGAATATTGTAAGAGCTTTCATTGTCTGCTTATATGCCCCCTTTATTTATCCTACGGTTCTGACTTGGTGGCGTACAGGGAGAATACTGTAAGAACGGCCCATTTCAATAGTGCTGAACACATAGTTATATTGACTACGTCCGTCCTAGCTCGCTTATTAATGTCTTAATCGAAATTACGGATTGCCTCTTATTCGGTCATCGTCCCCTTATGCCATAGTTTGTACATCTCAGTTATCAGTAGAAACCACATTTGTTTAAAGAAGTCAAACCTAACAGTTTGTTGGCGCCATTTGTCACCGTTATAGTGCAATTAATGTATTGTTTAGTGTTGTGTTGCGTAGTGGCTTTGCTGGAATGCATTGCAACAATTGTTTTCGAGTTTGCCCCACCACTAAAATCGCTAATGATATTTCTTACTTTATGACACTATCACTGTAAATATGTGCTCAATGACAGCAGTTACTGTGCTGGATTAAGACAGTGAATATTCCACAGGATTTCATCGTGGCAGTAAATCCCACTAACAAGATGTCCACCAATCGGGTGAATCTTACTTCTCACCTCTACTGTCTTCCTTTACATCTATGCCAAGAAGTAAAAGTGTTTAGTACAGTAATAGTGTCCCGTCAGACGGTTAGAGCATATCTACTGTAGAGCCCAATCCACAGAATAGATAGCAGTATGGGGCATCTGTTGACCTCTTACTAGACTAGAGTGGAGGAGGGGCACAGAAGAGATGATGTAATTTAATTAACAGGAGGGACAACGTGGAGGGTAAACATGGAGAATACAGGAGGGGAGGGGGTTGCGAGGCCACCAGGAGGACTGGAGGGATTGACCGGACATAGCACAGACCCAGTACAATACTGTATACTATAGACTGCTGTGTAAATACATTTGAGAGATTATGGGGCAATCTGAGTGAGTGGGTTTTTGATTTTGTGTGCTAGGGGCGGTAGCTGCTCTACGGACCCACAGAAAGCTGTTTCTAAATATAGCAGCACACAATGGTCAATGTCTTAATCAAATTGTCTTTTCTTTGTCAGGAGTAAAAAATTAATCCCCAGCTACCCAGTGATGTCTGGAGACATTTAAACAGAGATGGTTTTATTAGAGAGAGCGAGACCTGTGAAAACCTTGCTGCAGTGCAGCGTGTCACCAAAGGTCCCATCTTAATGAGGGCAGTCCATAACAAAACAAACATTGGACCAGGATGTGCCTATGCCCAACCTGGTCTCAGAGCATTTCGTATTATTCTGTACATAAATCCATGACCAGCCATTTAGTATGATATGTTACATTTCGTATGGTATGTATAAATTTAGGGATTTCCATCACCCATTTTGTACGATATGTCACGAATTATAAATCGTATTATATGTTAGGAATTTGCAAAACATATGATATGTTACAAATGCTAGCTAGCAGGCTAATGTTAGCTGAGGCTGGGGATTATGGTTAGGGTTAAGTTTGGGAGTTAGGTTAACCCTTTGACACGTACGAACACACGCGTGTGATCATTCTACAGTGGTCACTCCAACCGGCGTGATTAGAACGTCCAGTTAAGATTGACACAACAGTCAGCGTTTGAGGTGGCCACACTGTTTTTTTTCAGAAACATTTTGCACAAACAGTCTTTACAACGTTATGTCTTCAATGTGAGCAGTTAATTTTTGGATGCAATGTTCAGATATTCACAGAAATGGCGACAGCATAGCACAAATCTCATTCAACCCAGAAAATGTAGGCTACATAAGTCGTAGCGCTAACTGAGGAAAGAGTGACCTAACACAAGCGGTCATATTTAGCTAACTCTCGGCTGACAGAAACCATAATCTGAATGAGCTAATATCAATTACTATTTACAATTCATCGCATCACGGGTGAGCTCACCAGTGAATGAAATAATTGAGTAAAACACTTTCTAAGAATCTAAAGTAATCCAACGATGGGTAGTTTATGGTGCTGCCATTTTTTTTGATGTGTGCAAACCAAAGATAAGAGGTTACATGATGACTTTGGTCTGTTTGCAGTATGCATGTTGAAGGTGGTGTGTCATCTACCATCATTCACTTCTGGAAGTTTACTCGAAAGACGAGTGTAACATCCCTTCACCTCATTTTATTATAACATCTTTGGTCTGACAGGCATTTACGTGACAAACAGAATGCATTGTATGATGTCAACAAACATGGCGCCACACTTAACTGGCAATCAGCTTAACATTAGCTCATCATAATCAGTACAACCTTCAAAAAAGTATTTTATACATGTGCATATGTCCATTAATCTATGCAATAATTGGAAAGCATGATTTGTCAACAGTACTTGAAAACGTGAATAAAACAGTAAATACATTATGCTCCATACATACATATGGTGTGCTACAGTAGAAACAACACGATATACATAAACTATAATGATAACATAATAATGGACTTCATTTGACTGGAACACACATGGCCAAAGTTATTATTAGTAAGGAAAACAACAATGAAGGCAATGCGGGCGCCAGCTGGAAAATGTGCCAGGGAAATATACATCATTCTGTTCTGACTGGAGATGTGCAAATGTCTGGATACTTGATCCCTCGTCGAAGAGAGAAGTTTGTCCGGCTCAGTGATGCCTCAAACTTAAATTGTTGTCAACAGTGAAATGGGCTACTTCTATGTGAATTAATGAGGAGGGGGAGCACACCTCAATTCAAACTGTTAGAAAATAATTTGAAATGGCAATTTGAAACACAGCCTATAGATAATTAGCAGACAGCGTGCTTTGGTTTGAGGGCAGCATGGGTTAACTGTCCTGTTGTGTAGCAATCACATGGAACAGTGAGTATATTCTGACATCACACGCATAAAAAAAAAAAACTCGCGATGGGGCAATCGTTAGAGATATTTGGAATTCACTCGTGAAAAGGGTTAAGGTTAGGGTTAGCTAACATGCTAAGTAGTTGCAAGTTGCTAATTAGCTAAAATGCTAAAGTTGTCTGTTATTTGATTCGAACTCGAAACCTTTAGGTTGCTAGACATTCGCGTTATGCCATCCGTCCACCAACCACCCTACTTTCATTTTTGCATTAAGTACCTATCTGTCTTATTTAACCATACCATAACTTATCATACCAATTTGGATGTCCTGGATTTACATTTACTATGTTACGTCTAGTCTATCAGACCAGGCTGGTATGCTTTACCCTCTGTCCTATTGTAGTGCTGTAGACCCAGTCAATGAGCCTTACCAGTGTTCTACTTATATAATTACTAGAACTGATTCTCATAATTCTATGATTCTCACCCCATTGTCGTCCAGCAGTGTGGAGTTACGCTGTTTTTTGTTGCTCAGCTTCTTCACGTACAGCAGCTCACAGGACGCCTGGTCCTCATTCAGCATGCTCTTCCCAGCATTGATGGTCCTGAGGGGAATGGGGGTAGAGAAGGTATGGGGAGATCATACATCTATAAGAAAATATATATATATGCATCCCCCTGGTTCAGGTGATGGACAGAAAAAAACACCCAACCAAGGTGTGTCTCAGATAAATCAGTGTTCAGAGCATATCAGAGTGGCAGACATTGTTTCATTTTATCATGGGGAGATGGTAATGTTACGATTTATGTACAAAACATAAGAAAGAAGCACATACCCACTGGGCAAAAACTGGATGAATCAATGTTGTTTCCACGGCATTATAACAAAAACATTCAATGTGATGACGTTGAATCAATGTGCAAAATGGATTGGATTTGAAAAAAGTTAGCAATGCAAGGGAATTTCATTTTCTTTAACCTAAAATCCAACGACATGGTGAAATGTTTTGTTGAATTCACACTAGTTGACAACTCAACAAAATGTAAAGCAAAACTAGACGTTGAACTGACGTCTGTGCCCAGTGGGTAGTGCTTAGGGAAGCTGCAGGACCGCGAATGGAATGAAGTGTTTTCATTACTGGCCTATCCCTAACGATAATGGCTTTATAAAGCATGACTTCATATTCTGACCATCTCAGTGGACCAGTGGCTGTGCTTGTACAGAATGGGGAGTAGACACTGCAGTAGTCTGAGGAGTGGTGGAAGAGGTAATGCTTTTTGCTCATACTTCTGTAATATTACGTTAGCTAATATTATACCATCCATTAACATGTATTAGATATAGATCTTTTAAAGGGCATCTGAGGGCAAGAACCAACTTCTCTCGTTGTAAACAGCCCGTGGCATCGATACGAGTCAGAAACATTTATACCAGAGCTAAAATTTACAAAAAAGTCTAAGTAGGATCATTTGGGTCATAAAGGTAGTATATTCCAAAACAGAGTTTTGTGATACTTGTGTAACCGTGTTCGTCATGACTTACATGGGGTTGGATTTTTATTTTTATTATGCCCAATAACACGGGATTATTGGGCATAACAAGCGCCTTGGACTTGTTTACATAAGAAAACACGTCGCCAATGTTGTTGAAAGAACACTTAGCCCCTGAACCCTTTATGGAGTGGCCACTTGCTGATGTGTAGTGGTCACTCGAGTCTGACCAGTGCTTGATTTTGACTGAAACAGGTGCCGGTAGCCTACTCATTTTGGGTGCTGGTACTATTTATATTTAGATGCAGGAACTCCATAATACTTTTTAGCTAATATTATATAAGAGATGCAGGAACAGAGGTAGGCTAGTAGAAAATATGAGGTGCCAGTACCCAGTTCTATGACCTCCTGCCCATGTAAAGCACTGAGTCTGCCACTATTTTGGGCAAAAGGACAATTGAGACGATGCACACTTGTATCCCAACTGCCACTTGTCAATATTCCAAACCCATTCGTGAGCATCCTGTTTTGTAACATGATTCGCTATGAAACACTGGCAGACATACGCACACTCTGGTAATATATAGCAGCAGAGTCGATAGTCTGCAGTTCACTACTAGTTTTCATACACATTTTTTAAATTTAGAAATGCTGACCAAACTGCTCGCGCGCGTGTGTCCACAACTAGATTTTAGTCTATCCACACCAGACTTGATCAGGACAGGCAGGTTGAAATATCAAAACAAACTCTGAACCAACTTCATTCATTTGGGGACAGGTCGAAAAGCATTAAACATTTATGGCAATTTAGCTAGCAAGCTTGCTGTTGCTTGCTAATTTGTCCTGGGATATAAACATTGGGTTGGTATTTTACCTGAAATGCACAAGGTCCTCTACTCTAACAATTAATCCACAGATAAAAGGGTAAACCGAGTTTGTCTCTAGTAATCTCTCCACCCTCAGGCTTCTTCTTTTTTGGACTTCATATGGCAGTTGGCAACCAACTTTAAGGTGCATTACCACTACCGACTGGAATGTGGACCGCAGTTCATCTTTCAATCACCCACGTGGGTATATGCTTCTAAAACCCAATGAGATGGGAAAGGCGGGACTTGCAGCGTATCAAGCGTCACAAATAGAACAAAGTTATATTTTAGCGCCTGGCTACGCAGATGCGTGTGGGTGCAATGATTGAATAACATGTATGTGTACATTTATTTTGCAATGGCGAGCGGTGTGTATGCAGACGAGACCGCTCGGGCACGTGCATCCGCCATTGCGCGCGTGTTGATTTTGTACACCCACACCAGACGTGATCAGGAACTGCAGTTTGAAATATCAAAACAAACTCTGAACCAACTATATTAATTCGGGGGACAGGTCGAAAAGCATTAAAAATGTTATGCCATTTTAGCTAGCTACCGTAGTCTATGTGAGTAAGACCTTTAAACAGGCCGCAGGGCCAGACGGATTACCAGGACGTGTACACTGAGCATGCGCTGACCAACTGGCAAGTGTCTTCACTGACATTTTCAACCTCTCCCTGTCTAAGTCTGTAATACCAACATGTCTCAAGCTGACCACCAAGAACACTAAGGTAACCTGCCTAAATGACTACCAACCCGTAGCACTCACATCTGTAGCCATTAAGTGCTTTGAAAGGCTGGTCATGGCTCGCATCAACACCCTTATCCCAGAAACCCTAGACCCACTCCAATTAGCATACTGCCCAAACAGATCCACAGATGATGCAGTCTCTATTGCACTCCACACTGCCCTTTCCCACCTGGACAAAAGGAACACCTATGTGAGAATGCTATTAATTGACTACAGCTCAGCGTTCAACACCATAGTGCCCTCAAAGCTCATCACTAAGCTAAGGACCCTGGGACTAAACACCTCCCTCTGAAACTGGATCCTGGACTTCCTGACGGGCCGCCCCCAGGTGGTAAGAGTAGGTAACACATCCGCCACACCGATCCTCAACACGGGGGCCCCTCAGGAGTGTGTGCTCAGACCCCTCCTGTACTCCCTGTTCACTCATGACTGCACGGTCAGGCACGACTCCAACACCATCATTAAGTTTGCCGATGACAACAGTGGTAGTAGGCCTGATCACCAACAACGACGAGACAGCCTATAGGGAGGATCGAGACCTAGCCGTGTGGTTCCAGGACAACAACCTCTCCCTCAACGTGATCAACACTAAGGAGATGATTGTGGACTACAGAAAAAGGAGGACCAAGCACGCCCCCATTCTCATCGACAGGGCTGTAGTGGAGCAGGTTGAGAGCTTCAAGTTCCTTGGTGTCCACATCACCAACAAACTAACATGGTCCAAGCACACCAAGACAGTCAAGAAGAGGGTACGACAAAACATATTCCCCCTCAGGAGACTGAAAAAAATTGGCATGGGTCCTCAGATCCTACAGCTGCACCATCAAGAGCATTCTGACTGGTTGCATCACTGCCTGCTATGGCAACTGCTCAGCCTCTGACCGCAAGGCACTGCAGAGGGTAGTGCATACTAGGGCTGGGCGGTATACTGTATTTTACTATATACCGATATTTATGCACAGACCGGTTTGGGTTTTTACTTTACCTAATATAATGGTATTTTAATGTTTGGTTTGTTAAATGTGATATGCCATGTGTAACGTCCATTTCCATAGTTTACTTAGTTACTTGAGTTATCCCTCTCCGCTCTCTCAATGCCGCTTTCCACAGACCTAGTCCCACCCCGTCACTGAAGGAGCGCATTTGTTGTTGCTTGACCACGAGACACTTTCATTCAGTCTGCATGGTCAATGCAGCACATGCAACAACGTTGATGACAACAATGTTGCTTCCACTTTGATCTTAATATAAATCCACAAGCGTTCTATCATTACAATATGAGTTTGTGTTTCTTAAATCTGCAAACAGCTAGTTTGTATTTTCTTAGCAAGTTAAGCTAAATCGTGTTAGCCACTAATGCTAATCGCTAGTTAGCTGGCTAGCTAAGTACTGAGTCAGAGCAAACGTAGCTAGCTAATACAACCTGGTACCAGTACTGGTGCAGGCTTAAATCAGCATGTTGTTTGTGAAACAGTATCTTCTAAATCAAAGAGGAATAGCCGAAGCATGAATATGTTGGCTTTATGAATAAAGATGTAATGTAGCCAAAGATTATAGAGTCCCCTAGGAAACACTGAACATCACTTTGGTTTCTAAATCGCAATTTCATCATTTGATTAAAAATAAGGCCAAGTATTTTTTTTAGTGTGGAAATGATCTCAAATAAGTACAGGAAATGCAGGAAATTATTTTAGGTTGAAGTTGAATTGAACAGTATAAAAAACATTTGAATGGAGAAAGACCCATTGAAATAACTTAGTATATATGTGTTGCCACCCTAGGGTCATGCACTTCTCATGAAGCAAATGTATAACTTTTATCAATCAAAAACATAAAATACAGTATAAAAAATAAAAAACATACAATATGATATTTTGGCCATATCACCCAGCCCTAGTGCGTACGGCCCAGTACATCACTGGGGCCAAGCTTCCTGCAATCCAGGACCTCTATATCAGGCGGTGTCAGAGGAAAGGCCCTAAAAATTGTCAAAGACTCCAGCCACCCTAGTCATAGTCTGTTCTCTCTGCTACCGCATGGCAAGCGGTACTGGAGCGCCAAGTCTAGGTCCAAGAGGCTTCTAAACAGCTTTTACCCCCAAGCCTACACAAATGACACATTATACAAAAGAAATGTGTAAGACTAGCCACCTTCTCTAATTACCTGGCTCCACTGTACCTTATTTTAATAAAATCAATATCTTGTCTATTTACAACATTAAATGTACACCAATTATGCACCACAACTACTCATACCTCCCAGACAGTTTACCCAAACCCTTCAAGGGATTCTTCCATGCTAATTCTGAAATCCATCTTTATACAATTGAAGTTGGGTTAGTTTACATACACTTAGGTTGGAGTCATTAAAACTCGTTTTTCAACCACTCCACAAATTTCTTGTTAACAATCTATAGTTTTGGCAAGTCGGTTAGGACATCTACTTTGTGCATGACACAAGTCATTTTTCCAACAATTGTTTACAGACAGATTATTTCACTTAATCACAATTCCAGTAGTTCAGAAGTTTACATACACTAAGTTGACTGTGCCTTTTTAAACAGCTTGGAAATTTCCAGAAAATGATGTCATGGCTTTAGAAGCTTCTGATAGGCTAATTGACATCATTTGAGTGAATTGGAGGTGTACCTGTGAATGTATTTCAAGGCCTACCTTCAAACTCAGTGCCTCTTTGCTTGACATCATGGGAAAATCAAAAGAAATCAGCCAAGACCTCAGAAAAAAAAATTGTAGACCACAAGTCTGGTTCATCCTTGGGAACAATTTCCAAATGCCTGAAGGTACCATGTTCATCTGTACAAACAATAGTACGCAAGTATAAACACCATGGGACCACGTAGCCGTCATACTGCTCAGGAAGGAGATTCATTCTGTCTCCCAGAGATCAATGTACTTTGGTGAAAAGTGCAAATCAATCCCAGAACAACAGCAAAAGACCTTGTGAAGATGCTGGAGGAAACGGGTACAAAAGTATCTATATCCACAGTAGAACGGGTCCTATATCGACATAACCTGAAAGGCTACTCAGCAAGGAAGAAGCCACTGCTCTAAAACCGCCATTAAAAAAAAGCCAGACTACGGTTTGCAACTGCACATGGGGACAAAGATCGTACTTTTTGGAGAAATGTCCTCTGGTCTGATGAAACAAAAATAGAACCGTTTGGCCATAATGACCATCATTATGTTTTGGAGGAAAAAGGGGGAGGCTTGCAAGCCGAAGAACACCATCCCAACCGTGAAGCACGGGGTGGCAGCATTATGTTGTGGGGGTGCTTTGCTGCAGGAGAGACTGATGCACTTCACAAAATAGATGGCATCATGAGGACGGAAAATGACATGTATATATTGAAGCAACATCTCAAGACTTCAGTCAGGAAGTTAAAGCTTGGTCGCAAATGGATCTTCCAAATGGACAACAAGCATATGACCACAAGCATACTTCCAAAATGGCTTAAGGACAACAAAGTCAAGGTATTGGAGTGGCCATCACAAAGCCCTGACTTCAATCCTATCGAACATTTGTGGGCAGAACTGAAAAAGCGTGTGCGAGGAAGGAGGCCTACAAACCTGACTCAGTTACACCAGCTCTGTCAGGAGGAATGGGCCAAAATTCACCCAACTTATTGTGGGAAGCTTGTGGAAGGCTACTCAAAATGTTTGACCCAGGTTAAACAATTTAAATGCAATGCTACCAAATACTAATTGAGTGTATGTAAACTTCTGACCCACTGGGAATGTGATGAAAGAAATAAAAGCTGAAATAAATAATTCTCTACTATTATTCTGACATTTCACATTCTTGAAATAAAGTTGTGATCCTAAATGACCTAAGACAGGGAGTTTTGACTAGGATTAAATGTCAGGAATTGTGAAAAACTGAGTTTAAATGTATTTGGCTAAGGTGTATGTAAACTTCTGACTTCAACTTTAACACAAGACACTGCGAAAACCTATAGCCTCCCCTCTGTCACACCTCACATAGTCAATTCTCTATCAGATACAGAGGTACAATACTCTGGAATTCATATCTTCACATTGCCAAAACCTCATCATCCCTCAATAACTTCAAGAGAACACTGGGTGTCAGCCTGATGAACAAACTACAAAATAATCCCCTCCATGTAGGCTAACTCTCACACACATGCACACATAATCAAACATGTATTTTTTTGTATACTGACTATATCATGTACAATTATAATTCATATGCTTTGCTTAGCTGATTGAACAAAAACATTTCTGTACTTAGATGTGGTGTGCTTTTCATATAAGCCCGTTTGCACACTGTTTTTTACCAGTTTATCTGTACTGTTTTGTCTTTCACTTATTTTCATTGGTGCGAATAAATAAAACCTATTTCTAGGAAGCGGTAGCCTAGTCGGAATGTTGTTGCGGTGTCTTAAGAGTGACAAACAACAGCAACTGCCAGGGAAAGATAACAACACCCACAAGACCGAAATCTCGTTTTTCCTTAATGACCAACAGACAAACACATTGGGAATCGATGAGTTCGCTCTTTAAGATTATTTGTCCACAGAGGACAGTTTCCAGCTCTCTCCCTTCACCTCAGACAACTGCAGTGTTTACTTTTCAGGACACTGAAATGGAATGAAGTCATGCATTGCATTAGAGCAAAACCATTATCCTTGCGAAGAGGGGCTGCCAAAAGGTTTCACCCCTGTTGTACCATTAAAGCTGAGAACCGATGACTCTCTGCCACTTCGGTGCGAGGATCCAACAGGGTCAAGCCACTCTGTTACATAACATTTTCAGATTCAATCACTGGTATCTTGCACAATTTGGAGTATTACCCTTAAAGTATCCCCAGAAACACTTTTACAGAGAGGATTAATGATGTAGTAAGAGTAGTGTAGAGAGAGTCTTTTTGATACAGCTGTGCCCTGATGCCAGTCATATACGATAGAGGAGAGATAATGCATCACCAGAGAGGATGGGTGATATCTAACCAACTGGTTTATTTATTTATTTATTAGGATCCCCATTAGCTGTTGCTCATGCAACACTCTTCCTGGGGTCCACACAAAACATAAAATGTGACATAATACAGAACATTAGTAGACAAGCACAGAACTAAATAGACAAGGACAAAACTCCACGATCTGGAACATAATGTACAATGGCCACCTATCTAGGATCATTAGGATGAGTGTATTTGAGTGAGCAGAATCAAGATGCTGACTGTCACCTTTTCACAATGTTCTCGCACTAAACAAGAACAAATTAAAATGCTTAAAGGTTCAGACACACCGGTAGGATTGTCAAACGTTCGCATGCTGACAGTACTTAGCCCCTCTGAACAGAGTGTCGGCAGTCAATCTCTTTTGTGTTCACACAGCAAAGATCTTGAAGTCGTCAGCCACTCAGCCTTGTTAAAATATTCCAAACCAGAAGGTGGCAGTAGCGTTGTTTGGCAATGCATGTCCGTGTGTGTTGCTTTATGGTCTAGATAACCAATGTTAGCTAGCAGCGCTAATGTTGCTATTGTTGTAGAAAGCCCTTGTTGATAATAAATGGCCACAGCTAGATAACTAGCTAGCAAGATGACAAAGAAAATGTAATTCACTCTCCATAATTGCATACAGCCCATAGATATTTTTTTTGCTGGATAATGTTAGCATGGTTTGCTAGCTATTTAGCTGTTGTGCTAGCTAGGTAAGTAAAGACAGTGCATAGACTCTCGGCAGCCAGCTGCAGGCAGCTACTTCATGGAAAGAAGCAGAGCCTGAGCAGAGTCCCCATTTCTGTTTTTCAGAGGAAACGTAAGTTAGGTTGAAAATATTGTATCCCTGAAAACTAGAAACATCTGTTTTCTGCCGACTCTGTGGAGAGTGTGTGCGCATTGTGTCTGTGCACTTAGCTAGCTACCATGAACCTATACATTGCATATACAGTGTGACTGGCTCATTTAGCAAGCTGCAAAGGGGTGGATGAAGTCACAGGGAAAAGTTACCCTTTTTTTTCTACTTGTTGGTTGCCTTTCAGCTCCCCATTTGTGCCCTCTGATTTGCTGAGTAGAAATGTCTCTCTACCGATGGCATACCGATTCACCATGAAGAAACAGGAGAGAATGTCCCAATTCAGTCACCAGTCAAACGGCACTGGCGAGTGGTACCTATAGTACTCCACAGAGAACGAATAGCAGAAAAACGCTTGATGAATGACAGACAATTGGCACAGTGTGTACTGTATGTCCCTTAATGAAGCTTTCATAAACCCTTAATAAAGCATATAGCCTACAGCTAGTTCAGAAATCATTACTAAGCTAACCTATATCTTGCTATGTTTAAGGGTGGCTAAAAGGACTGTCACGTTTGGCAAAATAAATTATATTTCAACGGGTAGAACCATTGCTGAGGAAAATGATCCCTGTTTGGTTTGATGCTCTGAGATCAGTGTTCTAATATAAGGCAGAAAAAGCTATGGCTGCCCAAATCTGGATTATAAAAAGCCATCCAGTTTGTAATCAGTTGAAAGCAGTAAACTGGCACCGTAGTGTAGTGGCCAGGGGTGCATTAATCCTGATGACACGGACATGAAATAGAAGTCATCGTGAGCCTCAAAGTTTACATGACCACGATGACTTCTAAGTTTGAAGCCAGGCCAGGGTCATGTAGTTCCATGTTTTACATTTTTTACAACACATCTGCAACCGGTTTGTCAATATCATACTTTGGGTTAGAGAGGCCTGTTTATTTTAGCCTGCTGGATGCATAGTCTGTTGGATGCATAGTCTAAAGTAAAGTCCTTTGTCCGAGTTGGCACTAAGGCTGTAGGCCTATTCCTTAGAACCATGCAGCTTTTTCAAAAATGTTTCACTAAATGTACCGGTGTGAGGATATGTTACCAAAAGGTGTCAGCTGCGCCAAAAAATTCCACTCCACACACATAGATAGGGGCCAGTCAGCCCTGACCCCCGGGGCTGCAGGTAGCCTGGTGGGTAGGAGCGTTGGGCCAGTAACTGTAGTTAGTTACAACACATCTGCAACCGGTTTGTCAATATCATACTTTGGGTTAGAGAGGCCTGTTTATTTTAGCCTGCTGGATGCATAGTCTGTTGGATGCATAGTCTAAAGTAAAGTCCTTTGTCCGAGTTGGCACTAAGGCTGTAGGCCTATTCCTTAGAACCATGCAGCTTTTTCAAAAATGTTTCACTAAATGTAACGTCTCCCTGGCAAATTCATGGGATTTCTTTTGCGTGAGTCACATATGCAATATATTTTATCATAACTCATTTGGGAACCAAGGAATGTACTGTATGCCTACAAGTAAATAGTCACCCATTTGAGTGAGTCCATAAAGTGCAAGCCAGTCATTCCCTGGCCTTAATAATGTAAGAAAACAACACAATGAAGATGCGGTTCTATTCAATTTGTGACATATTTTTATCTTAAGGTTTCAGTCATTGTAAACATGTAACTGAAATACTTTCCCCGTGTTAAACGAGCACATCTGTGTTTGAATCTTGTTACACATCTGTGTTTGAATCTTGTCAACCCATGTAGGGGACTTTCAAAAGAGGAAGCCTCGAGTTTCACTGAGTTCCTCATCAGTTGTCTATGTTTTTTTTAAAGAACAGAGAGAGATAGAAAAAGGAATGACCGATTCTTAAGTAATGATGACACTTCCTTTACCATCTACATTTTGTGTTCCGCTAATATCATTCATTCTCTCAACACAATTTAACCTACCTCACAAACCAAGAGTGATGATGATTACATTTTACTTAACCACTGCCTCGTGTTTGACTTCATCTCATGTACAAAAATGTGATTTAAAAAGGAGAAAGTCACATTTTTTACAAAGTGATCTTGGGGCTCAGAATAACCCTTCGAGTTTGCATATTCATTTATAATGAGTTTTCTAAAAAGCCACTCATGAGTTTATCACCAAAAGTCAAGATGATCTCTTCCTGTCTGTGGTTTCCTGTCACAGCTTTTCAAGCATGGTGCTAACAGTGAGTCATTGTATTGCAGCACCTGCATGACATGGTCTCAAAACTTCAACTTCTCGGAAAAAATATTAGGAGTGGAAAAAAAGTTATTCATGGCCAGTTGGCAAATGGCCCAACAATACAAAAGGCTTTTAGGGTAAATTCACACACTACGAAGACCAAAGGTATGGAGCATGTAGGGCAGTGTTGCAAAAAGGGTGGCTCCTTGTAATACGCTACTTCATTCACATACCTTTGTACTACCTGAAAATTGAGACGCGACACATTCCTTCCACAGTGTGGGGGCAGTGTGTTCACTTGGTTCCTTGATCTGACCTGTAGTCCATATAGTCTATTCATCAAAGTAGCCTATTTTGCATTGATAACCAAATATAATCTCAGCGACTGTTCAAACCAAACAACAAGAATCCACCCAAAAAGGTATTTTGTTTAGAAGTAATAACTAGTGATTCCAGGCTACTGTGAAATGGTGAACCTGCTGTAGCCAACTAGCTAGCCATGTGATTTTTTTCTCCCCCAAAACATGATGTTCGATTTTTAGCTGATATTGAAATTAATACAAAAGCAGCATATCAAACTGGGATAATGTTTTAGGTTACACCGGCCAGTATAAGAATATTTGCCAGAGCATATTTAAAAAAAAATATAAATCTGATTACTTCACATTGCGATGTGGGAAGCTTAAAAGGCTGGCTAGCTAGCTAGCTTGCTATGTTTTTAGCCAGGCTAAGACCATGCAGCTAGCCAGGGCTGCCAGCTAGCTACTACTAGTAAGGGAAGGTGACGCTTCCTTGCTTTCATAAAATGAAATGACCAACAAAAAAAACATTGTATTTACCCCCTTGTGAATGGGAGTGGGACCGGTGTGAGGATATGTTACCAAATGGTGTCAGCTGCGCCAAAAAATTCCACTCCACCCACATAGATAGGGGCCAGTCAGCCCTGACCCCCAGGGGCTGCAGGTAGCCTGGTGGGTAGGAGCGTTGGGCCAGTAACTGTAGTTAGCCCACCACCTCAGGACATCACATGTAGATGTGACCTACTCTTGAGGAGGTTGGCTAGTTGGTTCGATCTGATATTTTAGTTATATTAGTTTTGGTTTAGCCTGTAGTTGGTCAACCCCTGATTTTGAATACAAACAAGTACGTTCTGGAATAAATGTAATTAAATTCCTTTGTCTCTTATCCTGTATCCTGCCCATGGAAAAAGGTTGTATGACCTAGTGAGCCTGTTTTGTTCATACTTTGTCTTAGATCTTTATGCCTAGAATAATGCTTTGTATTGCGTGTTAATGCCTTGTAACTTAAGCTTATGCCTTGTATGTAAATCCATTCATTTTACAATGATATTAAATATTTGCCTTTTATAGACAATTCTCAGACTTTTCCTACTAGTCAAATATAACGTGTAACTTAATGCTTGCTTGCACATTGCTAAAATCACCTTTATGGAGTCATATTCAGTTTTAATATACTTTGTTCATAGTCTTATTATGGGTTGCATGTGAGGTGTATATACATATATAGTACCAATCAAAAGTTTGGACACACCTTTTCTTTATTTTTACTATTTTCTACATTGTAGAATAATAGTGAAGACATCAACACTATCAAATAACACATATGGAATCATGTAGTAACCAAAAAAGGTGTTAAACAAATCAAAAATATATTTCATAGTCGAGATTCTTCAAAGTAGCCACCCTTTGCCTTTGACAGCTTTACACAAGTTTGAGCCAATCAGTTGTGTTGTGACGAGGTAGGGTGGTATACAGAAAATAGACCTATTTGGTAAAAGACCAAGTCCATATTATGTCAAGAACAGCTCAAATAAGCAAAGAGAAACAACAGTCCATCATTACTTTAAGACATGAAGGTCAGTCAATCCAGAAAATGTCAAGAACTTTGAAAGTTTCTTCAAGTGCAATTGCAAAAACCATCAAGCGCTATAATGAAACTGGCTCTCATGAGGACGGCCACAGGAAAGGAAGACCCAGAGTTACCGCTGCTGCAGAGGATAAGTTCATTACAGTTACCAGCCTCAGATTGCAGCCCAAATAAATGCTTCAGAGTTCAAGTAACAAACATCAACATCAACTGTTCATTGGAGACTGCGTGAATCAGGCCTTTGTGGTCAAATTACTGCAAAGAAACCACTACTAAAGGACACCAATACTAAGAAGAGACTTGCTTGGGCCAAGAAAAACGAGCAATGGACATTAGACCGGTGGAAATCTGTCCTTTTCGTCTGATGAGTCCAAATTTGAGATTTTTGGTTCCAACGGCTGTGTCTTTGTGAGACCCAGAGTAGGTGAACGGATGATCTTCGCATGTGTGGTTCACACCGTGAAGCATGGAGGAGGAGGAGTGATGGTGTGGGGGTGCTTTGCTGGTGACCCTGTCAGTGATTTATTTAGAATTCAAGGCACACTTAACTAGCATGGCTATCACAACATTCTGCAACGATACGCAATCTAATCTGGTTTGAGCTTAGTGGGACTATCATTTGTTTTTCAACAGGACAATGACCCAAAACACACCATCAGGCTGTGTAAGGGCTATTTGACCAAGGAGAGTGATGGAGTGCTGCATCAGATGACCTTGGCCTCCACAATCACCTGACCTCAACCCAATTGAGATGGTTTGGGATGAGTTGGACCGCAGAGTAAAGGAAAAGCAGCCAACAAGTGCTCAGCATATGTGGGAACTCCTCCAAGACTGTTGGAAAAGCATTCCTCATGAAGCTGGTTGAGAGTGTGCAAAGATGTTATCAAGGCAAAGGGTGGCTACTTCAAAGAATCTAAAATATATTTTGATTTGTTTAACACTTTTTTATTTGGTTACTACATGATTCCATACGTGTTATTTCATAGTTTTGATGTGTTCACTATTATTCCACAATGTAGAAAATAGTAAAATTAAAAGAAAAACCTTTGATTGAGTAGGTGTGTCCAGACTTTTGACTGGTATTGTATATACTACTTCACTAATATGTATAGCTTATGAAACGTGATCGTTGATCAGATCTGATGTGAAACTTGGAGGCGGTAAGCTGTTCTCTTGAAATTGAGATAAGGAGGGTGTCAAAAAAAGATTTAGTGGGGGGAAATAGGATGATAAAACAATTTAATTAACTTTTCTATTGTGAGCTACTTTAACACATTTAGACTCGGGTCTTGTTTAGGCAGTGTTCAAGCATTCCATTGAGCATGACCTGGCCTTTTCTGGCTATTGTACATTCTGCATCTAATATAATTTGACTAAAGGCTTTTAAAGTGGAAGGTAGTGTCTGGTTACAGATAATTGATGCCATGCTCACTGAGATGGATTGCTGCTATAAGCATCATTCAAAAGACTTCTGAGCTCCAGCATTGCAACTTTGAAAAAGGTTAGAGTCGTCCTTTAAATTCCTCTACAGTAAGGCTTATTGTGTCTCTGTTCTCACCCAAAAGCTTTCACAGCATACTGTATGACATGACAGATCTGTTGTTTGCAAATCGTTTATTAGGCAACCGCTCCGAGGAAGTGCTTGTGTGTGAATGCACTCTGTGATCGAGTACAGTACAGTCTGAGGTATGCACCCAATGTGAAAATATTCAGCATAACAGCTCCATATTGTTCCAAGTCTGGAAAAGCATTGCTAGCTGTCTGGTTTTCCGTAGGGGTTATAATTGAACAACTGAAACAACTGTATTGCAATGATGAACATCAGCATACTGCTGCTTCACATTTATCCCAGCAGCACTCAGTTAACTGTCTTTATTTTTGTATTTTTAACTTCTATTTTTTGAGGTAAGCCCAATTTGAGACCAGGGTCTCATTCTCAATGGTGCCCTGAGAACAAATAATTCCCAAATCAATATGATAATTCAATAAAACTACGAGATAAATTATTACAAATCAACCAAAACACTCGGAAACTTCAGTGAGTTCATTCCTCATCAGCATTCTGAACTGCCCTATTGGCACCAGGGATTCGAGATTTAAATGAGGTTTGTAAATTATTCAAAACAAGAGGGACATCAAGATTTGCCGCCTCATATTTGTATACTTTAGCAGAGAAGTGAGATATGTTGGAAGCTTGTGAACAAAAGAAATGAAGTGAGAAATGGGAGAAATGAAGTGATCTACGGGAATTTAGAGAGGTCCAGACGACCTTCTTATAAAGGATGCAGTGACGAGTATTAAACCTGTCACCTGTGATAAAGCAAAGAGCGCTATGGTACACTGCAGCCAAGGGTTTTTTAAATTAGCGGCTGCTGCATTCTGATAAATGGTGTCGCCATAGTAAGGAGCTGGCAGGAAAGTTGCCTGTACAACTGCTTCCTGCTATTTGGGGAGAGGCTACTTTCAATATCAACTTTTTAACTAGCTCATCGTTTTTTTTTTAAAAACGTCAACATTTTGTCAATCCAAAAGCTCATATATTTATAGGCGGGAACCTGCTCGCTGAGAGAACCATCCAATGCATAAATATGTAAAACATCTTACATATTTCTACAACAAGTAGAAAACAACATAAAACATACATTTCCATCCATTTTTGCAACATAGCCTGGTCAGCAGTAGAGGAAATAGCATACAGATGAATGTTACCGATTTTTGCAGATAGACCAATATTATTTATACTGAACAAAAATATAAACGCAACATGCAACAGTTTAAAAGATTTTACTGTGTCACAGTTCATATGGAGGAAATCAGTCAATTGAAAAATTCATTAGGCCCTAATCTATGGATTTCACATTACTGGGAATACAGATATGCATCTGTTGGTCACAGAATGGGCCTCAGAATCTCATCACGGTATCATCGATAAAATGCAATTATGTTCGTTGTCCGTAGTTTATACCTGCCCATACCATAATCCCACCACCAACATGGGGAACTATGTTCACAACGTTGACATCAGCAAACCACTCACCCACACGATGCCATACATGGTCTGCTGTTGTGAGGCCGGTTGTACGTACTGCCAAATTCTCTAAAATGACATTGAAGGCGGTTTATGGTAGAGAAATTATCATTAAATTCTCTGGCAACAGCTCTGGTGGACATTCTTGCAGTCAGCATGCCAATTGCAAGCTCGATCAAAACTTGAGACATCTGTGTTGTGTGACAAAGCTGCACATTTTAGAGTGGCATTTTGTTGTCACCAGCACAAGGTGCACCTGTGTAATGACCATGCTGTTTAATCAGCTTCTTGATATGACACACCTGTCAGGTGGATGGATTATCTTATCAAGCCATTTAGCACCGTTTCATAAATGTATTATGTCCAGGTCTAAAACCAGACTGGTACACACCTTTTAAAAAATGTAGAACCAGGAACAGATATAGCCCTTGGTTCTCTCCAGACCTGACTGCCCTTGACCAGCACAAAAACATCCTGTGGCATTCTGCATTAGCATCGAACAGCCCCCGTGATATGCAACTTTTCAGGGAAGTTAGGAACCAATATACACAGGCAGGTTGGAAAGCTAAGGCTAGCTTTTTCAAACAGAAATTTGCATCCTATAGCACAAACTTTAAAAAGTTCTGGGACACTAAAGTCCATGGAGAGTAAGAGCACCTCCTCCCAGCTGCCCAATGCACTGAGGCTAGGAAACACTGTCACCACTGATAAATCCACTATAATTGAGAATTTCAATAAGCATTTTTCTACGGCTGGCCATGCATTCCACCTGGCTACCCCTACCCTGGTCAACAGCCCTGCACTGCCCACAGCAACTCGCCCAAGCCTCCCCCATTTCCCCTTCACCCAAATAGCTGATGTTCTAAAAGAGCTGCAAAATCTGGACCCCTACAAATCAGCCGGGCTAAACAATCTGGACACTCTTTTTAAAATTATCTGCCGAAATTGTTTCAACCCCTATTTACTAGCCTGTTCAACCTCTCTTTCGTATCGTCTGAGATTCCCAAAGATTGGAAAGCTGCCGCAATCATCCCCTCTTCAAAAGGGGAGACACTCTAGACCCTAACTGCTACAGACCTATATCTATCCTACCCTGCCTTTCTAAGGTCTTCAAAAGCAAAGTTAACAAACAGATTCCCGACCATTTCGAATCCCACCCTTCTCCGATCTCTGCAATCTGGTTTCAGAGCTGGTCATGGGTGCACCTCAGCCGTGCTCAAGGTCCTAAATGATATCATAACCGCCATCGATAAGAGACATTACTGCAGCCGTATTCATCGACCTGGCCAAGTCTTTCGACTCGGTCAATCACCACATTCTTATTGGCAGCCTCAACAGCCTTGGTTTCTCAAATGATTGCCTCGCCTGGTTCACCAACTACTTCTCAGACAGAGTCCAGTGTGTCAAATTGGAGGGCCTGTTGTCCGGACCTCTGTCAGTCTCAATGGGGGTGCCACAGGGTTCAATTCTCGGGCCGACTCTCTTCTCTGTATACATCAATGATGTCGCTCTTGCTGCTGGTGATTCTCTGATCCACCTCTATGCAGACGACACCATTCTATATACTTCTGACCCTTCTTTGGACACTGTGTCAACTAACCTCCAGACGAGCTTCAATGCCATACAACTCTCCTTCCGTGGCCTCCAACTGCTCTTAAATGCAAGTAAAACTAAATGCATGCTCTTCAACCGATCGCTGCCCACACCTGCCCGCCCGTCCAGCATCACTACTCTGGACGGTTCTGACATAGGTATTTGTAGTTGTCCACACATTCTAGGTGTCTGGCTAGACTGTAAACTCTCCTTCCAGACTCACATTGAGCATCTCCAATCCAAAATTAAATCTAGAATCGGCTTCCTATTTTGCAACAAAGCATCCTTCACTCATGCTGCCAAACATACCCTCGTAAAACTGACCATCCTACCGATTCTCGACTTCGGCGATGTCATTTATAAAATAGCCTCCAACACTCTACTCAACAAATTGGAAGCAGTCTAGTCCCATCACTACCCACCACTGCGACCTGTACGCTCTCGTTGGCTGGCCCTCGCTTCATACTCTTCGCCAAACCCACTGGCTCCAGGTCATCTACAAGTCTCTGCTAGGTAAACCCCCGCCTTATCTCAGCTCACTGGTCACCATAGCAGCACCCACCCGTAGCACGCACTCCAGCAGGTATATTTCACGGGTCACCCCCAAAGCCAATTCCTCCTTTGGCCGTCTTTCCTTCCAGTTCTCTGCTGCCAATGACTGGAACAAACTGCAAAAATCACTGAAGCTGGAGACTCATATACCTCCCTCACTAGCTTTAAGCACCAGCTGTCAGAGCAGCTCACATATCACTGCACCTGTACATAGCCCATCTGTAAACAGCCCATCCAACTACCTCATCCCCATACTGTATTTATTTATCTTGCTCCTTTGCACCCCAGTATCTCTACTTGTGCAGAAGATGAATGTGCATCTACCATTCCAGTGTTTAATTGCTATATTGTAATTACTTCGCCACCATGGCCTATTTATTGCCTTACCTCCCTCATCTTACCTCATTTGCACTCACTGTATATAGACTTTTCTTTTTTTCTACTGTATGTTTGTTTATTCCATGTGTAACTCTGTGTTGTATGTGTCGAACTGCTGTGCTTTATCTTGGCCAGGTCGCAGTTGTAAATGAGAACTTGTTCTCAACTAGCCTACCTGGTTAAATAAAAGGTGAAATAAAAATTAAGAATATAATGTGAAGTTAAACCCGTTATTAGCTGAGAGTTTGCCAGTGATTCGAATAATTTTGCAAGGCAAGATAGATAACTACTGCCAAATTTCTAAACTAAATCCGAAGTATCCCTGCCTTTGTGAAGGGGGAGGACTTGCGCCACCGTACAGATCTTAGGGATAGCACCAGAAGCAATTTTTTAAATAAAACATGTGGGTCAAAAGGTTCTACAATGAGGAGGGTAGAAAACTGCAGGAAAAAGGGATGAAACGAATCAGCTCCTGTAGAGTTTTGTTTGAACATTTTTGCAACATCATTGACATGAAATGGTTCAAAAATAAACATAAATGAGCATCATTCTCTGCTATCTGTTTAGAGGTCAATAAGCTTAAATAGATGCCCCGAGGGGATTACATTGACATTGCAACACTCACTCTTATCCAGAGCAACTAAACAACAATAAGTGCATTCAAATAAGGGGGCATGAACAATTTAATAACACGAGCCAAAGTGAAAGCCAAAAAACCACAGTACTGCTGTAGAGTAAAAGAGCAAAGATTAAAAGTTCAACGCAATAATAGAAACAGTTCAGTGCAAAATCTATTGTAAGTTCTGCCTCAATTACAGTGATGCATTATGTGGTGTGTGTGTGAAGCATGGTTAAGTGCCCCATCATAGGTGATCTATGTAAAATACATTTCTAGGAACTGGAGTGCTAGGTGCTGGAGGAGATGAGGGGAAGGACTCTCTCTGGAGTCTAAAGGAGCTGGAGGCTAGAGTGCTTTTAGTCTGAAGAGACAGTTCTTTAGTCTGCAAAGTAAAATGGACACTGCTGTCCTGTCCTGGTGGAGAGTTCATTAATGTAGTCAGGAACAGAACAGAACAGTTGTGACTTTGATAGGTGACTCCAAGTGATATCAAAATGACCATACTTTCACAGATACTGGACTTCGATCAATGGAGTAGACCCCTCCAACTAGAGTTCTGCATCGGGTCGGCTCGCGGTTCAGAACATTTATATTGCGGGTCGGAAAAGTTTTAAAAATCAAGATTCTCTTTTCTTTCCAAACCCAGGAGCTTGTTGTGTTGCATTGTGTTGCGAATTCCATTCTGTGAGTGGTGAGCCAGATATGGTAGCCTAGAGTACCAACCACACACGCAGTGGAGCAGGGAACTGTCCATTATTAGTGTGGTGCTGAAACATTCCTAATTTGTCCACGTGAAGAGCTTTTTTCCCCTCCCCCACGTGTGACTACGTTGCCAAGTTTACGTTCCCTGGCTTGTCTAGCTCACACAAAAATAGATAACGTAACAGGATACATAAAAATAGAGGTTGTGATGGTGGAATAAACCATCGTGGAAACAGGTGCTACTTGAGTGAAATCCCGGGTTTGGAAGGATTTGAGTCATTGTGGACAAGGAGGAATGATTGAATGCTACACAGCCCGCAAAAAGTGCAAGCAGGTATTTGCTTAAGATAATTCAGGTAATTATTACGTTAATTCAAGCTTTTGTTAATTTAAACCAGTGGTTGCCAAACTTTTTATAGTCCTTCAAACATTCAACCTCCAGCTGCGTACCCACTGTAGCACCAGGGTCGGCGCACTCTCAAATGTTGTTTGCCGTCATTGAAAGCCTGCCACACACACACACTATACGATACATTTATTAAACATAAGAAGGAGTTTGAGTCACAACCCGGCTCGTGTGATGTGACAAAGAGCTCTTATAGGACCAGGGCACAAATAATATAATCAATAATTTCTCTTTTATTTAGCCATCTTACATATAAAAACCTTATTTGGGCAACAAAAATTGTGAATAACTCACCACAGGTTAATGAGAAGGGTGTGCTTGAAAGGATGCACATAACTCGAGAGAGTCTCCGTCTTAAATTATTTTCCACACACAGCCTGTGCCTGTATTTAGTCTTTATGCTAGTGAGGGCTGAGAATCCACTCGCACATAGGTACGTGGTTGCAAAGAGCATCAGTATCTTAACCGCGCGATTTGCCAAGGCAGAATACTCGGCCAGCCCAATCCATAAATCTGGCAGCGACTTCTGATTTAAATTACATTTTCACAGAACAGCTTGTTGCAATTTTGATGAGGCTCTCTTGTTCAGATATCGGTAAGTGTGTGCCAGCCACATTCAGAGGCTGACACTAAGACAGCATTGAATGAGCTGTATTCTGCCATAAGCAAACAATGAAACGCTCACTCAGAGGCGGCTCTCCGAGTAGCCAGGGACTTTAATGCAGGGAAACTTAAATCCGTCTTACCAAATTTTTATCAGCATGTTAAATGTGCAACCAGAGGGAAAACGAACTCTGGACAACCTATACTCCACGCACAGAGATGCATACAAAGCTCTCCCTCGCCCTCCATTTGGCAAATCTGACCATAATTCGATCCTCCTGATTTCCTGCTTACAAGCAAAAATTAAAGCAGGAAGCACCAGTGACTAGATCAATAAAAAAAGTGGTCAGATCAAGCAGATGCTAAACTACAGGACTGTTTTGCTAGCACAGACTGGAATATGTTCCGGGATTACTCCAATGGCATTGAGGAGTACACCACAGCTGTCATTGGCTTCATCAATAAGTGCATCAATGACGTCATCCCCACAGTGACCATACATACATACCCCAACCAGAAACCATGGATTACAGGCAGCATCCGCACTGAGCTAAAGGCTAGAACTGCCGCTTTCAAGGAGTGGGACTCTAACCCGGAAGCTTATAAGAAATCGCTATGCCCTCCGACGAACCATCAAACAGGCAAAGCATCAACACAGGACTAAGATCGAGTCGTACTACACCGGCTCTGACGCTTGTTGGATGTGGCAGAGCCTGCAAACCATTACAGATTACAAAGGGAAGCACAGTCGAGAGCTGCCCAGTGACACGAGCCAAACTATTTCTATGCTCGCGTCGAGGCAAATAACAATGAAACATGCATGAGAGCACCAGCTGTTCCGGAAGACTGTGTGATCATGCTCTCCGCAGCCAATGTGAGTAAGACCTTTAAAACAGGTCAACATTCACAAGGTCGCAGGCCCAGACGGATTACCAGGACGTGTACTGCGAGCATGCGCTGACCAACTAGCAAGTGTCTTCACTGACATTTTCAACCTCTCCCTGTCCGAGTCTGTAATAGCAACATGTTTTAAGCAGACCACCATAGTGCCTGTGCCCAAGGTAACCTGCCTAAATGACTACCAACCCGTAGCACTCACGTGCTTTGAAAGGCTGGTCATGGCTCACATCAACACCATCTTCCCAGAAACCCTAGACCCACTCCAATTTGCATACTGCCCCAACAGATCCACAGATGATGCAGTCTCTATTGCAGTCCACACTTCCCTTTCCCACCTGGACAAAAGGAACACCTATGTGAGAATGCTATTTATTGACTACAGCTCAGCGTTCAACACCATAGTGCCCTCCAAGCTCATCATGAAGCTAAGGACCCTGGGACTAAACACCTCCCTCTGCAACTGGATCCTGGACTTCCTGACGGGCCGCCCTCAGGTGGTAAGGGTAGGTAACAACACATCCACATTGCTGAACCTCAACACAGGGGCCCCTCGGGTGCGTGCTCAGCCCCCTCCTGTACTCCCTGTTCACTCATGACTGCACAGCCAGGCACGACTCAAACACCATTATAAAATTTGCCGATGACACAACAGTGGTAGGCCTGATCACCGACAACAACGAGACAGCCTATAGGGAGGAGATATGGCCGTGTGGTGCCAGGACAACAACCTCTCCCTCAATGTGATCAAGACAAAGGAGATGATTGTGGACTACGGGAAAAAGAGGACAGATCACGCCCCCATTCTCCTCGATGGTGCTGCAGTGGAGCAGGTTGAGAGCTTCAAGTTCCTTGGTGTCTACATCACCAACATGGTCCAAGCACACCATGACAGTCGTGAAGCAGGAACGACAAAACCTATTCCAACTCAGGAGACTGAAAAAATTTGGCAATGGTCCTCAAAAGGTTCTACAGCATCGAGAGCATCCTGACTGGTTGCATCACTGCCTGGTATGGCAACTGCTCGGCCTTTGACCGCAAGGCACTACAGAGGGTAGTGCAAACGGCCCAGTACATCACTGGGGCCAAGCTTCCTGCCATCCAGGACCTCTATACCAGGCGGTGTCAGAGGAAGGCCCTAAAAATGTTCAAAGACTCCAGACACCCTAGTCATAGACTGTTCTCTCTGCTACCACACGGCAAGCGGTACCGGAGCGCCAAGTCTAGGTCCAAAAGGCTTCTAAACAGCTTCTAAATGGCTACCCCCCCCCCCCCCCCCCCCCCCAACTCTTCCTACATGTACATACTACCTCAACTAACCGGTGCCCCCGCACATTGACTCTGTACCGGCACCCCCCTGTATTTGTTATTTTTTACTGCTCCTCTTTAATGACTTGTTACTTTTATCTCTTATTCTTATCCATATTTTTTGAAACTGCACTGTCGGTTAGTGGCTCGTAAGTAAGCGTTTCACTGTAAGGTCTACACTGGTTGTTATTCGGCGCATGTGACTAATAACATTTGATTTGATTTAATTGGACTGAGGCCGGGCATGAAAGGGATAACGAATCCAGTTGTTTGTGTCGTCCATTTCGGGAAAGTACCTGCGTAATTGCGCACCCAGCTTGCTCATTTGCTTCGCTATGTCACATTTGACATTGTCCGTAAGCTTGAGTTCATTTGCACACAAAAAAAATCATACAATGATGGAAAGACGTGTGTGTTGGCCTCAATATTGTCCCGCACATTGAATATAGTTGCGGAGAGTCCCTGTAATCCTAGATTCAGATCATTCAGGCGAGAAAAAACATCACCCAGATAGGCCAGATGTGAGAAACTCATCATCATGCAAGAGGTCAGACAAGTGAAAATGATGGTCAGTAAAGAAATCTTTAAGCTCATCTCTCAATAAAAAAAAAAACATGTCAATACTTTGCCCCTTGATAACTAGCGCAATTCTGTATGTTTTAAAGCGTTACATGGTCGCTGCCCATATCATTGAATAATGCAGAAAATACACAAGAGTTCAGGGGCCTTGCTTTAACAAAGTTACCCATTTTCACTGTAGTGTCAAAAACATCTTTCAAGCTGTCAGGCATTCCCTTGGCAGCAAGAGCCTCTCTGTGGATGCTACAGTGTACCCAAGTGGCGTCTGGAGCACCTGCTTGCACGCGCGTTACCACTCCACTATGTCTCCCTGTCATGGCTTTTGCGCCATCAGTACAGATACCAACACATCTTGACCACCAAAGTCCACTTGATGTCACAAAGCTGTCCAGTATTTTAAAAATATCCTCTCCTGTTGTACTGGTTTCCAGTAGTTTGCAGAAGCAGATGTCTTCCTTAATTGACCCCCCATAAACGTAACGGACATATACTAGGAGCTGTGCCAGGCCCGCCATGTTTGTTGACTCATCCAGCTGTAACGCATAGAATTCACTGGCTTGTATGCAAAACAGTAATTGTTTCAAAACATCTCCTACCATGTCACTGATGCATTGTGAAACATTGTCCCAGCCATATCTGCAGCAGCAGGAAGAATTAAGTCCTTCACAATAGTATGGGGCTTGCCTGTCCTAGCCACTCAGTAGCTCACCATATACGACGCTTCTAGCCCCTTCTTATTAATGGTATCTGTTGCTTTTATATATGTCTTACTACTCGAAAGTTGTCTAAATTTTCACTCAAAAAACTCCCGTGGCTTATTTTTCAAATTGGCATGTTTTGTTTCTAAATGTCTGCGCAAGAGTGAAGGTTTCACCCACGAGAGAGTAACGGTTAATGTGATTTGATGTTAATTATTTGACAAGGCTACCTGTATTTGACATTGTGTTGTTATTTTGCTGAACACTAGATAGTTACATTTTATTTTTGGCAGTGAAACGAGGCTACTCGGGCGAGAAAAAAACCTCACCCAAATGTATAGCCCAAATGTATAGCCCCATCAAATGGACTGTTTGAAAATGTGAGGGGAAAAAATGTAATTAGGCATACCTCCGACGGCATTGCGCATAGCCCAGTTTGGAAATACCTGATTTAGACCATACACAGGCCATATAAAGTTAAAACCTGTGCTGCTGGTAAAAGTTTGAGTAGCCTTTAGCCTACTAAATAAATGTAGGCTATTTTTGAAGCCTATAGACTATTCGGGAATTGTTTATTTAACCCATTTAATCCCATGGGTCACAGATAGTGAAAGAAAAACCTTTTGTACTTTATAGGCTCTAGAGAAGTTACATTTGTACTTATAATCAAATGTTTCATATTATTATATGATTTCTCAAAATGGTCACAAGACCACAAGCATAATTCTCCAAGGTGTACTTTCCAGACGAATAAGGCACCAGAACTCTGTATGCAACAGCTTTAGCAACAAATACATTGTTGACATTTTAAAATATTTTCTTTGTAAATATGTTTAAATGTCTAGTTTACGTACTGTATGTGTCTTAATTTGCAATACATTGAATCCATGATGCTTGTGGTATATGAAAATAACTTAGCGGTCACATGTGACCAATGGGACAATACAGTGGCTCTAATTTATTATACACTGCTCAAAAAAATAAAGGGAACACTTAAACAACACAATGTAACTCCAAGTCAATCACACTTCTGTGAAATCAAACTGTCCACTTAGGAAGCAACACTGATTGACAATAAATTTCACATGCTGTTGTGCAAATGGAATAGACAAAAGGTGGAAATTATAGGCAATTAGCAAGACACCCCCAAAAACGGAATGGTTCTGCAGGTGGTGACCACAGACCACTTCTCAGTTCCTATGCTTCCTGGCTGATGTTTTGGTCACTTTTGAATGCTGGCAGTGCTTTCACTCTAGTAGTAGCATGAGACGGAGTCTACAACCCACACAAGTGGCTCAGGTAGTGCAGTTCATCCAAGATGGCACATCAATGCGAGCTGTGGCAAAAAGGTTTGCTGTGTCTGTCAGCGTAGTGTCCAGAGCATGGAGGCGCTACCAGGAGACAGGCCAGTACATCAGGAGACGTGAAGGAGGCCGTAGGAGGGCAACAACCCAGCAGCAGGACCGCTACCTCCGCCTTAGTGCAAGGAGGTGCACTGCCAGAGCCCTGCAAAATGACCTCCAGCAGGCCACAAATGTGCATGTGTCTGCTCAAACGGTCAGAAACAGACTCCATGAGGGTGGTATGAGGGCCCGACGTCCACAGGTGGGGGTTGTGCTTACAGCCCAACACCGTGCAGGACGTTTGGCATTTGCCAGAGAACACCAAGATTGGCAAATTCGCCACTGGCGCCCTGTGCTCTTCACAGATGAAAGCAGGTTCACACTGAGCACATGAGCACATGTGACAGACGTGACAGAGTCTGGAGACGCCGTGGAGAACGTTCTGCTGCCTGCAACATCCTCCAGTATGACCGGTTTGGCGGTGGGTCAGTCATGGTGTGGGGTGGCATTTCTTTGTGGGGCCGCACAGCCCTCCATGTGCTCGCCAGAGGTAGCCTGACTGCCATTAGGTACCGAGATGAGATCCTCAGACCCCTTGTGAGACCATATGCTGACACATGCACATTTGTGGCCTGCTGGAGGTCATTTTGCAGGGCTCTGGCAGTGCACCTCCTTGCACTAAGGCGGAGGTAGCGGTCCTGCTGCTGGGTTGTTGCCCTCCTACGGCCTCCTTCACGTCTCCTGATGTACTGGCCTGTCTCCTGGTATCGCCTCCATGCTCTGGACACTACGCTGACAGACACAGCAAACCTTTTTGCCACAGCTCGCATTGATGTGCCATCTTGGATGAACTGCACTACCTGAGCCACTTGTGTGGGTTGTAGACTCCGTCTCATGCTACCACTAGAGTGAAAGCACTGCCAGCATTCAAAAGTGACCAAAACATCAGCCAGGAAGCATAGGAAATAAACCTTGCTGTTTGTCTCTCCAATATTTGCAACATTGTTTCAATATTGAAATTTGATCTTCTGCTGTCCAATAGTAATGAACGAGTTGGGACGAGACAGATAGGCATATATAAAAATAAAATAAACCAGGTCTACACTTGTGACTATTCAGCAAAACTAACATAACCCAGGTATACCTTTGTGCAAGAGACAATAAACAAATCTATCGACATTAAATATTTGTTACATTATTACACTAATTCAGTTTACGGGTCTATACACGGCCAATTTCCCCAGAAATAACAATATTTTACGGATAGAATCACTGATTTAAACATTATGTCAAGGCTGGTGGATAGTGGCAACATCATCTGCAAGACCATCTTGATCAAGTATATCTATCAGGTATGAACGTAAGACCCAGATGCAGACGGCATCGAATTAACAATGGTTTAATAATCTAACGGGGGCAGGCAATAGACCGGTCAAGGCAGGCAGGGGTCAGTAAATCAGAGGTGGGGCAACGGTACCGGACGACAGGCAGGGTCAGGGTAGGCAGAGGTCAATAATCCAGAGGTGGGGCAAAGGTACAGGTCGGCAGGCAGGCAGAGTGGTCAGGCAGGTGAGAAAAAGAAGAGACTGGGAAAAGCAGGAGCTGACAACAAAAACGCTGGTTGACTTGACAAACAAGATGAACTGGCAACAGACAAACAGAGAACACAGATATAAATACACAGGGGATAATGGGAAAGATGGGCATCACCTGGAGGGGGGTGGAGACAATCACACAGACAGGTGAAACAGATCAGGGAGTGACAATATCCATAACCCAACGCTACTTCAATCTATTGAAAAAAGAATAATCTATGATTAAATAAACTACATGACCAAAGGTATGTGGACGCCTGCTCGTCGAACATCTCATTCCAAAATCATGTGAATTAATATGGAGTTGGTCCCTCCTTTGATGCTATAACAGCCTCCACTCTTCTAGGAAGGCATTCCACTAGATGTTGGAACATTGCTGCAGGGACTTGCTTCCATTCAGCCACAAGAGAATTAGTGAGGTCGGGCGATTAGGCCTGGCTCGCAGTCGGCGTTCCAATTCTTCCCAAAGGTGTTCGATGGGGTTGAGGTCGGGGCTATGTGCAGGCCAGTCAAGGTCTTCCACACAGATCTCAACAAACCATTTCTGTATGGACCTCGCTTTGTGCATGGAGGTATTGTTATGCTGAAACAGGAAAGGGCCTTCCCAAACTGTTACCACAAAGTTGGAAGCACAGAATCATCTAGAATGTCATTGTACTGTATGTTGTAGCCTAAGATTTCCCTTAGCTTTGGGCCCGAACCATGAAAAACAGCCCCAGACCATTATTCCTCCTCCACTAAACTTTACAGTTTAGGTAGCGTTCTCCTGGCATCCGCCAAACCCAGATTCGTCCGTCAGACTGCCAGATGGTGAAGCGCAATTCGTCACTCAAGAAAAGGCTTTCCACTGCTCCAGAGTCCAATGGCTGCGAGGTCTACACCACTCCCGTTGACTCTTGGAATTGTGCATGGTGATCTTAGGCTTGTGTGCGGTTGCTCGGCCATGGAAACCTATTTCATGAAGCTCCCGATGGAAGCAACGTCTGCACAAGAACTGTTCAGAGGCAGTTTGGAACTCGGTAGTGAGTGTTGCAACCGAGGACAGATGATTTTTACTCACTACAGCATTCGGCGTTCTGTGAACTTGTGTGGCTTACCACTTCGCAGCACTTACAGTTGACCGTGGAAGCTCTAGCAGGGTATGAATTTGATGAACTGACTTGTTGGAAAGGTGGCATCCTATGACGGTGCCACGAACGTCACTGAGCTCTTCAGTAAGGCCATTCTACTGCCAATGTTTGTCTTTGGAGATTGCATGGATGTGTGCTCGATTTTATGCATTTGTCAGAAACGGGTTTGGCTGAAATAGCCAAAACTCTTCAAATTAGTGGATGTCAACATACATTTGTATATACACTGCTCAAAAAAATAAAGGGAACACTTAAACAACACAATGTAACTCCAAGTCAATCACACTTCTGTGAAATCAAACTGTCCACTTAGGAAGCAACACTGATTGACAATAAATTTCACATGCTGTTGTGCAAATGGAATAGACAAAAGGTGGAAATTATAGGCAATTAGCAAGACACCCCCAAAAACGGAATGGTTCTGCAGGTGGTGACCACAGACCACTTCTCAGTTCGTTTATACAAATCTCTGCTGTTGAAAACACATTTTATATCTAAAGACAAATGTGAGATAATGTCTACATACTTTTTATAGTGGAGATCAAGTTTATAACTTTCCTGGCTGGGCTGATGAGACAGTGGATTGGGCAGTCAGATGGAACAGAGTAAATAGGCATTTTAACATCATAGATTTAGCCGGTGGCAACTTGTGGAATCGACACCGGCTGGAATGCGGTTTTAACCAATCAGGATTAGACTCACCCATTGTATAAGAACTAATTTACCTGCTGGTGATGTCACCAGGCAGGCCAAAACTCCATCCCAACAACATAGGCTGAAATGTCAGGCATGCTTTTCCTTTTCAAACAGCTCTTACACTAAAAGTGCATTCTCATAATTTTCACAGTACTATTCCAACCTCTATGGAAATATATATAACAAAAGGGAAATCACGTTTTTGAATGCACAGAGCCTTTAAAAGTTTTAGTATTCGGCACATACAGTATTTAGACCTGGCTGAGTTGATTAGTTGGGTTCAAGCACAGGTGCATACTTTGTAGTTACAGTGCCTTCGGAAAGTATTCAGAGCTCTTGACCTTTTCCACATTTTCTTACGTTGCAGCCTTATTCTAAAATATATTGAATTGTTTATTTTCCTCAATCTTCACACAATACCCTATAATGACAAAGCAAAAACAGTTACATTTTTTGCTAATGTATAAACATATATATATATACACACACACACACACATTTACATAACTATTCAGACCCTTTACTCAGTACTTTGTTGAAGCACCTTTTGGCAGCAATTACAGCATCGCGTCTTCTTGGGTATGACGCTACAAGCTTGGCACACCTGTATTTGGGGATTTTCTTCCATTCTTCTCTGCAGATCTGACAGCTATTTTCAGGTCTCTCCAGAGATGTTTGTCCGGGATCTGGCTAAGGACATTCAGAGACTTGTCCTGAAGCCACTCCTGCGTTGTCTTGGCTGTGTTCTTAGGGTCATTGTCCTGTTGGAAGGTGAACCTTCACCAGAGTGAGGTCCTGGGCGCTCTGGAGCAGGTTTTCATCAATGATCTCTCTGTACATTGCTCCATTCTTCCTTGCCTCGGTCCTGACTAGTCTCCCAGTCCCTGCAGCTGAAAAACATCCCCACAGCATGATCCTGCCATCACTATGCTTCACCATAGGGAGGGTGCCAGCTGTCCTCCAGACGTGACGCTTGGCATTCAGGCCAAAGAGTTAAATCTTGGTTTCATCAGAACAGAGAATCTTGTTTCTCATGGTTTGAGAGTCTTTAGGTGCCTTTTGGCAAACTCCAAGCGGGCTGTCATGTGTCTTTCACTGAGAAGTGGCTTCCGTCTGGCCACTCTACCATAAAGGCCTGATTGGTGGAGTGGAGATGGGAGAACCTTCCAGAAGGACAACCATCTCCACAAAGGAACTCTAGAGCTCTGTCAGAGTGACCATTGGGTTCTTGGTCACCTCCCTGACCAAGGCCTTTCTCCCCCGATTGCTCAGTTTGGCTGGGTGGCCAGCTCTAGGAAGAGTCTTGGTTGTTCCGAACTCCAAATTCCATTTCAGAATGATGGAGGCCACTGTGTTCCTGGGAACCTTCAATGCTGCAGAAATGTTTTGGGACCCTTCCCAAGATCTGTGCCTCGACACAATCTTGTCTCGGAGTTCGATTTTTGCTCTGACATGCACTGTCAACTGTGGGACCTAATATAGACAGGTGTGTGCGCCTTTCCAAATCATGTCCAATAAATTGAATTTACCACAGGTGGACTCCAATCAAGTTGTAGAAACATCTCAAGGATGATCAATGGAAACAGGATGTACCTGAGCTCAATTTTGGAGTCTCATAGCAAAGGGTCTGAATACTTTATTTTTAATACATTTGCAAAAATTCTAAAAACCTTTTCACTTTGTCATTGTTGTATTGTGTGTAGATTGCCGATGAATTGTTTTTATTTCATCCATTTTAGAATAAGGCTGTAAAGTAACAAGATGTGGAAAAAGTCTGAATACTTTCACTCCATGTCAATTGGAGCTGAAGTACAGGTGTAGACCTGGTTTGTGTAACTACGCCAGCCCAGGACCTCCACATCCGGCTTCTTCAACTGCGGGATCGTCTGAGACCAGTCACCTAGAAAGCTGATGAAACTGTGGGTTTGCACAACAGAAGAATTTCTGCAGAAACTTTCAGAAACCGTCTCATCTGCGTGCTCATTGTCCTCACCAGGGTCTTGACCTGTGACTCGTTTCAGGAAACTAGGCGTATGTAGCGCGTCACTACTTCACAGGAGTAGTACTTTTTTTAAATCAAAATGCGTTTTTTAGCAGAAATGCCTTCTGGGTTTGTAGGTAATCCTGTCTAACGCAAGTTTTGAAATCAGTGGAATTAGAGCTAAGGAGAAAACATCTGTCTTCGGATTATATCTTCAAACTAAGGGCAACCATGGTATCCGTGACAGAGAGGGAGAAGCGTCCATGTATCCATGTATCCCAGCGTCCATGTATACGGGTAAGATAGTCTAGCTAGCTACATTTTCAGATATTACGTTTCTAATTTTGTCAGAAAGTCATTTTCATTTCAAGTTAATGGGATTTCATCCGTAAGAAGTTAACGGGATTGATTTGACAACAGCCAGTGAAAGTGCAGGGCGCCAAATTCAAACAACAGAAATATCATAATTCAAATTTCTCAAACATACAAGTATTATACACCATTTTAAAGATAAACTTGTTGTTAATCCCACCACAGTGTCCGATTTCAAAAAGGCTTTACGACAAAAGCATACCATGCGATTATGTTAGGTCAGCACCTAGTCACAGAAAAACACAGCCATTTTTCCAGCCAAAGAGAGGAGTCACAAAAAGCAGAAATAGAGATAAAATTAATCACTAACCTTTGATGATCTTCATCAGTTGACACTCATAGGACTTCATGTTACACAATACATGTTTGTTTTGTTCGATAAAGTTCATATTTATATCCAAAAATCTCAGTTTACATTGGCGCGTTATGTTCAGTAATGTTTTGCTTCCAAAACATCCAGTGATTTTGCAGAGAGCCACATCAATTTACAGAAATACTCATCATAAATGTTGATGAAAATACAAGTGTTATACATGGAATTAAAGATATACTTCTCCTTAATGCAAGCGCTGTGTCAGATTTCAAAAATGCATTACGGAAAAAGCACACCATGCAATAATCTGAGTACAGCGCTCAGACACCAAAACAAGCCATACAGATACCCGCCATGTTGTGGAGTCAACAGAAGTCAGAAATAGCATTATAAATATTCACTTACTTTTGATGATCTTCATCAGAATGCACTCCCAGGAATCCCAGTTCCACAATAAATGTTTGTTTTGTTCGACAAAGTCCATCATTTATGTCCAAATACCTCTTTTTTTGTTCGCGCGTTTAGTTCACAAATCCAAAATTCATGGAGGCGCAAGCACACTTAGTCCAGACGAAAAGTCAAAAAAGTTATATTACAGTTCGTAGAAACATGTCAAACGATGTATAGAATCAATCTTTAGGATGTTTTTAACATAAATCTTCAATAATGTTTCAACCGGACAATTCCTTTGTCTTTAGAAAGGAAAAGGAACGCAGCTAGCTCTCACGGGCGAGCGCCTGACTGAGCTCATGGCATTCTGCCAGACACCTGATTGAAACAGCTCTTATTTTCTCCCCCTTCACAGTAGAAGCCTGAAACAAGGTTCTAAAGACTGACATCTAGTGGAAGCCTTAGGAAGTGCAATCGGACCAAATTTCCACTGTATATTGGATAGGCAAAGACTTGAAAACCTACAAACCTCAGATTTCCCACTTCCTGGTTGGATTTTTTCTCAGATTTTTGCCTGCCATATGAGTTCTGTTATACTCACAGACAACATTCAAACAGTTTTAGAAACTTCAGAGTGTTTTCTATCCACATCTACTAATTATATGCATATCTTAGCTTCTGGGCCTGAGTAACAGGCAGTTTACTCTGGGCACCTTATTCATCCAAGCTACTCAATACTGCCCCTCATCCATAAGAAGTTAGTGTATTGTTAGCTAGCTAGCTAACGTTAGCTGGCTAGCTCATTAGCTAACGTTACATGTATGCTCTGTGTAGTAATATTATTCGTATCTCAGAGCCATTTGCTTTGCTAGTTATAGCCTAATGTTACCTAACTAACATTGAACCTGGTTGGTTAGCTACCTGCAGATTCATGCCGGGTTGTAACGTCATGAGTTGGGATTATGGTCCAATGTTTAGCTAGCTAGCTACATGTCTTAACAAAAGACTTCACTGTGCAAGTATCCATTTCAATAGAATGATCATGATGTCACTGTGACAGCTGTTGATAGACAGCTGGTAAATTCACTCTATCTCCTTCGATTTCAGACCACTCTCATCTGAGTGTGCCAGTGCACAGAATAACTGACAAATTACGAACACTCAACACCCGTTGAATATGGCCGGTGTCAGTAAATGTTGGTAAAAAAGCGTAAATTGTTGCCAGCAGCACAGTTGCAATCACCAACGCTCTGGATAACATAAAAACAGCCGAACTAGCTCTGCTAGGGCAAGTAAAATGGTCAGAGTGAGCTGTTCTCTCATTTGTGTCTGGAAGTAGCTAGCAGTAGCTAGCTAGCCAAGGTTAGACAGTTTTCTTGGGTGCTTGACTGCTATTGTTAGTACAGAACGCTTGGATCAACCCTTAAAGAGATGGGTGGGGCTAAAGCGTAAGAGGGTGTGAACAATGCTGAATGGGTGTAGACAAAGAATAGCTCTCCAGGAGGTGTACCAAAACAGTCAAATGCCATTTTCTCAAAAGTGAGGTTACAAGTGTAACAACTTTCAAAGCATAATTACTTTCCCATTGTTCCTCAACTGTAGTGTATGATATACCATTTTCTAGCCCTGAGTCTCTACTTTTATCCAATGTAAAAAAAAAAAATTGCTACATAAGACCGATTCGAGCCGGTTAGTCACACCTGACTGCCGTTCGACGTCGTAACCAACTTCAACTGTACCGGGCAGATGACAGACAGCGTGTATGGCATCGTGTGGGTGAGCAGTTTGCCTCATGGTGGCGGTGGGGTTATGGTATGGGCAGGCTCAAGCTATGGACAAACACAATTGCATTTTATCTATGGAAATTGGATGTTCTCCAGCCCTTCATGTTCCAGCATGATAATGCATGGCCCCATGTTGCAAGTATCTGTATACAATTCCTGGAAGCTGGAAATGTCCCAGTTCTTCCATGGCCTGCATACTCACCCATTGAGCATGTTTGGGATGTTCTGGATCGATGTGTACGCCAGCGTGTTCCATTTCCCACCAATATACAGCAACTTCGCACACACATTGAAGAGGAGTGGGACAACATTTCACAGGCCACAATCAACAACCTGATCAACTCTCTGTGAAGGAGATGTGTCACGCTGCATGAGGCAAATGGTGGTCACACCAGATACTGACTGGTTTTCTGATCCACGCCCCTTCCTTTTTTTTAAGGTATCTGTGACCAACAAATTCATATCTGTATTCCCAGTCATGTGAAATCCATAGATTAGGGCCTCATTTATGTATTTTAATTGTGTCACGTTCTGACCTTAGTTCTTTTGTTATTTCTTTGTTTTAGTATGGTCAGGGCGTGAGTTGGGTGGGTTATCTATGTTGGGTTTTTCGTTTGGCCTGATATGGTTCTCAATCAGAGGCAGGTGTTAGTCGTTGTCTCTGATTGGGAACCATATTTAGGGAGCCTGTTTTCTATTGTGTTTTGTGGGTGGTTGTTTTCTGTGTCTGTGTGTTCTACACGGAACTGTTTCGGTTTTCGTTCGTTCACTTTATTGTTTTGTATTTCAGTGTTCAGTTTGATCCATTAAATATTCATCATGAACACTTACCACGCTGCGCATTGGTCCTCCTCTCTTTCTCCCAACGAAGATCGTTACAAATTGACTGATTTCCTTTATATGAACTGTAACTCCGTAAAATCTTTGACATTTTAGCATGTTGCGTTTGTATTTTTGTTAAGTGTAATTAATGCAGGGAAGGGGAATAGCCTACTGTTCTGGAGTCATAAAAACAATGTATCAGCTCTCGGAAACAAATCTATGCAGGTTGGTCGGGTTGTGGAGAAAACTATCCTGATGTCGGGTATCGGGTGGAGCTCGGAATTGATGTGTCTGGCATGGGGTGGGTGCGACTCCAGTTTTTATCTGCAACTGGAGAGTTCAGAGTCAATGTGTGATCATTGTTTCCACTCAGTCCATTACAGCAGTGGTTTGTACTGCACTTTAGAAACAGTGTGAAGGAGATGGACGTAGTAATTCTCCATTGAAGAAGAGAACAACTAAATTCTTCTCCATTGCAAAATAGAATATAGGCAATACTGAAAGTTCAGTAGCCTATATGTACACTTTTAATGTCTGTAATTTAGAGAAAATTACAGTTTGGTGAAATAAATACATTCTGTATGTATGACGCTGTTTACAATAATCGCAGACTCCATGATGCATGATTTCGTAAACGCTGTGTATAATAACCCTTTAATAATTGTGTGACGCATTTTCCTACATTAGCCTTCGCTCTATGCTGCTGCTGCTTGGGAGTGAGAATCCTTTCTTTCATCCTGCCTGCAATTGTAAAATCCCTGCTTCTTCTTTGCTTCATTTGCAACCCCCCTGTATGTCTGTCTGTCTCGCCCCTTGGATGACTCAGCTCTTTCTCAGATTTATTTTTCAGGGTCTTTGAGGAGACGGGCGGGGGTGGGTTTCATACAATGGTATAACCCACCTAGGTCTGGAAATGTATGAATCCACCAGTCAGCCTCCACTGACTCCCCCTCTCGGGAGATAGCACATCTGGAATGATGCTGGCAGGTTTTTTTCTCCCCTGAATCAACCAGGCAGCACATTCTACCCAATAGAGTGAATGAAATTACCTTGGGAGGTGATAGGTACTGAATTCTTTGTATTAGATGGTTTATGGCTTTATTGTAGCTGGAAACACAGGTAGGCTTGTACTGTTGTAGAAACATGCAGGACTAACTCAATATCACATGATGTCTTCCTGAGAATATAAACTATGTATAAACTACAAACATTTGTATAGGGTAGAATGCATAGGCTACATAGAAATAGGTTTTCACTGGACACTTCATACACTGTAATCAATAGCTACAGATTTATGAAGAGTAGGCTACACTGACAGGCATTTTCTAACACTTCCACACAGGTGCTCTTTGTCAACTGTTCTTTGCACTTTGCATGTTCAGAGACAACCTTACCTTTCAACTGTACCGGGGTAAAGTTAGCGTGATGTTTGATATTAGTTTGTTTGACATTCATGTCAAGTAATGTTGATAATTCTCCCTCCCTCTCTCTCTTTTGTTACTTTCAAGCATGCCTTAACTCCTAAAACATGTCAGCTACATTACATTACATTTTTTGGTGTCAACTATGGGACTTATTGAATCTTTATGAAAGAAACCAAACGTATTTTGACAAATTCAAGCAGTAGGCCTAGTACACAGTCTATCCCTATCATATAAGATACTAATTTCCACCGGAATAGCTTTCAGGCACATGATCCTATTAATATGTGTCCAGTCAACAAAGAAAAGGATGATACCAGTGATGTGGACAGATTATGATAGTCTACTACTGGAGACATCACTTACTCTAAGTATGTAGCATTTCAATGTTTTTGTTTGTTCTACATGTGAGATCCTATAAAATACTAGATACAATAAACTGCAACATATGTAGCTGATTATTGTTGCAATGTCAGTCTATGCAGTGAGTGGACATTGAGGGATTCTCACTGTTTTAAAGTAACCACACAATAGGTTGCTACAGCGTCATCAGCTACAGCAGCAGCAGGCTGTGCAGCCTGGTCTCATTGACTAGACGTAATATAGTAAATGTTAATCCGAGACACTCATCAGTATAATATGCTACTTGATACGGTTACATAAAACAGAAGGTTACTTAAGGCAAAAACCAAAATAGGGTGGTAGGCTTTTAACTCGAATTTCTAGCAACCCAAAGGTTGCGTGTTTGAATCTCATCAGACAGTTCTGTATTTTAGCAACTACTTACTACTTTTTAGCTACTTTGCAACTACTTAGCATGTTAGCTAACCATTCCGCTAACCTTAAAACCCTTTAACCTCTTTCAGCTAGGAGGCAGAATTTTTATGTTTGGAAAAATAACGTTCCCAAGGTAAACGGACTATTTCTCAGGCTCAGATATTAGAATATGCATATAATTGACAGATAGGAAACACTCTAAAGTTTCCAAAACTGTCAAAATATTGTCTGTGAGTATAACAGAACTGATTTTGCAGGCGAAAACCTGAGGAACTCCAACCCGGAAGTGCATTTTATTTTATTTTATCCCTGTTCCATTGCTTGCCCCTCCTCCATTTAAAGGGGTATCAACCAGATTCATTTTCCAATGGCTTCCTCAGGCTGTGACCAGGCTTTAGACATAGTTTCAAGCTTTTATTTTGAAAAATGAGCGAGATTTATCAAAACGCGTCAGGTGTCCTTTGATTAGTTCCTGCGCAGGAGAGATGTGGCTCGACATTTTCTTTCTCTGTAGTATTGAACAGTTTACCGTCCGGTTGAAATATGATCGATTTTATGTATGTTAAAAACAACCTGAGGATTGATTATAAAAAACCTTTGACATGTTTCTACGAACATTACGGATACTTTTTGGAATTTTCGTCTGCCCTTCAGGACCGGAACCACAAGCTTGTTTACTAAACATAACGCGCAAACCAATCTTTATCGAACAAAAATAACATTTATTGTGTAACTGGGAGTCTCGTGAGTGCAAACATCCGAAGATTATCAAAGGTAAGCGATTAATTTTATTGCTTTTCTGACTTTCGTGACCAAGCTAATTTAAGGCTAGCTGTTCTAGCAGTGATTGATACACTCACAAATGCTGGGATTCCTTTCGCTGTAAAGCATATTTTCAAAATCTGACACGATAGGTGGATTAACAACAAGCTAAGCTGTGTTTTGGTATATTTCACTTGTGATTCCATGATTATAAATATTTTGTATTATTTTTGAATTTGGCGCGCTGCAATTCAGCGGTTGTTTATGAAAATGATCCCGTAAAAGGGAACCGTGCGGCAAGAAGTTAACCTATCGCCTAACCTTAACCCATAATTCCTAGCCTAGCTAACGTTAGCCACCTAGCTAATGTTAGCCACAACAAATTGCAATTTGTAGCATATCATACGAATTGTAATATGTAACATATCATAGAAATGATTGACAGACATCGAGAAATGAATACATACCATACAAAACGTAACATACCCTACTAATTATAGTGTCCCGGATTTACGTTTACTATGTTATGTCTACCCCTGAGTCCAGGTTGCAGCTGTGCTCTCGGGTGAATTTGCAATAGCAGCACGGAGGCCATATTCGCCATAAAACGCTACTACAACACGAAACTGTTTATTGTCAACAGTGAAATGTATCCTTGGCCTACAACATTCAATCTGATAGTTGCATTTTAATGTTTAGGATTTTTTGTAAATCCCTATGAATGACATGTCGAGAAAAACCACTCACTCTGCGTATCCCGTCCGCCAGGGAAGCCTGCTGTCCCTCTTCAACGTCAGCACCGGTCGAGAAGCATGTTCTGTCGAGTATTGAAGAAGCTCTGGTGTAAGATCCAGAAACTCAGGTCGACCGTAGGGGAACCGTGGAGGCAGACCGTCCTGGTGACAGTTCTGGTGGTGAACGTTCCCGGATCCGTGGTGCTGGTGATGACCGTGGGGCATCATTCCACCCACCAGCGTGGTCATCGCATTTTTGACTTTGCTTATCATTGCGGCAGAAATAATAAACCGATACAGAAATGAATGAAAAGCCTAATACTAGTACCGTAGTGAATAAAAAAATACGATGAACAGCATTTCAGGAAGCAATCGGCCCCAGCCCCATGTGACGTTTGACAGACACTATTTTCCTCATTGAAAATATAGCCTACCCCTTCCTCACTCAGTGCGTATACTAATCTCAGAAGGCAGGGTTTTAGTGAACGCTGTTGTGGGGGGAGACGCACTGCAAATTGCGCGCCAGTCTGGATTGGACACAAAATAACCATTCCCTGTCACAATGAAGACAAGATCACTCTTGAGCAGTGCTGTTGATCATTTATCAGTGTCGTGTATTCATGTCTGCAAAGGGAAGCCAGGCTTCCGAAAACAATTTACAAAAAATAATAAAAAATAATGTATTTTTCGTCTCTCATAAATGTCATTCAATTCGCGTGCGGCTGATTGTTTCTCACTGGTTAAAGCATACGAGCGAACGAAACAGCGCCCCTCTGTCTCTGTATGTGTAGGGTATCTATATGATACTGTCTGGTCAGAAAGAGTATGACATTGTTGCTGGCATTTGCGTTGAATACAATGAGCATTTGGCCTCCCTTGATAAAAAAAATCAATAAAATAATAGCCAATCTCAATTGTGAATGGTCCTGGCTCACCAAAAAAAAGTGTCAAGGGAAGCCATTTTGGATTTGGCTTCACATCAATCACATCACAAGCCAAACATCATTATTGATAGAAAAATCTTGAATTGTTGCATCTCATTGTTCCGGTGGCTAGCTAACATGCTAAAATCGTCCCAAACCTAAATTAACCATGTATGGAGATAGGGATTTGAACTTTTACTGAATTCTCTGTACTGGCCAATGATTATAACGGTGCGTCTGATCCAACCATAAATGAATACATTATGCCACTGGCCTAAGAGGATGGAAGTTCAACATGTAGGCATATGTATGCTAATGTTAACTAGCTGGCCTGGCGTATCGTTGCCCATGAAAGGAAGTTAGGCTAGCGAGCAAGTATTTTAGCCAGGCTGCCTAGGACAACAAAAATTAAAAGCAAAGAATGTAAAATATATTAAAATAAAAGTTTGACAAGAGTCCTAGACCATTTAGGCAACATGAAAGAGGAGGATGTCATTGGCATTTCTCTACAAATAGGGTGAGTCAACATGTTTTTTTTCTACTTGTGCACACACACAGAGAAATCAGTACCATGGACAGCCACATCATATTTAGCTTATGTTCATGTTCCCATTACGGCTCCGCTTCTCTAGAGATGGGGAATCGTGTTGCCTCCCTGTATTCAGGTATAGGCCAAGCCTACTACTGTCTCTGCTAAGAGGTCTAGACCTTTATGGCACATGGCAGGTAACGTGTGCATTGTCCTCTAATTGCAAAGTTGCTGGTCCAAGTTCCAGAGTAGAAAGCCCCCAAATGATTAACCTACTACAAGGAGTTTATTATGATGGACTGCCAATTCCACCACAATCATGATATTTTTCAAGGTCTAGGGTAATGCATGTTTTTAGGTCAGAAAAACATAATCCAAAAAACGTGTGTTATGCTCATTTAAAAGTGGTAGCCTAATCTCAGACGGATCAAGTCGACTTTTCTCTAAAAGTATGACTGTTGTGGTGCTCTTATACTGTTTAGTTGCACTGTAATTAGTTCCAGAGTTGGCTCCCGAGTGGCGCAGCGGTCTAAGCCACTGCATCTCAGTGCTAGAGGCGTCACTACAGGCCCTGGTTTGATCCCGGGCTGTATCACAACCGGCCGTGATCGGGAGTCCCATAGGGCGGCGCACAATTGGACCAGCGTTGTCCGGGTTAGGGGAGGGTTTGGCCGGGGTAGGCTGTCATTGTAAAATAAGAATTTGTTCTTAATTAACTGACTTGCCTAGTTAAATATATATATATTTTTAAATGACTCTAGGGCATTGTAGAGTAAATATTTCCCCAATAGAGGGAGCCAGAGTATAGGAGATGAGAAGCAGTTTGGCTGATGAACAGATGAAAATTTAACATAATAATCGTTATTTAGCAGACGCTTGTAAACAGACTTGCAGTTACCACATATTTCAATTATGGAGTGGCAGCGGATCTGACTTTTCCTGGACCTTTCTTCCCGACAACTAAAGGGCAGGACGAACGTGAAGCAGGGCAGTTACCTACTATCCACAGTCTCATCTCTGCCTTTAAATTAGGCAATATATGGCCCATGCAATAATTCAACCCACAACTCTTCTGTAGAAAACACCATGCTCCAATCAACTTGGCCATTTGAGCCAAGTGTGTATGAAGGGATACAAGCCACATTACTTGAGTACACAAAAACATTTCTGTTATCCCTGATGGCAATTTTTTGCTGAATAGGATGCATTCATATAATTTTATTGCATGATTTTGCTTACCATATCTAATAACTGGGGTTATGTTGCTGTGTTCACTGTTGGTGAATTTGCAATTGCAGAGTAGAGGCTGCCAACAACGCCAGGAAGCAACACTGGCAAACAATATCAGAAAACAAAATGAGAATTTTAGCCTCTAAGGAAGAGCAATTTTTAAAAATCTTTTCTATCATGTCTAAGATAGACTACTCCCAGCTTACCAACTGGCTGTGGTTGGCATTGAAGATGTAATCTCAGAGCTGATAAATGGCACTCTACTTGGCTGTCAGGAGGACTGATCCACTGGGCACAAATGTGTAACCCCAGACCTGAGCTGTATCCGTTGGAAACAGGGAGAATGACAGGTGAATTTGTTTTTTTTAATCTCTTCCTCGCTCTCTCTGTGTGGGTGTGTGCTCTGGGAGAGGCAGCGAAGACCATCAGGTAAAGCCAACTTGAGATAGACGGGAAGGGAGAGAAGCAGAGAAAGAGAGGGAGAGTGAGTGAGGGAAAGAGAGGGAGAGAGAAAGAGGGAAGGAGAGAAAGGGAGAGAGAGGTGTGTGTGTGGGGGGGAGTTAAGACAGAGAATGAGATGATAGGAAGTCCTGTGTGAATGATCTGTGGGTCATATTGGATAGATTTACAGTACATCATTGAATCATACTATGTTGTCTGATTAAACTGTAAATTAATCATCGCATTTGGTATTGAAATATACTCATCCAAAACATCCACATCACTACAGTTATTTTAACGGATACAGATGCAGTACTGAGTAGGCTACCAGCTAGTATTCACATTCTTATAATTTTACTGCAATCTGATTGGTGGAACTTAGTCTCTGAATTTAGCCTCATTCAATATGAAGCACTGGCACAGTAAGTGATACTAGAATGAATTCCACAAACCAGGACATATTGGTTTCATATCAGTACAGCACAAGCATTTCTGATTGTTTCAACTTTTCATCCTCTATTTAGCATTTCGTTATGTTATCTTTGATAAAAAGCAAAATGGGTGAACAATTCTTGAAATATGATAGCAATGGCCCTTATATTACATTCTATACGACAAATTGCAGCAATATCTTCCATAGTCTTCTATTTTCCATAATCTTGCAGTTGAGAGAATTGCCACTGAGAGCAAAAGTAGTTCGAAAGTGCAAACTACGGTACATTGCAATGCTCCTTGATACAAACCCATTAGTCAAGGCTGCAGCATTTTGATGGAATAGCTACTTGGAAAGACCTGGCATGGAGCCTGATGCCTCTCTCTGCCTTCTGAGTTTCCTCTCTCTGTGGTCAAAATGACACAAGAGAAAAGCAGGTGTCAGTGAGTCTGCCGATCTGTTGAGTCAAGGGGCATTCCCTTACGGTTAAACCACATGAATTTCACATGTGAACTCATATGATCACATGTCATTTGTGAAGTTAAAGTGATAACATTTGACAACATGTGAAGCCACGTGATAACATAAAGTGTTAATGGACAGTATGCCGATTGCTTGGGACTTAACCTCACTTGGGATTTGAACTCACAACCTCCTGGTTGCTAGCCAGCTGAAGATCCTGCTGCACCACCGGGTCTGTGTATAATGGAGATTCTCTATATATTTATTCCCAATAATAGATTTCTGAACATTTTGAGTTGCAGTAAATATAAAGTAAATGGATCTATGAAATGACCAGTATGCTGCTGTATAAATGGGTTTGCGTGTCGATGTAAATGCGTACGCATCGATGTTGCCGAAAGCTAGCAACAATGACAAGAAGCTGCTTTATGGAGAATTGTAGGTGGCTTGTTTCAGCCCGTTTTTTTTTGGTTCTTGATACCATGTCTTGTTTTGTGTTGTTTTCACTTATTTCATGTCAATGCTAATATAGCAAAAATGTGTTAGCTAGCTAATCAACAACTGTAACAATGTATTTCAGAAACAACAAGAAACAACATTTGGAGACAAAATATACTTTACATGTTGTCAACAATCTAAGCCCCTTCTGTTTTACATGCAATGGTTTTGTTGCTGAACAACCAACCTGTCTATGCTGATTTAAATTACTGTAAAATCTTCAATGATTTTGTACTGTGACCACAATTGTGACTTAACCTTAAATGGGATTTGAACTCATAACGTCTTTTTCTGGAGCAACCTGAAATGTCCTGCTACAGTGCAGCTAAACCACTAGGTCTGTGAGCATGAAAAAGGCAAGAATGAATTATTGGCAAGAATGAATGTCTGCACTTTATAAAAAGCTGCCCAGAATCAAGTAAATAATTGTCCAATTATCACCACCAATGTAACAGTGCACACTTAGAACTTGCAACCTCTTGGTTGGGAGAGCATTCGATGTTTCTGCCGTGCCACGAGGTTTGTAATTATTACTTGGAACATATATAAACACATACTCAAAAAATAAGGATATGGTTAGGGTACACTAGAGTGTTGTTCTCTGGCTTACAAAAAGGTCAAAGGTACATTACACAGGTATGTTGAACAAAAATATAAATGCAACATGCAACAATTTCAAAGATTTGACTGTGTTACAGTTCATATGAGGAAATCAGTCAATTTAAATAAATTACTTAGGCCCTAATCTATGGATTTCACAGATACCTTAAAAAAAGGTAGGGTCGTGGAACAGAAAACCAGTCAGTATCTGGTGTGACCACCATTTGCCGTATGCAGAGCAACACATCTCCTTCGCATAGGCTGCTGATTGTGGCTTGTGGAATGTTGTCCCACTCCTCTTCAATGTGTGTGCAAAGTTGCTGGATATTGGCGGGAACTGGAACACACGTCGATCCAGAGCATCGAAAACATACTCAGTATGTTGACATGTCTGCTGAGAATGCAGACCATGGAAGAACTGGGGCTGTAAATTATCATGCTTAAACATGAGGTGATGGTGGTGGGATGAATGGCACGACAATGGGCCTCAGGATCTCATCACAGTATTTCTGTGCATTCAAATTGCCATCGATAAAATGCAACTGCGTTCGTTGTCCGTAGCTTATGCCTGCCCATACCATACCGCCACCATGGGGCACTCTGTTTACAACGTTGACATCAGCAAACCGCTCGCCCACACGATGCCATACACGTGGCCTGCGGTTGCGAGGCCGGTTGGACGTACTGCCAAATTCTCTATGACCACGTTGGAGGCAGCTTATGGTAGAGAAATTAGCATTCAATTCTCTGGCAACAGCTCTGGTGGACATTCCTGCAGTCAGCATGCCAATTGCACGATCCCTCAAAACTGGAGACATCTGTGGCATTGTGTTGTGTGACAAAACTACACATTTTAGAGTGGCCTTTTATTGTCCCCAGCACAAGATGCACCTGTGTCATGATCAGGCCGTTTAATCAGCTTCTTGAAATGCCCCACCTGTCAGGTGGATGGATTATCTTGGCAGTGGAGAAATGCTCACTAACAGGGATGTTAACAAATTTGTGCACAACATTTTTGAGAAATAAGCTTTTTGAGCTCATAGAATATTTCTGGGATCTTTCATTTCAGCTCATGAAACATGGTACCAGCACTTTGCTATTTTTTATATGGTACAGTTCGGTACCTTGTAGGTATAATGGGCCATTTTTCTAACCAATATTTTGAATATAAGAATTTGAATTTGTCATTTCTTGACTGTAAACTACTTGTCAGTAAGTTACTGTGAAAGTCACAATAACTTACTGGCAAAATGTTGCCAGTAGCAATCCTTGCCAGTAACCTACTGTTGGCAACATGCACATCACTTGCTGATTCACAGCATACAGGGCCTTCGGAATGTATTCAGATCCCTTGACTTTTTCCACATCTTGTTACATTACAGCTTTATTCTAAAATGGATTAAATAAATACACATCTTTAGCAACCAACACACAATACCCCATAATGACAAGCAAAAACAGGTTTTTAGGAATTTTTGCAACAAAACATAAATATATTTTTAAAAGTATTCAGACCCTTTGCTATGAGACTCCAAATTGAGCTTAGGTGCATCCTGTTTCCATTGATCATCCTTGAGATGTTCATACAGCTGGATTGGAGTCCACCTGTGGTAAATTCAATTGATTGGACATGATTTGGAAAGGCACACACCAGTCTATATGAGGTCCCACAGTTGACAGTGCATGTCAGAGCAAAAAACAAGCCATGAGGCCAAAGGAATTGTCCGTAGAGCTCCAAGACAGGATTGTGTCGAGGCACAGATCTGGGGAAGGCTACCAAAAACATTCTAGAGCATTAAAGGTCCCCAAGAACACAGTGGCCTCCATCATTCATAAATGGAAGAAGTTCGGAACCACTCTTCCTAGAGCTGGCCACCTGGACAAACTGAGCAATCGGGGGAGAAGGATCTTGGTTAGGGAGGTGACCAAGAACCCAATAGTCACTCTGACAGAGTTCTAGTTCCTCTGTGGAGATGGGAAAACCTTCCAGAAGGACAACCATCTCTGCAGCACTCCACCAATCAAGCCTTTGTGATAGAGTGACCAGACGGAAGCCACTCCTCATTAAAAGTCACATGACAGCCCTCTTGGAGTTTGCCAAAAGCCACCTAAAGACTCTCAGACCATGAGAAACAAGATTCTCTGGTCTGATGAAGCCAAGATTTAACTCTTTGGCCTGAATGCCAAGCGCCACATCTGGAACAAACCTGGCACCATCCCTATGGTAAAGCATTTGGTGGCAGCATCATGCTGTGAGGATGTTTTTCAGCGGCAGGGACAGGGAGACTAGTCAGGATTGAGGAAAGGATGAACAGAGGAAAAACAGAGAGAACCTTGATGAAAACCTGCTCCAGAGCGCTCAGGACCTCAGACTGGGGCGAAGGTTCACCTTCCAACAGGACAACGACCCTAAGCACACAGCCAAGACAACGCAGGAGTGGCTTCAGGGCAAGTCTCTGAATGTCCTTGAGTGGCACATCCAGAGCCCGGACTTGAACCCAATCAAACATCTCTGGAGAGACCTGAAAACAGCTGCGCAGCAACGCTCCCCATCCAACCTGACAGAGCTTGAGAGGATCTGCAGAGAAGAATGGGAGAAACTCCCCCAAAAATACTTGAGGCTGTAATCGCTGCCAAAGGTGCTTCAACAAAGTACTGAGTAAAAGGTCTGAATACTTGTGTAAATGTGATATTTCCGTTTTTTTATGATCAGGGGTAAAAAAAAACAATTTTTATAAATTTTAGAAAAAGTATGTAACCTAACAAAATGTCGAAAAAGTCAAGGGGTCTGAATACTTTCACAAAGGTACTGTATATAGAAATAGCAACAACCTATCAGAAGATTGCAGGCGTGGCTTATTGGTGGTGTGGCTTTCTGCTAGCTCCTTTTGGCCTCACGTGACAGGGAATGTCATCCCAGTTAATGTGCTCTGTTGTATTTTGTTCATCAACATTAAGCGTGTATACTGTCAGTTCTGCAGCCTTGTTAAATATATACCGAAGTATATGGACACCCCTTCAAATTAGTGGATTCAGCCATTTCAGCCAAACCCGTCAACCCAGGAACCCCCATGATGTTTTGACCTCCCATCATTATAATTGGATGAAGTGTAAACTCTGACATAGCCTATTAGCGATAAAGGTAACTCCAAACTAGGGCTGTGTCGATTATGGCATTTTGGGTAAGTATTAATTGTCATGCAAATGGCCACAGTTATTGACATAATTGTCATTTTTGTAGAATATTTGTTTTGCTTGTAATGCATCATAGTGCATCAATTAGCCAATCAGCGTTTCTCATTGAAATTTCCGACTTGCTAACGGGTGGAATGCTGCACGTATAACCACAACCAATTAGCAAGTCGGATATTTTCGAGTTTCCTAGTTCCAACTAGCACGTGAACGCGGCATCATCCCTGAACTCCAACTTCTCCCACATGCTGACCTCTGACATCACCTACTAAGGAAATTACTTCGATAACAGCATTTTCGACATTAACAACAAAACATTATTAATAAATAACTATCTATTAATGGTTTTTGAAATCCAATTGTTGTTTCTCAACGAATTTCCAACACTTCATATGTTTTTGGAACACTTCCCATGTGACATTACAAATGCGAAATCATGTTATCACATTAACATCACATAAGATCAAACCATCCCAAACCTTTGTAAGCAATGAAATGGTATGGGGCTTTTAAAGTAAGTGGTACGCTGTTCAGCTGTTCAGTATGCTGATCTTTCTCCTGCGACACAGTCTGTAATATTCCCCTACACATTCAATACCTATAATACATCTCTGCACTTAGCAAAAGAGTGCCACCTGTACTGCTGTTTTAGTTCTCAGTTATTCTGACTATTTTCTCATCATTGATTTAATTGACTTATTTCAGTAATTGTATGGTTTTCTGTGTAGTTGTCTAATGTTGGTGAGGCATATTATTATGTTTTTATGCTACTCCTGAATCACTATTATAAATATAATTGTTTTTCTTGAGGGAATAACATAAAGCTGAGATGTACTTTGAAGTCCAAAGTGTAGGAATACAGGTGAAATCAGTTACTAACCCAGACATGGTAGCGTAGCAGGAAAATTGGAATGCCATGAACCAAGAGGTTGTGAGTTCAAATCCCAGGTAAGGACATGTTAAATAATAATTACTGTATAAATGAACATACAGTCTGTGGTCAGATACAACAGTGTTTTCAACGTACATACAGTATGTTAAAAGCACTGTCTGTGTATCATAACGACTCATTTTTTTTTTTGGTGAATGACCTGTAAAATCTCATGTTAAAATTTGTGAAAGGTTATGTGATCACGTGAAAATTGACATGTTAAATATCATCACATAGTGTCCCAAAAACACATGGTTTCACATTATTTCACATTTCACAAAATGTGGAAATGTTACATGTCACATTTTCCACATGTGGAATCATCTGGTTTTCCGTAAGGGTTAACTGATGCTGCCACTGAATAAATGATGGACAGCTACATCCCAGAAGCCATTATGCCTCCTATTTGTCCTCCTGCACTTTTCTACTGGATGTCACACCGTCTTCATCACATCCGCGGTGAAGACAGGGAGGGGTTCAGGCAGAGGACTGCCTGGGGAGGAGTCGAGGAGGTTACTCCACTCACAGGGCCTGTTATTTTAAGCAGAGACACCACAATCATTGCTCCTGTTTGGCCCGGGAGTTTTTCAGTGTTCTTTTCCCCCCTTCTCAAGGCGAGAGACAGCAGGGGCTGACAGTGTATGAGGGGTCACACAGAAGACTCATTAGTCACACTTTGCAGATCTACTCACTACTATCACTATTATTCAGAGCTAATGTCCTTCACTGAGATGTCAAATGCACATATTATAGCATCCCCATGGAATTTGCTTTAGCTACAGAAGTTGCCCGTTATGTGACCCCGGCAGATATTTGGAACAGTATTGAATGGCCATGAGGCTCCATGGCCATCCCTCTATGTGTTCAGCTTATAAAGACCTATGCTGGGGCCTCTGTGAAGTATGCCCATAATAAAGATGTGTGGGTATGCCTCGGGGGCTGGGATTGCATTGATCTTACCTCCCCATGCAGCTTGTGGAGCCTTACCTCATGGTTGAAGCCATCGAATCGCGTGACTTCATGAGAGCAGTGTGTCCACAGAAATGTGTGCGTGGTATGAGCTTCTGCTCCACTTACTGTGTAAATACACATTAGCACTGGAGATTAATGAGGTAATCTCCTTTAATTTATGTTTATTTGTGTGTGTGTGCGTGTGTGTGTGAGTTTGTTTGTGGTGAGGATCCAAAGCTCCCTGTTAAAACTACACCTTCTGGTAGGATTTGTGTTTTGATGGACACGTGTTTATCAAGTCGAGAAATCATGACCAAGCTGATGAGTAGTTGTCACACTGAAGCATTTGTAGGAGTAGGATCAGAGGAAGGGTCCTTTGTATGACGGCATAATGGAAAAGCATTACGCATTCTGTGAGGAGTGATGCCGTGTCTCTGTGGCCATGACGTCTGTAAGTTCCTTCAATAACGACACAGAGTATATGTAATACCGTTAGTCAATGATAATGGCCAGACGTCCCCCCCGCCCCCACCACCAATCACGAATCATCAGTCATGCAGTGATTTTCATGACCTGCCCACTGGCTCTGTGCACTGTGCGCTTGTGTGTGCGTGCGTGCGCGCACATTCTCTGAGAGGTAGATGACTTGAGTTTATGATGATAACACTCTGAGGGTGTCCAAAAGCAATCAAAGTCAAATCCAAATGTTTGCCTCCTCTCTCCGCAGGCTATTTCAAAGCAGGATATTGATTATTCCGCCCATTCCTGTCTTTTGAGGCAGACAAAAGACAGCGCTTGAGAAATAGAGAGATAATGCAATTACTAAAGAGAGAGCTTTTTAGACTGAGCGGTAATGCTTTGGGAGGAGAGAGAGGGTGAGTCTCTGAGAGAAACGGGAGCGTACTCCCAACCTTAGAGTGTGTTAGGGACCTAATGCATATCAGAATACATCAGCTTCTCTCTGAAGATGTTTTCATGCAGACAAACAAACTCAGGGCTTCTCTGAAATCCTAACAAATAGTTTTTCCTTTTACTGCTTTGTGTTAAAGCCTGCCCAAGGCACCGCTTTTAACCTCTAATCTCATCAGTTTCCTCCAAACTGATAATGCCCAAGTCTGAGAATGCTGTTTTCTACTTTCCTTTGGGCTTCCTGAAGGCTATTATTGAAATGTGTTATACATGCAGTGTATATTAGCATACTTGCTTGGATGAGTTCAAACATTTGAAATGGAAAAGCTGAGGAATAAAAGTGTGTTTTCTCATCGAATCAGAGTTTATGTGCATCAGGGATAACATCATCCCACATTGACAGTAGACCTAGATCTGAGGTTTTTCAGAATTATATTTAGCCTACATGGTAATACATGTCTTATAATATGCCATTAATTTCATTTTAATATGTGACAGTAGCAATTTCGTTGGCACCATATCATAGATACATAACATCTTCAATAAACCATCACATTTCAGGGGATAACTCTCATAGCCTATTATTATCCCCTTTATCATACATCTACTGCATGACGCCAAGGCGGCAAGTGAAAATGCCACTGAGTGGCGCCAAATCATTGAAGTAACGTTGTTTGAAATAATACACTTGTCTCAGGTGCGTATCCTGCTCTGCCTCCCGTTGCTAACGCTCCGATCCCTCATCTCAAATGCCTCGTCTGGAACGGCGAAGAAACACCCCACAACAAGTTAACAAAACAATACTGGGTGAATTGCAACAATACTAATATGTTCTGGAGAAACAATGATTGACTATACGTTTTTGCATCCAAGCTGCCGCCCTTTTGCGGTTGGGAAGTTCTGAAAAAGCGCAAAAGGACCTGGAACTTTGGAAGACCTCCAGTTGCTTTCCACTCTACTGATCAAGCCGGTGGTCCGGTCGAGCTTTAAAGTCTATGCAATACATTTTAGACTTCTCTCGACTCAGGGATTTGTGCGCTCGGAAAGCTTGACTTCTACATAATTGTCCTAGGTTATGTTTTGACGTGGTGGGCACCTTCATGCGATAAGGATATGGTATTTCTTTAACATTATCCTGGTTTTGTTTTTGACAATGGAAAGCAAATGAAAGGGGCAGTTCACGGGATTAATTGACAGCACAACGACAGGTAGGCTATGCGTCATTATAAATATATATTACATTTAATTTATCTAGGCTACATAATTTTGCTAATGTGGAAATAATCTAGGCTACTTGGTGTTTTATATATCCTAATAATGAACGCAAGTGCTTTTTGTGATCTTTATTTTCAAAAGCATAAAACGTATGTGCACGGTATGGATAACACATTCTGTGGACTGAATATATGAATTTACAGCCATTTCTACATACTTACAAAATTAGACTTTGATACGTACTGAATCTTAAAAGCAATCTCACCGATGTTCAAATATCCTTGTTTGGGGCTATTATTTTTTTTGTTTGTGAAAACTATAATTTTAAGTGCTTTATTTGTAAAAGGGATGCACGTAATCTACTGTCACAGATGGGGATCCAAACCAATACAGTCGTTATAAATAATGGTTGATGACAATACTGGTTCACGTCGGTCTAAATTCATGTCATCTAGCAAGGTGTTGATATTGGTTTCTTCCCTTTAGCCTGTGCGTTAAAACACAGTGTTCCATATGGATAGCCGCATATTAGCCTACAGAATGTGCATGAAATGCGAGGATCAAAAGTTGGCACATGGTTATTCATACTTATTTTTCTCCCATGTTCACTGATACTGCACATGAGTTGTGATGGGTTTCATTTCGATAATGAAATGAAAAGAAACATGAAGTAATTTTTTCCAGTGTATGGCACAGGTCCTGGTGCTGCTCCAATACAACTAATGAAGGTCTCTGAGGGGATAACTTCACTCAGAAGGTGAATCTCATAAGTGAGGCTGTTTATTAAAGAAATTCGAATAATTACAGCATGCAATGGCAGATGTCTTTTTCTCTTTCTTTCATTCTCGCTCTTGCTCTCTCTCTCTCTGTGTGTGCAACACAATTTTTGTGGTGCAGTTCAGGGAATATTTGACGATAACACTGCTATGAAAAAGCTTAACACAGAGACATATGACTCATATGACTAATGCCTTTTGTTTTTAACATTCAACTCAAAATCAAGCTTTTGATACATTTAAAATCAAATCTATTGTTTCACAAAAGTTATTTGTTCTAGAACAAATGGTATTAGTACCAGAAGTGGCCTTAGTGGACAAACACTATTTGTGTGTTGACAACTAGGAAAAGCTTAGCTCCTTATGCTAAGACACACTGCACATTGGAGGAGGCATTAGATCTGACTATTCACAGTATGTGCTTTAAATGTGATTTTTCTCCTTTCTCTTCATGCTCTAACAAAGCAGCTGTCTGATTAAGGAGACAGAGGATTGTGGATTTGTGTTTTGGGGACACAAACACTGTCCTCAGAGCTAATCAGCCTTGCTTTTCCTTGTCTGCCCCTGTAGATATTCATGATTATGCCACCACTCACAGCACAGTGGTGCATGTTCCTTCTCTCTCTCTCTTTCTCTCTCTCTCCTTCTCTCTTTCCACATCCTCTTTATCTCTGTCTATCTCCTTCCTAATTCTCTATTCATCCATATGTCCTTCATCCATCCATATGTCCTTCATCCCCCTGACATGTGTTGTGCGGTCAACTGTCTATCTGCAATTAGTGCTATCATCTCATTTCATCCTGTGGAACACAGATGGCAATAACCTTACGGCTCCTGTTGCGCAGCGACGATACAACTCTGCTGTGATTAATTGAAGTCCCTCCAGAGAGTCAGAGGAGGTGTAGATCTTCCCTTTCACACCCGCTGACAGGCAACCCTTTACAGTGTTTTATAGATTGCCGTATGTAGCCCCCGGAGTTGCTTGTGGTCCCACTGTTGTTCTGAGGGTTTTTTATTGGACTGTGTTATTGTATTGCTGACAGGCGGAGCAAAGGTCACCCTGGGACAGTTCAACTGCACTGGATGTAAACAATGCTGGACAATTAATGAGAATGGATTGGGTTTGTGGGTTCGGATGCTGGGTTGGTTGTTGAGGTGTCTATGATAGGGTTTGATCCAATTAGGCTCTCCCCTTTGGCCAATTATCCTGTAAAAGTGAAACTTGGTCAAATTGGGACACCTACGTTGGCGCCATTTGTTCCAAATCTGTACGAGCTAGACGTGTGATGAAAGTGGTTAAAAGTGGATATGATTGCACTGTAACTCGGTGCAGTGTTATATTTGCAACAAGGTCTCACAGTCTCATGTCAGAATTAGACGTTCGTCCATGTTTCTCAAACATCACATTTAGAAGTTGTTCAAAATGTCAAATTTAGAAGTGTTTAAGGTTAAATTCAGGCATTAACTCTGAAATCTTAAGGTTATGCATTAACTCTGAATGGTTAAGGTAAGAGTTAAGGTTTGGGATAGGCTTTATTTTTTAAATATATAGCTGGATTTGAACATGCAACCTTTGGCACCAGAGACAGATGCTTACCTACTTGAAGGTAACAGCGCTCACTGTTGCCTCTAGTGGCCGGTTTCCATGTCATCTTCCGACTTCCTCAGACATGGATGGACTTCAAGTGGTCATAAGCAGTATGGCCAAGACCATTCTCCAATGTGAAGCTACAGTACTATCAAATAGAGGATGGCTCTTGCAGACCCATTTCAACCTTTCTCAGTGGCAAATATTATTTATTAAGCTTTATTTTAACAGGGGAAACAAGGTGAGACAGAGTCTCTTGTACAGTTGTGTCCTGTGATAGAACAAATAAAACGACACAGCAATTAATAAGAATTTAAAACAAAATTAAAACAAATAAAAAGTACAAGATGGAGGTTAAAATGATTAAAATAAATAAACTTCTATATGACAAACACACATTACAAAAAGGAATCACAGTTTATAATATAAAGTTAATGTAATGTGCATTTAAACTGTCTTACAGGCACCAAAATATCTAACTGGAGTTCTCTCTGCAGTTCATTCCATGAGTGTGGAGCATGATATTCAAATGCCGTTTTGCCTAACTCCGGGGTATCTCTAGCACTAGCATGTCCTGTGACCGAGTCTGATAAATACTGTTTGACCACTGGATTTTTGAGTTAAGATAATTAGGAAGTTTCTGTAAGACAGCTTTATAGACAAATATCAACCAGTGTCTGCCCCTTCTAAAAGTCAGGAAGTACCAGCCAACCGAAGTGTACAAAAGGCAATGAGGTGTGCAAAAGTTTGCACCAGTAACAAAGCGCAACGCTGCATGATACACTGCATCCAATTTCTTCAGTACTGATGCTGATCCATGCATAAATAAAACATCACCATTATCAAGCACTGACATAAGTGGCCTGCACAATTTACTTTCTGTGCTGTGATGACATTAATAAATCAAATTCTCAATTTCCGCTTCTTTACAAGCTCAGTTACATGAGTTCTAAAAGAGAGATTATCATCTAACCAAATTCCAAGGTATTTATAGGTTGGAACACGTTCCAAAAGAGTGCCATCATGGGTAGCAATGTTCAGATTTTCCAATTACATTTACATTTTACATTTAAGTCATTTAGCAGACGCTCTTATCCAGAGCGACTTACAAATTGGAAAGTTCATACATATTCATCCTTGTCCCCCCGTGGGAATTGAACCCTGGTCCCCCCGTGGGAATTGAACCCACAACCCTGGCGTTGCAAGCGCCATGCTCTACCAACTGAGCCACACGGGACCAATTGTATACCTTTGGATCATGAAAATACCATATACTTAGTTTAACTTGAATTAAGCACCAGCCTAAGATCTACAAGTGCATCTTGAAGTAATTAAAAGTTAAACTGCAGGAATGTAAATGCTTGAGCGAGTGATAGGGCTGTGGCATATATTACTGTGTCATCAGCATAGAAATTAAAGTTGCATTTTTTTTCACTGAGTTACAGATATCATTTATGTATATAGTGAGTAATAAAGGACCTAAAAATCGAACCTTGTGGGACTCCTTTGTGAACAGTGACAAAATCTGATTTTACCCCATCTGCAATAATAGCTTGAAATCTATAACTGAGATAATTCTGAAACCACAAACATGTATCTGAGGCCAACCCCAGTGAGGTCAGTCTTTTCAGCAGAAGAGAATGATCAACTGTATCGAAAGCCTTTGACAGGTCAACAAACAAAGCAACACCGTTCAACTTCTTATCCAAAACTCTTACAATATCATTTACAACCAGTGTGGTAGCTGTGAGAGTACTGGGCCCCGGTCTAAAATCAGACTGAAATTTGTTCAGTATGCAGTTGTCAGACAAGAAACAGCACAGCTGTACATTTATAGTCTGTACACTCTCTCTCTCTCTGTCTGTCTGTCTGTCTGTCTGTCTCTGTCTGCCTGTCTGTCTGTCTGTCTGTCTGTCTGTCTGTCTGTCTGTCTGTCTGTCTGTCTGTCATTGTCCGATATTGTCCTGGTGCTAAAAGAGACATTGTGAGAGATACAGCAGCCAGGGTATGTTTTCATTTTTTTGGGTTAAAGAAGCCATCACATTGGCAACAAATAGAGGAGTCTGAGCGTGGCAGGCAGACAGAGCTGGAGCTGTGAACACTTGATATGCATGAGACCGCAGGTGATTTATAGAAGAAGAGACTATCAGGGATAAGAGGCTTGTGTCTAGTTTTAAGGAGAAACCCCTAGGCAGCATTTGTGTTCTCTTCCAGCCCTTGGCTGTCAGATTAATATGAAAAGACACTGTGCTCTGTTTGCATGCAGGAGACAAGCAAAATATGTATTTGGCATTTTCTGAATGTTGCACATTTATGTAGGCCATGTGAAGTCCAGCCAGAACTTGTGCAATTAGCTTACTCAGTCACACTCAGGCAACCAGAACCAAAGATAATCTTAAAAAACAAAACATTGCACTGTTGGAGTTGTCAAAAAGCCTTGATAAACCAACTTACCATTTGAAAGATTTACATGTACATGTACGGTAGGGTGGCCACCCACTCTGCCCAGTGTGGGTGAAAACACGCTTAGGTGATGAAATTTCTGATCCAAAAAGTTGGATTTCGTAACCTAATACTCCAATAATAAGCACCGAGCTCTAGTGTCGCTTTCTCACAGCGACTTGAGGATTTTACACATTGTGGTGGTCGTCTGCAAAGTTGTTTCTGCAGGTCACAAAGTCCAATTTTAATTAAATGTAAAAGGCTTTGAAATTAAAAAGCTTGCGGTATGCTTAGTACTCCGTTGACATTTCACAGAGATATGCTTGTTTTTGTGTGAAATCCTTGAAAAAATAACCCGAATTTTGCATTAATATGAAAAGCGTATATTAAAATATGAAAATACTGGCCTCCATTGATTTAGTGACGCTAATTCTGTCTCTCATAGAAAGGTAAAAACTCCAATAACCTTTGAACCGATTATGAAAGAGACATGAGGTTTGTACTATTGGTTTTCTTCGAGGAGTATCTACACAAATAACATTATTTGACCCATTTGTCAAAATATGTGTTTTTGATTGGACACCCTATGTATTTCCCCTCAACTGGCCCTACAAACATCATCTGCTGCATGTTACTTTCATGAGCAAAATCAGTACAGTACTGCAATGTCCTACTACACAGAAACGATCAATCATCAGAGATCAAAGATCAGAAGTGCACCCTCTATACATTTCTATGGACAGCAGATGTCATGACATTTCTCCAAGCAGCCTTTCTCCGCAGCTCGAGAATGAATGAGGAAACAAGTCGAGGTCAGATCATGGAAACGCGCCTGGTCGAGGTAGGATTCTGAAAGTAACGCTTGCGTTGTTTGACAAAGTAACTGTAATAATATTACCCAATTTCAAAATGTAACACTTTATTATACGCCATTACTCCTAAAAGTAATCTGATTAGGTAACAAGCTACTTTTGTAACACATTACCCTCAACACTGGTCTTCACAAGGCAGCCAGCCATCCACAGTATTGCACCATATTTGAGCAGTTCAAAGCACTTGAGTGCAAGGCCTTGCCAGCTGTGTTCTTCATGGGCTAATAAGTTTAGGTGTGTCATATATCACGTTCTACAGCATGTCCTGCCTCCCCGTGGAACCACTGAGGTGGATCCGACAGCATTTCAGGAGAATATCTAAGCTCCATCATGGCTAGCGAGAGAGTAGCAGTAGCAGCAGCATCATCGTGACACTGTACGCTCTGCTTTGTCGTGTGAGGAGGTGGGGGGAGCATATCCCATGGTTTATAGATGCCATTTAAAGGAGCATGCCCAAGCTTGGCTGGCTGCAATGAACTGTAACTGCAACAAAACACCAAGACAATAAACAAACAAATTGGTTGCCTGGGAGCCAGCAGTGTCCCAGTCACTATGGGCTAATGCTTATGCTGCATGCGGTGAAGGAAGACGGGTTGCTGCTGGCTGCTCCTCAGAGATTCGACTGTGAAACACAACTCCATCTTATATTTATTCCTGCTTATTTGGTGTCACTTTACTAATGTGTGTGTAAGATTGTGAGGGTGTGTTGTGTTTGCAATGGAGGGACTCCAGGTTTCTTTGTTACAGGTTTGTAAAATGGAGCGGATCTCAGTTGCATCTGTTGTCCAGCCAGTGTACCTGATGTGGCTGCAGATTGGAGTCCTGTGGGGGCCTATCACGTAAAGTTCATATGGCATTGTTGTGAAACGGCGGGTAAACAGCTTGCACAGTGCCCGGGGGGCAGGATGCCACATTGCATTCAACAGATTTTTTTACCGTTTTGAATTTAGATTCCAAGTTATATCGTCTAACCCACTATGTATATTTGGTTGCAACATTTGTCAACATTTGTAAAACATTTTGGCAACCAACTCATGTTTGGTCACAGTTAAAGTCAAATGAAGCAAGAAGGACATAATTCTCTGCCATAGCTCCACTATTTCCACCTAGCAGCACATACTGTAAAATAAAAAAATCCATTCCTTTTACCCAGGGGCGAAAGTAAGGTGGTATGGTCCGGTACGGCGTCCCGGCAAAATAAACATTGGGGGTACTGTCACGTTCCTGACCTGTTTTTCCTTTTTCTTGTATTTATTTAGTTGGTCAGGGCGTGAGTTGGGGTGGGCTATCTATGTGTGATTTTCTATGTTGGGGTTTTGTGTTCGGCCTGGTATGATTCTCAATCAGAGGCAGCTGTCAATCGTTGTCCCTGATTGAGAATCATACTAAGGCAGCCGGGGTTTCACGGGTGTTTTGTGGGTGTTTGTTCTTGTGTCAGTGTTCCGCCACACAGGACTGTCACGGTAGTTATGTTGTATCGCATATTGTTTTTGTTAATTATTAAATCACTATGGAAACTAACCACTCTGCGTATTGGTCCGATCCGTCTCGCCTCTCCTTGTCCGAGGAGGAGGATTACGACTGCCGTTACAGGTACACCGTACCGGTAAAACATGACCCTATCACAATAATTAAAACAACATGTCAAGAAAACTGTAGGCTATTACACCACTTTTAAAAAATTACCGCATGTCAGAGGCATGGAAAATTTGCTAATTGATTTGAAAACGGGTGGTATAACCTACGCTCCAAAATGCATTTTGTCAAGGCAGAGATGAGTGGCCGACACCGAGACGCGCGCGGACAGCAACTCACGCATACATTCTGCCCTAATGACAATCACCAAATGTCATTACACTTTTCTGTGTAACAGATGTCTCTATCCATTCACCACTGTTTGGAGGCTGGAAATATGTTGCTAGTGGATGAACGTGCACGGGTAGCCTAGTAAAGGAGCCCTTTGAAGTGATTGTTTGACAATCAGATTAAACCATTATGACTGGTTGTGTTTATGCCACAGTGAAAGGTAATACATTTTATAAGTTAAATGACAGATCTTTACGACTATGCCAACAGAGATCCTATTGAATTAATAGGGGTTCTATGTCATTCTATGATTAGGCCCATAAAAGAAATTGTCCCGTACCGCGAATAAATTAATTCTACTTTCACCCCTGATTTTACCACATAACTGAGTTTCTCTTATTGCCAATCCCCACCATTTGAGGAACTACAGTACAATAAAGGAATTAGGGGAATGAGTGTGCAGGAGAATCCTCCATCCAGCCCCTTGAAGTGGACAGCATTCAGCACTCAGCTGGAGTCTGAGCCCTGAATACCCAGCAGCTTCAGGACAGCTTAGGAGCTCACTCGCCCTTCTATAGAGGTGCCTTTCAGCACCGCTGGCAACCATTTCCCCATCCCCTTACCATCCCTATCCCCATCCCCTCCCTCTCCACTCGCCCCATTTGAGCATGTCGACATTTGGCAGCCCTCACTCCCAATACTTTACCATTGCAGTGAATTCCTATTAACTCATTCTCCATGGCAGCAGGCAGGACTAGAGAACCCAATCTCACTCTCCAAGCTTTTACGATCATCCCTGTGAAAGGCCTAGATTGGGGAATTGGAGCTTTGGAGAGGCCCAGTTCTACGCTGCGCTCCCTTTGAGAGGAAGAGAGTTGTCATTTTGTCATTTGTTTTTCTTAAACGCCAAAGGCTCCCTGGCAGAGACTTTTTTTCTTTCTCTTTCTGCTGCTGTTGTCAGGCTCCACCTCATGCCTGTAATCATGAGGCTGCAATTTGGGAAGAAAATTAGAATTACGGGGTTTAGAAATTAGCCTGTTATTTTCTATGCTTGTTATTTCTTTGTTGAGAAAGGGTGGAGGAAGTCGACCCAGCTCTGATTATAGTTCAGGGAATAAGATGCAATAAAACCTGGGATCATGTCAAAGTTCTCTCATTTAAGGGCATGAGTCCATGCGGTTGTTTCCTGCAAGTTCAAATGAACTGTTGTGACTCAGAGACTCTCCTATAAATTGGATTAGGGGATTGACTCCTCCACAGCAACCTGGGAAAAAAGGAAAGGGGTGTCGATTTCATGACCTAACACAAAGACTGTTCAAGTTTCTCATCATCAGATCCCTTTACGGAAGAGCTGGGACTTCAAAGAAATGCCTATCATCAAAAAGATTTACCCCGTGTCATTAAATATATTGTGCAGAGACTGTGTATACGCCTTTATCTATCTGTGGTACAAGATGGGAATGAGAAACAGAAATCAGTCATAGTTTTATTGTTATCTTTCTGAAGATAGAATTAGCTGAAGGGCAACTTCATTTCAGTTCCTCGCTTTGATCCAAATCTTTTTTTCTGGTTATGTAAGCTGAACAAAAACATTAACACAACCTGCAACAATTTCAAAGATTTTACTGAGTTACAGTTCATATAAGGAAATCAGTCAATTGAAATAAATAAATTAGGACCTAATCTATGGATTTCACATGACTGGGAATACAGATATGCATCTGTTGGTCACAGACATGTCTGTGGAATGTTTTCCCACTCCTCTTCAATGGCTGTGCGAAGTTGCTGGAACACGTTGTCGTACACGTCGATCCAGAGCAAATTCTGCCAAATTCTCCAAAACGACGTTGGAGGTGGCTTATGGTAGAGAAATTAATATTCAATTCTGTGGCAACAGCTCTGGTGGACATTCCTGCAGACAGCATGCCAATTGCACACTCCCTCAAAACTTAAGACATCTGTGGCATTGTGTTGTGTGACAAAACATTTTTTTTTAGAGTGGCCTTTTATTGTCCGCAGCACAAGGTGCCCCTGTGTAATGATCATGTTGATTAAATCAGCTTCTTGATATGCCACACCAATCAGGTGTTTGGATTATCTTGGTAAAGGAGAAATACTCACTAACAAGGATGTTAACAAAGTTGTCCACAGAATTTGAGAGAAATAAGCATTTTGTACGTATGGAACATTCCTGGGATTTTTTTTTTCAGCTCATGAAACATAGGACCAACACTTTACATGTTGCGTTTATATTTTTGTTCAATATGTAATTGTACTAGAGCCCTGCACGGGCATGAATTTTAAGCCCTATCCATGTCTGGGACATGGCCCGATTTCTTTTGACAAATTTAAGGCCCGAAATCACAAATAACTTCCTTTGTAAGCTGCTCCTCTATGTCTGACACTCGCTCGCTGCACACAGCTCACTCTGCACGCACTCTGCTCATGGTGGCAATGTCTGTGAGTATCCATAGCAATGACTCCGCTTGGGCTGCGCTGGTCAATGAAGACACACGAGGCAGCAGTTCGCTGTCTTTTCGTCACTCTAAACCGGCAAAACTCAAGGAACATGATTATCTGTGAAGTAGTCTCTCCTGTCTTATATTTGATGAAGTTGAAGCACCTCTGACACCACGTTATGATCTTAGTCAGATAGGACTGTACACACGCAAATGGCTCAACTTCAAAATGTTAGTGATCAATTTAGTGATACTCGAGCTCTGGCCATACCTTAACCCGATGTATAATGCCGGGGTCCGTCGGGCTCGAGTCGGTAGCAGAGCTCTAACTTGTACTACATTCTGGGGACCAGGGTTTCCTTTTATATGTCCAGTCATTGCACAACCATTCTAAATACAAGTGCGTGATGGCCACCATTTTTTTATTTTGGTAATTGAAGCTTGCCTCATATTTGCCATTCAAGTGCATTGGCAACAGTAGACAGGCTATCAGCGTGTTACCCACCACTTCGCAATGTAAGCTGGAGGCAGTACGCGTTTTGAAAAACCTATACTTAATTGTTTAAAAACCTGAACGTTTTAGTTCATGTTATGAGGCAGAAACATGGAGGGAAATGTTTTATAAAGACTAGTATTTCCCTCCTATTCTGTATCAACTTTCTTCCGTTGTCCAGAGTCATATTAGCGACCCATCCTAGTTGTGGCGTCTTTATAAATAGATCAATAGATTCCCCCCTCTTTCTAAGTTTCTAACAGAGATGTTCAAATCTGACATGTGGAATCGCTCCCATCAGGGGCACTGTTTAGAATTGTATTTTGGCAAATTACATTTTATTGGCTGCTTCATTACAGGAGATGTTCTGTTAAGATGGGTTACCATAATCTAAATGTGACCTCTGTCATTCTGAGCACTGTGAGTGAATGCCCTAACAGGTTACGAAGCAAATGCATATGGGTCCAGCACATTTCTCAAATGGCGGTAATCAGAGGTGTGGACTTGAGTCACATGACTTGGACTCGAGTCAGACTCGAGTCACAAATATGATGACTTGCAACTCGACTTTGACTTTAACACCAATGACTCGTGACTTGACTTGGACTTGAGCCTTTTGACTCGACCTGACTTGATACCCTCGCCAAGCCCAAATATAAAAAATGATGCTATTAAAAAAAGTGTGCAGCGCATCAACTCTTCATTTAACGGACTACAGTTTGAATCCGACAGCAGACAATCAAATTGTGCCAGCTGAGAAAAGGTTGTGCGTGGCAGTGCAGAGGAACGTCGGCGGGTGAATTCAGATGGAGCCCTTGGAAAGATGATACCAAAAATTTCGGATATAAAGACAACGCTGTGTCAACAAAAAACGGATTGCAAACTTGCAAAACATGCGGGAATAAAATTACAGATGGAGGCGCAACAATTTCCAACTTAGTTCGACATTTGAAGCTGCACAAAGAACGGTAAGTCGTGGCTAATATAGCCGACAGATATTATATTTGAATACTTTACTAGTGTATCATGTAGGCTAACGTAATGTTAAATTAATGAGCCTCCACACAGTCAATCAGTGCGGGAACGCGATCATTGCACCCAAGATTGAGCTACAACTGGCTAGGCAGTTAGAGTGTAGTTCTCATGGCTACCCATGTATTTCCATGGAAATATAACGTTTATTTGGAAAGGTATAAATATATAGATGTTTTTAAAAGCATTCATGATTTGTGTAAATGTAATATACTAACTATAAAAATATGAAATGTTATTACATTTGGTGAAGAGCACATTATGACTTGTTTAGGACTCAAAACTCAAAGTTTAGGACTTGAGACTTGCCTGTCTTGACTTGGGACTTGAGTGCTAAGACTTGAGACTTACTTGTGACTTGTAAAACAATGACTTGGTCCAACCACTGGTGGTAATTTAAAATCTTCCCGGTCACGTTGTCCGGCGCCACATTTTCCTAACATAAACCCTGCTGGGGACGCATCCTTTCGTAGTTTGTTTAAAATAATAGCCTATTTGATTGAATTCAAAATACATGTAATACTTTGTGTACGTTAGGTTTTGACTAACCTTACGTTGCAGGTGTAAAATAAACGCCTGGAACTGAAACTAAAAAAAACTGTCAGGGGAGGTTTTCTTCTGCACTGTTCAACCAATCTAGTAATAGTGGAGGAGAAGTTAAGATGGGGTGTCGCCTTGTTAACGTCCAAAAGTGGAAGTCGTCACAAGCTCTCTTTCCGTTTCCCCTGCAGAGGCTAGGTTTGACAGACAAGCATTCCAGTTGCCTACACTCTAAATATGTATTGTCATAATGCAATAGGAGAGAAATAATGTTGAGAAGTAGCATGTATGAGTTAGGAACTTAATACGTTTACAATCATGGAGGATAGACAGGATAACCAACAAGATATCACGGTTTTACCATGTTGACGTTTATCCACGTTTCTCCAAAATTCTAATTTCGAAGTTAAGGGTTAAAGTTTTTGATAGGGTTAAAACATAAAGTTGAGGTATTTATTCCAAATAGCTACGTTAAGGGTTACGTTTTGGGATAGGGTTAAAACATTTATTTTTTATAAACAAGTGTCTACCATTGGGATCGTGTGACCTTCAGATCCGGAGTCATGGGATTACGCCCATCCACGACGTCCTAGGAGAACCCAAGTTTACTTGATGGTATAACCGCTCACAGTGGCCGGTTTTGAATGCATTTCCCAACTTCCTCAGGATATAGACAGACGTACAATTGTGTACTCAATCTTGAGCGATCTCGCTGGGGTAACAATGATGGAAAATGTGCATTCTTTTTTCCACAGCATTTCCTTTGCCAAATGACAGAAACTGCTAAATGATTAGACAATTGTATCTCTCTCTCTCTCTCTCTCTCTCTCTGTCTCTCTCTCTGTACAGTGTGCAGTTGACTAATTTTTCTTGGGCTTTGGACTTTGTAGTGAGAGAAGGGTGAAAAGGAGGAGAAAATGAAGAAGAGAGGGGAGAGGCAGCTCTCAGCTTTGCAGCTTAGAGGCTGCTCACATCATAAAAGCCTGATATCTCCTCTCATCTTCTCCATCGGTCCCTCTCTGTGTTTTATCCCCAGCCCTGTGTGAGCACTGCATGTGAGGCCTGCTAGTATCTGCGGTGTCACTGTGTTGTCAGTACGATCAGTGTTTACTCTCAAAGAGTTCAAGGCACTTCAGATGGATCTATCGTAAAGCAAACGTGATCCTCTTCTTTCTCTGGAGAAAAGACAACACAGATGTGCTATTTTTGCGCCTTCCAGATTCCGTTCTTCTCTGTGGATGTCAGTAGAGTGGAAAGCAGCTGTCAGTCAGAAGGACAGTGGGTTCTCCTCTCCGCCTATTTTCAACCTCCTGTCACAGAGTTCAGCTGCCATGGATTGACAATAAATGCTCCCCTTTTACCATTGTAAAGAGCTGTGTTTTACATTTATATCAGAAAGACTCCAGTTCAACCACATCTGCATTTGCATACAAGCACAACAGTGACAGTAATTGATTATCCATGTCAGTTCCCACTAGATTAAACATGGGTAGGAAAGATATCAGATTAAAGATTGGCCATGATGATTCACCACAGAAAATCCTGTTGGGGGGGGGGGGGGGGGGTACTCACTTAATTAGCATTTGTAACTTTTTGGGGTGACTTTTTGGCCCTCCACCTTCCATAATTAGTAACATAATGGACATGTTTTCTCCAGTTCACACCCCCCTCCCCTGGCCCTAGTTCAGTGTTTCCCAAACTCGGTCCTGGGGACCTCAAGGGGTGCACATTTTGGTTTTTGCCCTAGATCTACACAGTTGATTTAAATAATCACCTCATTATTAAGCTTGCATTATTTGAATCAGCTGTGTAGTGCTAGGGCAAAAAACAAAACATGCACCCCTTGGGGTCCCCAGGACAGAGTTTGGGAAAAACTGCCCTAATTCATCTAAACTTTTAAAGCAGGGGCCTCAATTATTCATGTCCCCACGGTGGCCCCCTCCTCCCTGGGTACAACTCGAGCAGAGTGAGTCTGGATGGACATGCTGCCAGGCCTCTCATTAATTGATGCCACAGTCGGTGCCCCAACTCTCCTTCAGTAATGCACTCTCCTTCTCCTGTTTCCCTCCCTCTGATACCATGTCTTGTCTCTCTCCCTGACAGAGCGATGAGGGGTTTTCAGAGGCAGTGTTGCGTCATGATACTCTTCGGGGTGATTGTAGAGTGTGTTTTTCCCTCAAACCTCAAGGGAACCCAGGCCTCTCTGTACGATGAGGGGTGATGTTGGAAGAGAGGAATTCCAACAATGGTCAGACTACAGGAGTGTCAGTAGACAGCTTTTTTCTTTCCTTCTCTTTTTTTGGTAGACTTTCTGCCCTCCTTTTTATTCCAGGTCCTGGAATAAAAGAGCCAGGTCCTACACTCATCCTCCTGTCAGTCTGGCATGGAGGTGGTTACTGAACCTTCTTTTCTGCAATTGTAAAAAGACCCAAAGTATTTTTACAATTGTAGAAATAAGAGTAAAAACAAAACAACATCAGACTAAACAAAAACATGAACAAAGAGAGGGCTGGGCTCAAGGAAGGGAAAGAGTGTGATGTATCAGTGTATGGGGAGGATAGGGTTGTGGTTTGGATACGAACCCAGTTTAGGGTAAGATGTGGGATTGGGGTTAGGATACGAACCCGGTTTAGGGTAAGGGTTGGGATTGGGGTTAGGATACGAACCCGGTTTAGGGTAAGGGTTGGGATTGGGGTTAGGATACGAACCCGGTTTAGGGTAAGGGTTGGGATTGGGGTTAGGATACGAACCCGGTTTAGGGTAAGGGGTAGGGTAAGGGTTTGGGTTAGGTGGTGCTCAGTATGGTGGAGAGAGGGGGGGGGGGGGGGTGTAAGGGTAAGCCTTGTCAAAGATATGGGGCTTTAGGAGGGGATGGACTCAGGGTCATGGATGGCTGGAGGGAGTTCCAGAGCCTAGGAGCAACCCTGGAGAAGGCCCTGTCGCCAAAGCTCTGGAACATGGGCCTGCTGTGGTGGAACAGAGTGTGCGTGGGGCTTTGGAGGTCAGAAGGGGGGTCTTGTAATCAATACGTTGGGAGACAGAAAGCCAGTGGAGTTCATGATGCGCTGCCAGGACTTAGTGTGGTTGAGGAGTTGGTCTGCAGAGTTTTGAACCATCTGCAGCTTATGGAGGGAGCTTGAGTTGATGCCATAGAGTGGTGAGTTGCGGTAATCAACACAGGAGGAGATGAATGCATGTATGAGGGTTTCAGTGGCAGGAGAGGGAGGACCTGACTTGGCAATGTTGCGTCCTTTGTTGTGTGTGTTCCCAAACAAGGACCAGTTGCGCTGTGAGGCGGCTGTTGTTGGTGGGATTTGGAAAATGATGGAGGCAACAGGGGAAAGAGCCTCAGATCCACAAAGTCCCTTCTACCAGGTGGCTGATGAGATATGTTGGCACGACTGCCATACTGCATCTCCATCCCAAAGCCCTTGCTTGGAAGTTTACTTCGCCAGACTGCCAAGAACCTTGCCCTCTTCCAGGCCAAGGTGGTGAGACACGGCGAGACACCTAAGGCCTTGTTGATCTCTGCACCAGACAGGATGCTCTTGCCAGCATACTTGGGGTCCAACATGTACGCTGTGGCGTGTATGGGCTTCAGGCAGAAGTCTTCACGCTTTTTTGATGTATTTCAGAACTGCAGTTTCCTTTGCTTGGAGCAACAGCGAAGTCGGCAGGGCAGTACAGGTTTCTTCATCAGACAGGATGGCATTGTCTCCCTCAATCCGTGCAATGGCTACTACTATATAATTCAGGAGTTTCAGGCTGCTTACCACTCTCTCCCAAAATACATAATCCAGGAGGATCCTCTTGATGGGGCTGTCCATAACGGCAGACTGTGATATGGCCATTTCTTGGAGAGACTCCGTCCCCTCCAGGAGACTGTGAAACATGATAACAACACCACCCTAACGGGTGTTGCTGGGCAGCTTCAATGTGGTGCTCTTATTCTTCTCACTTTGCTTGGTGAGGTAGATTGTTGCTATAACTTGATAACCCTTCACATACCTAACCATTTCCTTGGCTCTCTTGTAGTGTATCCATTGTTTTCAGTGCCATGATGTCCTTGAGGAGCAGATTCAATGCATGAGCAGCACAGCCAATGGGTGTGATGTGAGGGTAGGACTCCTCCACTTTAGACCAAGCAGCCTTCATGTTCGCAGCATTGTCTGTCACCAGTGCAAATACCTTCTGTGGTCCAAGGTCATTGATGACTGCCTTCAGCTCCTCTGCAATGCAGAGACTGGTGTGTATGTTGTCCCTTGTGTCTGTGCTCTTGTAGAATACTGGTTGAGGGGTGGAGATGATGTAGTTAATTATTCCTTTCCCACAAACATTCGACCACCCATCAGAGATGATTTCAATACAGTCTGCTTTCTGTATGATTTGCTTGACCTTCACTTGAACTTTGTTGAACTCTGCATCCAGCAAATGAGTAGATAAAGCATGTCTGGTTGGAGGGGTGTATGCTGGGCGAAGAACATTCAGAAATCTCTTCCAATACACATTGCCTGTGAGCAGCAGAGGTGAACCAGTTGCATACACAGCTCGAGCAAGACATTCATCAGCATTTCTCTGACTACGTTCCTCGAATGAGTCAAAAAAACTTCTGATTCCAGGAGGACCATGAGCTGTTGCTATTGATAAGGTGTCTGATTCATCATTTTCACCTCGAATAGAAGAAGAGGGATTTTTGTCAGAGGTTGCTTGTTGTGGGCACTGAGGGAACTTTATGCACTTGGCTGGATGATTCTGCATCTTTGTTGCATTCTTTCTTCACATATGATTTAGCACAGTATACAAATGTATACAGCTTTCCTTCTACATTAGCTGCAGTGAAATGTCTCCACACATCAGATAGTGCCTGTGGCATTTGTAAAAATTGTAAAAAAGAAAATTATACAATTCCATGTACAGATAAATAGTTAAGCAGTTAGATTAAACAACTCCTTTGTAAGATACATGTTTTAAAATTAAACATGTATGGAAACAGGTGAATTAACAGTCCTCAGTTAGCAGGCTCAAGCAAGCTAAAACCCACATGACAGCAAAAACTAACTATCAGAAATTGTTAGAAATTATTTAAACGCACTTTGCTGTAGGCTACTATATACTAGTTAACAAAAAATCATGTTTGTCATATAAAATATATTCACCCACCCAGTATTGTAATCAAAACTTACCAGAAAGCATGCAGTCCTTGGCTCAGACAGTGTAGTAGTGTGGGCTCAGTAGCATCTCATTAGTGTGCAAGATCTTGAGAATCATCTGTACATGTGATGGAAGAGTGCACTGCACATGTGATGGTAGAATGCACTGGCCATGCAGAGGGTTGCAATTCCATTGAATTGGGGATAGTTTAACCAAACATATGCCACAAGACCTAGAATTGCCTTATGTGTATCCCACAAAAAAGGTTCACTGTTATAAGCTAACTTTTTTTTAGGAATTTAAGCAAAATTTCTCAAATTCCCAGGCTTAACTTCCCATGGAAAATTTCCAGAAAAATTCCAGAAATGTCCCGGAAAGTTTCAGAACCTCTGCAACCCTCGCCAGAAGAGAAAAATAAGCACGGGGCCGCGGAAGAGTGAAAGAGGTTAATTGGATAGGTATTCCAGAGGGAGGTATGGTGAGGAAAATCCAATCTAGATACATTCCTAAAGAAATAATCCAGAGCTGGGTCAGGGAACCAGGAGGCCAGCGATCAGAGGAAGAATCCAGGCAGGTGGAGGTGATCGCAGCAGTCCAGACTCAAAGGTAGGCAACTAGCAAGCTTGCTAGCACTTATAAGCCAACGTTATAAAAGTCACAAAACTCCGGTAGCCCTACTTCACAAACAACATGCCGAAAAGTAGACAAAAAAAAAAACACTTAATGAAAAAACTGACGAAGAACTAACAAATCAATGTTAACGAGTAAACACTGTTACTAAACACAACACCAGCAGATACTCTCGCCCGGAAATGACGTGGACATTTTGAACACCACAGCAACATTAACAATGACCTCTCTTAGTGACAGTCGGCATGATAATCGACAAAAAAACAATTTATGGTGTTTAGGTTAGTGGCTTAAGGTGCATATCTGTAACCATAGATTACACAGCAAAATCATCGATCGCGCCCAGAGAGCCATAAGTATTTTCTTTTGAGTGGTTCTTCCGTTGTGTGGGTAATGTTAGCCCCCATAATGAGACTGAGAGGAAATATGGCCCCCGCCCTAACTCTTACTGAGACTAATTGTTCTGCTTTTAAAAGACATTAAAGATGCTGTCATGGACGCAGTGTTTGTTCGTGTGTGCATGCGTGTTGCTTTGAAACACAAACCCACAGTAAGAAGGCAGACGCCTACTCTTCAATGCAGGCCTGACCACTGTATTAAGAACTGTGCAAGAAATCAATTCAGGAAATATAGAGGCAATTATTTTGTCTCCCACACATGCTGACAAAACAAGAGCCAATGTAGGCGAGGAACTGCAGAATTAAAGAGGGAAATAAGTCTCTGTGGGCTGGGGACTGCGCATGCATGTGGGTGATTGTACATCTTGGCGAGTCTAATTAATGAAGTGTGTGAACTGATTGTCTCATTAAAACCACCAGTTATTTTATTATCCAGTCCCATAATAGGAGAGGAGTACCAGGCCATACGAAACAGGAACCTTATAATGATAGGGAATTTCGCAATGGATATTGCCATTAATAAACCATGCTACATTTTGATACTATTTTGGTGCTTGATGCTACCCTTTCTGACAGCTGGTTAAGATAACATACTGTGTGTGAACTGTATGTCTTTCTGTGCTGATTAACATAGCTGTTTGGGTAACTAAAGTACAATGACCTGTCGAAGTGTAAATGACCATTGCAGTATTTATTTATAAAATAAATCAGCTTTAATACTGCAGATAGATTATAGCTTCCATTAGTGTAATTGTCTGCATCATTTCCAATCCCCCATATATTTTTTTGTAAATATATATATATACAGTGCATTCGGAAAGTATTCAGACCCCTTGACTTTTTCCACGTTTTGTTACATAACACTGTATATACAGTACCACTGTTGGCATTCTCTCAACCAGCTTCATGAGGTAGTCACCTGGAATACATTTCAATTGACAGGTGTGTCTTGTAAAGTTAATTTGTGGAATTTCTATCCTTAATGCGTTTGAGCCTATCAGTTGTGTTCTGACAAGGTAGGGCTTGTATACCAAATATAGACATATTTGGTAAAAGACCAAGTCCATATTATGGCAAGAACAGCTCAAATAAGCAAAGAGAAACGACAGTCCGTCATTACTTTAAGACATGAATGTCAGTCAATTCTGAACATTTCAAGAACTTTGAAAGTTACTTAGAGTGCAGTTGCAAAAACAATCAAGCGCTATGATGAAACTGGCTCTCATGAGGACCGCGACAGGAAAGGAAGACCCAGAGTTACATCTGCTGCAGAGAATAAGTTCATTAGAGTTACCAGCCTCAGAAATTGCAGCCCAAATAAATGCTTCACAGAGTTCAAGTAACAGACACATCTCAACATCAACTGTTCAGAGGAGACTGCGTGAATCAGGCCTTCATGGTCGAATTGCTGCGAAGAAACCATTACTAAAGGACACCAATAAGAAGAAGAGACTTGCTTGGGCCAAGAAACATGAGCAATGTACAATAGAAATCTGAGTGGAAATCTACAGTGGAAATCTGTCCTTTTGTCTGATGAGTCCAAATTTGAGATTTTTGGTTCCAACCGGTGTGTCTTTGTGAGACGCAGAGTAGGTGAACGGATCATCCCCGCATGTGTGGTTCCCACTGTGAAGCATGGAGGAGGAGGAGGTGTGATGTTGTGGGGGTGCTTTGCTGGTGACACTGTCAGTGATTTATTTAGAATTCAAGGTACGCTTAACCAGCATGGCTACCACAGCATTCTGCAGCGATACACCAGCCCATCTGGTTTGCGCTTAGTGGGACTATCATTTGTTTTTCAACAGGTCAATGACCCAACAAACCTCCAGGCTGTGTAAGGGCTATTTGACCAAGAAGGAGAGTGATGGAGTGCTGCATCAGATGACTTGGCCTCCACAATCACCCGACCTCAACACTATATGGATGGTTTGTGATGAGTTGGACTGCAGAGTGAAGGAAAAGCAGCCAACAAGTGCTCAGCATATGTGGGAACTCCTTCAAGACTGTTGGAAAAGCATTCCAGGTGAAGCTGATTGAGAGAATGCCAAGAGTGTGCAAAGCTGTCATCAAGGCAAAGGGTGGCTACTTTGAAGAATCTAAAATCTACACTTTTTTGGTCACTACATGATTCCATATGTGTTATTTCATAGTTTTGATGTCTTCACTATTATTAATGTAGAAAATAGTAAAAATAAAGAACAACTCTTGAATGAGTAGGTGTGTCAACTTTTGACTGGTACTATATATATATATATATATATATATATATATATATATATACACACAGTGGGGGGAACAAGTATTTGTTACACTGCCGATTTTGCAGGTTTTCCTACTTACAAAGCATGTAGAGGTCTGTAATTCTAAAACAAAAATCCAGAAAATCACATTGTATGATTTTGAAGTAATTAATTAGCATTTTATTGCATGACATAAGTATTTGATCACCTACCAACCAGTAATAATTCCAGCTCTCACAGACCTGTTAGTTTTTCTTTAAGAAGCCCTCCTGTTCTCCACTCATTACCTGTATTAACTGCACCTGTTTGAACTCGTTACCTGTATAAAAAACACCTGTCCACACACTCAATCAAACAGACTCCGAGCTCTCCACAATGGCCAAGACCAGAGAGCTGTGTAAGGACATCAGGGATAGAATTGTAGACCTGCACAAGGCTGGGATGGGCTACAGGACAATAGGCAAGCAGCTTGGTGAGAAGGCAACAACTGTTGGCGCAATTATTAGAAAATGGAAGAAGTTCAAGATGACGGTCAATCACCCTCTGTCTGGGGCTCCATGCAAGATCTCACCTTGTGGGGCATCAATGATCATGAGGAAGGTGAGGGATCAGCCCAGAACTACACAGCAGGACCTGGTCAATCACCTGGAGAGAGCTGGGACCACAGTCTCAAAGAAAACCATTAGTAACACACTACGCCGTCATGGATTAAAATCCTGCAGCGCACGCAAGGTCCCCCTGCTCAAGCCAGCACATGTCCAGGCCCGTCTGAAGTTTGCCAATGACCATCTGGATGATCCAGAGGAGGAATGGGAGAAGGTCATGTGGTCTGATGAGACAAAAATAGAGCTTTTTGGTCTAAACTCCACTCGCCGTGTTTGGAGGAAGAAGAAGGATGAGTACAACCCCAAGAACACCATCCCAACCGTGAAGCATGGAGGTGGAAACATCATTCTTTGGGGATGCTTTTCTGCAAAGGGGATAGGACGACTGCACCGTATTGAGGGGAGGATGGATGGGGCCATGTATCGCGAGATCTTGGCCAACAACCTCCTTCCCTCAGTAAGAGCATTGAAGATGGGTCGTGGCTGGGTCTTCCAGCATGACAACGACCCGAAACACACAGCCAGGGCAACTAAGGAGTGGCTCCGTAAGAAGCATCTCAAGGTCCTGGAGTGGCCTAGCCAGTCTCCAGACCTGAATCCAATAGAAAATCTTTGGAGGGAGCTGAAAGTCCGTATTGCCCAGCGACAGCCCCGAAACCTGAAGGATCTGGAGAAGGTCTGTATGGAGGAGTGGGCCAAAATCCCTGCTGCAGTGTGTGCAAACCTGGTCAAGAACTACAAGATCTCTGTAATTGCGAACAAAGGTTTCTGTACCAAATATTAAGTTCTGCTTTTCTGATGTATCAAATACTTATGTCATGCAATAAAATGCAAATTAATTACTTAAAAATCATACAATGTGATTTTCTGGATTTTTGTTTTAGATTCCGTCTCTCACAGTTGAAGTGTACCTATGATAAAAATTACAGACCACTACATGCTTTGTAAGTAGGAAAACCTGCAAAATCGGCAGTGTATCAAATACTTGTTCGCCTCACTGTATATATATATATATATATATATATATATATATATTAGTGGTCATGACCACTAAAAATATACTTTCCTTTATTATTTTCCATAACCCTACCACCTCTTCCCTGATTGGAGTAAACTAATGGATAACAACACTTAGGCTTCTACGTCCAGCTTTTACATACTGTATACATTTTACAGACACAATGTATTTTACAAGAGTTATCTTTTGATTGTTTTTCTAATCCCATCCTTCAGCTACCCTCAACCTCACCCCATTTAACTCTGAAGACCATCCAGTTTGATTTCTATTTACCATGTATTTTTAACTGTGCTGTTTCACAAAAATGTGGAACTTTTCAAATCACCCAGCAGTGCTATTTGCAGAGTTAGCTCCAGTTAAATGTTGCAATTCTTCAGCCATATGTGGTATTTATTTTTGTGGAACAGGTCCACATGCAGAGAAAGTTCTGATAGATCTTTACCCCAATGAAGTTGGCTTCCAGCTCTGGACACGCATCCCCAATAATCTGACTTTCAACCCAGAATAGCACCCTTTTTAAAAAAACTGATAATCTAGCATCTGTTTTTTAGAACTGAGTGTAAATTCTGTCATTTAGTTCTCTTATCTGCTCTCAGCGGCCTAATAAATCCTATGAAGAGTTTTGGTACATTTTCTTTTGAAATTAGGTGTGCAGAGCTCACCACTGTAACACATGCTGAAGAGAGACCAAATGGAGATATAATGTAGTCAGTCAGTCCTTATGCAAAGATGTACAGTTCATCCTCCCTGTACATTTTAAGTGGATGGCCATATTAAACAAATCTTCACGAGAACAGTACCTAGTAATGCCTTATACTGTTACAAAGCTAAAATGTTTAGCTTTTTTTCAACCTGGACTCAGGGGTAGACATAACATGGTAAACATACATTTGAGACATTCCAATTAGTATGATATGTTACATTTCGTATGGTGTATATTTATTTGTGGATGTCCATCATCCATTTCGTATGATATGTTATGAATTACATTTCATATGATATGTTATGAATTGCAATTCATACAATATCTTACGAATTACAGTTCATACAATACGAATTTGCTAAACATATGTTACGATGTTATATGTTACAAGTTACGAATTTGCTAAACATATGATATGTTACTAATTCCAATTTGTTGTGGCTAACGTTAGCTATCTGGCTAATTCTAATGTTAGCTAGGTGGCTAATGTTAGCTAGGCTAGGGGTTATGGTTAGGAGTTAGGTTAAAGTGTTAGGGTTAGCTAACATGCTAAGTATTTGCAAAGTAGTTGCAAAGTACTAAGTAGTTGCAACATTTTTAATACATTTTTATTGAATTTTAAAACATACAATTCACCTGCAGTGAAGCCGCTCAATATTTACATTACATTCCAGTCATTTATCAGACGCTACCATCCAGAGCAACTCAAAAGAGCAGTTGCTAATTAGCTAAAATGCTAATGTTGTCCGTGATGAGATTCGAACACGCAACTTTTGGGTTGCTAGAAGTTCGTGTTTTACACCTACCCTTCCACCCTGACCAACTACGTACTTTCATTTTTTTCTTAAGTAGCCTTGTGTCTAATGTAATTATACCAAACGTAACATATCATACTAATTTTAGTGTCTCCGATTTACATTTACTATGTTACGTCTAGTCTATGAGACCAGGCGGTTTTTATTTTTATTCATTATTTATCTATGATTATGCACGTTTTGCACTAGTATGTACTGCTATAGTAAATAGTATGAAAAATAGTACATCGTAGATTTCATTTTCAAATTTAAAATGCTATGATCCACCTATTTATGAAAAATACATATGCTCAAATAATCAACTTTACAGTTGACATGATATAAGATTTCAGCTGCCTGATTACTGAAATTGTTTTCATATAACTAGTGGTCAGGAAAAAAAAAAGTATTTCCTGGAGCACTGCTGTCATTCATTGTTGACTCTCTCCCTCTGGGAACATACCACAGAGTTGGCTACCGACTACTGATTCGTCACGACCTCAGCGAGGTTTTATTTCACATCCTCAAATTGTGTTTAAGTTTTAGATTTTGTTTTATTCGCTATAAATCGATGTGTGTTTGTCGTAAAGAATGATGGGACTTCTATGGCTGCAGTAAACTCTCAGCTTTGCAGCGCTATGCGGCTTGTGTGCCTGTGATGTACTGTTCCGCCACAAATTGGAGGACAGTCCAATCTGCGAATGAGCGTTAAGGCTGGACTCCTGAGCCTCCAATCGCTGTGGATATGTAACCCGATACCCCAGAGTCATCCGAAACCAACTGAATATAAGCATGAAAGCGGGGCTGTCAGTCAGAACAATCACGAAGCGATTCAGTCTAATGAAAGATGATTTATAAGCAAATTACCTTGATATGCTTTGATAAAACAATCCTTCCACAATCCTGGAAGATTAATTAAAGGGACACTATTCCACTGGCTGACAGTCCCGTTGTTTGCTAATGGGGAGGTCTAACTAAGGAGGAATCAAGAGTAGACTGGTGCTCTTGGTTCATCTCATTGACAGTGTGTATGGACTTGATGGTGTTGGAAAAGGAGCGAGGAGCTGTCTTGATGGACACTAGCTAAGTTAACATTAGGAGTGGTTGGATCCTGCTCTGACAGGGCCTAAGGCACTTCTGGGAATAGAATGGATTGTTGTTGTTGGTGGATCTAGACTGATATGGACACTTGTATCATGGTAATGGGTCTAATAAGAAGACATCTCGCCAAGTGCCACTGGAGAGGCTGGAAGCTTGGTCTGGGAAGGCTCCCTTAGCGTGTCCTTAATTTAAGGAGCATGTTCCGTTCTGTGACGTAACTGTATGATCCTGACAGGATAGTCTGTAATGCTGCAGCGGTCCAGTGTTCCAACCGCTACTGCAAAGGAGAATAAATCTGCCGTGAAAAGGGAAGAAATGGAATGGTTATGGTTCATTGCTAATGAACAGTGGTATGGAGCCAGCCACTCTCTCTCGCTCGCTCTCTTTCCCTCTCTCTCTCTCTCGCTCTCTCGCTCGCTCGCTCTCTTTCTCTCTCTCTCTCTCTCTCTCTCTCTCTCTCGCTCGCTCTCTTTCCCTCTCTCTCTCTCGCTCGCTCTCTTTCCCTCTCTCTCTCGCTCACTCTCTTTCCCTCTCTCTCTCTCTCTCTCGCTCGCTCTCTTTCCCTCTCTCTCTCTCTCGCTCGCTCTCTTTCCCTCTCTCTCTCTCGCTCGCTCGCTCTCTTTCTCGCTTACTCTGACAAAAAGACTGGTTTTATGTTTTCTATGTCTTCTCCCCCATGCAACCTACAGTGCATCTCTTCTAACACTCAGATACTGCACGCTACATCCTTACTATCTAAAGTGTCTACAGTACCATTCTATGTTATACTAGACCTACTACAACTTCAATTTACTAAGCATACTATTTGTGTGTGTCTGTGTGTGTGCTTTTGTGTCTGTGTTTGTGGGCGTTTTTCCTGTGTGTGTTTTGTGTGTGTTGGGGAGGATGTTGTGGTATTTTATGGCTTTAGATGCAATATGTGAAAAGGCCTGGTGGAAGCATCTTCGAAAGGTGGCAGACAGAGAGCTCAGACACAGCTATTCATCACCCTGATGCAGACAGTTCATTAAAATAGCCTCAGCAGTCTCCTCAGAGCCACAGCTGGCCTCCCTGCCTGCTGTGGCTGAAAAAAAGCAGCCTCAGCCCAATAAAAACTAAACACAGACACAGACACACATGGCCAGGACTGATCCCTTACTGACCACAGCACAGCACAAATATAATACCCTCCCTATGGATAACCAAACAGTGAGAGGGGAAGGAAAAATGGGATTGGTGTCCAGTTGTCCAGTCAATGGGCCAAGAGCAGACAGGTGGCCGGGTCTGTTGGAGATTAGTCTGGAGGTCTGCGGTCACCATGGGCCTCGGTTGGTCTGTGAAGCCTTGCATCAGTGACATCCAGAGGTTTCCCATGATCCCAGGCCCCTGCCTGCTGTCCAACGCCAAAGCCATCCCTAGACATGTGACTCTCCAAACGCTCTACGGTACCATGACCTGAAAATGAGGTTGGACTGGGCATCAGGCACCACAGACTGCTGCCTTGTGTGTGTGTGTGTGTGCGTGCGTGCGTGCGCATGTATTCGGCTCTGTTCTAGTGGATGGTGGCTCGGAGCAGATGTGGCATTTAAATGGCCTTCTTTTTGGGAAGCAGGTGGCTGAGTGTGATAGATCATTCATGTCATCGCCAGCTCGGCTTTGTTCTGTACCTGTAATACTGCCACGGTGGATCCTCTGTGTATATGGAGCTTTTAGAGGCTCTGCAGGGAGAAATCAGGGCCTGAGATGATGAAGGAGCCTTTTCAACCTGAAACCCGTCCTGTGGTACCTCAACAGTTTTCTTTCATTTCCAGTAAAACAAGAAAAGTCCACTAGCCCTGGCAGCAGATAGAGCACATATGGGTTATCATGTGATGCGAAGGGAAAAATAGAGTTTATAGCCATAATTACAATTAACGTTCATCCTGAAATACTAAGCCCATTTTATGATCTTACAATGATTATTTTGCGATATTATTACTGTGCTGTGAAATGAACTGAACTGATTATAATTATGTTGAATCCGACTTTATAACGATGTGTGCTCTCCTAGGGGCCTGTTCCATTCCTCCTCCTCTCTCTTCTCCCTCTTTCTGCTATCTCTCTCTATTCCTAGGGAGGAGAGGAGGGCATACGTTCCAATAGCCTCACAATAAACACGACTACAAATAATGACTCTGTGCCTCTGTTTGAGCATTGGTGCTATTTGCCTTCCCCTCATGAACAGCTTTCTAAATACACACAGCACAAATCCAGCTTGGCTTTCCCTGTCGCTCTCTGTCTCCAAACGTCCAGAAGCGGTTTGAACTGGCCTGCCGTCATCCCAGATGCATGGAAATCTGTCTGAAATGATTTTTCAACCTGTCTGTTTGTGTGTGTGTGTGTAGTGAATGTGTGGTTTGTGTGTAAAAGAGAGCTAGAGAGACAGACAGACAGCACACGTGAGAGAGAAGGAGCAAGTGAGAGAGACAGGGATATTGAGTTGAGGTGAACACTACTGAGAATATGAGGGAGCTTATTATGTGTTTATAATGACAACATTTCTGTCAGGATTGAGAGTTCCAGAGCAGTGTTTGGAAATATCTGTAATTCTCTTTTTTTTGCAGCCTGCTCGCTCTGCTGACACTCCCTATGTAATTATGCGTAATCAAATGTTTATTATTCTCCAACAGCTTGCCATTCGATGTAATAACACAAAAGCATCCCTTGTTTGAAATGATTCCCCAACAAACACTAATTAACTCATAGAAGAAGGTGAGATCTTCCAGCTCTCCAATCAGGGGTGGCAGCAGAAAAATTTGGGTAATTGAGCCCCTACTGCTTTTAATCTCAACTCCTATCTCTCTCTCTTCTCTTTCTCTGTCTTTTTTATACTCTAGCTCTCTCTCTCTCTCGTTATCTCTCTCTCTCTCGTTATCTCTCTCTCTCTCTCTCATTACCAATCCCCCATCTCTCCCAGTCCTGTTCATAGAAAGGAAGCTGCTGTAGATCTAATGTGGTCCACGGTGCTGTGGTTAAGACTCAATTCATGGATCATTGGAGCTTGTCTTGTGGAGTGTGACTGTGGCCAATCCCCTTAAGACGGCAGCCTCACTCAGCCTCTCTGGACGACCAAGGCTGGACCCTCAGATGTAGACAGCCAGAGCAGGAGTCTACTGCAGCAATAGTAAAACAAGTGTATGGCTGAGTGTTAAGAGATGGTCAAACACCAAGTATAAGCAGGAGAGAATAAGGACAAAATGGTCAGATCCATCATTGATTAACCAATTGGGAAAATCTGGCTCCCTGGCAGTTTGACAAATGTTTATTTCCATAAAAGAGACACGTTTAGAACTGTGAAACATCTAGAGCTTCCTGTTGTAAGACAATAGCAGAGGCTCATTGACCTCTACAGGAAGTGTTCTCTCTGTAAACGTATAGAGGTAGCACTCCCAGTAGGTTCTGTCAATGGTGCCAATGTGGAGCTGTCCATGTCAGACGTACAGTATACCCACTTCAGGGAGAATCACTATACCTTAGATAGAACTAGATCAACCTCTCTGCATCTACAGTTCTATGTTCTCTCAAGCAAGGCCAACTCCTTTGACAGATTCTTACCCCAGCGCTGTAGTCATGTTACAATGTAAGAACATACTCCATTCACGCCCCTGTGTAGCATTTTGTCAAAAGATAAAAGCTTTTCTTTATCTCCCTTTGTATCAATACAGATCACAGCATGATGGTAAGCTCTATTTGTTGTCTGGTTCTGCTGAGGAGATGTTCAGTGTGTCACTGGTAATGAGTAGCCTTGAGGTAATTAGGAACACAGCATAGTGAGGGTGTAGATCCTGGGGAAACCGGTGGAGATGAAATGAGGATGAATAAATAAAAGGGGTAGGGAAACAAAAGAAGGATGGGAGAGATGGGGACCTACTGGCTGAGAAACAGATGCCTGGGCCATATTGTTGAGATGCTCACCACTGTTTGGCAGGGGAAGTGGGGAGACTGCCAATTCATTAAGCAGCTTCTTCGTTTGTGCAACAAGACGACTTCACACTGTTTCTTTGTCTTGTCACTTGTCTGCTTGTCTTGTCACTTGTCTTGTCACTTTCTGGATGTTTGTGTGATGGAAGGAGGAGGAAGGGAGGGGTGAGGAGGAGGAAGGTAGATTAGATGTCATCACCACCCATCACATGTCTGAACTGAAGTGAACTTTTGATTGCCAGGCCTGCCAATTTGCAGCATGTTTGTGATGTATGTTCTGATGGTTTTGGAACTGCTCTCATTTCTCTCAGGGAGTCAATACGGATGCAGAACAAACTCTCTGTCATGTTGTCCTCTGACTGCCAGCCACAACACAACAGCGGTGGAGAACCATGTTAAGACTGTTTTAAGACTTTGTTTATTCTTTTGTATTTTGTTTGTGATAATCCAGTCTCCTATGTTGAACATAATAAACGGCTCTCTATCCACCGGATGTGTACCAAACTCACTCAAAGTGGCAGTAATAAAGCCTCCCTTGAAAAAGCCAAACCTTGACCCAGAAAATATAAAAAACTATTGGCCTATATTGAATCTCCCATTCCTCTCAAAATGTTTAGAAAAAGCTGTTACGCAGCAACTCACTGCCTTCCTGAAGACAAACAATATACAGTCGTGGCCAAACGTTTTGAGAATGACACAAATATATATTTTCACAAAGTCTGCTGCCTCAGTTTGTATGATGGCAATTTGCATATACTCCAGAATGTTATGAAGAGTGATCAGATGAATTGCAATTAATTTCAAAGTCCCTCTTTGCCATGCAAATGAACTGAATCCCCAAAAAACATTTCCACTGCATTTCAGCCCTGCCACAAAAGGAGCAGCTGACATCATGTCAGTGATTCTCTCATTAACACAGGTGTGAGTGTTGACGAGGACAAGGCTGGAGATCACTCTGTCATGCTGATTGAGTTCGAATAACAGACTGGAAGCTTCAAAAGGAGGGTGGTGCTTGGAATCATTGTTCTTCCTCTGTCAACCATGGTTACCTGCAAGGAAACACGTGCTGTCATCATTGCTTTGCACAAAAAGGGCTTCACAGGCAAGGATATTGCTGCCAGTAAGATTGCACCTAAATCAACCATTTATCGGATCATAGAACTTCAAGGAGAGTGGTTCAATTATTGTGAAGAAGGCTTCAGGGTGCCCAAGAAAGTCCAGCAAGCGCCAGGACCGTCTCCTAAAGTTGATTCAGCTGCGGGATCGGGGCACCACCAGTACAGAGCTTGATCAGGAACGGCAGCAGGCAGGTGTGAGTGCATCTGCACGCACAGTGAGGTGAAGACTTTTGGAGGATGGCCTGGTGTCAAGAAGGGCAGCAAAGAAGCCACTTCTCTCCAGGAAAAACATCAGGGACAGACTGATATTCTGCAAAAGCTACAGGGATTGGACTGCTGAGGACTGGGGTAAAGTCATTTTATCTGATGAATCCCCTTTCCGATTCAAATCAAATCAAATTTTATTTGTCACATACACATGGTTAGCAGATGTTAATGCGAGTGTAGCGAAATGCTTGTGCTTCTAGTTCCGACAATGCAGTAATAACCAACAAGTAATCTAACCTAACAATTCCACAACTACTACCTTATACACACAAGTGTAAAGGGATAAAGAATATGTACATAAAGATATATGAATGAGTGATGGTACAGAACGGCATAGGCAAGATGCAGTAGATGGTATAGAGTACAGTATATACATATGAGATGAGTAATGTAGGCTATGTAAACATAAAGTGGCATAGTTTAAAGTGGCTAGTGATACATGTATTACATAGAGATGGCAAGATGCAGTAGATGATATAGAGTACAGTATATACATATACATATGAGATGAGTAATGTAGGGTATGTAAACATTATATTAAGTGGAATTGTTTAAAGTGGCTAGTGGTACATTTTTACATAATTTCCATCAATTCCCATTATTAAAGTGGCTGGAGTTGAGTCAGTATGTTGGCAGCGGCCGCTAAATGTTAGTGGTGGCTGTTTAACAGTCTGATGGCCTTGAGATAGAAGCTGTTTTTCAGTCTCTCGGTCCCTGCTTTGATGCACCTGTACTGACCTCGCCTTCTGGATGATAGCGGGGTGAACAGGCAGTGGCTTGGGTGGTTGTTGTCCTTGATGATCTTTATGGCCTTCCTGTGACATCGGGTGGTGTAGGTGTCCTGGAGGGCAGGTAGTTTGCCCCCGGTGATGCGTTGTGCAGACCTCACTACCCTCTGGAGAGCCTTACGGTTGTGGGCGGAGCAGTTGCCGTACCAGGCGGTGATACAGCCCGACAGGATGCTCTCGATTGTGCATCTGTAGAAGTTTGTGAGTGCTTTTGGTGACAAGCCGAATTTCTTCAGTCTCCTGAGGTTGAAGAGGCGCTGCTGCGCCTTCTTCACAACGCTGTCTGTGTGGGTGGACCAATTCAGTTTGTCCGTGATGTGTACACCGAGGAACTTAAAACTTTCCACCTTCTCCACTACTGACCCGTCGATGTGGATAGGGGGGTGCTCCCTCTGCTGTTTCCTGAAGTCCACAATCATCTCCTTTGTTTTGTTGACGTTGAGTGTGAGGTTATTTTCCTGACACCACACTCCGAGGGCCCTCACCTCCTCCCTGTAGGCCGTCTCGTCGTTGTTGGTAATCAAGCTTACCACTGTAGTGTCATCCGCAAACTTGATGATTGAGTTGGAGGCGTGCATGGCCACGCAGTCGTGGGTGAACAGGGAGTACAGGAGAGGGCTCAGAACGCACCCTTGTGGGGCCCCAGTGTTGAGGATCAGCGGGGTGGAGATGTTGTTACCTACGCTCACCACCTGGGGGCGGCCCGTCAGGAAGTCCAGGACCCAGTTGCACAGGGCGGGGTCGAGACCCAGGGTCTCGAGCTTGATGACGAGTTTGGAGGGTACTATGGTGTTAAATGCTGAGCTGTAGTCGATGAACAGCATTCTCACATAGGTATTCCTCTTGTCCAGATGGGTTAGGGCAGTGTGCAGTGTGGTTGCGATTGCGTCGTCTGTGGACCTATTGGGTCGGTAAGCAAATTGGAGTGGGTCTAGGGTGTCCGGTAGGGTGGAGGTGATATGGTCCTTGACTAGTCTCTCAAAGCACTTCATGATGACGGAAGTGAGTGCTACGGGGCGGTAGTCGTTTAGCTCAGTTACCTTAGCTTTCTTGGGAACAGGAACAATGGTTGCCCTCTTGAAGCATGTGGGAACAGCAGACTGGGATAAGGATTGATTGAATATGTCCGTAAACACACCAGCCAGCTGGTCTGCGCATGCTCTGAGGACGCGGCTGGGAAAGCCGTCTGGGCCTGCAGCCTTGCGAGGGTTAACACGTTTAAATGTTTTACTCACCTCGGCTGCAGTGAAGGAGAGCCCGCAGGTTTTGGTAGCGGGCCGTGTCAGTGGCACTGTATTGTCCTCAAAGCGAGCAAAAAAGTTATTAAGCCTGTCTGGGAGCAAGACATCCTGGTCCGCGACGGGGCTGGTTTTCTTTTTGTAATCCGTGATTGACTGTAGACCCTGCCACATACCTCTTGTGTCTGAGCTGTTGAATTGCGACTCTATTTTGTCTCTGTACTGGGACTTAGCTAGTTTGATTGCCTTGCGGAGAGAATAGCTACACTGTTTGTATTCGGTCATGTTTCCGGTCACCTTGCTCTGGTTAAAAGCAGTGGTTCGCGCTTTCAGTTTCACGCGAATGCTGCCGTCAATCCACGGTTTCTGGTTTGGGAATGTTTTAATCGTTGCTGTGGGTACGACATCGTCAATGCACTTTCTAATGAACTCGCTCACCGAATCAGCATATTCGTCAATGTTGTTGTTGGACGCAATGCGGAACATATTCCAATCTGCGTGATCGAAGCAGTCTTGAAGCGTGGAATCAGATTGGTCGGACCAGCGTTGAACAGACCTGAGCGAGGGAGCTTGTTGTTTTAGTTTCTGTTTGTAGGCTGGAAGCAACAAAATGGAGTCGTGGTCAGCTTTTCCGAAAGGAGGGCGGGGGAGGGCCTTATATGCGTCGCGGAAGTTAGTATAACAATGATCCAAGGTTTTACCAGCCCTGGTAGCACAATCGATATGCTGATAGAATTTAGGGAGTTTTGTTTTCAGATTGGCCTTGTTAAAATCCCCAGCTACGATGAATGCAGCCTCAGGGTGTGTGGTTTCCAGTTTACAAAGAGTCAGATAAAGTTCGTTCAGGGCCATCGTTGTTCTGCTTGGGGGGGAATATATACGGCTGTGATTATAATCGAAGAGAATTCCCTTGGTAGATAATGCGGTCGACATTTGATTGTGAGGAGTTCTAGATCAGGTGAACAGAATGACTTGAGTTCCTGTATGTTGTTATGATCACACCACGTCTCGTTAATCATAAGGCATACCCCCCCGCCCCACTTCTTACCAGAAAGATGTATGTTTCTGTCGGCGCGATGCGTGAAGAAACCAGCTGGCTGCACCGACTCCGTTAGCGTCTCTTGAGTTAGCCATGTTTCCGTGAAGCAGAGAACGTTACAATCTCTGATGTCCCTCTGGAATGTTACCCGTGCTCGGATTTCATCAACCTTATTGTCAAGAGACTGGACATTGGCGAGTAGTATGCTAGGGAGTGGAGCGCGATGTGCCCGTCTCCGAAGCCTGACCAGGAGACCGCTATGTTTGCCCCTTTTACGGCGTCGCATAGGGTCGCCGGCTGGGATCAGATCCATTGTATTGGGTGGAAGGCAAAACACTGGATCCGTTTTGGGAAAGTCATATTCCTGGTTGGAACGATGGTGAGTTGACGTTGCTCTTATATTCAGTAGTTCCTCCCGACTGTATGTGGTGAGTTGACGTTGCTCTTATATTCAGTAGTTCCTCCCGACTGTATGTAATGAAACCTAAGATTACCTGGGGTACCAATGTAAGGAATAACACATAAAAAAACAAAATACTGCATATTTTCCAATGAACGCGAAGCGAGGCGGCCATCTTGGTCGGCGCCGGAAGTCCAATTGTTTGGACTGATTGGTCCGATTGTTTGGGGAATCCGGAAATCCGGAATCCGAAATCCGGAATCCGGAAAAAAGTTTGTCCGGAGAAGACAAGGTGAGCGCTACCATTAGTCCTGTGTCATGCCAACAGTAAAGCATCCTGAGACCATTCATGTGTGGGGTTGCTTCTCAGCCAAGGGAGTGGGCTCACTCACATTTTTGCCTAAGAACACAGCCATGAATAAAGAATGGCACCAACACATCCTCTGAGAGCAACTTCTCCTAACCATTCAGGAACAGTTTGGTGACGAACAATGCCTTTTCCAGCATGATGGAGCACCTTGCCATAAGGCAAAAGTGATAACTAAGTGGCTTGGAGAACAAAACATTGAAATTTGGGTCCATGGCCAGGAAACTCCCCAGACCTTAATCCCATTGAGAACCTGTGGTCAATCCTCAAGAGGCGGATGGCAAACAAAACCCCACAAATTCTGACAAAATCCAAGCACTGATTATGCAAGAATGGGCTGCCATCAGTCAGGATGTGGCCCAGAAGTTAATTGACAGCATGCCAGGGTGGATTGCAGAGGTCTTGAAAAAGAAGGGTCAACACTGCAAATATTGGCTCTTTGCATCAACTTCATGTAATTGTCAATAAAAGCCTTTGTGTCACGCCCTGACCATAGAGAGCTGTTTATTCTCTATGTTGGTTAGGTCGGGGTGTGATTTAAGGTGGGTTATCTAGGGGAATTGTATGTCTATGTTGGCCTGGTGTGGTTCCCAATCAGAGGCAGCTGTTTATCGTTGTCTCTGATTGGGGATCATATTTAGGTAGCCATTTCACCATTGTGCTTTGTGGGATCTTGTCTATGTATAGTTGCCTGTGAGCATTATATTTAGCTTCATGTTTCGTTTGTTCGCTTTATTGTTTTGTTCTTGGAGTTTTCTCTTCCTAATGAAAGGGATGGAAACATATCACGCTGCGTCTTGGTCCAATCATTATGACGATCGTGACACTTTGACACTTATGAAATGCTTATAATTATACTTCAGTATTCCATAGTAACATCTGACAAAAATATCTAAAGACACTGAAGCAGCAAACTTTGTGGAAATTAATATTTGTGTCATTCTCAAAACTTTTGGCCACGACTGTATTCGAAACGCTTAAGTCTGGTTTTAGACCCCATCATAGCACTGAGACTGCACTTGTGAAGATGGTAAATTACCTTTTAATGGCATCAGACCGAGGCTCTGCATCTGTCCTCGTGCTCCTAGACCTTAGTGCTGCTTTTGCTATCATCGATCACCACATTATTTTGGAGAGATTGGAAACCGAAATTGGTGATAAAGGGTTGCTATACAGTATTTGGTCACATTGGTTGCTCTACAATACAACTGATGTCCCTAACCTTAGACATGTACCTACAGACATGTTACTCACTGAGATGGGTACACATACTAGGGCCAGAAGCATAAAACCAGTGCCTGGAGTTTTTCCTGGTCAGGTCACATGGTCATCAAGGGCCTGACTAATGCCACAGAAGACAGACCGTATTACCCATTGAGGGGGTCAGTTCACAAACTCCCTTTGTGATGCTTCGGAGGGCAGTCCCTTATAGCCCATAATTATGTCCCTACCTCCAAACTCTGTTGAGGATTTACAGGATGCACATCTATACAGGATTTACAGGATGCACAGTTTGGCAGGCCTTTTCCGAGGTATGCAACACAACGGAAACGTGAATACCATGGAGTGTTTATAGTTTGTTTAATCTCAATGTTTACCGTTGGACCTGAATGGCGTGAGATGTGTGCGAGGCTGGAGCTGTAGAGCTGCCTGTCTGTCTGCATCAGTGTTTGTACTTGTGTGGTAGATGCCACACAATCTGACATGACAGAGTTGCATTGCGTGGTTCAATATGACAAGGCTCTCAGATTGCAGGCTGATGTCGATAGCAGATTGCCACCAAGCTGCCTCTTCTGAGCGATGGCCAGGGGAAAGTGTCTGGACTTCCTGATTGACTGGCGTTGTTGAATTATGTAGTAGTAGTTAAAGGTGGTTAGCTGGGGTAGCTAAACCATGTTAAGCCCAGTCGAACCACTATGAAGTTCTACTCGTCATGAAATGTATCACTTGTGTTTAATTTTTTCAATGCTGTTACTGTAGGTCCCTCAAATTTAAATCAGGACCTTAAAGCCAGTTTCAATGCTTTCTTTCATTCTTCCCCTCTAATCAGGGACTGGTTTAGAGCTGGGACACCAGGTGGGTGCAATTACTTATCAGGTATAACCAGCAGTACTCCGGAGCTCCAGGGTAGGATTTGAATATATATATATACAGTGGGTCAAAAAATTATTTAGTCAGCCACCAATTGTGCAAGTTCTCCCACTTAAAAAGATGAGAGAGGCCTGTAATTCATTTATTGCTCACCGTTCTTGTGATCATTTTGACCCCACGGGGTGAGATCTTGCGTGGAGCCCCAGATCGAGGGAGATTATCAGTGGTCTTGTATGTCTTCCATTTCCTAATAATAATAATTTCTTCAAACCAAGCTGCTTACCTATTGCAGATTCAGTCTTGCCAGCCTGGTGCAGGTCTACAATTTTGTTTCTGGTGTCCTTTGACAGCTCTTTGGTCTTGGCCATAGTGGAGTTTGGAGTGTGACTGTTTGAGATTGTGGACAGGTGTCTTTTATACTGATACCAAGTTCAAACAGGTGCCATTAATACAGGTAACGAGTGGAGGACAGAGGAGCCTCTTAAAGAAGAAGTTACAGGTCTGTGAGAGTCAGAAATCTTGCTTGTTTGTAGGTGACCAAATACTTATATTCCACCATAATTTGCAAATAAATTCATAAAAAATCCTACAATGTGATTTTCTGGATTTTGTTTTCTCATTTTGTCTGTCATAGTTGAAGTGTACCTATGATGAAAATTACAGGCCTCTCTCATCTTTTTAAGTGGGAGAACTTGTACAATTGGTGGCTGACTAAATACTTTTTTGCCCCACTGTATATATATCTGGTACAACGCTGTGTACTACTCCCTTCACAGAACAGTGCAAATTGGCTCTAACCAGAATAGAAAGAGGAGTGGGAGGCCCCGGTGCACAACTGAGCAAGAGGACAAGTACATTAGAGTGTCTAGTTTGAGAAACAGACTCCGGGATGCTGGCCTTCGAGGCAGAGTTGCAAAGAAAAAGTAATATCTCAGACTGGCCAATAAAAATAAAAGATTAAGATGGGTAAAAGAACACAGACAATGGACAGAGGATCTCTGCCTAGAACACCAGCATCCCGGAGTCGCCTCTTCCAGCTACAATAGTCATTTACAACATTAACAATGTCTACACTGTATTTCTGATCAATTTGATGTTATTTTAATAGACAAAAAATTGGCTTTTCTTTCAAAAACAAGGACATTTCTAAGTGACCCCAATTTTGAACGGTAGTATATATTTTTTTAATTGAACCTGTATTTAACTAGGCAAGTCAGTTAAGAACAAATTCTTATTTACAATGACGGCCTACCCCGGCCAAACCTGGACGACGCTGGTCCAATTGCGCGCCGCCCTATGCGACTCCCAATCACGGTCGGATGTGATACAGCCTGGAATCAAACCAGGGACTGTAGTGACACTTCTTGCACTGAGATGCAGTGCCTTAGATTGCTGCACCACTCGGGAGCGCAATACCCCTGCTGTAAATGGTCTGTTTTTTTATTCACACTGGCTGTTATTGTATTTTTGTGGCACGTGTCTTTGGTGGTGGTCCACATTTCCAAAGTCAATGTGTTGAAATAGGTGCGGGTGTGAAATATTTACAAATGTTCTGTTTTCATTCTCTTACATTCCTTGTGGGAATTTCCTTTTGATTCTGTTATGTTTAATCATAGAGGAATTTATAAAAATGGGAACAAAAGCACATAGAGAACAGGAGAAAAACACTTTGATCATGTCCTAGATTAACAGGAGATGAAAGCTGGATGAAACAAACAAACCCCTGCCTCACACACACCATTCCAGCTATGGGAACATGCTATTTTTCATGTTATTTTCCATGTTCTATGTTCTACTTAATTTGGTTCCAGTTATTTTCTTTACCAGTGACACTGTTGGCCAACCAGAATATGGGGGTTTAATTTTTAGCCACTGAGCAAAATAAATAACACATCTCCAGTAAGTCTGGGTGATATGGCCAAAATATCATATCACAATATTTTTCATAGTATGGCGATATTTGACGATATTTATTGTTTCTGTATAATACAAGTTCTAAATATGTTTTATGAGTACCGCGTGACCCTTGAATGGCAACAAATGAATTCTGAATGGTTTTACTGGGCTCTCTCCATTCGGATTGTTTAATACTCAACCAAACTAGGACAAAACTGACAGTTTATTTAGCACTATATCAAATACCTTTGTAGGTGGTATTGTAAAACTCCATACCGGTATGTGGATCCATATACCTCAGAAGACGATATCAGTCAGCCCTAATCTCCAGTCTGCGTACAGTATTTCCTCACTGGTACATTGTTGTTAGATTATTCCCTTGATCCATGCTAATGTTGTGTTTCCGCTCGCTTTTTTTTTGAGGAACATTTTTAAAAGGTCAGTCCCACAACAAACCCTTCTGTTCCTTATCTTTCAACCCTGCTACCAACTAGTAATGAGAATAGAGGTTTAGGTATTTCTCTCCGTTGTATGTCCCCTGGAGGAGGTGATACTGAGACTGAGGCAGAGACACAGACAGACTAGGGTTGCCAAATTTCTCACTACCAAATAAGGGACAAAAGGTGGCGTGCCAGTGCACGGTGCCATGGCGGTGTGGGTATGGTGTTGTGTGAATGAATTGTGTGCGTATATTCATATTCATATTCAATTGGAAAGGCAAAACATGTGTATATTCTATTTAGTCTATAGCTTTGCTAAAACTGTATCATTATGTAAACTTATGTGAATAAACCTCAAAATAAATGATCAAAGAAATCACAATTTGGATTTTTATAGCAAAAAATAATAAACATTTCAAATGCAAAAGAGGAAAAGACAGGCATGAGTCACTCACCAAGTCTACTTTTTCCATGGATATTTTTTGCTGCTCTTGACTGATTCAAGCAGTCCTTTGTCCTTTTGCATAGCCAGAGAGAAGTCCTTACATGACAAGTCACAGTTCACAGATATTTGAAGTTCATTTTTGATCAGCTCTTTCACAGAGCCTCTGTGCTGCATCTGTTTCTTGAGTCTGACCATTTAATGGTCATCAGAGAGAAAATCCTCTCTACAAAGGCATTTGAGCCTGGCACACTGAGGACAAATGAGACAATCCTGAACATGTTGATCAAGTTGGCTTTCCCTAGGTTTTGGAAAACTGCCACCCACTTCTCACTGGTGGATTTTGTGGTATCCTGTCTGGCTTTCTGTATTTCCTCCTGGCTAGCACAAAACTCTTCATAGAGTTGGTCCATACTGACTGTCTCTGTCATTTTGAGGGCAACCACCACCTGCTCCAGGTCAGTGAAGGAGAGCTCCTCATAGAGGCTGATCGGTTTCAATTTCACCAATACATTTTCTGGTGTGAAATCAAACCACTTGTCAATGTATGTAATGACAGTGTCATAGAACTTCACAAAGTCCTGTTGTTGCTTGGACCTTTGTGTTGACAATTGTTTGTCCATCAGCTGCTTGGTCTGGTATCCAAAAAAGCTGTCCTGTTCTTGCTGAAGAATCTTCATTTTGAACTTTTGGACTTCCTCGTAAACATCTGTGATGCAGTGCGTTGTTTCCTCCAGCTTTTTTACGAGTTGATCAAGAACACACCCCACGTTGCGGAAAAAGCACCGATAAATCTCAGCAGCTTCCGTTTTTTCTTCACACTCAAAAATACTCTTCAGTGCCACAGGACAGGTCTCCCCAAGGGACCTGAAGTATAAAGTAAGAGCTGGCCAGCTTTGCAGGAGACGATCGACAGCTGGATGAAGAGAGAGCCATTGTGTGCAAACATGTTGCAGAATTTCACGCCACTCAATGTCAACAAAGGCAAAAAATGCACGCAGTTGCTCTCTGAGCTTGATGTATGCCATATGCAGTTTCATCACTGTCTTCATAAAAGTAAAGTAACTTCCACTGCACTCCATCAGACACAGAGAAATATCTCATGCACACTGGAAACATGTTTCTATTTACCTTGTTGGAGGCGTCACTGAGAAATACATGGGCTCACCTTCGGTCGGGGACAGATCATCCAAAATATCCCGCACGGTCTTTGGTCCTAAAACATTCATTGTCATCATCTCAGCTTTCGTTCTTCCCAAGTGCATCTTCGTCACAACATTTGAGTCATGAAACAAAGCACCGTTGAGCTTAACAAGACAGTCGGTGCCGTTGTAGCTGAGTCCGTGTTTAACCGTGTGGTACACATACGAGGCTTCACTTGCCGCGATTTTGTCATTTTCCGCAGTAGACGTCACGAAGAATGCACCGATATTGCTAGCACCTTTAGCTAGCGTCGCCATATTGTGTATTTCTGTGGATGCATGCTGAGTTAGGTCATTCTCCCCTCCATGGCCAATTGAGAATTCCTGACGGCATAAAGTACAGAAAGCTTTTGTCGAGTCACCACTGACGGGCTGAACCCACGTCTTTTTTGCTTCCCATTGTTTGTTGTAGCTACACAGTTTTTTTCTTTTTGGCAGGTTTGTCCATATTTCCTTGATATGCCAAACCGACCGAACAACAACATAAATAACTTTGCAGGACAGACAGACAGTCTACAGCAGGAGAGGAGAGATGAGGAGGAGAGATGAGGCCTCGGAGACAGCAGTCAACAGTCCCCCACAGCAGTTAAACTTCTCAAAGCCCGGAGAGCAAACAAGCCCCATGCAGGAGCATGCCTATTTAGAGGATACAATGAAATGACTCATAGGATCGACTGGCTGGCATGCCTGGCTGGCTAGATGGCTAGTGTGATAATGACTGGCGAGGTACTGTAATGTTGGATCATAGCTAATGTTGGCTGTGCTATTTAACCAGCTCGCTAAGTTTACAAGGGTGTGACTATAGCTACAACCACACTATGCCAGGCAGTTACATTCTTTCTATATACTTTTATTTTACTCATAGAGGTCCAGTCCGGTTTGGTTAGATAGTTATGTGGCTTTAGACTGGGTTTCAAGACTAACTATGTTGTTTATATTACTTTATTACGTTGGCTGGCTTGTTTATTGTTAGTGATGTATGTTAGCGTTAGTGATGCCGAGGCAGGGATAAGATACACACTTAGGCTTAGGCTGGCCGCCTAATTGCCAGCTAGCTGATAGCTTTACAGTTGTGTGTTTGCGTACATGCTCAGGATGATGGTGATTGTTTAACTAACTGTCCCTATTTTATATTTGAGGGATGGTAGTTATCGTCTGGCAAAGGTTTTCATTTATTCATCATAGCTTTATGTATTTTTTTCCTGTGCTGCTTGGGTGCGTTTGTGGTAATGGCTTTTGTCGCCGCGAGGCACAGGTTTCAGGGCGCCTTGGGGAATGCCGATTGGTTGACATTTGGGTGTACGGGTAGGCGCTGTTGGTGACCATGAACGCATCATCTGTTTTTTTGTCTTTTTGTTGTTGAAATGCTATAGTGGGGCTAAATAGTCTGGTCATTATTGTTGCCGATGTTTGTCGCTTTGATTCAAATTGTATTTTGTTACTCGACCGACAACATTTTCATGTTACAGGGAACAGTCAATGCACTTTTAATGCCATATACATATAATTTAGAATTAACCTAATTCGGGCGATGCTATGCATAGCAGGTACATCTATCTTAAAGACTAGCGTCTAAGGATATGGGTTCTTTAACTCCCTCAGTTGGGGAGGAGTGTCACGCCCTGACCGTAGATTGCTTTGTATGTTTCTATTTTTTGTTTGGTCAGGGTGTGATGTGGGTGGGCATTCTATGTTTGTATGTCTAGGTTTTGTATTTCTATGTTTTGGCCTGGTATGGTTCCCAATCAGAGGCAGCTGTCTATCGTTGTCTCTGATTGAGAACCATACTTAGGTACCCTGTTTTCCCACTGTTATTTGTGGGTGGTTATTTTTCTGTGTTTGTATCACCTGTCAGAACTGTTTCGGTTATTCCTTTTGTTATTTTGTATTTAGTGTTCAGTTTCGAATAAATAATTTGAACACGTATCACGCTGCACCTTGGTCCTCACCTTCTTCTGAATGCCGTTACAAGGAGGTTGGGTGGGTTAGTGGTAGTGCCAGGGTATTAGCTTACGAGATGTTTACTATTTATACTTTCATAATTTCATTTGGTACAATTTGTATACGCTCAACGCAATTTTGTTTCTATCTTTTCCCCCCCTTTCTTTAAAAATGTCGGCACCTAATAACTATAAATTTACTAAATGCCCAGTCAAGTGCAAACACATTGTGAATGATCTAAAGCAGCATACGGTTGATATAGATCTTCTTCAGGAGACACACCTGACTGACTCTGAGCATGATAAACTGAAGAGAGAGTGGGTTGGTCAAGTGTACTATTCATCTTTCGCCTCTCGGGCAAGAGGGGTGGCCATTCTCATTAATAAGCATTGCTCCTTTCAGCTACAATCTCAGATTAAAGACAAAGGGGGTAGGTTTGTCATCATTCAATGTTTCATTAACACTGAGCCCATTACCATTGTGAATGTGTATGGGCCTAACCATGATGATCCTACATTTTACCAAGACATCTTTATTAAGTTAACGTGCCCATCATCAGAGATAATAACGTCAGGGGATTTTAACTTGGTACTGGACCCTTCTAGTGATAGATCTTCCTCTAATAGTATCAATCTCACGCAGGCAGCTAAAATGTTAAAAGCAGAAATGAAAGACTTTGGACTTATAGACGTATGGAGATTTCACAACAAAGGGTTAAATGATACTGATTTTACTCCCCTGTCCATAACAGTTACTCTAGAATCAACTTATTTATTTTCCTGCAGGCAAGGGAAGTTTAACTACTGGGTATAAGTATTTACCAAGATGTATATCATTCAGCCCTGCTGGCTTCAGTACCAGTCAGTAAAACACAGCCACCCTCAAGAAGGTGGAGGTTTGGCACATACTTACTAATTAATGCCACATTTGTAACATTTCTGAACACTCATATCAACATATTATTTTAGCACCAGTAACAGCTCTGCCTCCCCGCTAATTTTATGGGAAGCTCTCCTTTTATATCTGAGGGGGCAAATAATTTTGTTTAGTTCAGGTGCTCGTAAGATGTATAAGGTTCAAGTAGATTTGTTGGAGAAAGAAATTAGAGATCTGGAAAATGAACGTAGTATAACATTTAACGACTCAACTCTACCAAATTTTTTATAGAACACCCTGACGACCCACAAAGCAGAAAACACACTTAGGAGAACAAAACAAAACTACTATGAACATGGAGATAAAGCATTAAAGTTGCTTGCTTCACAGATAAGGCGAAGAGGAAACTAGTAGAGTTATTAGCTCTATTAAGCAGCCCGATAACACAGTTGTTCAGGTTCCTGAGGAAATTAGTCTAGTCTTTAGGGAGTTTTATGAAACATTGTACAAGTCTGAAGGGGAAGTTTTTGAACAAAGTCAATTTACAAGCTTTAACTGATGAGGATAGAGAGTAATTGGAGAAAGAGATCACATCTGACGAAATTAGGGAAACCATTTTCAACACTTCTGGGGGAAAATCACCAGGGTTAGATGAATTCCCTATTGAATTCTATCGATCCTTTTTACCCAAACTAATTGAGCCTCTTTGCAATATGTTTAATTATGCCATAGAGACAGAAAAGCTCCCAGACACACATGAACAAGCACTGATCACAGTTTTGTTAAAACCTGGGAAGATCCTCTGCTTTGTGGGTCGTATAGACCAGTATCTTTTATTGAACACTTCATGTAAGATTCTTGCAAAACTCAGAGATCTTAGCCTGTTATGGCTGCAAGGGGCAGAATTGAGTAGCCTGATAAAATGTGTCCATTTCAAACGGCGTCGTACTCAATTCTTGCTCGTACAATATGCATATTATTATTACTATTGGATAGAAAACACTCTCTAGTTTCTAAAACCGTTTGAATTATTTCTCTGAGTGAAACAGAACTCATTCTGCAGCACTTTTTCTGACCCGGAAGTTCAAAGTCTGAAACCGAGGCTCTCTTCCTCTTCCTGCCTATAAATGGGCAATGAACGTAAGAGTCTACGTACACTTCATACACCTTCCTCTGGGTGTCAATAAGGCTGTGAGAGAAGAAAGGAGGTGATTATCTCGATCTGGGATGGAATAAACCCTCTTGGAATGACGTGCACCCAATTTCCGGTACTCTGAAGGACGCAATTTGGACAGTGGGGTTGCCTTTTGTTTTGCTGACGTTATAGGCGAATATTATTTCCGGCTTTGATTTTATTTGATACATGTCACCATATCATCGTAACGTATGTTTTTTCAATATAGTTTCATCAGATTATTGAAATTTTTTCGGGAGTTTTACCGTGTTCCGTTCTCTTCCGTTTGTTTACATGGAGAGATCCGTGCAACCCGGCTAGCGCGCTTGCTAAATGGAGAGAGAAAGTTGCCATTCTGAATCCAAACAACGACTCATCTGGACAAAGGACACCTTGTTCAACATTCTGATGAAAGATCAGCAAAAGTAAGACCCAATTTATGATGTTATTTCATATATCTGTCGTAGTCGCCGGCGCCCAAGTGTTTCTATTGTGCTAAGCTAAGCTAATATAACGCTACATTTTGTTTTCGCTGTAAAACACTTAATAAATCGGAAATATTGTCTGGCATCACAAGATGCCTGTCTTTCATTTACTGTACACTATGTATTTTTCAGCAATGTTTTATGATGAGTAATTAGGTATTTGACGTTGGTGTCTGTAAATATTATGGCTGCTTTCGGTGCAATTTCTGATTGTAGCTGAAATGTAAACTATGATTTATACCTGAAATATGCAAATTTTTCGAACAAAACATATGCTATACAATAAATATGTTATCAGACTGTCATCTGATGAGGTTGTTTCTTGGTTAGTGGCTATTTATATCTTTATTTGGCCGAATTTGTGATAGCTACTGATGGAGTCAAAAACTGATGGAGTAAGAATAGTGGTGTCTTTTGCTAACGTGGTTAGCTAATAGATTTACATATTGTGTCTTCCCTGTAAAACATTTTAAAAATTGGACATGTTGGCTTGATTCACAAGATGTGCACCTTTCATCTGGTGTCTTGGACTTGTTAATGTGTGAAAGTTAAATATTAAAAAAAAATATCTTTTGAATTTCGCGCCCTGCACTTGAGCTGGATGTTGTCATAAGTGTACCGGTGTCGGGCTGCAGCCCAAACAGGTTAGACTAGGTAAGGTTCTTCCTGACTTGGTTGATATGGACTAAACAGGCTTTGTAAGAAACCGCTCATCTCCTGATAATATCAGAAGATTATTTAATATTATGCATTATGACCAAGCAACTGTAGTGGTGGCTTCATTAGATGCAGAAAAAGCTTTTGACAACATAGAATGAAACTACCTTTTTTAGTGAGGATGAATATTGAACCAGACCTATTGTATGTGGGTCTGATTATTAGATGGATGTACAAATGTCCGGTAGCTCAGACCCTGACTAATGGAAAGGTTTCCTCCTAGTTCTCCCTATCATGTGGCACAAGACAGGGTTGTCCCGCTAGTCCTCTCATTTCCTCTTTGTTTATCGAGCCACTGGCAGAAGCTTTAAGATATCAACCATCCATCCATGGTGTTTGAACAATTGGGCGTGAACATCTGGTCTCATTAAATGCTGATGACATTTTGCTTTACCTCACTAAACCAGTAATTTCACTCCGAGCCTTAGTTGACATGCTGAAAGAATATGGGACCTTTTCAGGATATAAAAAAACTATTGAAGAGTATAATCATGCCTTTTAACAGGGCATCTATGCAGAACCCAATCTTAGACCATCCATTTTCTTGGAGACCTCAGAAAATGACATATCTAGGATTGCAAATTCCTTCTGAAATTATTAAGACACGTCAACTGAACTATACTCCACTTCTCAAAAAGGTTGGGGAAGAATTGGATAGATGGCAGGATTTACCAATTTCTCTTATTGGGCGGGTCAATTGTGGGAAGATGAATATATTACCAAAATTCGTGTACCTTTTTCAAACCTTTCAATTTCCTATTCCCAAAGTTTTTTTCGAACAACTTAATAGGAAGGTCTTTTCATTTCTGTGTAAAGGGAAACCCCCCACAGTGAAACTCACAACTTTATGCAAACCATACTCAGAAGGAGGGCTTACTCTACCTGACTTCCAGTTGTATTGCTTGGCATCTTTAAGGGCTGTGTGGGTATGGCAAGGTTCAACAACACGTTTACCCTCTTTGAGGCAGATAGCAGAAGAGTGTCTTACCCCTGTTTCATTGGCATCTATACCTTGTATCAGCCCACTTAAAGCTGTGCTAGGTCTCATAAACAACCCTTTCATTAAAAACACTTTAAAATATATGGATTGAAGTCCGTAAACAAACAGAAGGGCTTAGATCTATATATGAACAAACACCTTTCTATAATAACCCCATCTTACCCAAAAGCCCTGAGAGATGGTGTTACATTTTCTTGGTTCAACAATGAAATTAAAACATTTGGTAATCTCTATAGAGAAGGTGAACTACTATCCTTTCAACAACTGGCATCTCATTTTCAGTTACCTCAAACTAATTTCTTCAAGTACCTACAGGTTAGGCATTATATTGCCACTCAGCAGGGAGGTAGGATTCAGATTTACTAACCTATAACTGATAAACTGGCTGGAGAGGAAAGGGGTAAAAGGTTTAATTTCTTACATGTCTTCAAGTTTTGTTAGGGAATGATGAAGCTCTGAAGGCTTGCACGAAGTGGCATGATGACCTTGTCTCATTTTTGAAGATGAGAAATGGCGGAAGCTCTTTTTAGATGCTCAGCGTCTTTCATTTAACACAAGGCACAAGTTGATGCAAGTCAATATTGTACATAGGGTCTACTTTACACCAGAGAGACTGAATAAGATAAATTCTAAATGTTCAACATTTTGCCCAAGGTGTAAAACGGGGCTGGGCACACTTATGCATATTTTTTTGTCCTGCCCACTAGGCAATTATTGGGAAGACATTATACAGATCTTACCACAGGTCACTAATATGACTGTACCACTAGATCCTTTTGAATTTACTGATGTCTGGGGGGATTTTCAGCAGTTTCACCTTAACTGCCTCATTATTATTTTCTTCATTAATGTATTATTATTATTATTATTATTTGTTTTTGTGTTGAATAATTTATTTTCTAGCATTGGATGTGAGGGTCATTCTGTTTAATTTTTGTTGTTGTTATTCATTGAAGCTATTACCGGTAGAGAGGAGGGAAGGGCGTGTTCATGTGTTGGGGAGGGAAGGGTTTTGCACGATGTGCTCCCGTTATTCCTTCCACCTGTTTTGTGTAGGTGGAAGGAATAACAGGGCATTATCTGCTATATTTTGCTGATGATCTTTAAACTGTAAAAAATGCCAATAAATATACTGTAAAAAAATGTTTTTAAATTACACACCTCACCACCATGCTCATTACTGAGGTTACAGTATATGTTTCATACTGTGTCATGTTCTAAGTCAAGCTAGTTGTCAGATGTTAAACACTGATTAAAGTACAGTAAATATATTAAAGATTTTTCTGTTTACTATCTTTTGACTCTCATGAGGCTATCTTTATTCTGTCTTGAAATAGACCTCATCTTATCTGTCATGTTTGCCTAATCCTCCTGACAGCTTACAACAATTTTTTGCTTTTGGGCTAATATATGTTTCAGCCCTCATCTTACAGGCACCAATGATTTGGCTGCTTTTCCATTTCTCCCCTCAAAAATCTACCAAATAATCAACAACTCAAAAAATGATTCATGACACATCCTACAGTACTTCAAAATATGGATATTTTCATTTGATTCTCTATACATTTATTTTATTTCCTGTCATTGCAATGTCATTATCGCTATAGAAACCTCTATAGCCCTATGCTGCCAAGGATTTACTAATCTTGTTCACTTCATTACAGCACACTTGTTAGTGTAAGGAAAATTCCACTGTAACAGAAAATTCCACTGTAAGTGTGCCAAACAAAAAACATTGATTGCAAACCGTACAATTATATGCACAAGGACTACTTTTAACATTTTCCACAGAAAATTTTACAAAAACACATTTGCTTGAAGAACAGTGCAGATGTAAAGTTTTGTAACAGAATGACGGTAAAATCTCTGTCAGTTTTTTTATGTGAACACATTGTCCAGCAACTCTATTAAAGGACCCCTCCAGAGGAAGTTGCCGCTACTATTTCAACATAATTCCTGTCCTAGTGTGGAAATGCTTGTTTAGTTCCACCCTATGAACACCGACATATTGCTCCTTATAAGTGTTGATTAATCGGGCGTACACATCTCCACCTTCCTCTGTGTGCACAGCCCAAATGTGACTCGTTTCAGGAAACTAGGCATATGTCGCACGTCATTACTTCACAGGAGAGGGATTAGAACGTAAACAATTTTTTAAATCAAAATGCATTTTTCTTTTTTTTCTTCAAAATGCATTTTTCTTTCTTTTTTCGGAGGACGCATGGCTTTCGACCTTCGTCTCTCCCGAGCCCGTACGGGAGTTGTAGCGATGAGACAAGATAGTAATTACTAGCGATTGGATACCACGAAAATTGGGGAGAAAAGGGGATAACATTTTAAAAATATATAAAAAAAATAAAAATAAATGCCTTCTGAAACGGGACCTTTCATGTGCTTTAATAACAAACTTGTATTCCATCATTAATTACAAATAAAATTGTTAAGTTATGGAAAATGACAGGAACCTCCCTACTAGTCATGATTGACTGAGATAATGGATGGGCTGGACATGTCGGGAGATGAGTTTGGATTGGTCTGACATGTAGCCTGCTTCTGTCTGTAACGTGAACTGTTCAGTAAGTGTTGATAGTACTTTCTACCGTGCTGTTTTTGAAAAATATAACGTTAGCCATCGAGAATTACAAAAGTGTTGCTACTTTTCTCAACAACATTGATGCCCTGAATTTAGCAGGCGCTATTTACAGATCAGTTGTAAAAAGTGATAGCATACTGTTAGCTAATGAACGTTACGCTTATGATCTGTGTAGTAATATTGTTCTAATCAGAAAACCATTTGCATTGCTAGTTATAGCCTAATGTTAGCTAGTTAACGTTGAACCTAGTTTGTTAGCTTTAGCTACCTGCAGATTGATACTACAGCTTTGACAATGTTTGTATTGGTAGTAGTATGTTGGGATTATGCTGGTTCATTGTGTATCTAGCTAAATAAAAGACTCCACTTTGGCTGGATTATTACATGACCCATCAAAATAGCCAGGTGTGTGTGGGGGTTATTACATCCATCTATTGTATTTCATGAATATGTGTACATGTCTAGACAATAGTGACCCATCCACTTAGCTAGATGTGGCTGGGGGGTGGTTATAGCATTTCCTTCACATGACTCATCAATTTAGTCATGTGTGTCGGGTAAGCGTCATCTAATAATTATAAATATTTTTATCTGGACACTTTTTCTTTTTGATATTGCTACTATGCAAGTAACCATTTCTGTGTACCATTTACACTTTCTGTATCCTGTGCATGTGACAGATTTTATTTGATATAGCATGGGTTTACCACATGGCCTCACATGTGAATCCTTAAAGAGATAGGTGGGGCTAAGGCTTAAGAGGGTGTGAACAATGCTGAATGGGTGTAGACAAAGATCAGCTCTCCAGTAGGTGTACCAAAAAATTCAAGGGCCATTTTCTCAAACGTGGGGTTACAAGTTAATCAACTTTCAAAGTAGAATTACTTCCCCATTGTTCCTCAACTGCAGTGTATGATATACCATTTTCTAGCTCTGAGTCTCTACTTTTATCCAATGTAAAAAAACACAATTTAACATTTTGCTACGTAAGATCGGGGCAGTCGGTCACATATGGTTTTGGCACAGCCCACATGCCGTTGTAAACATAGCAAAAAGCCAGAGTCAAGGTAGCTTCGCTAATCGCTACAGAGCACTGCACAGCTAGCTTCGACAAGGATGGGGACCATGCACTCTCCTCCTCCCTCATCTACAATGAATTTAATGATCAAGGATGAATACAGAGTTTAGCGGTAATACTGGAGTTTTAACTTCGAAGCTAGGGGCTAGCTAACCTACACCCCGGACCAATAAAGCTAGCTAGCTAGCCAGATAGCAACCGGTAACTATTAGCAACTGTGATTAATTGGTTCCAAAGTTGTTTCAAGCATAGAGTACCTGTAACTATGCTAGCTAGCTACCATTAATCAGTTTTCTGATAACCTAATTATCTGAAGAGTAAGGTTAAGTAAGTAGTTAGTTAATATCTGTACTTGAAATTTAGCTAGCTTGTTAACTACCTGGCTAGTTAACTAAACAACAGATGGAACAACCTAGCTGTAATATTAACTAGTATACACACTAGTGGTCTCTCTTTGTAGAGAGCCAAAGAAAGCAAGTATTGCCTGATGGACACTAGCTAGAATGTGGACCAATACCTTTATAGCAATATAGCTAGTTACTAAAACAAGAGCCCAACTTGTTGCACATTGTTTTGATGAGCCGGTTAGAATAAGGCTGTCACTTGTTCAGATCATTCACTCGGTCAAATCATAAATTATACTCTGTACCAAATCGTAATAAGGCTTGCTTCCCGCTTAAGGCTAGAAATAAGCTTGTTCAGGCCACTTTTCTCTCTGTATTTGATTATGGTGACTTGTTGTATTATGCATGCAACCTCCCCTGTCTTACAGAGACTGACTCTGTTTATCATGCATCCTTGCTCTTTATTACAAATGCCTGGTTAAATAAAAGTAACACAATAAAAAATAAAAAAAATGCATTGCCTATCAATAAACATCTTGCATGTATACATATCATGTAATTCCTGAACATGTATGTTCCTCATTATTTATTTAGTATTATCAAAATGCATCCAGATATTATACTGTTGATGTGTATGGACTACACAATTACTAGTTAGCTTGTATTCTCCTAACAATAACACCAGTGTTCCTGTAACAGAATGTGCATACTGTAAGATAGAACACAGACATGGTCCTAACTTCAGTGGTGCTCATGAGCACTCCCGTAACATTTGAATTGTCAATGTGCCCCCCCTCAAACATATTGAAACACTGGGAACTCTCAGTAGTCAATGTGTGATTTGGACCATGAGCACAGGAGTAGACTATAATGATTAAGTGGGCTTTCTGTACATTGTAATAATGTATTTTCCATTCCATTGTATACTCAACTTGAAATTGTAGTTGGATATGTAAACATTATCATAACAGGCATTGAATGATAAACAGAACAAAACATGGACCCATTCTGTGATATATACACTGCCTGTCAAAAGTTTTAGAACACCTACCCATTCAAGGGTTTTTCTTTACTGTTACTATTTTCTACATTATAGAATAATAGTGAAGACATCAAAACTATGAAAAACACACATGGAATCATGTAGTAACCAATAAAGTGTTAAACAAATTGAAATATATTTTATATTTGAGATTCTTCAAAGTAGCCACCCTTTGCATTGATGACAGCTTTGCACACTCTTGGAGTTCTCTCAACCAGCTTCAAGAGGGAGTCACCTAGAATGCATTTCAATTAACAGGTGTGCCTTGTTAAAAGTTAATTTGTGGAATTCCTTTCCTTCTTATTGCGTTTGAGCCAAACAGTTGTGTTGTGACAAGGTAGGGGTGGTATACATAAGATAGCCCTATTTTGTTAAATACCAAGTCCATATTATGGCAAGAACAGCTCAAACAAGCAAAGGGAAATGTGTCATGACTTTACTTTAAACATTAATCTGATGAATGTTATCAACTAACTATGTTAAATTACTACTCGATTACAATAATCATGTAAAAATCAACTCATTAGGAATTGGGGCACCACGAGAGCGGTTCTTTAAAGAGTTACCATCTCCCAAATTAAACTCTAAAGGTCTACCTATCACATCTATAAACAGTCAAATTATTAATCATAACCTCGTATCACATCATCATTCTGAACAGTCGCAACCTCCTTGCATCTGCAAAAACCAGAGCCGTACTTATTGTCACGATCGCTGTCTTCGTGGAAATGACCGGACCAAGGTGCACCGTGGTGAGCGTACATTTTTCTTTATTATAAATGTCGCCAACAAAACAAGAAACACCGAAAACGAACGTGAAGCTTACTAGGGCTATACAGGCCACTAACAAAGACAACTACCCACAAACACCAAAGGAAAAAAGGCTGCCTAAGTATGATTCCCAATCAGAGACAACGATAGACAGCTGTCCCTGATTGAGAACCATACCCGGCCAAAACATAGAAACAAAGAACATAGAGTTTCCCACCCGAGTCACACCCTGACCAACCAAACATAGAGAATAATGTCACGTTCTGACCATAGTTCTTTTGTGTTTTTGTTGTTTTAGTGTTGGTCAGGACGTGAGCTGAGTGGGCATTCTATGTTGTGTGTCTAGTTTTCCCGTTTCTATGTTTGGCCTGATATGGTTCTCAATCAGAGGCAGGTGTTAGTCATTGTCTCTGATTGGGAACCATATTTAGGTAGCCTGTTTTGTGTTGGGTTTTGTGGGTGGTTGTCTTCTGTCTTTGTGTCTATGCACCAGATAGGACTGTTTCGGTTTTTCACATTTGTTTTTTTGTATTTTGTAGTGTTCACGTTTTTTGTCGTTATTAAACATGATGAACACTAACCACGCTGCGCTTTGGTCCGATCCCTGCTACACCTCCTCTTCAGATGAAGAAATCTGCTGTTACAAATAAAAAGATTTCTACGGTCAGGGCGTGACACTTATGCTTCAGTTCTACAGAAATTGGTTTAATTATTTTTTTACTAGCTAACTAAATGGTAACACAGGATATACATATAGTGCCTTGCAAAAGTATATAGTGCCTTGCAATACGTTTTTCCTATTTTGTTGCATTACAACCTTTTATTTAAATAGATTTTTATTTGTATTTCATGGAATGGACATACACAAAATAGTTCAAATTGGTGAAGTGAAATGCAACAAATAACTTGTTTAATTTTTTTTATTTTTATAAATAAAACAAAAGTGGTGTGTGCATATTCACCCACTTTGCTATGAAGCCCCTAAATAAGATCTGGTGCAAACAATTACCTTCAGAAGTCACATAATTAGTTAGATTGCACACAGGTGGACTTTATTTAAGTGAGCTGTCACATGAGCTGTCACATGATCTCAGTATATATACACCTGTTCTGAAAGGACCCAGAGTCTGCAACACCACTAAGCAAGGGGTACCACCAAGCAAGTGACACCATGAAGACCAAGGAGCTCTCCAAACAGGTCAGGGACAAAGTTGTGGAAAAGTATAGATTAGCGTTGGGTTATAAAAAAAAATATCCGAAACTTTGAAATCCACGGAGCACCATTAAATCCATTATTAAAAAATGGAAAGAAACCTGCCAAGAGAGGGCCGCTCACTAAAACTCACGGACCAGGCAAGGAGGCATTAATCAGAGAGGCAACAAAGAGACCAAAGATAACCCTGAAGGAGCTGCAAAGCTCCACAGTGGAGATTGGAGTATCTGTCCGTAGGACCACTTTAAGCCGTACACTCCACAGAGCTGGGCTTTACAGAAGAGTGGCCAGAAGAAAATAAGCAAACATGTTTGGTGTTCGCCAAAAGGCGTGTGGGAGACTCCCCAAACATATGGAAGAATGTTCTCTGGTCAGATGAGACTAAAATTTAGCTTTTTGGCCATCAAGAAAAACGCTGTGTCTGGCACAAACCCAACACCTCTCATCACCGTGAGAACACCATCCCTACAGTGAAGCATGGTGGTGGCAGCATCATGCTGTGGGGATGTTTTTCATTGGTAGGGACTGGGAAACTGGTCAGAATTTAAGGAATGATGGATGGTGCTAAATACAGGGACATTCTTGAGGGAAACCTGTTTCAGTCTTCCAGAGATTTGAGACTGGAACGGAGGCTCACCTTCCAGCAGGACAATGGCCCTAAGCATACTGCAAAAGCAACACTCGAGTGGTTTAAGGAGTAAGCAGTAATTGCTGCAAAAGGTGGCTCTACAAAGTATTGACTTTGGGGCGGTGAATAGTTATGCACGCTCAAGTTTTCCGTTTTCTTTTGTCTTCTTGTTTGTTTCACCCCAAAAAAATATTTAGCATCTTCAAAGTGGTAGGCATGTTGTCTAAATCAAATGATACAAACCCCCCAAAAATCTATTTTAATTCAAGGTTGTAAGGCAACAAAATTGGAAAAATGCCAAGGGGGTAAATACTTTCGCAAGCCACTGTACAGAGGGGGGGGGGGGGCACCTGCCCCTGCCCCTGCCCCTGCCCCTGCCCCCTCTTTGAGTAAGAAATCAAGAATGTATTTACATGATATGTCTTAGTTCTTCGTATATTTTTGTTGGAACCGGTCCGCCTTGGAAAGGGAGTCAGGCCTTTTTGTGACACGCCTGTCAGGCTCTGATTTTCCAAAATGGTTCCGACAAGTCTCATACTGTTGTCGTTCTTTGTAGTTGTCCGGTATCCGGTGACTTGTCATGTAGTCCTGAACAGAACTACATAGTTGATTCTATTTCCATTCGCTCTGGAAGATGCTTCTTTGAAGATAGGCTAGCCAGCCGTGTCGATGGTTCCCAGTGGGGTGATGAGAGTAGCGTAATATGATGGTTTGAAGAGAGTAATAGAATGGTCCCAGTTAAATTCACTTCTCTAGATACTTTACTTAGGACAGCTAATCAGCCATACCAGTGATTGTCCGAGAGGTGACTTTATCGTCTCTACCTCGTGTTGAGATTCAGAGCTCAAACCACTTTAAACTTGAGCTGCAGCTCTACGTCTCTCTGGTCTAATATGTTCATTCTTAACCCATAATTTTATACAGTTTGTTCAAAAGGGGCGGTTCCATCATGCTGGCACGCTCTCTGACCTTACTCAAGGGGGCGGTGACTACTTACTGTGCACAGTTATAGAAACAATTTCCTCTTATGTTTTCTAAAATCACATCCCTGTAAATGTTGATATTAGTTTTTACTTCAACATTATTGTGATTTAAAGGAGAAGTTTTATTTTTTACAACCAAATCTATAAATGTTATGTAAATGTTTTTTTTTATTTTATAGAAGGGTCCATCCAACCAGACATGTTTTTTTGTGTGATTTCACTTGTTTTTGAGAAACCCCAAACAGTAAATCACATCCTTATTCTAGTTGTGTAGAATGGGGGCCCTGAAGAAATGAACAAAGGCAACAAAAAAACACCTAAATACATTATTTTAGAAATGGCAAAGCTCTCAGTATAGTGATGTAGGTCTTAAGATGTTGTACTCATGTTATATTCAATTATGTTGCGACTCTCTGTTCGATTTTGTTTAAGACCCCTTTTCCAACCGTTTGACCAGAAATCAAAGCCTTTGTTTTACCACATGTTTATGATGAAAAAATGGTCGAAGCATTTATATATCTATTAATTAAAAAAATATTTAGACCCGTAGCTGTCATTTGACACCATATGTGACTCACCACCTGGATTCGGTCTTATGTAGCAAAATTAGATTTTTTTTTTTTTTACATTGGATAAAAGTAGAGACTCAGAGCTACAAAATGGTATATCATACACAGCATTTTGAGGAACAATGGGAAAGTAATTCTGCTTTGAAAGTTGATACACTTATAAACTCACTTTTGAGAAAAGGGCCTTTGAATGTTTTGATACCTACTGGAGAACTCTCCTTTCTCTACACCCATTCAGCATTGTCCACACCCTCTTAAGCCATCCCCACCCATCTCTTTAAGGATTCATGTGAGGTCATTTAAAAATATATATATTTTTTTATAACTAGGCATGTCGGTTAAGAAAAAATCGTATTTTCAATGACGGCCTAGGAACAGTGGGTTAACTGCCTTGTTCAGGGACAAACGACAGATTTTTACCTTGTCAGTTCGGGGATTAGATCTTACAACCTTTCGGTATCTAGTCCAACGCTCTAACCACTAGGCTACTTGCCGCCCCAATGTGTCATGTGAATAGTGTAGTAAAGATTAAGTCTAAAAGTGGTAGTAGCCTACAATAAGGAAACATTCCAGGTAAACAGAAAGGGGCCAGATAAAAATATTTGATAAATATTAGATGACGCTTACCCAGACACACTATTCAAAATTGATGGGTCATGTGAAAGAAATGCTAGAACCCCCAGCCACATCGAGTGGTGGAAAAAGTACTAAAACTGTCATACTTGAGTAAAAGTATGAATCATTTAAAATTACAAATTTTTTCTCTTTATTTTTTTTATTGACGGATAGCCAGCGGCACACTCCAACACTCAGACATAATTTACAAACAAAGCATTTGTGTTTAGTGAGTATGATCAGATGCAGTAGGGATGTTCTCTTGATAAGTGTGTGAATTGGACAATATCCCTGTAAAAATGTAATGAGTACTTTTGGGTGTCAGGGAAAATGTATGGAGTAAAAAGTACATTATTTTCTATCAGAATGTAGTGAAGTAAAAGTTGTCAAAAATAGAAATAGTAAAGTAATGTAGAAACCCCCCTCAAAATATTTAAGTAGTACTTTAAAGTATTTTTACTTAAGCACTTTTGACCACTGCTCAAATGCCTTCACACCAGTACATTAGCATACTTTATATACTGTTACACATGCACTTATCACATAGTATTCCATACATACATTAAGGCCATGCAAACTGAGTTGAAAACTGAATGAGGTGCACATGTATCTGTTTATGTACTGTACATGTGCCATTTACACAACTGTTCAAAAGTTTGGGGTCACGTAGAAATGTCCTTGTTTTTGAAAGTAAAGATATTTTTTTTGTCCACTAAAATAACAGCAAATTGATCAGAAGTACAGTGTAGACATTGTTAATTTTGTAAATGACTATTGTCGCTGGAAACGGCTGATTTTCTATGGAATATCTACATAGGCGTACAGAGGCCCATCATCAGCAACCATCACTCCTGTGTTCCAATGGCATGTTGTGTTAGCTAATCCAAGTTTATCATTTTAAAAGGTTAATTGATCATTAGAAAACCCTTTTACAATTATGTTAGCACAGCTGACAACTGTTGTCCTGATTAAAGAAGCAATAAAACTGGCCTTCTTTAGACTAGTTGGGTATCTGGAGCATCAGCATTTGTGGGTTCGATTACAGGCTCAAAATGGCCAGAAACAAAGTACTTTCTTCTGAAACTCGTCAGTCTATTCTTGTTCTGAGAAATGAAGGCTGTTCCATGCGAGAAATTGCCAAGAAACTGGAGATCTCGTACAACGCTGTGTACTGCTCCCTTCACAGAACAGCACAAACTGGCTCTAACCAGAATAGAAAGAGGAGTGGGAGGCCCCGGTGCACAACTGAGCAAGAGGACAAGTACATTAGAGTGTCTAGTTTGAGAGACAGACTCCTCACAAGTCCTCAACTGGCAGCTTCATTAAATAGTACCCGCAAAACACCAGTCTCAATGTCAACAGTGAAGAGGCGACTCCGGGATGCTGGCCTTCTTGGCAGAACACAGAGGAAGATTGGAAAAAAGTGTTATAGACAGACGAATCTAAGTTTTAGGTGTTCGGATCACAAAGAAGAGCATTCGTGAGATGCAGAAAAAATTAAAAGACGCTGGAGTGCTTGACGCCATCTGTCAAGCCTGTGGTGGAGGCAATGTGATGGTCTGGGGGTGCTTTGGTGGTTGTAAAGTGGGAGATTTGTACAGGGTAAAAGGGATCTTTTACTATGCCATATCCTGTGGACGGCACTTAATTGGAGCCAATTTCCTTCTACAACAGGACAATGACCCAATGCACAGCTCCTAACTATGCAAGAACTATTTAGGGAAGAAGCAGTCAGCTGTTATTCTGTCTATAATGGAGTGGCCAGCACAGTCACCGGATCTCAACCCTATTGAGCTGTTGTGGGAGCAGCTTGACCGTATGGTACGTAAGAAGTGCCCATCAAGCCAATCCAACTTGTGGGAGGTGCTTCAGGAAGCATGGGGTGAAATCTCTTCAGATTACCTCAACAAATTGACAACTAGAATGCCAAAGGTCTGCAAGGCTGTAATTGCTGCAAATGGAGGATTCTTTGAAAGGACACAATGATTATTTCATTATTTATAACCTTGTCAACGTCTTGACTATATTTCCTATTCTCATTTTGCAACTCATTTCACGTATGTTTTCATGGAAAACAAGGATATTTTTAAAGTGACCCCAAACTTTTGAACGGTAGTGTATTTATGTGAATGTGCCATATATTTATTTGCGTGGTGGACACTTGATACGGTCACATGCTATTGTTGTGGTATGTCACAAAATCATGTTACGACCACACATATCAATATTCATTTTATATATCAATATTTTGCTAAGTCTTGCTAAGTGGATGGGTCTCTACAGAAAATGGTACAGTCAAATGGTTACTTGCATAGTAGCAATATCAGAAATAGTTTGTGTCAAAAGAAAATAATATACAGTATGTACAAGAACAATATCAGTGATAGACAAGGTAGTTGTATGCATACAATCAGGGGTAAAGTGGCTGAGCAGCAGGACAAAAAAAATGTAGCAGCAACGTATGGCGTGTGTATTAAGAGAGAGTCATTTGAATAGAGGCAGGCAGATAGTGCTGATGAATGGTCCGTCCGAACCAAGCATGAACAAGGGAATCCATATTCGAAAGCCTGTTTCTGTCCTGCCCTTGACTTTGGCTCAGGGCATGTGATGTCCATAGCCTCTTCGTCGCAAAACTCCTTGATCTTCTCAAAAACATAAGTTTGTCTAGCTGTGTCCAGTCCAGGTGGTGCTTGTACAGGCAGACCATCTATGGGAGGAAGGATGTCAGCGTTGCGCAGCAGCTGAAACCTGGTCCTGACTGAGTCCGAACACTCCTTGACGACAACAACACCAGGCTCCAGAGCATCGAAGCTGTAAAACACGAAATAACAAAACAAATTGAGAAGACATTACAACCCTGCACAACATCAATTCACCTCCCAAGTTTAGATAAGAAGAATAACCTCATGCAATGCAATGAAAATTATTTTCACCTGAAGTGCTGGTACTGCTTGAACTGTGGCAGCGCCCTGAAGTACGGAGTCAGATGTTGTTGCTAGCCATAGCTTTCCACCAGCACCATACCATCCTCCAGTCAAACCAGCTGTGGGATGTTGACCCCTATCACAGTGCTGTCCTTCACAACACCAGCAATCTCAGACAGTGTTCACTCTGGTCTTTCTGAAGTGCTGCTTGATGAGGCCGAAGCACCAGTCGGGGGCAAACTTGGTGTGGCCTGTGATCAGGAAGTGAAGGTCCAGACTTTGGTGGTGCTTGTACATGGTCCACCAGGCACAATACCAGAGCACAAACTTGTTCTTGTTTTGGTCACTGCAGTTATCACAATTCAGGTCCACACGTGTTTCCTTCAACTTCGTAGTTGGTGAAGAAAGGGTGCATGTAGTTGATGACTGCGCTGCCTTTGCTTGCTTGGGCCAGCTCTCTTTTTGATGGGAGGCGTTAGACCATTCTCCTTGTATGACTGGTGGAGAAGAGTCAGGTGTGTTCTACTAATTCTGAAAGACAAATTCCAGATACAAATATTTGAGCATTAGGCTATAACTAGCAATGTGAAATGGCATTCTGAGAAAACATCACTAAAGTTACACACAATTCATACACGGAAATTAATGTTAGCTAGCAAGCCAGCCATCTAACCTCAGCTAACTTTAGTTAGCTAACAGCAAGCTTTATCTTGGGGTCTTTTGTTTAGACATGTCACATTAACGTTAGCTAGCTAACAGCAAGCTTTAACTTGGGGTCTTTTGTTTAGACATGTCACGTTAATGTTAGCTAGCTACAAAAATTAACTATAATCCCAATCCATAGAGTAACGTTACTAGCAATACAAACCGATTGTCATAGCTAAAGTTAACCAAATAAGTTAGGTTCAATGTTAACGTTAGCTAGCAAGCCAGCCATTGAACTCCAGCTGGCTAGCTGACAGCAAGCCTTAACTTGTAATGAAAACAACTTTCTGACAAAATTAGAAACGTATAACATCTGGAACTGTATCTAGATTCTTACCCATATACATGGATGAAACCTTCACGGCAGACTGCAACACCTTTCAATAAATAAGACGTCATTTACGTTTAGTTTGCACAGCTTGTTTGGCCCGTTGTGTTCCACTGATTTCAAAACGACTTACGTGACAGCAATACTGTTGATCGCCATTTCTTCCCCATCACTGTCATCAGAAGACTCTACAATGTCTTCTTCAATGAAAATGTTTTGACCTAAATCAGGTATTTCCTCATCGTCTGACTCATTTTCAGAGTCAGAGCGAGTCAGCATGGCACAATTGTCATCCAGAAAGTAGTCCATCACAATTTTTTCCCACTGACTTTTGTCGATAGTGCCTGATAAATTCAGGGCAACAATGTTATTGAGAGCAGTAGCAACATATTTGCAGTTCTCCATGGCTAACATATCTTTAGAAAAAACTGCGGTAGAAAGGATTATCTACACATAACGATCAGCTCATTTTATAGACACAAGATGCAACACCGCAGACCAATCAAACTTATCTCTCGGCATGTCCAGCCCACTCATTATCTCAGCCAATCATGGCTAGCGGGAAGGTTCCTGTCTTTTTCTTTGGCTAAACCAACTAGGCTTTTAATTTAACAATTTAACAAAGAAAGTTCACATGTTTGAGAAGGAATTTCGGCCCAAAAATGCATTTTAATAAAAAAATAAGGTTTAAGCGGCACTCCTGTGAAGTTGTGACTTGCAACATACGCCTAGTATCCTGAATCGGGTAATATATTTCATGTGCTCCTATGAACTTCACATTAGTGCTCATGTTTTCTTTTTGTACATGGAAATGCCCATAAGCAAATGCTGCTGGTTATGGTTTGTCCAGATCAGTGTCGTTGAGGGGACACAAATCACATAGCAAAATGAATCCAACCCAGCTAACCATGTTTATACTGAATTACAGTATTCGGTCAATAGAGGAGCGGAGACCCTGATAAATAAATCAATTAGAAAGCGACCATGCACATTTATGCAACACCTCCCCAGGCCTCTTGTTTCCTCTCTTCTCCTCTCTCCTCCTCCCTGTATAACATCTGCTCTCTCTGCTGCTGCTGGACTCTGTAAACAATGTCCAAACTGGATTGATTAAAGCTTCTTTCCCTACTAAAACCCATCTGTTGGGCCAATCAGGGCCCACTCCACTGCATCACCCAATCTGTGCCCCTGAGCTGTGTTTAATCCCAGGGCTTACATTAAAAGAGCAGGCTTGTAGTGGGGTTTCACTCTCCACGAGCAGGACAGGACTAATTCAGATCAGCTTTGAGAGCAGTGGTTACAGGAATTAGACGATGGAGCCTCAGTCAGCCACATGATCCACAACACCAGCCACCAGCCACCAGCAGCCCTCACAGATTGAACTGTTGAATTTAGCATTTCATAGCCCCGGCCTCCCCATTCCCAACGTATGCATTACTTGTCCTCTGGGCCATATTGAATATGTGCGGCAGCGCTAAGTGGAAAAGAGTGTTAAATGTGGTTAAAGGGGATGGAGGGGATAAGGACATGTAATACGAGGAAATCCTCTCTCTCTCTCTCTCGCTCTCTCTTCAGGACTATGGACAGGGGCAGAGCCAGCCGTGATGCCGCATCGTAGTAATAGTGAATAGTGGAGTGCTGCTCACTGACCCGTGTCTCCTGTCAGACCAGGCTGAGCATATGGCTGCAATGTAGAGACACTACTACTCACTGCACCCCAGAGCCAAATCGCATATCATGTGAGGAAACGGTGTACACTGTTAGTGGGTTTTGATGCAGCTGGCTCACAGGTTCTGGGTTAATTGACACACAGTAACCATCTACATCTCTCTTGACGTCTATCTCACTGCTGCCAGTGACAGCTGACAGAAACACACATCGAAGCAGTGCTTGAAAATATGGTTCAGTTGCTGCCAAATATGTGACCCGATTCAGGAAACTAGGCTTCTGTCGCAAGTCACGACTTCACAGGAGAGCCTTTTGAATTTTTTTTTTTATCATTATCATTATCATTATATTATTATTAAAAAAAATTGGTAGAAATGCCTTCTCGAACATGTGAAGTTTCATGTGCCTTACTATCAAACTTGTATGTCATCTGTAAATACAAATAAAATTGTTAAATTATGATCCTAGTTGGTTTAGCCAAAGAAAAAGGCAGCATCCTTCCCGCTAGCCATGATTGGCTGAGATAATGAGTGGGCTGGACATGCCTAGAGATGAGTTTGGATTGGTTGGTGTTGCATCTTGTGCCTATAAAATGAGCTGCTCGTAATCCGTAAATAATCGTTTCCACGGCAGTTATTTTCCCAAAATATATTATGTTAGCAATGGAGAACTGCAAATACGTTGCTACTGCTCTCAATAACATTGCTGCCCTGAATGTGTCAGGCGCTATCGACAAAGGTCCTGTGGGAAAAAGTTGTGATGGACAACTTTCTGAACGACGATCGTGCCATGCAATGCTGACTCTCTCATTTCATGACATGTTTTGAAATAAGTGGAACACAACGGGCCAAACAAGCTGTGCAAACTAAACGGAAACAACACAGGATGTCTTATAAAAGGGTTTGCAGTCTGCCGTGAAGCTTTCATCCATGTATACAGGTAAGAATCTAGCTACAGAGTCAGATATTATACGTTTCTAATTTTGTCAGAAAGTTGTTTTCCCTGCAAGCTAAAACTTGCTGTTAGCTAGCCAGCTGGAGTTCAATGGCTGGCTTGCTAACTAACAATGAACCTAACGTTATTTGGTTAACTTTAGCTAGGTATGACAATCGGTTTGTATTGCTAGTAACGCTACTCTATGGATTGGGATTATAGTTAATTTTTTAGCTCGCTAACGTTAATGTGGCATGTCTAAACAATAGCTAGCTATGACAATTGGTTTGTATTGCTAGTTAAAGCTTGCTGTTAGCTAGCCAGCTGACGTTAGATGGCTGGCTAGCTACAGTAGGTAACATTACCTGTCTGAACTGCGTGTAGTGATCTTATCTCAGAATGCCATTTTGCATCTATTGTATAATAATGCTAAAATATTTGTATCTGGAATTTGTCTTTCAGCATTAATCAGTAGAACACGCCTGACTCTAATCCACCAGTCATACAGTCATCAAAAAGAGAGCTGGCCCAAGCAAGCAAAGGCAGCAGGCGCAGTCATCAACTACATGCACCATTTCTTCACCAACTATGGAGTTGGGAAAATTTGTGTGGGCCTGAATTGTGATAACTGCAATGGCCAAAATAAGAACAAGTTTGTGCTCTGGTATTGTGCCTGGTGGACCATGCACATGCTCCACCACAATCTGGACCTTCACTTCCTGATCACAGGCCACACCAAGTTTGCCCCCGACTGGTGCTTCGGCCTCATCAAGCAGCGCTACAGAAAGACCAGCGTGAACACTTTGTCTGAGATTGCTGGTGTTCAATCAATCAATCAAGTTTATTTTATATAGCCCTTCGTACATCAGCTAATATCTCGAAGTGCTGTACAGAAACCCAGCCTAAAACCCCAAACAGCTAGTAATGCAGGTGTAGAAGCACGGTGGCTAGGAAAAACTCCCTAGAAAGGCCAAAACCTAGGAAGAAACCTAGAGAGGAACCAGGCTATGAGGGGTGGCCAGTCCTCTTCTGGCTGTGCCGGGTGGAGATTATAACAGAACTATGCCAAGATGTTCAAAAATGTTCATAAGTGACAAGCATGGTCAAATAATAATCATGAATAAATGTCAGTTGGCTTTTCATAGCCGATCATTAAGAGTTGAAAACAGCAGGTCTGGGACAGGTGGCGGTTCCATAACCGCAGGCAGAACAGTTGAAACTGGAATAGCAGCAAGGCCAGGCGGACTGGGGACAGCAAGGAGTCACCACGCCCGGTAGTCCCGACGTATGGTCCTAGGGCTCAGGTCCTCCGAGAGAAAGAAAGAGAGAAGGAGAAAATTAGAGAGAGCCAAGATTTTCAAAATGTTCATAAATGACAAGCATGGTCAAATAATAATCAGGAATAAATGTCAGTTGGCTTTTCATAGCCGATCATTAAGAGTTGAAAACAGCAGGTCTGGGACAGGTAGGGGTTCCGTAACCGCAGGCAGAACAGTTGAAACTGGAATAGCAGCAAGGCCAGGTGGACTGGGGACAGCAAGGAGTCATCATGCCCGGTAGTCCTGACGTATGGTCCTAGGGCTCAGGTTCTCAGAGAGAGAGAAAGAAAGAGAGAACGAGAGAATTAGAGAGAGCATACTTAAATTCACACAGGACACTGGATAAGACAGGAGAAGTACTCCAGGTATAACCAACTGACCCTAGCCCCCCGACACATAAACTACTGCAGCATAAATACTGGAGGCTGAGACAGGAGCGGTCAGGAGACACTGTGGCCCCATCCGAAGATACCCCCGGACAGGGCCAAACAGGAAGGTGTTGTGAAGGACAGCACTGTGACAGGGGTCAACATCTCAAAGCTGGTTGGACTGGAGGTGATAAGGTGCTGGTGGAAAGCTATGGCTGGCAACAACACCTGACTCTGTACTTCAGGCTGCTGCCACAGATCAAGCAGTACCAGCACTTCAGGTGAAAATCATTTTCATTGCATTGCATGAGGTTATTCTTCTTTTCTTAACTTGGGAGGTGAATTGATGTTGTGCAGGGTTGTAATGTCTTCAGATTTTTTTGTTATTCCCTGTTTTACAGCTTCGATGCTCTGGAGCAGGTTTCAGCTGCTGCGCAACGCTGACATCCTTCCTCCCATAGATGGTCTGCCTGTAAAATCACCACCTGGACTGGACACAGCTAGACAAACTTATATTTTTGACAAGATCAGGGAGTTTTGCAACGAAGGGGCTATGGACAACACATGCCCTGCGCCAAAGTCAAGGGCAGGACAGAAACAGGCTCTCCGACTATAGATTACCTTGTTCATGCGTGGTTTGGACGGACCAGTCATCAGCACTATCTGCAGTGCCTCTATTCACATGACTCTCTTCTAAAACAAACGCCATACGTTTCTGCAATTTTCTCTCTATCCAGCTCGGCCACTTTACCCCTGATTGTATGCATATAACTACCTCATCTATCACTGATATCATTATTGATATTGTTCTTGTACAAACTGTATATTTTATTTATATTGACACTATTTCTGATATTGCTACTATGCAAGTAATCATTTGGCTGTACCGTTTCCACCTCCTGTAGAGACCATCCACTTAGCAAGACTTAGCAAAATATTGATATATGTGGTCGTAACAAGATTTTGTGACATACCACAACAATATCATGTGACCGTATCAAGTGTCCACCGCTCAAATATATGGCGCATGCATCTGTTTATGTACTGTACATGTGCACCTCACTCAGGTTTCAACTCAGGTTGCATGGCCTTAACTTATGTATGGAATACTAGGTGATAAGTGCATGTGTAACGGTATATAAAGTATGCTAATGTACTGGTGTGAAGGCATTTGGGCAGTGATGTAAAAATACTTTAAAGTACTACTTAAGTTGTTTTTTGTGGTATCTGTACATTACTTTACTATTTATAATTTGGAAACTTTTACTTTTCTACATTCGTAAAGAAAATAATGTACTTTTTACTCCATACATTTTCCTTGACACCCAAAAGTACTTGTTACATTTGGACAGGAAAATTGTCCAATTCAAACACTTATCAAGAGAACATCCCTGGTCATCCATATTGCCTCTGATCTGTCAGACTCACTAAACACAAATGCTTTGTTTGTGAATTATGCTGGAGTGTGCCCCTGGCTATCCATCAATAAACAATAATACAATTGTGCCGTCTGGTTTGCTTAATATAAGGAAGTTGAAATGGTTTATACTTTTGAAACTTAAGTACATTGTGCCCCTGGCTATCCGGCAATAATTTTTTTAAATACAATTGTGTCGTCTGTTTTAATATAGGAAGGAATTTGATTTTTTAAATACTTTTACTCAAGTATGACAATTTAGTACTTTTTCCACCACTGGATGTGGCTGGGGGTTCTAGCATTTCTTTCACATGACCCATCAATTTAGACAAGTGTATCTGGGTAAGCAACATCTAATATTTTTTTATTTTGGGGGGGAATTTTTCATTATTGTAAGCTACTACCACTTTTAGTCTTTAGCATATCACCTCATGTGAATCCTTAAAAAGATGGGTGGGGATGGCTTCTGTTATCATGAAGTGCTTTGAGAGTCTAGTCATGGATCATGTCACCTCCACCTCACCGGCCAACCACCCTAGACCCACTTCAGTTTGCTAACGCCCCAACAGGTCCACAGACGACACAATCGCTATCGCACTGCACACTGCCCTATCCCATCTAGATAAAAGGAATAGCGACAGTTGAAGTTGGAAGTTTACATACACTTAGGTTGGAGTCATTAAAACTAGTTTTTCAACCACTCCACAAATTTCTTCTTAACAAACTATAGTTTTGGCATGTCGGTTAGGACATCTACTTTGTGCATGACACAAGTCGTTTTTCCAACAATTGATTACAAACAGATTATTTCACCCAAAGAAAAACTGAAATAAATCATTCTCGCTACTATTATTCTGACATTTCACAATCTTAAAATAAAGTGGTGATCCTAACTGACCTAAAACAGGGAATTTTTACTAGGATTAAATGTCAGGAATTGTGAAAAATGTAGTTTAATGTATTTGGCTGAGGTGTATTTAAACTTCCGACTTCAACTGTATGTAAGAATGCTGTTCATTGACTACAGCTCAGCATTCAGCACCATAATACCCCCCAAGCTCATCATCAAGCTGGAGGCCCTGGGTCTCAACCCCGCCCTGTGCAATTGGGTCCTGGACTTTCTGACGGGTGGCCCCCTGGTGGTGAAGGTAGGAAACAACATCTCCACTTTGCTGACCCTCAACGCTGGGGCCCCACAAGGGTGTGTGCTCAGCCCCCTCCTGTACTCCCTGTTCACCCATGACTGCGTGGCCATGCACGCCTCCAACTCAATCATCAAGTGCTCAGACGACACTCAGGAGGCTGATGAAATGGTCCCGTGTGGCTCAGTTGGTAGAGCATGGCGCTTGCAACGCCAGGGTTGTGGGTTCGATTCCCACGGGGGGCCAGTACAAAAAAAGTATGAATGTATGTACTTGTAAGTCGCTCTGGATAAGAGCGTCTGCTAAATGACTTAAATGTAAATGTAAATGTTTGACACCCAAAATCCTGACCAACTTTTATAGATGCACAATCGAGAGCATCTTGTTGGGCTGTATCCCAGCCTGGTACGGCAACTGCACTGCCCTCAACCGCAAGGCTCTCCAGAGGGTGGTGTGGTCTGCACAACGCATCACCGGGGTCAAACTACCTGCCCTCCATGACACCTACAGCACCCGATGTCACAGGAAGGCCAAACAGATCATCGAGGACATCAACCACCACTGCCTGTTCACACCGCTAGCATCCAGAAGGCGGGGTCAGTACAGGTGCATCAGAACTGGGACCGAGAGACTGAAAAACAGCTTCTATCTCAAGGCCATCTATTGCACCTTGCCTATGCCGCTCGGCCATCACTCATCCATATACTTACATGTACTGTACATTTCCTCATTCACCCCTTTAGATGTCTGTGTATTAGGTAGTTGTTGGGGAATTGTTAGATTACTTGTTAGATATTACTGCACTGTCGGAACTAGAAGCACAAGCATTTCGCTACACTCGCGTTAACATCTGCTAACCATCTGTATGTGACAGATAAAATTTGATTTGAAATTTGATTTGAAGAGGGTGTGAACAATGCTGAATGGGTGTGGACAAAGGAGAGCTCTCTAGTAGGTACCAAAACATTCAAAGGCTCTTTTCTCAAAAGTGAATTTACAAGTGTATCAACTTTCAAAGTAGAAATACTTTCCCATTGTTCCTCAAAATGCCCTGTATATTATACCATGTTGTAGCTCTGAGTCTCTACTTTTATCCAATATAACAAACTGAAATTCAAATTTTGCTACATAAGACCGAATCCAGGTGGTGAGTCACATTTATTGGCACCCTTGCACTTTTCTTAAATAATTCCCTATTTTTTCTAAAATAAATAGTAATGTAAAAGAAAAACTTTGGGTCTCCACACCTTGTTTTTCGTATTTTCTACATCGCAGAACACATTTTATTTTTGTAAACTTCAGTTTACAGTTTTAATTTAGAAAATGAAGACAAATGGCATGAACAACATGATTGTCAACCCGGAGTTACTACTTGGTTGCACAGCCTTTGGCCAAGATAACTGCCGACAAATGCTTCAATAAGGTGTGGAGACCAGTGGCGATTTTAGCATGTTAATCTTGGTGGGGCAAACTCAACCAATTTTTTTTAGATGCATGCCAGCAAAGCCACTACACAACATTGTATTATTTATTAGAACAAAGTGGTCTAAAAAGGAAAATACAATCACGAGGATCAACTTTTATAGACAATATACCGACGCACAGACAGCACATTGCGCAAACAAAACAACCCTCGCAATATCAACTGGAATTACATGGGTCTATTATTGAATTTTTGTTGAAAAAATATACTTCAATGGGAAGAGACTGTCACTAGAGAACATGGTTACACACCCAACAACATTATATAGTATCCCCATCTGATGAAGAAAATTAGCTAATTATAATACATAAAGTAAGCAAAACAAAAAAATCATTCCAACATTGGCTAAAATGATGAATAAGATACTAATGAGATATACCTATCTAAGCAATATATCAATTGAGATGTACAAACTATGGCATAAGGGAACGATGAGCAGATAAGAGACAAGCATTCATTTTGATTAAGACATTAATGAGCAAGTAGTCGATATAACTATTTGTTCAGCACTTTTGAAATGTACAGCGACCGAATTCAGAACATGGCCTGTTCTTACATTATTCTCCCTGTACACCAAGTCAGAACCGTAGGATAAATAGCAGGGGCATATAAACAGACAATGAAACCTCTTACAATATTCAATGATGACATTTCTCTAAAACAAGCTATAGGCTACATGTGCACCACCAAGTCAGTAGGTTAAGTTCTGAGGGGGAGAGGGACCAAATTCTTAGGGTGAGCTACTAACAGCTTACTACACAACATACGCTTAGTATTACTTTCTTAGCTGCTGTATACATATCTCCCGGGCATATTACATCATTTATGTAGCAGTATACAATATAGATTTTTGGACTCACCGTTGTTGTGCTGTGCTCAATTGAATGTGGCGTGGCGGTCCTTCTCATGGGCAAACTTGGCCATCAAACCTTGTCATCAAAGTCTGGCATTCTCTGGATTTATGGTGCTTTCAAGACAACTGGAAACTAAAAAAAAAACAAGGTCGAATCATGACATCAGTGATCTTCAGTTCAGAGCTCTAGAAAGAGGCCCGAGATCCCCACTTGTAAATCCGAGTTGGATGACCGTTCAAAATGTCATTTCCCAGTCCGAGCTCATTTTTTCCCGAGTTCTCAGTTGTTTTGAACGCAGCTGACATCATGCTGGATTGACAGCATGGCCAATGTATTCAACCTTTTCTGGGCCATGGTTTTGCATGTGTATGTTTATCCTTTTCAAATAAAATGTAATTTGTACAACAGGTACAATAGACCTCACCGCGAAATGCTTACTTACAAGCCCTTAACCAAAAATGCAGTTTTCATGAAAATATAGTTAAGAAAATGTTTCCTAAATAAACTAAAGTAAAAAAATAAAAAAGGAACACAATAAAATAACAATATTGAGGCTATATACAGGGTGTACCGGTACCGAGTCAATGTGATGGGGTACATGTTAGTGTAGGTAATTTGTACATTTAGGTATGGGTAAAGTAACAATGCATAGATAATAAACAGCGAGTAGCAGCAGTGTAAAAACAAAGGGGGGCTGTCCATATGATTAATTATTCAGCAGTCATATGGCTTGGGGGTAGAAGATGTTTAGGAGCCTTTTGGACCTAGACTTGGCGCTCCGGTACTGCTTGCCGTGCGGTAACAGAGAGAACAGTCTATGACTTGGGTGACTGGAGTCTTTGACAATTTTTTGGACCTTCCACTGACACTGCCTAATATATAGGTCCTGGATGGCAGGAAGCTTGGCCCCAGTGATATACTGCCATACCAGGCGGTGATGCAACCGGTCAGGATGCTCTCGATCATGCAGCTATAGAACGTTTTGAGGATCTGGGGACCCATGACAAATATTTTCAGTCTCCTGAGTGGGAACAGGCATTGTCGTGCCCTCTTCAATACTTTCTTGGTGTGTTTGGACCATGTATTTGTTGGTGATGTGGACACCAATTTACTTGAAACTCTCGATCCGCTCCACTTAAGCCCCGTCGATGTGAATGGGGGCGTGTTCGGCCCACCTTTTCCTGTAGTCTACGATCATCTCCTTTGTCTGACTTACATTGAGGGAGAGGTTGTAGTCTTGGCACCACACTGTCGGGTCTCTGACCTCCTCCCTATAGACTGTCTCATCGTTGTTGATGATCAGGACTACCACCGTTGTGTCGTCAGCAAACTTAATGATGGTGTTGGAGTTGTGCTTGGCTGTGCAGTTGTGGGTGAACAGGGAGTACAGGAGGGGACTAAGCCACGCACCCCTGAGGGGCCCCCGTTTTGAGGATCAGCATGGCAGATGTGTTGTTGCATACACTTACCACCTGGGGGCGGCCCGTCAGGAAGTCCAGGATCCAGTTGCAGAGAGAGGTGTTGCTTGCCTCGAAGCGAACAAAAATTGCATTTAGTCCGTCTGGTAGGCTTGCGTCACTGTGCAGCTCGCGCCTGGGTTTTCCTTTGTAGTCCGTAATAGTTTGCAAACCCTGTCACATCCGACAAGCATCAGAGCCGGTGCAGTAAGATTCAATCTTAGTCCTGTATTGACACTTTGCCTGTTTGATGGTTTGTCTGAGGACATAGCCGGATGTTTTATAAGCGTCCGGATTAGTGTCCCGCTCCTTGAAAGCTGCAACTCTAGCCTTAAGTTTGGTGCGGATGTTGCCTCTAATCCATGGCTTCTCGTTGGGATATGTACGTACGGTCACTGTGGGGACGTCGTCGTCGATGCACTTATTGATGATGCCGGTGACTAAGGTGGTATGCTCTTCAATGCCATTGGATGAATACTGGAACACATTCCAGTTTGTGCTATCAAAACAGTCCTGTAGCTTAGCATCCACATCATCTGACCACTTCTGTATTGAGCGAGTCACTGGTACTTCCTGCTTTAGTTTTTGCTCGTAAGCAGGAATCAAGATGATCGAATAACTTTAAATGCATCTCTGTGTGTGGAGTAAAGGTGGTCTAAAGTTTTTTTCCTCTGGTTGCTCATGTGGCATGCTAGTAGTAATTAGGTAAAACGGATTTAAGTTTGCCTGCATTAAAGTCCCCGGCCACTAGGAGCGCCGCTTCTGGATGAGCATTTCATTGTTTGCTTATGGCCTTATACAACTCGTTGAGTGCAGTATTAGTGCCAGCATCGGTTTGTGGTGGTAAATAGACGGCTATGAAAAATATAGATGAAAACTGGTAGATAGTGTGGTCTATAGCTTATCATGAAGTACTCTACCTCTGGCGAGCAAAACCTCGAGACCACGTTAATATTAGACATCGCGCACCAGCTGTTATTGACAAATAGACAACCACACCCCTCATCTTACCGGACATAGCTGTTCTGTCCTGCGAATGCTCGGTAAACCCAGCCAACTGTGTATTATCCGTGTCGTTCAGCCACGACTCTGTGAATCATAAGATATTACAGTTTTTAATGTCCCATTGGCAGGATAGTCTCGAACGGAGCTCATCCAGTTTATTCTCCAGTGATTGGACGTTGGCTAATATAACTGATGGTAGAGGCGGGTTACCCACTCGCGAACGAATTCTCACAAGACACCCTGATCTAAGCCGCCTGTATTTCCTTCCTTTCTTCATGTGAATAACGGGGATTTGGGCCTTGTCTGGGAGAAACATTATATCCTTTACATCAGACTTATTAAAGAAAAAATCTTTGCCCAGTTCGAGGTGAGTAATCGCTGTTCGGATATCCAGAAGCTATTTTCGGTCGTAAGAGATGGTAGCATCAACATTATGTACAAAATAAGTTACAAACAATGCAAAAAAATACACAAAATAGCACAATTGGTTAGGGGCCTGTAAAACGGGAGCTCACTGCCCATCCATCACAGAAAGCACTGAGCTAGGCTGAAAGACCTGCATTTTGGAGCTGCCTTACTCAGTAAAGAGATAATGTTTGTATGCGGCTTTGGGTCAGTCACAGTGGTCAGGTATTCTGCCACTGTGTACTCTATGTTTAGGATGAAATAGCATTCTAGTTTGCTCTGTTTTTTTGTTAATTCTTTCCAATGTGTCAAGTAATTATATTTTTGTTATCTCATGATTTGATTGGGTCTAATTGTTTTGCTGTCCTGGGGGCTCTGTGGGGTCTGTTTGTGTTTGTGAATAGAGCCCCAGGACCAGCTTGCTTAGGGGACTCCAGGTTCATCTCTCAGTAGGTGATGGCTTTGTTATGGAAGGTTTGGGAATCGCTTCCTTTTAGGTGGTTGTAGAATTTAACGGCTCTTTTCTGGATTTTGATCATTAGCAGGTATCGGCCTAATTCTGCTCTGTATGCATTATTTGGTGTTTTACGTTGTACACAGAGGATATTTTTGCTGAATTCTGCATGCAGAGTCTCAATTTGGTGTTTGTCCCATTTTGTGAAAACTTGGTTGGTGAGCTGCAGACCCCAGACCTCACAACCATAAAGGGCAATGGGTTCTATAACTGATTCAAAACTGTTTTTAGCCAGATCCTAATTGATATGTCAAATTTTATGTTCCTTTTGATGGCATAGATGGCCCTTCTTGCCTTGTCTCTCAGATCGTTCACAGCTTTGTGGAAGTTACCTGTGGCGCTGATGTTTAAGCCGAGGTATGAATCATTTTTTGTGTGCTCTAAGGAAACGGTGTCTAGATGGAATTTGTATTAGTTGTCCTGGCAACTACTACTGAGATTTAATGTCAGGACCCAGGTCTGACAGAATCTGTGCAAAAGATCTAGGTGCTGCTGTAGACCCTCCTTGGTTGGGGACAGAAGCACCAGATCATCAGCAAACAGTAGACATTTGACTTCAGATTCTCTCTCTCTCTCTCTCTGCCCTCTCTCTCTCTCTGCACTCTCTCTGCACTCTCTCTCTCTGCACTCTCTCTCTCTCTTTTCTTAGCTCATCTTACACGCCAGCACTCGATGCTAATGGCGCCTGTGAAGCTCAACTGAACCCAAATTAAGAAGTGTGATGTGACACACCTCCCCCAGGGTTAGGGGAGAAGCTCTGTGCTACATTTATTAGTCAGCGACTGCCCCTGGAAGTAATAGTCCAAGAATGTCTCGAGTTGGAAGTCTCTTAAACAAATTCCCCCTCCCCATGTTGTGAGCCCTTTCCTCTGACCCATATGATGGTGTTACTCAGTTCACAATGATAGCAGGAAGGTATTTCATCGAAACAATCCGCTGGTGCTTTGTGGAAAGGAAGAATGCCAGAATATTATTCAGAGACTGAAGGCCATATTTTATAAATGTTTTCATCTTTTATCTTTCTGTCAAAGGAAGCACCCTGCTTTCATTTTTTATTGAAATTGCAATATTATTGCCCTCTTCAAAATTGTCCAAACAGTGGTTGTTGAAACACAAATTATTGAAGGTCACACAACCTTGTTTGGGAGATTAAAATGAATTTGTAGAATGAAGAACAAAAGCTGAGTTAAAGCCTTCAAAGGATGGCTGTGTAATTGATAACACAGCACATATCAACATTCACCTGAGTCTAGGTTTAACGCTATTATAATATGTGCTGTACCATCATTTCACAGTGAACACACTGAAAGCATTTTTCAACCTCTGGGCCTTGAGCTTCTTCCCCGCAGCATGACATGCCACCAATTCTATCACTACAACATCAAGGTTGCTCACTTTTCAATTCATCAGTTGAGGTTTTGACTACTACACTTTTGTCAGTTCTTCAAAATCAATCTAGCATCTTTCATCTGAGGAGTTGACTTAGTGTATTTTCAGCGTTAACTGGTTTTGTAGTGGCCTTTAAAGACATTTAAGAGTTTCTACCAAATGTGTCTCTATGTGAAGAAGTGTTACAAGGTGTTCCAGCCTGGGAGAGAGAGAAAGAGATAGTAGGGAGAGAGGGAAGAGGGATTAGTGGTTGCTCATTAAAGGGATAGTTCACTCAAATTACAAAATGACACTTTGGTTTCCTTAGCCTGTAAGCAGTCTATGAACAAGGTATGACATCAATCCATGCTTTGGTTTTGTTTCCCTGGCAATGTTTCCACATGCTAACATTTTAGCAATTGTGGCCCATTCCCATTTAAGTCATGCGACTGATTTATTTGAATTTTTCACTCATCATGTTCAGATCATCTATAAGTAACTTTGTTGAGCTTCATAATCAATTGAAGATACTTTCGGATAATTTGGACATGATGCCAGAAAAATGCTAATATCAGTCCCATGACTTGGAAACAGTGACAGGGAAACTAAACCAAAGCATAGATTGCTGTCCTACCTTGTTCATAGACTGCTTACAGTACACGGAAAACAATGTGTAATTTTGTAAATTGGGTGAACTATCTCTTTAAGTGGTGCTCTGTGTCACGGTTCATATTGCAGTAATCCTACCTGACCCTATAGCCAATGAAGACCAGGGATCTTTGCCCTATACGTAGGGGGATCACAAATGCATGTGGATGATGCAATGGATTTCATTGTGTCTGTTAACAGATCATTTGACACTGTAATTAAAAACACCTCTCTCACAACTTGGAATTAATCAATCCCCCTGAGAGGAGAAAAGAAGGAAGATAAGCTGAGAAGAATATCTTTAGAGCTCCTGGAGAGCCAGAGGTATATGGATACCATGAGGAGAGAAAGAGAGGGAGGAGGAGGTCTATAGATAGTATGGCTGGAATAGAACGACAGAGGCATCAGAGAGAGAGAGAGAGAGGGATGGGAAAGAGAGAACAGAGAACAAGTATGTTGATGAATAGGTATAGGACACACACACACACACAAACACACACAGAGCAAGAGAGAGTGACCATCTGTGCAGCCCCTGGGCTTTTCCCTGTAGTCCCTGCCATAGGTCTGATAATGCAGGGACATGGGGACATGCTCAGTGAAGCAGTCATTAGTACCGGGGGATGACATCTAAGCCCCAGGTCACCTGCAAGGGACTAACTGGCAATTATGCACGTGTACAGTAGGAGTAGGACATACATAATGATTTTACCTTATACCCTTCCCTGTTGCTGTTTCCAGTGGGAACATTGATGCACGTAGCCTACTGTGGCATATATAACAAAAATCCCCATCCCCCCCACTCACGAACAGTATAGATATGAGAGCAGCAGAAGTGGCAGTCACGCAACAGCAGTACTGCCTCTTCATCTTGTCAGTTTTCTTCTGCAGTGCCATCACACAATCCTAGCAGGGCCCATGTTTGGCTGGTTAGCAGACTTGGGCAACACTTTACTTGACACCCAGTTTCATAACACGTTACGTCACGGGTCATAACCATGTATAATATGTCAGGACAGCTGACATAACTTGTCATAACCTGTCATAATAAAGTATGGTCATAAAACTGTCATGACCCATACATTTTTACTCGTTATGACATATATTGTGCTATTTTATGGCTGGTTATGACACCAACATAAGAGTGTCAAAATCCACATTTATTCAAATAGGTTTTTCTCTGCCAAGAAGTTTCCTTTGGTTTTAAAGTGCTTTTCTTAAATCCTTTGTTGTTGTTGCAATGAATTCTTTACAGTCATGATTTTTTTATCATATTTTAAATAACACTGTCATGAAGCATTATGATCATCCTGTGTCACTTGGACAAAGTAAATACACTTTATGACACTGTCAAGAAGCATTATGACCATCCTGTGTCACTTTACTTGGACTAAGAAAATACTCTTTATGACACTGTCAAGAAGCATTATGGCTTATCATAATCATATAAGCCAGATAGGCTAATCACGTACATGCCCTTATATCAGTCATCAGTCAAAAAAAGGGTGTCTTGTCCTGCTCCTGAACTCTGCCCCTGCGTTCATCCTAGTCATCAGCAACAAAGCATTGGGGTAGGTGCATGTCTGACATCAATGTGTGTGCATTTACAATGATAATGTAATATGGTCGCAATTTTTTTTTTTTTTTTACATACTGTTGACATGTAGGGTAGGGTGCAAATGAAAAGTTTTGCCTTGTTTTGTGGGGTTTGCCACTCTTATGTAGGTGTAATAACCAGCCATAAAATAACTACATTACCATGGTAGGTTTTGTTGGTTTTTATATTCCTATGTAGGTGTCATAACCAGCCATGAAATAACACTATATGTCACAACCGGTATAAATATACGTCATGACAGTGTTATGACCATATTATAACAGGTTTTGACAAGTTATGTCAGCTGTTAGGACAAATGACATGGTTATGACCGTGTTGTAACATGTTATGACAGTGAGTGTCAAGTAAAGTGTTACCCAGATTTGTTCTTGACCTGAGCTGTATGTAAGGGACTTGCTGCTGGGCGCGATTGCGTTAAATGTATATATTGCAGCGTTTGTTTCAACTGATGCATGAGGACTCAATTTGTTGTGTACTATGGCCATTTCAGTTTATTGTTGGGACTTGATTGCCTAATGCGGCTTGAAACTATGTTGTTTCTTAGTGTAAAAAGGGCAGGGTATTTGCATAATGAAAATATATTCTTATTTAATGCACCTGCTGTACATACCACTTTAGTATATGTAACTTATATGGATTTTCTCATATGGGCCCAGTAGATATTCTGTGGTTATATTCAGCAGCATTTCCTTGAGGAGTCGAGGGAGAGCCTGCATTCTCGCTTACCTGGCTATAAGGGAAATTAAACAGTCAACTCTATTCCCACTTGCAATTGTGTGCACACTCACCAAAAAAACATGCCCTCATTTTATACTTTATATTAGCTCGCATAAATAGGCTGAAGCGTGCCCCGAAAACACAAACAACGGAAGACTCCCTGCAGGAAATGCACAACGGAGCAGTACAGAAAAAAATCTATTGAAGGGACTTTTAAATGGAATTAAGCAGGCCTGTCAAAAATTTGAACTGGCTTTGGGTTGAAAAAATATTATTTTCGCTTTCTCTCTTCTGCCTCACTGCGTCTCCTTTTCCCAGAATGCACGAGGCCCTGCCAAGCGTCGGCAGCCAGATGTACAGCGGCTCACTGCAGATCTACTGCACACAAAAAAAATGACTCACACAGAGTACAGCATATTTCCCCCACCGCTTATGAGGAAACACTCGCTAGCGACTGATGTTCTCTCATATCTAATTAGTGGGTTTCAAGCTCATTGCTCGGGTGTTGTCTTGGTAACAGATTTTTCATCTGTTAATTTTTTTTTTTTTTTCTTATTTTTACATGCATGAATTTGCACTTCTTTAGGGATGTGGTTTAGCTGACCTGGACCAGGCCTTGAGAGACTGAAGTTGGGGGTGGTTAAATGCCATGATGTACTGCTGCCAGACACCCATTGGGTCCCCCATGGTGATGAGAACAAAGACTCAAAGCTGGTAATGAGTCAAATTAAACCTCAAAATTGCACTGAGACTTAGCTTGTCCAAACATGTCAGGCAACTCAATTAGCAGACACCCAATTATTGGTGAGCTGCTCTCACAGGGGTTAGTGTTGTAAACACTTTCATTAACTACCAGCCAAATTAATGTCATCTTAAACTATAAAACTAAACAAACAACAACAGTAGATGGTGAGCAACATGGTTGACTTGTTAATCGTCTCTAATGGTTGGCTTGTTAATCGTCTCTAATGGTTGGCTTGTTAATCGTCTCTAATGGTTGGCTTGTTAATCGTCTCTAATGGTTGGCTTGTTAATCGTCTCTAATGGTTGACTTGTTAATCCACATAAACCTGAGAATTCTTGATTTGTTCATTCGAATGAGATTTTATCGAAGTGTTAGTTGGTGTTGAACAGCAAGCATTGCGTGAAGAAGTTAAGACCCTCCCAGCGTTCTGATCAGTTAGTGTAACTGTCAATGAAAGCACTACATTGTCCATGAGACCACCCCCATGTTTACAAGCTGTAGTTGTCTGCTCTGCATGCTTTGTCGCCTTGCTTTTGCTCAAATGCACATTTTTATTTTGCTTTCATGGCCTCACCCTTTAAAAAAAATGTTGTCTCTGTTTTGTCATCGACCAGTGCTTCATGCGTGACTGGCTGGGGCTAACAGACTTTATTTTACCATGCCCAGATTAGCCTGTTAATCCTCAATCTGTCTGTACTCTCGTGCCTCTTCTTGCAGTTGGGTCTCTCAGTTTTTTGGGCCATTGCTCTTAGTCTGTTCCCACCACAGGAGGTTGGTGGCACCTTAATTGGGGAGGACAGGCTTGTGGTAATGGCTGGAGTGGAATGGTATCAAATACATCAAACACATGGGTTCCATTCTATTCATTCCAGCCATTATTATGAGCCGTCCTCCCCTCAGCAGCCTCCACTGGTTGCCACGTGTTGTGGCCGTGGTCAATAATACATCAGTGCATGCTAAGCTACTTCCGGAGAAGAAAATGGAATGAGAACCCTGCCTGCCTCCACTGTAAATTATTCAGCAGGAATGAACCTCAGTCACTGGAAGGTATTAGTAGACATTTAGGTGCTAGAGCATATTGTTGTGTTAGGGTCTGGGAGTCCTGGCCTCCATCCCAATTGGGTGGTCTAAGGAGGCACTCACACAGCTGCTGCCAAAGGGTCACTAATGAGGTCTTTTATGTTGTTTTTGGACTGTGCAGCCCTCGTATTTATGAGTCTACGCTAATTTGCACTCACAGAAACAACGAAGAGGTGCTCAGCAGTATTTAAAGGTTTATTATTAGAAAGTCTACTTTTTTTTCTCAGAAGCCTGTTGTGTGTCACAAGCATGAGTGTTTATGACCCGTAGGCCCATGGTGACTCACAAAGAGCAATGCCTTAGGGTGTCACCATAGCACAGATCACTAAGAGCCATGCCTTACGGTGTCACCATAGCACAGATCAATAAGAGCCATGCCTAAGGGTGTCACCATAGCGCAGATCACTAAGAGCCATGCCTTAGGGTGTCATCATAGCACAGATTTTGTCATCTTCAATGTTTAGAGACCATAATCTGGGATTTAAGAAAAACTGTATGACCGAAATGAAAAGGTGTAAGAATACACTCCATAACTAATTTAGGCAAAGTTGCCTCTGGACAGTACTATGGAGGTACTCTAGTGCCATTTTAGCAATGTCCAGTCTACGGTGGTTCTTCCTTTAAAAGTTGTGTCAAACAGCAGCACAGCTTGTGGGGTGCTGCGGAATGGTATGGCATGTTGGAGTACGTGACGTCATAGTAGTTTACTGTCAGCCATTGTTGCCATTAACTTCTCTGGGATATGTGGGACGGTAGCGTCCCACTTGGCCAAAAGCCAGAAAAAATGTAGCGCGCCAAATTCAAATATATTACTATAAAAATCAATCTTTCATGAAATCACAGATGAAGGACACCAAATTTAAGCTACACATGTTGTGAATCCAGCCAACATGTCTTATTTCAAAAATGATTTACGGCGAAAGCACACCAAACGATTATGTTAGCCCAGTACATAGCCACAGAAAAACATAGCCATTTTCCCAGCCAAAAATAGTAGTCACAAAAAGCAGAAATAGAGATAAAATGAATCACTAACCTTTGATGATCTTCATCAGATGACACTCATAGGACATAATGTTACACAATACATTTATGTTTTGTTCGATAATGTGCATATTTATATCCACAAATCTCGGTTTACATTGGCGCCATGTTCAGAAATGCCTCCAAAATATCCGGAGAAATTGCAGAGAGCCACGTCAAATAACAGAAATACTCATCATAAACTTTGATGAAAGATACATGTTTTACATAGAATTAAAGATACACTTGTTCTTAATGCAACCGTTGTGTCAGATTTTTTTTAAACTACGGAAAAAGCACACCATGCAATAATCTGAGACGGCGCTCAGATATAACAACATTTCTCCACCATGTTGGAGTCAACAGAAATACGAAATTACATCATAAATATTCCCTTACCTTTGATGATCTTCATCAGAATGCAGTGCCAGGAATCCTAGTTCCACAATAAATCGTTGTTTTGTTCGATAATGTCCATTACTTATGTCTAAGTAGCTACTTTTGGTAGCATGTTTAGTGCACATGTCCAAACGCTCGCGCAGATGCAGGCGAACTCGGACGAAAACTTCAAAAAGTTATATAACAGGTCGAATAAACTGGTCAAACTAAGTATAGAATCAATCTTCAGGATGTTGTTATCATAACTATCCAATAACGTTCCAACCGGAGAATTCCTTTGTGTCTCTAGAAGTTATGGAAAGCAAGACGATATCGTTTGGAATGCGCGTGACCAGGAACTGGCATTCTGCCAGACCAATGACTGAAACACCTCCCATCCGGCTCAACATCACAGTAGAGGCTTCATTCCACGTTCTACAGACTGTTGACATCTAGTGGAAGGCGTAGGAAGTGCAAACAGATCCATATCTTACAGGGAATTGAATAGGCGATGAGTTGAACATCGACCAGCCTCAGAATTCTCACTTCCTGTTTGGATTTTTTCTCAGGTGTTTGCCTGCCATATGAGTTCTGTTATACTCACAGACATCATTCAAACAGTTTTAGACACTTCAGGGTGTTTTATATCCAATAGTAATAATAATATGCATATATTAGCATCTGGGACAGAGTAGGAGGCAGTTCACTATGGGCACACGATTCATCCAAAAGTGAAAATACTGCCCCCTATCACAAAGAAGTTAATGCTAGTTAATGGTAGTTTGACCACCAGAGGGCATCTTTGAGAAGTTAAGTTATTGAAATGTCATGGAGCTGTAGATTCCTGTTTACTGTAGCTGTTTTAGAGTAACTTACTTATTGGCATACAGGCCTACTTCAATATACAGTATATCAATCAATCATTCATTCATTTGTGCATGTCATCACACAGCATACAAGTCATCCATGTCTTTAAATACAGTCAAGCATTTTAGTTATAAAACGAAATAACAAAGGGAGGCTTGAATAATTATACAATGAATAAACCGCAACATGTTTGCTAAAGCGATTGAATTCACGAATGCTTTTGACTGTTTTTAATATTGGCTGTACTAGAGACTTTAAAACCTTTTTTGTTTGAACAGACTATGGGATTGATTATAATTTGTTTGTCAATTATTATTGTATTTGTTGTGCTGTTTATACTGTTGGAAATGTAGCTTAATTAAATTGATTAATATTATGGTGTTTCTATTCCAAGAAAAACAAAAGTAGACCTCAGGGTTTCCGTCAGGAAAATATGGCGCTGTACAACGTGACCGGTCAGGAGTAGGCCTAGGCAACTAAGCAACTGCGAGTGAAGAGCTAAATAATCCTAACATTTCCACACCGTAATTGTAGGCTAACCAATACCCAAATGGAGATTCTGTGGAAAATTTTTATCTGATATATTTATCAAGACCAGTCCCCATGCTTGTCTCAAAGCAGCGCGAAACGGTCCTGTAATAGTTGGCCACAGGCTATTGCTATTTAAATCTTATTATAACCATTGGATGACTTTGGGTGTTTCAATAAGCAACAATTTGTTGCCTTCAATTGCATTAGCCTACTTTATTCCAATATTTATGTCATTCAATTATATTTATTCCCATAGTAATTCGTTATGGATCCACCCAGATGTGGTTAGAGAACAGTGCATGTGGTGGGCTATGCAAAGAGATGGGTGAATTGACATGTCTCGCAAACATGCATTAATACATTTAAAGTCACTAAACTCAGCAAGTCTATGGTCCTGCTGATAGCCCATTAAGGGTGGATGACTCTTTTGCATTCCAATTTATTGGAAAGGCTGCTAAACCATTTACACCTGGCCCACAGGGTTGTTGCGTATTTACAGTACAGTGCACTTTCACTCCATATTCCACCTGACTCTCTACCAATTCCACCAGATTATTCTTTCTATTGTTGTTATCTATTCAGTAACATTCCACAAGTAAATATAATATATAAAACGCCTACAATAAATAGGTCAGGTCTTAAAAATATGTGAAACCTTTTTTATTTATTTTATGATTGTTTTAGTAGAGGCCTTATGGCTTCGCCATCAACTAGTTATTTTAGCAGATATCACTTGCGTATATTCAGTCAACACATATATTTTAAGAATATAATGGAATATAACAGACCATTTTCATTTCTCTTAGAATTAAAACCTTACAGTATAAGAACAGTTTTAGTAAGTTAAGGTCCAGTTACATTTTCTTCTGACAAAGTACAAATAAAAAATATATATTTTATGTGCATGTGGGATAGAGGAGGAGCAATTCTTACACTATTGTTCTAAATTCAATCACTTTCTTCTTCTTCTTCCTCATCATTCAGTTCATTCAAATTCAATTGTAATATATTTCGTCACCCCTGTTCAACAACTCCAAATCACATTAGCATGTGCTCCAAAGGAATACCTTGAAATAACATGATATAGGTTAATTAAATAATCGAAAGTTGATATACAGTACCAGTCAAAAGTTTGGACACACCTCCTCATTCCCGGGTTTTTCTTTATTTTTACTATTTTCTAAATTGTAGAATAATAGTGAAGACATAAGAACCATGAAATTACACATATTGAATAGTGTTAAACAAATCAAAACATTTGAGATTCTTCAAAGCAGCCACCCTTTGCCTTTATGACAGCTTTGCACACTCTTGATAAAGTAAAAATAAAGAAAAATCCTTGAATGAGTAAGTGTGCCCAATATTTTTGTATTTCAGGCATAATGTGAGTTGATGCATTTTTTTGTTAGGGCAAATCTGGTCTGTGATATTGAGTTAGAAATGTAAAACTTTAGAGTACTTAAGCATCGAATACATTGCAAGTTTGCCCTTTTTTTGGCCATTAGGCTACACTTTACAATAGGACTCGACTCTGACTGACCGTTAGTCTAATCTATCGTTAGTCTAAACTGTGGCACAAATTGGGGGATTTTTCACACCTAGCCAAGCAATTAGACTATCCTGTTGTAAATTAATGGAGTTGTGAATGTTTGTCAGTCTCTCTCCTATCACACTAGAGTCCTGCATCAGGCAAAAAAAATCAGCTGGCGAGTGGTCCCGGAGTTGAGAGAGAACTTGGGTAAATAAAATGGCGCAATTACGCTTAACATGTGGACTGACGATTTTCGAAAAATAGGGGCCTTATAGCCCATTACATAAGCGAAGAGTGGACGTTACTCACCATGGAATGGGAAAGTGCAGCTAAAAACTGCAGATAACATAAGGCCAGCTATTGTGAAAGAATACTTGTGGATCTTGTTGATTTCCTCTATCGCTTCAAGAGGCCTGCTGTCCACCTGGTAATTGTGTGGTCCCAAAGGATATAGTGTCACCTTCAGATGGATGTGTGGTTTCAGAGAGAATCCAGCTGCGAGCCTATGACCAGGCACAGTGGATGGCATCCTTTTCCTGCACAGCAATTTGAAGAAATCCAGTGATGAATGGACTGTTTTTGAAGTTATTGTTGTAGTATATTCATTTGTTGTCTAATATTAGAAGGCTCTTTAAAGCGATTTGAGATGTCAATGTGCCGCATTGCATTGTTTAAAAAAATGATGTTCTTAATTCATGACATGGTTTATTTTTAGCCAAATGTTGAATAGACATGCAGACAAATTAATTAATGCAGGAAAAGAGGAATAATAGCCTACTGTCTGTAGTCATAAAAACAATTAGGATTAATAAATTGATATTATTTTGTTGGGTAACAGATCGTCTCTTGGAACTCATTAAGAGGCGGCTTCTATCTTCAATATAAGCATTCATTGAGAAGGGTAAACCCATAGGTCTTAGGTCTGCAGTAAATTACATTTGATTACCAGGTTCGTTTTTCATTAAGTTAACATAATCCAAGCCTTCTGGGAATGTTGTAAAGTCCAAAAGCTATGGGTGGAGTAAGACATTTGGCTGTCAGAAGTATTACAATGGAAATTAACTTTTAATCCGCCGGTCTGCATATTTCAAGACATGGCATTAAGGGTGCAGTGAGATACCTATTGGGTTTGACGATACTTTTTCCGTCAATCATCATGAAAAAATTATACTTAAAAACAGAAATTCAACCAATTTCTGCCTTTAAATGCTTTACTGTGCAAATGTTGAAAGTACATGTAAGTGGCGGAGAGAAACAATATGGTGCAGTTTGAGGCCATGTGGAGGAGAGTGATGCGGGCGCTGGAGATGGGGGTGTGAGCAGGTGGGTCTGGGCAGGTGTGATGTAGTTGTTGTTTGTATGTGTATGTTTTTTAATGTCTAAAAAGACATAGAATCTTACAAAAAAATGTAATAAGGAAAAATGACATGCTTGCAACATACATCTGACGTTTCATTTTGAGTAGGATTTATTTAGTTTCCATTCTTTATTTTAACCACAAGGTCACAAATAATTGAACACACACAACATGAGCAGATTATCTTGGTCAAAACATTTTCTTTATTAGAGACTATCAGAAAGAATGTTGGTACTTATTTATTTTGATCCAAAGCCATGAATGAGTGAGTCACAGCTTTATACTGACAAATATAGCTTTATGCTGTGAAATAGCCTACTAAATAGGCCACGCCTAAACAAACATATTAAATGGCCTAAATAAAAAAAGTACATTTCATCAATAAATGAAGACGCTCAGGTCTTGAAAATATGGGCAACATTTTTCCCTCCCTATCCTCGCTGGACTCTCTTTCATTCAGTTTCTTCGTCTTCACATCAGCAAAGATGGACTCCGTATTTCAGAAACTACATTGACATAGATGGGCTTTCACTCTTTCACACTGTGGTAAATAAAGCCAGTTTGTTATTTAGAATGATTTATTTCTGTTTTTAGAGGGAGAGAAACCAAAAGCCCACCTTGCCTATTTTTTTTTTTTTAAATCATCAGTCCACATGTCAAGTGTAATTGTGCCATTGGATTTAAGTTCTCTCTCAACTCCGGGACCACCCGCCAGCTAATTTTGTTTTGCCCTGATGCAAAACTCTATTGCCAGAGAAGAGAGACTCTCGGACTGAAACATTCACACCACCATTAATTTACGAAAAGATAGTCAGTTTATGCCAGAGATTAGACTACCGATAGATCAGCATTCTAACTACCCCTTGTGATAGTGTGGTGCAATGACAGAATTAAGCAATTTACCACAATCTGCCACCATCTACCACAAACGGTTACAGCATAAGTTTGAAACGTTTAATTGAGGAACCACTGTATGTCCTATGGTGTGCAGCACTGCATGAAGCTGTGAAAATAAGAACAACTAAATTTCAACAATGCACTTAGCTGAGCTTTTAAGTTCTGCTCTACGTGAAAAGGCGGTGCTTGTTTCCACCACACTGACTTGAATGGCATCTCTGTTTTCTCCTTTGGTCTTATCACATGGACATAGATTTACTCTGAGGATATTATGTCAGTTTGAAAAGTTTTGGGAAAAGCTTGAATGCTTTCAAGTTTAAATTGACCTATTTAAGATTCAATGTAGGGCTTCGGTGTGGGATTCTGTAAAAAGTGCTTGCTAAAGGAAAAGGAGCATCAAGATTCTGTCATTCCTCTGAGCGAGATGAAAGGTTATCTCATGCAACATTTAATTTGGAGAAGGCATTGGGGTCAGCAGAACTAATGTCCTCCCATTGCTTTGTAATTGCCAGCTTGGTTTGGCACTGAAACCAGTGGGGTTCCATCACGTTCGACATCAAGAGCCTCAGAGTTAGACGATTATGCCAGTCAATTATTGAGGATCATTGAAGGGGAGATGTTAGAGACAGGTCCATGCTGTAAGAGGGTGCTGCTTGGTATGGCTGGTTCAGCCCCATAGCCAGTCACATTCTATGCCCTCAGTTTCCTGGGCACTCAGTTGTATTGGAGTTTAATCATATAGTGTGAGCATCACAGTTTATTGTGTTTATTCTAGAGTGACTTATATTGCTTTAAAGCAGCAGCATAATTTTCTGCTTCAGCAGACACATTGTTGGATGAAATGTGGAAATAAAGCCTGAAGATCCACTTAGCATGACTTTGATCTTATTACAGCTTAGGCACAGCTCATGCATTCAATTTATGTCTGATTCTCTTCACGGATTTGAATATTCATTTAAGGGGAATGGACCCACAGTGAAAAATGTCATTTGATGTGTGAGTCTACAGTATATCAGAAGTGACAACTGCTTTAACGACCCCCCCCCCCCCCCCATAAACAACCAACGAACAAAGCTTATTAGGGAGTGTATCCGCAAAATATTGAGTCCATCTTGAGTCAATGTAACTGAGAGTAAGCTAGGTAGCATGCCATTCTAAGGAGTTGATTCTTTCTTCAAAATATTAGAGAAAATATCAAAATGGTCAGAATATAAGCAGGTAAAACAGAAAAAAATGAATAATTTTTCACGATGACATCAAGGCGTCTGGGAAAAAAGTAATGTTTTGGTAGTGTAGAAATCGTCTTCTTACAGCAAATATACAACCTGCCAATATGATATGTATTGCGATTCTCACAATTCTATATATATTGCGATTCGATATTGTGATTTTATTGCGATTCGGTGTTCCAAACACATTGCTCACCATATGTTGGCTGCATAGGAACTGTCACACCCTGGCCTTAGTTATCTTTGTTTTCATTTATTATTTTAGTTAGGTCAGGGTGTGACATGGTGAATGTATGTGTTTTTGTAGTGTCTAGGGTGGTTGTAAGGTTAGGGGGTTTATTAGAGTAGTTGGGTTTATGTTTAGTATAGAAGTCTAGCTGTGTCTATGGTTGCCTGAAGGGTTCTCAATCAGAGACAGATGTCATTAATTGTCTCTGATTGGGAGCCATATTTAAGGCAGCCATAGGCACTAGGTTTTTGTGGGTAATTGTCTGTGTCTATGTGTAGTGGTTGTGTCAGCACTATCTGGATTTATAGCTTCACGGTCGTCTGTTTGTTGTTTTGTTTCATTTTTCTTCTTAAAATAAAAAGAAGATGTATTTTTCACGTGCTGCGCCTTGGTCCTCTCTCTCTCCCTTCGACGATCGTGACAGGAACAAAAGATTGCCATGAGAAAAACGAGTTTTGAACAGTCATGGAAATACATTTCTGAAAACAAATTGGCTCCCTATTTAAAAAGAGGCTGGAGAACAAGCTATGAAGGGAAAAATGTAGTTTTCATACAGGTGCAGCGAACTAGCGCAAAAATAATATAGCAATATTGTCAAAACGATACGATATTATATATCGTGAAAAATAATATCCTGATATGCAACTGTAGCAATTATTTTCCCTCATCACTAACGTCAATGCAACCAGTTTTGCCCGTTGGGTAGTCCAGCTGTAGCCATCCTTGCCATCTTGGGTGTATACTGTAGCAACACAATAGTTATCTGACCCCTCACCCCTGATCCCTGACCTTTTCCCTATGTTATGCACCCTGAGAGCAGTGGCCCGAAACACGCTGGGAGAACAACGGATGAGTCAGGAGAGTCTGTGTGTGTGTGTGCCATATAAACCCAGAGAACCCAGAGTGTAGCCAAGTGCTGTTCAGATCTCTGTTGAAGACTATCCATGGCAGGCAGTGGAGCGCCAGTATTATTGAGATGCCCTCTGCCATACCATACCATAACCTTCTGGTCTTTATCATCAGCAAAACGTCACTATCCTCCTGAATCTTCCCCTGCCATTCATATACAGATGTGAATTTGGGGACGATGTTGACACATGAATGTTTTCAGACGGGTCAGCCTGCCCAATGTCAGCTCCGGTAACAGGGCCAACAGGGCTTTGTCAGCCTCTGCCTGTACTGTAACTAATGTTGCAGACTCCGAGACCCCAGTGGGGAAGTGAACTCTGAGATTCTACCACATTTCTCTACCCTGGTTTGCTGAATTCTGTTGGGGCTTTTGTCTAACTTCTAACCCCAATTTGGTTCTCAGCATTAGACAAGATAAAGGTCGCAAGTCGCTCTAAGTGTGTTTGTGGTGGGTTACTGAACCAGAAGTGAGTATGCAAATCAGGTGGTGTTTAGACAGGAGACAGGAGAGCGGGGGAGAGAGCGAGAGGGGAGAAAGGGGGGAGGGGGGGGAGGGGGGGGGTGTAGGAGAAGGAGGAGGGGAGGTGAAAGAGGGGGAGAGGGAGAGTCTGTGTCTATGAAGGGGAGGGCAATTTGTTAAGCAGCTCTCTTGAAACCATTGTTAAATAGTGCAAACTAATAGCTCTTAGAATTCTGTCGCTGTTGCCCTGGAAGCACAATGGTGCTAGTTCTAATTGATTGGTTCAGAAACAGAAACATGGGAGCATGGCAGGCAAAGCTGCCTCTAGCCTTTTGGGGGCCCAAAGTGAGATTTGTATTTTTGGGATTTTAGTTGCCTCCCTCTTGGCGGCGGAGAGAGCGTTTAGCAGTTTTACATCTACTTTCCTGCCATTCTACTCATTTTTCCATGGAGTGGAGAGAGTTATGCCATGTTCATGTGATATCTGGGTGACTAACAAAATCAATGCGGGCCTACTGGAGTGCCCCTGGGCATTAGCCCTTTGTGCCCGATCCGTAATTCAGCCATGACTACAAGGCTTAGACACCTGGCTGGACTAACTTACCTAGAAATCTCTCAAATGTTAGCTGACATGGGCTAATTCAGTGACTGTCAGTGACTGCTGATGCACTACCAAATTCTGAAATTGCACCATTGTGTATTCTACAATTCTAACTTTCAACAGTAAGTTGAGACCCCGACTGCGCGTAGTCTGTGTTTAGGCACTGATGGCAGGAGTTCTCTTCTCTAATCACACTAGCACTGGGTGGGTGCCTTGCACTCACAAGCCTCACCCCCAAAGTATGTAACAAGCTCCCTTCCCCATTATGTTCTTTACTGGTTGTAACCTTCACTTTTATACAAGACGAGTCAAGGGTGGATACATCATCTTTTATTCATCATTTCAAATCAATCTCAAATAAGTCTACATCTGTTCATAAAATCATTGCAATTCCTACCTCTGTGGGTTACGCTTTGGGTTCTTAAGTCTTGGGCGCTTACCTAAGTAGGGTGATGCCATGAATAGAAATCCACTCTACTCTCCATTCCGCTGCCAATCTAGCCATATGCTCGAATGTTAATTGCATTTGAGTTCCAGAATGTTGGTGTTTTGTTTCCTTGATTGCATGCCACACCTTGCTTAAAGGGATACTGCACAATTCTGGCAACGACTGGAAGTCTACAGGCACAGTAGTATACTTCCAGTCATCATGCTAACTCTAGTTAGCATTGTTAACTCTAACTTCCTTCCTACATACTGCACGCAGATACATAGAAATGGTATCAATGAGTTCATCTGACTCTGGGTAAGTAGAGAAATGGCTTAATTGCCAGAATCTCACAGTATCCATTGAAATAGTGTTTTAAATTCTGTACTTCTGTCAAATGTGTCTCACGTAATTGAGAGGATCAAGTCAGTATCAGCGCAGGCCCTTTATAGCGTGAAGAGCAAAGTGCTTGCTCCACTTACTCATTCATTGCTTGAGATGTCTGGGCTGCATTAGCTCCCCAGAAATATGAAACCGGTAGCTTCGAGCTTTAACTGTTGACTAACTTTCCTTGCTAGCTTACAGTTGAATTCACAACCCTAGTACCCATAATGCAAAATATGCTGATTTAAAAACTGACTGTCACCAAAAACATTATTAATCCACTTAATCTCCCTCGCCACCAAAAACAAATTCCCTTCGTCATCTTCCTTTGCCTAGCGTCTGGTTTCCACTAGATGCCACAGCCACAAAGGCAGATTCCACAGGCATATTCTGCCTTGCAAATTATGCCATTAATTTCTTAAAGAGACAGCGGACACTTTTCACACAAAAAAAGTGGTTCCTTCTTCTCTGCAAATGTTGTTAATCAGTACAATAAAATAATATGTTTTCTTAGCAGTTGCCAATAAAATAAGTTCTAAATGGCAGGGATTGTTTGTCATCTGTAGCCCCATGAAATCAGATAAAACGAGCTCTGTGACTTTGGCTAATACGCCTTCTTTTTTTTGTGGTATTATTTTGGTATCGTTTTTGTAACGTTTTGGTATTGAGTATTGTAATGGTATCAGGTATTGTGATACTAAACCTGGTATCAGTATCGAAGTCAAAATTCTGGTTTTGTGACAACACTACCTTTAAATATTCCCAAATAATCTGAAATTGAGTCAGTGTGGAGTAAAATCGAGGGCTGGCAATCCTTCATGCCGAGTGGTATTGAGAGTGACCATGTGCCACCATTGGAAAGTACAGTACATGCACATGGTATACTCACGTGTGCTACCTTTGAGCTGAGTCTGGGGTTTTCCATAGGGTTCAGTATGGTGTAGTGGTCTGTAGGTCATCAGACCTTGAACCTTGAACCTGAACATTGAAACCCAAAACCACCTCAGGCCTGTATTAGCAGGCCCTCCTGCTCTCCTCTCTGACTTCCTGCCATGAAATCGTTTCAGTCCTTTCCCCTTTACATCTCATCCCTCTGTGTACTGTAGCAGATATCTGGGTCCAAAGACGTGCAAACTGGTCCAGGCCCACGCTGTACTGAAGCCTAGCTTAGCGTGTCCAGTCAGAGTCCAAAGGGTAGGAGCTTAGCAGAGCATGGACACACCTCACCCACCATCACCCCGTCACACACTTACCATTACACGCAGGAAGGAAGTTTGAGGGGTGGCTGCTTGGTTCAAGGCTGCTAGTGACGTCGTCACAGTGGATTCACCCAATCCTTACTATCTCTCTCTAAGTTGCATCCTGAGCCACCTCTACAGTTTGGCTACAGTATTTCCCTTGATGGAGGAATGAAAGGGAGTTTAGAAGCAGGAACAGAAATAAATCTGTCCGACATCTTCCCACATGTAGGGGAGTAATCCAAAGAGACTAATTAAAGAAGAGAAGCCGGCTAAGCCGCTCATCTGAAACCATATCACTCTATATAAATCAGGTACAGAGTGCAGCCCTAGCCTACATTGCTGACTCACTCTGTGTTCCAATACGTTGGAGTGTTTGAGGCCTGTTGCCATGTGGCTCTCAAAGTCTTATCAATGCTAGGACCATTTTTCTTACAGAGGTTCAAGTAGCGTTTCACCTTGTATCTCATTTGTTTTGGCAACTTGCCTTCAAAACAAACTTGATAAGGTGATTCAATGTTGATATGTAGGTTTGGTAGAGACACTGTACAGTATGTTTTCATCTACAGTATATGGTATGAAAAATGTATTGAAATTCCTTGTTGTGGTTTCATTTTTAGTAAATCGGAGCTGCTATGCATAATTTATTGCCTTCGGGAGGCACGACACGTTGAGGGGATTAATTTGTGAATAACGTCGGATTTCTGTGCAATGTGATTACAGAAAACATTTAATGATCAACCTTGATAAATATAATTCAATAGAAACCGGGGTTTGGTGTGTGCTTTATTATGCTCAGATTGTTATTTTTCTCTATCTAATCTATTAGAAGGATGCTTGTTTATCTAGTTTCTGTTGGAGAGACATGGCTCGGCTCAGAGGGCATGACAAGTGGCACAAAGCCAGTTGCATCACACATAAAAAACTATCCTCAACAACAACACTGATTTATTTTGCCCTCCAACTCGAACACATTGGCCTTGTCCACCCAGTTGCAGGCATCGGTTGTTAGCTAAAACCCCCAGCCCTATTGGTCCCATTGACTAACCTCCATCATTAAACAGGAAATCTTTAGGCATCTTTAAGCCTTGGAGATGTACTGTGTCTGTGTATTATATTACTATGTATAGCATGCAGAAAAACCATCCCTCGGCCTCTCTCAACTAGTCTGTTGATGTAGTGTCCCAAATCTGAATGTGCGTTTCCCAACTCCTCCATAATTTGCATGTATAACCATGCATGCCACATGCGAGGAACTCATGAATGGTATGTCATACATGTCATCCATGAATGGTATGACAACAATAGTCAGAGTTGGCTAAAGCACATACAGATCTGGGACCACCAGTTACCAGGCTATAGGTCCCCCTGTTCAGTTGGTTTTCCGGTCCTCTCCAAACCATTCTGATACGCCACCTGGTGTTCATCATCTCTATCCGGGGCGATAATTGTCCTGTTTACCAAGTCCCTTCAGCCACCTGAACACAGTGGTCTGTTTAGGTAGATTAAGGTTGTACCCAGACCTGGGTTCAAATAGTATTTGTTTTATCTTAAATTATTGCTGTGCTTGATTGAGATTGCCTGGTTCAATGGAACCAATGGAATGGTCTCGAAAGTGTAAACCCTGCCCATATGGCACTCCAGGCAGGCTTAATTAATTTCACCTTTATTTAACTAGGCAAGTCAGTTAAGAAAAAAATCATATTTTGAATGATGGCCTAGGAACAGTGGGTTAACTGCCTTGTTCAGGGGCAGAGTAACATATTTTTACCTTGTCAGCTCGGGGATTTGATCTTGCAACCTCCTGGTTGCAAGTCAAACGTTCTAACCACTAGGCTACCTGCCTAATAAAACATCCAGAGAAAGAAAACAAATACTCTCCGAATTCAGGTCTGATTGCACTTGACACTGTCCATCAAACCAGCATCCTCTACATACAGTAGAGAAAACTATCCTTTAGATGCCACCCAGCTCTATTGTGGTAGATGTCTCCCTCTCTACTCCCTTCAGCAGCCACTGCAAAATAACCAAGAGTTAAGCTCTTAGCATGAAACCAATCTTTTCACTAATTTGAGTGGATACACTGGCAATGAGTAGAAAGGATGCCTGTGATTTGCGACTGTTTTTCCTGTGAGAGGAACGGGCTCTGTTGGCAATAAGATGAGCCGCTGATTGCATTGTTTGTTCTCCTCTCAAAGGGCATCTTACACAGCCACAATGTATTACTGGACAACAGACCCTGAACACTACATGAAGATTACTGAGCTGGGAAACACTAGCCAAGACAGACCACCCAAACACTATTACTCAGGCACCTCCCTCCCAGGTAAGGAGAGCAGAGAGAGAGGAAGCGAGGGAATAAGGGAAAGACAGACATCATTTATAAAGAGGGAAAGAGGAAACGGGGGAATAAGGGATAGTCTGACGTCATTTGTTCTATTTATAGATCTTCTAGGACTATAGAGAAGTACACAGCACAACAGCTTGTGGTGGGTTTGCGGTTGCTGCAGTGTTACTGTAGCTATGTGTTTTAAGGGAATAACAACACATCATTTGGGGGGAAATGACAAGCACCCATCTACTGTATGTTTACACATGAATACAAAAAAGGTATTTAGCTAAATCAGTTCGCACAGAATCAACATGGGCGTGTGTAACGGTTGTTCTCCTCCTTTTCATCCGAAAAGGAGGAGTAGTGATTGAACCAAGGCGCAGCGGGTTGTGAACACATAATTTATTTAAAGACAAGACGAAAAAACACGAACTTCACTATAACTAACAAAACAACAAACGGAGTAGACAGACCTGGACGACGAACTTACATAAACACGAAGAACGCACGAACAGGGAAAATAGACTACACAAAATGACGATGTACAAAACAAACCGAACAGTCCCGTATGGTGCGACAAACACTGACACAGGAGACAACCACCCACAACGAACACTGTGAAACAACCTACCTAAATATGACTCTCAATTAGAGGAACGCCAAACACCTGCCTCTAATTAAGAGCCATACCAGGCAACCCTTAAACCAACATAGAAACAGAAAACATAGAATGCCCACCCAAACTCACGTCCTGACCAACTAACACATACAACAAACTAACAGAAATAGGTCAGGAACGTGACATAACCCCCCCCTTAAGGTGCGAACTCCGGGCGCACCAGCACAAAGTCTAGGGGAGGGTCTGGGTGGGCATCTGACCACGGTGGTGGCTCAGGCTCAGGGCGAGGTCCCCACCTCACCATAGTCAATCCCAGCTTACATCTCCCCCTACAAATGACCACCCTCATATTACACCCACTTAATCTTTTGGGTAACATCGAGACAAGGGGCAGCACCGGGATAGAGGGATAGCTCAGGACAGAGGGATAGCTCAGGACATAGGGATAGCTCAGGATAGAGAGGTAGCTCAGGATAGAGGGGCAACTCCGGACTGAAAGGCAGCTCCGGACAGAGAGACAGCTCTGGACTGAGGGGCAGTTCTGGACAAATAGCCGCTCTGGGCTGAGGGACAGCTCATGACTGGCTGACGGCTCTGGACGCTCATGGCTGGCTGACGGCTCTGGACGCTCATGGCTGGCTGACGGCTCTGGACGCTCATGGCTGGCTGACGGCTCTGGACGCTCATGGCTGGCTGACGGCTCTGGACGCTCATGGCTGGCTGACGGTTCTGGACGCTCATGGCTGACTGACGGCTCTGGACGCTCATGGCTCACTGACGGCTCTGGCAGATCCTGTCTGGTTGGCGGCTCTGGCAGATCCTGTCTGGTTGGCGGCTCTGGCAGATCCTGTCTGGTTGGCGGCCCTGGCAGATCCTGTCTGGTTGGCGGCTCTGGCAGATCCTGTCTGGTTGGCGGCTCTGGCAGATCCTGACTGACGAATGGCTCTAGCGGCTCCTGACTGACTAACGGCTCTGACGGCTCGGGACAGACGGGCGGCTCTAATGGCTCGGGACAGACGGATGGCTCAGACGGCGCTGGGGAGACGGATGGCTCAGATGGCGCTGGGGAGACGGATGGCTCAGATGGCGCTGAGGAGACGGATGGCTCAGATGGCGCTGCGGAGACGGATGGCTCAGATGGCGCTGCGGAGACGGATGGCTCAGACTGATCCTGTCTGGCGGAAGGCTCTGTAGGCTCATGGCAGACGGGCAGTTCATGCGGCGCTTGGCAGACGGACAGTTCAGGCGCCGTTGGGCAGACGGCAGACTCTGGCCGGCTGAGACGCACTGTAGACCTGGTGCGTGGTGCCGGAACTGGAGGCACCGGACTGGAGACACGCACTTCAAGCCTAGTGCGGGGAGCAGGGACAGGGCACACTGGACTCTCAAAACGTACTATATGCCTGGTGCGTGGTACCGGCACTGGTGGCACCGGGCTGAGTGCACGCACCTCAGGACGAGTACGGGGAGAAGGAACAGTGTGTACAGGGCTCTGGAGACGCACAGGTGGCTTAGTGCGTGGTGCCGGAACTGGAGGCACCGGGCTGGAGACACGCACCATAGAGAGAGTGCGTGGAGGAGGAACAGGGCTCTGGAAACGCACTGGAAGCCTGGTGCGTGGTGTAGGCACTGGTGGTACTGGGCTGGGGCGGGGAGGTAGCGCCGGAAATACCGGACCGTGCAGGCGTATTGGCTCCCTTGAGCACTGAGCCTGCCCAACCTTACCTGGCTGAATGCTCCCCGTCGCCCGACCAGTGCGGGGAGGTGGAATAACCCGCACCGGGCTATGTAGGCGAACCGGGGACACCATGCGTAAGGCTGGTGCCATGTAAGCCGGCCCAAGGAGACGTACTGGTGGCCAGATATGTAGAGCCGGCTTCATGGCGCTTGGCTCAATGCTCCATCTAGCCCTACCAGTGCGGGGAGGTGGAATAACCCGCACTGGGCTATGCACACGTACAGGAGACACCGTGCGCTCTACTGCGTAACACGGTGTCTGCCCGTACTCCCGCTCTCCACGGTTAGCCTGGGAAGTGGGCGCAGGTCTCCTACCTGCCCTTGGCCCACTACCTCTTAGCCCCCCCCCAAGAAATTTTTGGGTAGTACTCACGGGCTTTTCGGGCTTCCGTGCAAGACGCGTCCCCTCATAACGCCGGTTCCCTTCTCCGATTGCCTCTGCTCTCCTCAGTGCCTCCAGCTGTCCCCATGGGAGGCGATCCCTTCCAGCCAGGATCTCCTCCCATGTGTAGCAACCTTTACCGTCTAATACATCCTCCCAAGTCCATTCCTCCTTCTTGCGCTGTCCCTTCCTCTGATTACACGCTGCTTGATTCTGGATTGGTGGGTGGTTCTGTAACGGTTGTTCTCCTCCTTTTCATCCGAAAAGGAGGAGTAGTGATGGAACCAAGGCGCAGCGGGTTGTGAACACATAATTTATTTAAAGACAAGACGAAAAAACACGAACTTCACTATAACTAACAAAACAACAAACGGAGTAGACAGACCTGGACGACGAACTTACATAAACACGAAGAACGCACGAACAGGGAAAATAGACTACACAAAATGACGATGTACAAAACAAACCGAACAGTCCCGTATGGTGCGACAAACACTGACACAGGAGACAACCACCCACAACGAACACTGTGAAACAACCTACCTAAATATGACTCTCAATTAGAGGAACGCCAAACACCTGCCTCTAATTAAGAGCCATACCAGGCAACCCTTAAACCAACATAGAAACAGAAAACATAGAATGCCCACCCAAACTCACGTCCTGACCAACTAACACATACAACAAACTAACAGAAATAGGTCAGGAACGTGACATAACCCCCCCCTTAAGGTGCGAACTCCGGGCGCACCAGCACAAAGTCTAGGGGAGGGTCTGGGTGGGCATCTGACCACGGTGGTGGCTCAGGCTCAGGGCGAGGTCCCCACCTCACCATAGTCAATCCCAGCTTACATCTCCCCCTACAAATGACCACCCTCATATTACACCCACTTAATCTTTTGGGTAACATCGAGACAAGGGGCAGCACCGGGATAGAGGGATAGCTCAGGACAGAGGGATAGCTCAGGACATAGGGATAGCTCAGGATAGAGAGGTAGCTCAGGATAGAGGGGCAACTCCGGACTGAAAGGCAGCTCCGGACAGAGAGACAGCTCTGGACTGAGGGGCAGTTCTGGACAAATAGCCGCTCTGGGCTGAGGGACAGCTCATGACTGGCTGACGGCTCTGGACGCTCATGGCTGGCTGACGGCTCTGGACGCTCATGGCTGGCTGACGGCTCTGGACGCTCATGGCTGGCTGACGGCTCTGGACGCTCATGGCTGGCTGACGGCTCTGGACGCTCATGGCTGGCTGACGGTTCTGGACGCTCATGGCTGACTGACGGCTCTGGACGCTCATGGCTCACTGACGGCTCTGGCAGATCCTGTCTGGTTGGCGGCTCTGGCAGATCCTGTCTGGTTGGCGGCTCTGGCAGATCCTGTCTGGTTGGCGGCCCTGGCAGATCCTGTCTGGTTGGCGGCTCTGGCAGATCCTGTCTGGTTGGCGGCTCTGGCAGATCCTGACTGACGAATGGCTCTAGCGGCTCCTGACTGACTAACGGCTCTGACGGCTCGGGACAGACGGGCGGCTCTAATGGCTCGGGACAGACGGATGGCTCAGACGGCGCTGGGGAGACGGATGGCTCAGATGGCGCTGGGGAGACGGATGGCTCAGATGGCGCTGAGGAGACGGATGGCTCAGATGGCGCTGCGGAGACGGATGGCTCAGATGGCGCTGCGGAGACGGATGGCTCAGACTGATCCTGTCTGGCGGAAGGCTCTGTAGGCTCATGGCAGACGGGCAGTTCATGCGGCGCTTGGCAGACGGACAGTTCAGGCGCCGTTGGGCAGACGGCAGACTCTGGCCGGCTGAGACGCACTGTAGACCTGGTGCGTGGTGCCGGAACTGGAGGCACCGGACTGGAGACACGCACTTCAAGCCTAGTGCGGGGAGCAGGGACAGGGCACACTGGACTCTCAAAACGTACTATATGCCTGGTGCGTGGTACCGGCACTGGTGGCACCGGGCTGAGTGCACGCACCTCAGGACGAGTACGGGGAGAAGGAACAGTGTGTACAGGGCTCTGGAGACGCACAGGTGGCTTAGTGCGTGGTGCCGGAACTGGAGGCACCGGGCTGGAGACACGCACCATAGAGAGAGTGCGTGGAGGAGGAACAGGGCTCTGGAAACGCACTGGAAGCCTGGTGCGTGGTGTAGGCACTGGTGGTACTGGGCTGGGGCGGGGAGGTAGCGCCGGAAATACCGGACCGTGCAGGCGTATTGGCTCCCTTGAGCACTGAGCCTGCCCAACCTTACCTGGCTGAATGCTCCCCGTCGCCCGACCAGTGCGGGGAGGTGGAATAACCCGCACCGGGCTATGTAGGCGAACCGGGGACACCATGCGTAAGGCTGGTGCCATGTAAGCCGGCCCAAGGAGACGTACTGGTGGCCAGATATGTAGAGCCGGCTTCATGGCGCTTGGCTCAATGCTCCATCTAGCCCTACCAGTGCGGGGAGGTGGAATAACCCGCACTGGGCTATGCACACGTACAGGAGACACCGTGTGCTCTACTGCGTAACACGGTGTCTGCCCGTACTCCCGCTCTCCACGGTTAGCCTGGGAAGTGGGCGCAGGTCTCCTACCTGCCCTTGGCCCACTACCTCTTAGCCCCCCCCCAAGAAATTTTTGGGTAGTACTCACGGGCTTTTCGGGCTTCCGTGCAAGACGCGTCCCCTCATAACGCCGGTTCCCTTCTCCGATTGCCTCTGCTCTCCTCAGTGCCTCCAGCTGTCCCCATGGGAGGCGATCCCTTCCAGCCAGGATCTCCTCCCATGTGTAGCAACCTTTACCGTCTAATACATCCTCCCAAGTCCATTCCTCCTTCTTGCGCTGTCCCTTCCTCTGATTACACGCTGCTTGATTCTGGATTGGTGGGTGGTTCTGTAACGGTTGTTCTCCTCCTTTTCATCCGAAAAGGAGGAGTAGTGATGGAACCAAGGCGCAGCGGGTTGTGAACACATAATTTATTTAAAGACAAGACGAAAAAACACGAACTTCACTATAACTAACAAAACAACAAACGGAGTAGACAGACCTGGACGACGAACTTACATAAACACGAAGAACGCACGAACAGGGAAAATAGACTACACAAAATGACGATGTACAAAACAAACCGAACAGTCCCGTATGGTGCGACAAACACTGACACAGGAGACAACCACCCACAACGAACACTGTGAAACAACCTACCTAAATATGACTCTCAATTAGAGGAACGCCAAACACCTGCCTCTAATTAAGAGCCATACCAGGCAACCCTTAAACCAACATAGAAACAGAAAACATAGAATGCCCACCCAAACTCACGTCCTGACCAACTAACACATACAACAAACTAACAGAAATAGGTCAGGAACGTGACAGCGTGTTTATTTGTCTCTGTGAAAAAAGCTATGGGAAACATGCATCCTCACAGTTGATCAAACACAAACTGGCGTCATGGTGTGGGAAGGAAAGCACTGCAGCGTTCAATGCATATGTTACCACGAGCTCATGTATAATTCTGTTTTTTTGGGAAGGAAGCCACACTGTACTGTATCTGCAGGATGAGACACCCTGCTGTGTTTGATACCCAACAGCATAAGTGGGCCACCGCCTAAAGCCAGTTCCTTTCTCCAGATTGGGATTTTGTGAGTTGCACCGTCCAGTTGCACCGTCCATCTTTTGTCTCTGTGCAGGGCAAAGCTAGCCTCGCGACTCCATAAGGGGACCCCAGGAAGAAAAGTAGGCTGCCTTGGCAGCAGCTAATGGGGATCCAAATAAAATACTAAATGTAAGCTAGGGAGATCAGAGTGGCTCACGTGGCTAGGGCGAAGATGGCATGGAATTTGTATTGGACTTGTACTGTATGTAGTTTGTTGAGTCTTTTCACTACGTCATGCCTGTATGTCACTCCAAAAATGTCCTAATGATGGATGTAAGTTACTGATCACGTTTTCCCCACTCTGTCTTTTCAGTATGCGGGAGAGAGACCTACGGAGAGTGTGCAAAAGGGGGCTGCTGCTGGCCGTCTGTGTGGTGTCTCTCTGGGGACAGCTGACCCTCGCATCGTCACACAGAAGTCACATAGGTATGTCCAGACAATTAAATAGGGTAGATATGTACCTCTATGGGTAGGTTGCACACACCATAATTATTGTCAGCAAATTGTGTAATAACATAATACATGGATGTAATAATGTAAACCATTAACCTAGTCAAATGTAAAAGCAAAGCACTTATTATGTAACAACGAGTTATTACAGAATACACAATACTTAACGTAAAGTATTTCCTAATCAGTATAATGGATTTGATTTACATTGCTTTACATCCACCAGGTGCTCAAAGCACTTGACATTTTATGGGGAAGAAACTTCATCCACTAAGAGTAGCACCCACCTTTGTGATGCCAGGCAGCCATTTTGGCCCAGAAAGCACACCACAACACAATGATATAATACATCAGTGATGAGGTAACACAGTGGGCAGGTGAGGATGTTCATAATGGTCAGTAGCTAGGATAATGTAGCCTACTGTTAAAGTACTCATAGTGACTGATTCCAGTTCATCGCTCCAACAGACCTCACTGTACATACTGTTGTAATTAGTAGACACTCCGTTGTGTGACACCCAGTGGAGGGTGCTTTGGGGTCATTTGTTGATCTGGAGTGTCTTTAGGCTTCGACACTTCGAACAAAAAGCCGAAATAGCGAAACAACAACAGACATGAACGCAAAAGGTAGACCCTTACGGAAAAACCACATGATTTCACGTTAAATTTCCATGTTATGCAAATGTTAAATTATGTGAAATCATGTGTTTTTGGAACATGTGGTTATGTGGAGTTTCTATGGAGTGATTTCAGTTCCAACAGAAATTGTATTTAACTTTGAATTAGTATTAGGATATTTAATTTGAATGTAACATTTTTGAATTTGTAATGCACAAATTAAATCATTGAATACATACATTTAACTTGTATTTCATAACTGAAAATTCAAGTTCAATATTTATATATTCAGTTTCAATATGGTAGGTATTGCATTCATTATATCAAGTTTAGCAAACGATCATTTCAAGGTTATCAAAGTTTTGTATATTCAACTTCTCAGATGCATTCAGATTCAGTTTTCTAATTCAGTTTTCTAATTCAGTTCTCTAAATTCAGATTTAAAACCAGAGAAAACGTCCTGGTAGAGGAGAACAGATAGACTCAAACACTCACTGTGGTGAACAGAAACTTCTGGCGTCCCCCTTCTTACATCCCCCTTCTTTAAAAATAAAATACAAATGTTCTACATATTTTAATATAAGTGTACATATAAGTGTTTCATTTCACAGCTCTAGGCTTGACCTTTCTTCCTGACCTTGTGTGGTATGAAGCTGAGCATGCTTCTGTGTCAGTCAACAGTTGTTGTGTTGCAGGTAAGTATGATGTGTGTTGTGTTTGTGTGTGTGTTTAGTCCATCACGCTCTCTTTCAGGGAAACAGTTCATCTCATCAGTGTGTTGTTCTTTTGTGTTCAGTAGGTGACTACGATTGCGGCGGTACACCGCGCCTTCTGCGGTGCGGACGTGATACGAACGTTCAGTGTCAGCTGGCTGAATGACGACTGATGGCTATTAGTAGTCATGCTCCTGGCTTCTAACTGAGTCTTCGTCGTTCAGTGGTGGTAGTGGTCTAGCTGACCTGTCGTAGTATTGCTTTTGGTGTCGTCTCTGCACGTTTTTCATGCCTTTTCTTTGTAGCTGACGACCTCAGGTTGCAGCTGCTGGTTGCTGCTGGGAAGGTTTGAGCGAAGTCTGAGGCTCATAAACAGCTGGGCAGGTGATTTGATGTTGTCAATTGGAGTACTCAAGGAGAGTGAGGTAGGGGAGTCTCGTCTGCTTTTGTTTTGTCCATGAGGGATTTAGCAATCTGGACAGATTTTTCAGCCTGACCATTACTTTGAAGGTAATGTGGGCGTGTGGTGACATGTGGCGAACTCCCATGCTTTTCAGAAGGATTCAAACTCCTTTGATTTGTAACAGGGGCCATTGTCAGATATTAAAGTCTCTACAATGCCATGCCTGGCAAAGGTTGCTTTCAGCTTGTGGATAACAGCTGCAGATGTGGTGCTGTGAAGCTTGTCGAGTTTGAAGTATCTGCTGTAGTAGTCCACATTTAGGATGTAGTCCTCGTTGTTCCAGGTGAACAGATCGGTAGTCACGACCTGCCAGGGTCTGTCTGGGATACAGTGAAGTAACATTGGTTCTTTGGTGTTTGAGGGACATCGTTCAAGACAGGTGGGGCATTTACCATCAATGTCCTCTATTTGTATGCACATTCTGGCCAAAACAAAATGTCCCGTGCTCTCTTTTTTGTACTGTTCCTTGCCCATGTGTCCAAAATCTCCTCTCTGAGACTGGTAGGAATGATGATTCTCTCCTTTTAAAATTATTCCGTTGATCTGTGATAGTGCATCACAATGGTTCCAGAACTCAGACGCTCTGAGGGCATTTTCTCTTCTCCCAAGCCATCCATCCTGTATGACTTTCTTCAGCTGTGTGAGTTGTGTGTCCTTTTCTGTTTTGGCTCAGATCTCCTTCAGTTTTGTGTCACTAACTGGTAAGTTGCTGTACACAGTGTGCACCTGCATGTCCATGCCTTCACTGAATCTGCTGTCCTTGGTGGTAAGAAACTTCCGGGAGAGTGTGCCTGTGACAGTGATGTCTTTGCCTGGACAGTGAATGATTTTGAAGTTGTATTTTTTATTATTGTAGAATCATTCTCTGTAGCCTTGGCAGAGGTGCCGCTAGTGGTTTCCTCATGATTGACTCAAGGAGCTGGTCGGATTCCTCAATGACTTGTCATCCATAGACGTACTGATGGAAACGCTTACATCCGAACAAAATGGTGTACAGCTCCTTTTCAATTTGAGCGTAGTTGATTTCACAGTCAGAGATTTGGAAGCGTAGCCGATGGGCTTTCCTTCTTGCAGTAGCACTGCACCTAGTCTATACTTCCACGTAATCACTTGGAGTCTGAGCTCTTTGTTGGGGTCGTAGTAGGCAAGAATTGGTCCTGTTTCTCTCGTGATCAAGTCTTCCACTTTCTGGAAAGCAATGTCATATTGCTTGTCCCAGAGGAACTCACTGTACTGCTTTAGCAGCTGACGCAGGGGTGAGTTGGCATTGGAGAGGCTGGGTGCGAACTTGGCTAAGTAGTTGACCATGCCAAGCACTGTTTCCAGCTCTGCACGGTTCTTTGGTGGCTCCATGTCCTTTATGGGCGAGATTTTCTGTGGATCTGACTTGATTCCATTCACTGCGAGATGATGTCCGAAGTAGCTGACCTCTGTAGCGCCGACTGTGCTCTTCTCGGGGTTGAGCCGGACTCCTCTCTCGCGGGACCTTTGCAGCATCGCACTGAGGTTTCTGTTGTGTTCCTCTTTGGTTCGACCATAGCCAAGGATGTCGTCTACAATTTCCACAACTCCGTCGAGGACTTTGTACATCTCGTTGATCTTTCGCTGAAACTTGTCTTGGGCTGAGATAATCCCAAAAGGCAGGCGACGAAACCTGTAGCGTCTAAACGGTGTGTTGAACGTTGTGAGCTTAGATGACTCTTCAATGAGCTTGATAGCCCATTAACCTGATCTGGCGTCCATGACACTGAAGTAGTGTGCTCCCGCTAGCTTGTGTGTGATGTCATCTAGCGTCGGTAAGGGATAATGTGGGTCAAGACATACTCTGAGCTTGCCTGTGCATGGATTCTCCACCACCACTAACACGTTGACCCAATCTGTCGGTTCTGTAACCTTGGTGACATTGTCAGATTGCTCCATGTATTCCTGTAAAAACATCAGCAAACTCATCCATGACATTATTTTTCTGTCTCCACTGGTGCCGTCACTTATAACACTAGCTTGATTAGGTCAATGCCAAAACATGCTTTTTAAGACCTAGCACTGCAGTGTCAACAATGTAAAAATCCAACATCATTTCACGTTCCTTGTATTTGCATTTGAAAGTGCATGTGCCTTTTACTGTGAGCTGTTCACCACCATAACTAGTCAGTCAGCGCGAGGTGGGCTGTAGCTCGCACTCAGATGTCAAGCTGCGGTAATCATTCAGAGGAATAATGTTTACTTGCCTTGTGTTCCTATCTCAATGTCAGCAAAGGCTTGCTCTGTCTCTGATATGACTTTTCTGTGTCACTGAATCAATAAACAGTTCATCAGTATTTGACTCTTTGATTGACATTTCAGCTTCACTCACTGTGTGTACTGTTTTCCCACAGTAAGCTCTGCAAACTTTTGCAAAGTGATTCCATTTTCCACATTTAGTACACGGTTTGCCTTTTAGCTGGGCAATTTTCCTGTTCCCCATGCACTTTGTATCAACAATATCCACATGTTTTGGGGCATTTTGAGACTGTGTCGCTATTTGTTTTGGAGTTCTGTCTCTCTCCGTTCTGATGCGCGCTCTCTGGGCACTGGAGGTGTGCTTTGATGTCTGCCTGACTGCGTGCACTGCTTGTTCACGTAATGTGCTCGAGTTGCCGCCTAAAATGGTTTTCATCTGAGCCTGTGCTAGCTCGTGAGATCTGGCTATGTCGATAGCTTTGTCCAGCGTTAGCTCAGAACCAACATTCAAAAGTTTCTCTATCACTCGTGGTGAGTATATTCCAAATACAATACAGTCCCTGACCATCTCATCCTTTTTTGCATAATCACAGTCTTTCAAAAGCCGACGCAGCTCAGTCACAAACGATTCGCTAGCTCCCTGTACTTTCTCATGGAATTTGTACCTAACAAAAATCGTAATGGTCTTTGGCACAACATATGCTTCAAAAAGATCGTATTATGTTTTCAGTACTTTGGATTCAGCCTCAGTAAGTGTCCATGTGTTGTGAATGTCTCTCCCTTTTTCACCGATCCACAGGAGCAGGTAGCTGCACTTTACCTACTCTTTCTCCTTCAGAGGACCCATGAACATTAGCTCCACATGCTGTTTGAACTTGCGCCATGCATCGGGTAAATTTGTAGACCCAGTCCATCCGAGGTGAAGGAACTCCAGCAAAATCCATCTTTTATGCCGTGTTTTGCATGCTTTGTACATAATAATAAAATGCAGTACGACAGGATTTTTATGAAATGTAGCTCTTTATTAGCTAGCTATAACTGGGATGTTCATATGTCTCCGGCCATGATCAACTGCAATGACCTCACGACCTGGGTGGTCTTAATCAATCATAGCTCAGTATGATATGACGGTAGAATTCAACCAATTACAATTCTGGATGTTGACACATATTACAGTAGTCATAAGGTTAACATGTGTCTGACTGGGTTAAGCCTGTGTTAGCCTATTGAGCTAAAGCCTATGCATTGGTCCAGTGACTTGGATGGGTCTATGCATGGCGAAGGTGAAAGGGGGGTGAAGTGTAACACGGGTGATTCGGTGATCACGCTCATATGATGAGTAACTTGTCTGAGACCTGAAAAGTTGCGTTGTCTGGTGCACTGGAGACCTGGGTTAGAACCCCATCAGTCAAACTAACACGTCTTCAGGTGTCAGCCAAGGTTGCTCATCACAAGCTTACGTGAATGGTTAGCTACACATGGTAATCATTCTGGTAATTACGAGGCTACTCATCACGTGGATGGATCACCAAACCACCTCTGTTGTACTCTCATTAAATGGGGTGCACAGGTCCTTCTGTTTGCCACAGAAAGTGTTGTTGAAGTGCAGGAGGCCTGATTTCGATATCAGTCAGTTATATTGTTGCTATGATCTCTATGTATGAGGTCAAAGGGGGGTGCAATGTAACCGAGGTGGTTCGATGAACCTTGCTGGAGACTTGAAGACTTGTTGGCTTCCTGAACTAATCCCTCAGGGCTTTATCTATATAAGTGGGCACAACACAGTCTTGTGACATTCACGAGACCTGGTTCAAAGCCAGTCAGTCACAAGACCAAGATGAAATAGGGAGTGGAAAGGCTAACCTTAGAAGGGATATGACAGGGCTACTCAACTATATTCTTATTAGGGACAAATTGTGTTTTTTTGTGACACTCCCTTCTAATGCGGCCTGTGATCATCATATAGGGGACAGAAAGCACATTCATATTATATCAGAATCACTTCAAACGCTAGAGCCAAATTCATAGTTAAAATTGAACATTCCACATTAGAAACCACCAGAAGCTTGTTTACCACAGAGTGTTTGTGTCATGTCGTATGTGTAGGTGGCAGGGAAGTCAGGCGCAGGAGAATCAAACTTGGTAAAATGGAGTAGTTTAATAACGTAAAACAAAAACTCCAAAACCAAAGTACATAATAAAAATAAACATGGGTACAAGAACCCGTCGCACACCAATCCATAAATTGAGCATAACGAGCATAACAATAAACAATCTCTGATAAGGACATGAGGGGAAACAGAGGGTTAAATACACAATACTTAATGAATGGGATTGGAACCAGGTGTGTAGGAAGACAAGACAAAACCAATGGAAAATGAAACATGGATCAATGATGGCTAGAAGACCGGTGACGTCGACCGCCGAGCACCGCCCGAACAAGGAGAGGCATCGACTTCGGTAGAAGTCGTGACAGTTTGATTATTTCTGTTCTCCTCTACCTTTCTTAGCTGGCAAAGTAGTAGGATGTTGTCTCTAGTTTTGAATCTGAATTTAGAGAACTGAATTTGAAAACTCAATCTGAATGCATCTGAGAAGTTGAATATATGAAAGTTTGATTAACTTGAAATGATTTCTTGCAAACTTGATACACAGACAATGAATGCAGTATCTACCATATTGAAACTGAATATATACAGTGCATTCGTAAAAAATTCAGACCCCTTGACTTTCCACATTTTGTTATGTTACAGCCTTAATCTAAAATGTATTAAATAGATTTTTCCCCTCAATAATCTGCCCACAATACCCCATAATGGCAAAGCGAAAACTGGTTTTAATTGTTTTGGGCAAAAAAATGCAATATATATTTGTTATTTACATAAGTATTCAGACCCTTTACTCAGTACTTTTGTTGAAGGTTTTCATCAAGGATATCTTCATCTTTCCCTTGATCCTGACTAATCCCTCAGTCCCTGCCGCTGAAAAACATCCCCACAGCATGATGCTGCCACCACCATGCTTCACCGTAGGGATGGTGCCAGGTTTCCTCCAGACATGACGCTTGGCATTCAGGCCAAAAAGTTAAATCTTTGTTTCATCAGCCCATATAATCTTGTTTCTCGTGGTCTGAGAGACCTTTAGGCTGCTATTGGCAAACTCCAAGAGGGCTGTCATGTGCCTTTTACTGAGGAGTGGCTTGCGTCTGGCCACTCTACCATAAAGGCCTGATTCGTGGAGTGCTGCAGAGATGGTTGTCCTTCTGGAAGGTTCTCCCATCTCCACAGAGGAACTCTGGAGCTCTGTCAGAGTGACTATTGGGTTCTTGGTCACCTAACTGACCAAGGCCCTTCTCCCCCGATTGCTCAGTTTGGTGGTTCCAAATACAAGTTCAATTTATTTATTCAATTTGTGCATTAAGCATTCAAAAATATTACATTCAAATTTAACATCCTAATACAAACTCAAATTTCTGTTGGCACTGAAATTGCTTCATCATTTTCACATGAGATCATGTTGCAAACAAAAAATGTGTCATTATGATACACATACAGTGCTTTTATCATACAGATGGCCATGACAGAGATTGGCCACAGTTTAAGTGGCTAAAAGTCGCCTGGACTCAAGTAAATAATTGTGAGATGATCTGACAACACCAACGAAAAGTAGCAGTGCTCAGGGACACTTGACATTAAGGCCTAGCTTCAATCAGATCAGGCGTAGACATGCGATAGCCGACACCCGCATAGCTGGTGTTTTGGCGGTGTCGGAGGTGTAACTGTGTTAGAGCTGTCAAAACGGTGAGCGGCTGCTCGTGTGGTCATTGTCACAATCTTACTCGCTTTAGAAGTACCGAACAAGGAAATGTAGGATAAATATAAATAATTACACTCGTTGAAAATAATTTAAGAAATTGAGGTGTAGATTACATATCACATTCCAGTGCAACCAATGGCAATGTTCAGTCAAATGTACACATAAGGTACCTTCAGAGGTAGACATAGGAACTCACGTGGTACTGGTCGGTACCTTTTAGAGTACATGTGCTGCGTATAATCTTGTATAATGGTATATTTTTCTACCCAATACATTCAATATAAAGCTGCATTCATAATGATGTGGGAGGTGGGAATTTACCAGTTGTGAAGTCGTAAATATCAATGGGATGCGTTCACTTGCTTTAACCTCGCTGGGAAACGCCAATTGGGAGTTCAAAAACCCTATTAATAGATTGCTTTTTATGAATAATGTTTTGTTGTTATTGCCGAAAATACTGTTATCTAAGTAATTTCCTTAGTAGTTGACGTCAGAGGTCAACATGTGGGAGAAGTCGGATCTCAGGGATGATAGATGCGTTTCCCACTAGTAATTACCAGTTGGAGGGCCGTTCAAGTGGATTTTTCCCAGTCGTATGTGGTAAATTCCTACCTGGTTATGAACGCAGCTTTAGGTACAATCGTTACGGCACTTTTGGTGAGTTGGATGCATTCATGTGCTTTGAACTCATTGAGAAACTCTTAATGGATAAAAAGCTGTGTAAACCAGGGGTATTCAACCAGGGTTCCGCAACCCCCTACGGTAGTATCTGACATTGGCTTTGAAAAAGCACCTGCACATACCAGTCGTGGCAAGTAACGCTGGTTGCTGACATGCTTTCTTTACTTGGACAATCATTTCTGCCAACACATTGCTAATCTTTTTTTAACCAGTTAAACAGCTTCTACTAGCGAACGTGTATTTGGAGTAGGGCTGGCACAATTATCGTGTAATAAATCGTCATAATACATAAATTGTAGGAGAAGGGGGGGATTCAACTTTATATTGAAGTAGATATAGTTTCCCGAATAGCAGTTTTAGATTTTTACATGAAGTGGGTAAAGTTGGTAATTATTTTATGAGCAGAACGGTTGGGAGGAGAAGCTTCATTCCTAAAAGATCTAAGCGGTAAAAAACATTATTTTTAAGACAGAGGTGTCACCAATGTGTAACGACTCTCCTCTTCGTCTGATGATGAGGAATAGGAATCATCGGACCAACACGCAGCGTGGTAAGTGTTCATACTACTTTAATTAAATATACTGAACACTGAATGACAACAAAACAACAAAGAGAGTGAACGAAACGACGAAACAGTTCTGTAAGGTGAAAACACACAAAACAGAAAACAACTACCCACAAACACAGGTGGGAACAGGATACCTAAGTATGGTTCTCAATCAGAGACAACGATTGACAGCTGCCTCTGATTGGGAACCATACCAGGCCAAACACATAGAAAAGGACAACATAGAACAAAACATAGAATGCCCACCCCAACTCATGCCCTGACCAAACCAAAATAGAGACATAAAAAGGATCTCTAAGGCATGAGTTGGGGTGGGCATTCTATGTCTGGTGTTCTATGTTGTATATTTCTTTGTGTTTGGCCATGTGTGGCTCTCAATCAGAGGCAGCTGTCTATCGTTGTCTCTGATTGAGAACCATATTTAGGTAGCCTGTTTTCCCACTGAGTTGTGGGTGATTATTTTCTGTTTAGTGTTTTTCGTCACCTTACAGAACTGTTCGTTTGTGTTCATATTTATTAAAATAACGTATTATGAATACTTACCACGCTGCACCTTGGTCTTCTTCTCCTTCTCCCGACGACGTTCGTTACACAATGTTTTCTAAAGGTGCCTTTCAAGTAAGAAAAAAAAGACAATTCTGACAATAACCTTGGCCATTTTCATGACAATTAATTGTTATTAAGGCTGTGGCGGTCATGACATTTTGTCAGCCGGTGATTGTCAAGCAAATAACTGATGGTCTCATGGTAAGTGGATCGTTAATTAACAAACGCATTTAGCATCTCCTGGCTTCCACAAATAGACTACAAGCCACTGATGCAGACCTTTCGAACATCTACATTTAAAAAAATTGTAATTGCCTACACCATCACAATAAATCCATTATTTTATTTTAGACAGGTCTAAAGAAACATGATATTTTGAAAATGTAGTCTATTTCAGAAGAACAGAATAGCATACTCTGAGTTGTCCTCGGTGGCGATTTTAGCATTTCAATCTTGGTGGGGCAAACTCAACAACAACAAAATTAGGATGCATGCCAGCAAAGCCACTACATAACACAACACTAAACAATACATTAATTGGACTATAAAGCTGACAAACGGTGCCCACAAACTGTTAGGGCCTACATAAAGCTGTCCCAACAGCAGAGCAAACACCTTACCACTGTTACACCTGGCTATCAGCGGAGCCTTGTCTGGCAGCAAAACAGTTAATTCAGACTAATTTACTGCCTTTAAAAAACATAGATGATATGGCTAACTTGCATAAACAAATGTGGTTTCTACTGACAATTGAGATGCACAAACTATGGCATAAGAGGACGATGACCGGATAAGAGGCAATCCATAATTTCGATTAAGACATTAATGAGCAAGCTAGAACGGGCGTAGTTAATATAACTATTTGTTAAGCACTTTTGAAATGTACAGCGTCAGAATTCAGAACATGGGCCGTTCTTACAGTATTGTCCCTGTACACCAACCGTAGGATAAACAAAAGGGGCAAATAAGCAGACCATGAAAGCTTTTACAATATTCGATGATGACATTTCTTTAAAACAGGCTACATGTGCACCACCAAATCAGAACAGTAGGCTAAGTTATGAGGGGAAAAGGGATACAATTATTAGGGTGAGGCACAAGCTTACTACACAACACACACTTAAGCTGTGTTCAAATATTCGTACTAACCACACTATTTGTAATGAGAATTGAGTATATAGTATACTTATTGGTCAAAGTATGGATATAGATAGTGTGCCAAAAGTTTATGGATGTCGTACTAAATTCGTCAAAATACGAATTATACACGCAGAGGACACTATTTCCGTACTTTTAGGGCCCATAACACAATTCTTCAGAAAATGGGCGTTGCTTCACAACGTTTTCAGATTTGAAGAAAATGGTGGAAAATATGCAGCCGAAGTCTGACAAGAGCGAATACAAATTAATTGAACTAACTAATGACAAATGTTAAGAAAATGTTGAGCAATGTAATAAAGGCATGACTTTTCAAATATGTTATGTTACACATTATGTTGGCTGACAATTTGTTAGCTAGTTACCTAACATTAGTTGGATACTAATACATCAAACTTGCCAGGCACCATATTAACTATCAAACTAACTAACCAATGTTTATTGACTTGATTATTCACATCATTCTTAGCTAAGTGGTATAGTCGTTGTGCGTTTCAATCGACATTGTTAATTCTGGCTATCTATTCCAATTTCTGAGCACTTTCGCTCACCGTTGAATATGCTGACGTCAGTAGACATCAGCAAAAAAAAGCGTAGTAAATTGTTGCTAGCAGCACAGTTACAGTCACCAATGCTCTGGATAACATGAACAGTCTAACCAGCTCTGCTATGGCGAGTAAAATGGTCAGAGTGAGGTGTTCTTTCATTTGTGTCTGGAAGTAGCTAGCCAATGTTAGCCAGTTAGCTTGGGTGCTTGACTGCCGTTAAACGCTCTGAACGCTCTGAATTTACAATCTGACAACGTTCTGGATTTACGAATGCCCAGGTGCACTCTGGCACTGCAGATTGAATTTACGAACACACCCGAAATCGTAAAATGTTTAGATTGTAATTTGTTATGATAACAAGCTAGCAAGAGGTTGCATGGCAACAGCATCAACTTTTGGTAGACAGGCGAAGCTCTAGTACTCTCAACTGAATCGACACCATTCATTTACAGTATACTAAAATGAACTAATAGTATGTGGTATATACTCATTAAGTATGTTGTATACAGTATGTTAGTATGGGTATTCAAACACAGTTTTAGTATTATTTTCTTAGCTACAGTATACAGTACCAGTCAAAAGTTGACACGCCTACTCATTCAAGGGTTTTTCTTAATTTTTTACATTGTAGAATAATAGTGAATACATCAAACTATGAAAGAACACACATGGAATCATGTAACAAAAACAGTGTTAAATAAATAAAATATATTTTATATTTGAGACTCAAGTAGCCACCCTTTGCCTTGATGATAGCTTTGCACACTCTTAGCATTCCAACAGTCTTGAAGGAGTTCCTGCATATGCTCAGCACTTGTTGGCTGCTTTTCCTACACTCTGCGGTCCAACTAATCCCAAACCATCTCAACTAGGTTGAGGTTGGGTGATTGTGGAGGCCAGGTCATCTGATGTAGCACTCCATCACTCTCCTTTTTAGTCAAATAGCCCTTACACAGCCGGAATGTGTGATGTGTCATTGTCCTGTTGAAAAACAAATGATAGTCCCACTAAGCCCAAACCAGATGGGATGGCGTATCGCTGCACCATGCTGTGGTAGCCATGCTGGTTAAGTATGCCTTGAATTCTAAATAAATCCTGACAGTGTCACCAGCAAAGCACCCCCACACCATCACACCTCCTCCTTCATGCTTCACGGTGGGAACCACACATGTGGAGATCATCCGTTTACCTACTCTATGTCTCACAAAGACACAGCGGTAGGAACCAAAAATCTCAGATTTGGATTCATCAGACCAAAGGACAGATTTCCACCGGTCTAATGTCCATTGTTCGTGTTTCTTGGCCCAAGGAAGTCTCTTCTTATTGGTGTCCTTTGTTTTCTTTGCAGTTATTCGACAATGAAGGCCTGATTCATACAGTCTCATCGGAACAGTTGATGTTGAGATGTGTCTGTTACTTGAACTCTATTTGGGCTTCAATTTCTGAGGCTGGTAACTCTAATGAATTTTCTCTCTGCAGCAGAGGTAATTCTATGTCTTCCTTTCCTGTGGCGGTCCTCATGAGAGCCAGTTTCATCATAGCGCTTGATGGTTTTGCGACTGCACTTGAAGAAATGTTCAAAGTTCTTGTAATTATTCGCATTGACTGACCTTCATGTCTTAAAGTAATGATGGACTGTCGTTTTTCTTTGCTTTTTGGAGCTGTTCTTGCCATAATATGGACTTGGTCTTTTACCAAATAGGGCTTCTGTATACCACCACTACCTTGTCACAACACAACTGATTGGCTCAAACGCATTAAGATAGAAAGAAATTCCACAAATAACTTTTAACAAGGCACACCTGTTAATTGAAATGCATTCCAGGTGACCACCATGTGGAGCTGGTTGAGGGAATGCCAAGAGTGTGCAAAGCTGTCGTCAAGGCAAAGGGTGGCTACTTTGAAGAATCTCAATATATATTTTGATTTGTTTCACACTTTTTATGTTTCTACATGATTCCATGTGTTATTTCATAGTTCTGATGTCTTCACTATGTGTCCAAACTTTTGACTGGTAAGGTACATATCTCCCTGGCATATTTCATCATTTATGCAGCAGCATACAATACATTTTTGGACCTTGTTGTGCTGTGCTCACTTGAACAGGAAGGTGACGCGGTCTTCGTGGGCACATTTTGTCATCAAACTTCGTCGAAATCCGGCATTCTCAACTGGGAACTCGGATAAAAACAAGGTCGGATCATGACGTTAGTGTTCTTCAGGTCGGAGCTTTAGAAAGAGGCCTGAGCTCCCGACTTGGATTTCTGAGTTGGATGACCGTTCAAATACGTATTTCTCCAGTCGGAGCTTGGAGTTCCCAGTTGTCTTGAACTCACTGAAGTTGGAGATTTCCCAGTTCCGAGTTTACAGTTCTTTTGAAAGCGTCAGAAGTCATGCTGGATTGACAGCATGGCCAATATTGAATGTTTATCTTTTTAAGCTTGGGAACGATACCCATATACACAGACAAGGGCCACACATCCACTCCAGGGAATAGCAAGCTAGTGATTGCTTTTCAATGCTTGCAGTTGAATTTGCAATTTCCAACTTGTTGTGTAATGTTTATGTCCAATGGCCGATTAGCACTGATACGTTTTATCTATAGTTTATCAGAACTCAGGATAAGACCCAGATGCAGATAGTTCGAATCACAGATGTTAATGAACAAAACAGGGGGCAGGCAGACGACAGGTCAAGGGCAGGCAGAGGTCAGTAATCCAGGGCAGAGTCAGACAGGTACAGAATGGCAGGCAGGCTCAGAGCAGGCAGAGGTCAGTAATCCAGGGCAGAGTCAGACAGGTACAGAATGGCAGGCAGGCTCAGAGCAGGCAGGCTCAGGGCAGGCAGGCTCAGGGCAGGCAGGCTCAGGGCAGGCAGGCTCAGGGCAGGCAGGCTCAGGGCAGACAGGCTCAGGGCAGACAGGCTCAGGGCAGACAGGCTCAGGGCAGACAGGCTCAGAGCAGGCAGGCTCAGGGCAGGCAGGCTCAGAGCAGGCAGGCTCAGGGCAGGCAGGCTCAGGGCAGACAGGCTCAGGGCAGACAGGCTCAGAGCAGGCAGGCTCAGGGCAGGCAGGCTCAGAGCAGGCAGGCTCAGGGCAGACAGGCTCAGGGCAGACAGGCTCAGGGCAGACAGGCTCAGGGCAGACAGGCTCAGAGCAGGCAGGCTCAGAGCAGGCAGGCTCAGAGCAGGCAGGCTCAGGGCAGACAGGCTCAGGGCAGACAGGCTCAGAGCAGGCAGGCTCAGGGCAGGCAGGCTCAGGGCAGACAGGCTCAGAGCAGACAGGCTCAGAGCAGGCAGGCTCAGAGCAGGCAGGCTCAGAGCAGGCAGGCTCAGAGCAGGCAGGCTCAGGGCAGGCAGGCTCAGGGCAGACAGGCTCAGGGCAGACAGGCTCAGGGCAGACAGGCTCAGGGCAGGCAGGCTCAGGGCAGGCAGGCTCAGAGCAGGCAGGCTCAGAGCAGGCAGGCTCAGAGCAGGCAGGCTCAGGGCAGACAGGCTCAGGGCAGACAGGCTCAGGGCAGACAGGCTCAGAGCAGGCAGGCTCAGGGCAGGCAGGCTCAGAGCAGGCAGGCTCAGGGCAGACAGAGTGGTCAAAACCAGAAAAACTAGCAAAACAGGGGAAAGCGCGAAACAGGAGTACGGTGAAAAACACGCTGGTAGGTTTACCATGACAAGACGAACTGGCAACAGACCAACAGAAAAAACAGGTATAAATGCACAGGGGATAATGGGAAAAATGGGCAACACATGGAGGGGGCTGGAGACAAGCACAAGACAGGTGAAACAGATCTCTTCAGAACTTCTCATATCATGACCAGGAATGAAAAGGATTTGCCAGTAGATTGTTGACTTAATTCATGATGATGACTGCTAGCTCGCTAGCTAAGATTTTGAAAGTATGATGTTGACATGATCAGACCAATCAAAGCTACTGTAGATATAACGTGTATTTTGACATCATTTTATCTGTAGCCAATGACCTTGAGCCTTCTTGGATGGGCACTTCTAATGTAACTCTATTGCAGCACCCAAGGGCCTTGCATTTTCAAGCTCTCCCTGTAGAGTTTGTGGTTACGTAGTGTCCCCATGAGTGACAGAACCCTGAGCCAATCACGACGCAACTGGAGAACATTACCAACTCCTATGCTCTGTATTTTCCGGTGGCAGCCCCACCACAGAAAGCACTGAGCTAGGCTGAAACACCTGCATTTTGGAGCTGCCTTATTCAATAAAGCAACAAAAAAAAAACATGTTAGTATGAGGCTTTATTTACTCAAGTTGATTAAAATATGTATTGTTTGCAAACTGATATGTGACATGTATTAATGCCAAAATAACATGCCAAAAAGGTGGGGCTCAAAACAATGACGGGTCGCCGCTAGTTGTCCTTATGTTAGGCCCTGATCTGGCTATGCTATATGGCTGTGGGTTACACTAGCTCATTTAGCAGACAAGTTTTGATTAGAATTCCGTGGCATATTTTTGATTATTTATTCAAAATATTATGTAGTTTACCCCCTTTTTCTCCCAAATTTCAATCTTGTCTCATCGCTGCAACTCCCCAACGGGCTCGGGAGAGGCGAAGGTCGAGTCATGCATCCTCTGAAACATGACCCGTCAAACCGTGCTTCTTAACACCGCCCGCTTAACAAGATGAGAAGGCCTAACGAACAGCAAAAGCACTACCCTATGTCAATCTACTATCCCCATAGTACAGAAGTTGACCTATTCTATTCTGTGCAAGAATTAAATATTCCGAACATAGTCTGGGAGAGTTGTGGGATGTGATAGATCCCCAAGAGAATACAACCAATAGCATCAAAAACTGTTTTAAGCAATGAGCCTGACTCAACAGATGATGAAGTTTAGCTTAAAATGTTGCTAAACTATTAGGTTATGTCTTCACATTATAAGCGCAGCAATGCGCACACGCAGTAGGCTATACGCGCAAATGTTCCATTAGCAGGAAAACCCCATTCTCAAAAATGACCATAAATGCGATTATGCATGTAATGCTCTTATTATAAAGCTGCATTTTTATGGTGAAAATGATCTTACCCAAACTTAAAACTCACGCATTGACTCTAGGCTCTACACCCTGTCACGTTCCTGACCTTGTTTTCCTTTTGTATAGTTGTGTTTAGTGGGTCAGGACGTGAGCTGGGTGGGCAGTCTGTGTTGTTTGTTCTATGTTAAGTGTCAGTGTTAATTGACCTTGTATGGCTCTCAATCAGAGGCAGGTGGTTTACGTTTTCCTCTGATTGAGAACCATATATAGGTAGGTTGTTTCACATTGTTTGTTGTGGGTGGTTGTCTTCCGTGTCTGTGTATGTCGCACCACACGGGACTGTTTCGTTGTCGTTCGTGTATGTAGTCTGTTCCTGTTCGTGCGTTCTTCGAATATTGTAAGTTCTCAAGTCCAGGTCTGTCTACATCGTTTATTTGTTTTGTAGTTTGTTGAAGTGTTTTCGTCTTTCGTCTTTACTTTAATAAACATCATTATGTCCACATTCCACGCTGCGCTTTGGTCCAATCCCTACTCCTCCTCTTCAGACGAAGAGGAGGAGAATGACCGTTACACACCCGTTGTAAAGCGGATTAATGTGCGTCCTTTTAATGATTAGTTGGCCACTTTAGTTGTGATACAAACCTTATCAAAACATATAGGCCTATGGGTCAGGCTACATGAGGTGTGCGACTGTGATTTGAAAAAGTAGCAAAGAAATATTTTGCTGTTTCTTGCTTTAAGCTGGGCATCATTCACAAGTGATCATATTGTCATCCATCATACTATTCTTGATTTAATCTAATCTTTACTTTACATAATAATATATTTGTTTTAATTTAGAATGGACCATTATCATGCACCTGTCGAAACAGGGCAGCTGAAAAAAAATACATTTCGTCTCTGCACTTAAATAGCAAATGGAGGACACTTTTCCCATGGTTCATTTTCATGCCAGTCAGTGCTTAATATTAGGAAAGTTTAGAAATAAATATAGTAGGCTTAGCCTATAGAAAGCTGATGGGATCCTACTCTTTTTAGTACAGGCCATTTCTCAAGCAATTGCAAAGCCTTTAGAAATGTTGCTCAACATTTTGATTAGATTTTGTGTTTGATTAGATTTTTGATAACATTTGCATTGATTTCAGAGTGATTAGAGGGACAATAAAGTGCTGAGTAACAGGCAGTTAGCAAGTTTCGTAGGCTACGAATGACCATCAGCAGCATCAGAGCTTGGAGAAGCCTAATTATCATGACTAAACGGTCACGTGGAATTGGACTGCAATCATGACTCGTGAACGCCGGTGTGGCGGTAATACGGTCACCGTAACAGCCCTAATTGTTACCCAATATTCCATAATTGTCACAGCCCCAGTTTGGAGTTACCTTTCTAGCTGTGGCTATGTTAGTTTACACTTCTTCAAATTATAATGTGGGGAGGGTCAAAATAATGAAAAACTATCAAATCTATTCATTTTGAGATGTTGATTAGTTGTCCTTGTCATTATCATTCACCGGATGATAAGAGAGGACGTGGGAAAACATTTTTTCGCTAACGTAATGGGGGTCCCTGGTTTGCCTGGGCGGGGGTCCCCTGGGTAAGAAAGGTTGAAGAGCCCTGGCGTAAATCATAAACTAAAAGTACAGCTATCATGCTTCTAAACAAATAATGTTCAAAAACCATATGAATAGAATGATTATTATAAATAATGCTTTGTTTTTGCATCAAAAATACTGTTATCCGGGTAATTTCCTGAGTACAGGGGTAGGCAACCCAGGTCCTGGAGTGCTACAGGCACTTTATGTTTTTGATTTGACTGACCGGGAAGACCAGGTGTGTTGAATTTAGGCAATCACTGAACTGATCAATTAGCTCAGTTGGTTAGGTGTGGTGCCCAGTTGAAACAAAATCCTGCAGTATCTGCGGCACTCCAGGAACAAGGTCGCCTACTCCTGCCTTAGTAGGTGATGTCAGAGGTCAGCATGTGGGAGAAGTGGGAGCTCAGGATGATAGATGAGTTTACCACTAGTAATTACCAGTTGGAGGGCTGTTCAATTGGATTTTTGCCAGTTGTATGTGATAAATTCCCACTTCCCACTTGGCTACAAACGCAGCATAAGAAATGTAAGCGGGGGCAATGTGCATCGGGGGGGCTCATTAGCATACATGTTATATTTGTGCCAACCGTTATTTCAAATGATGTACCAGTATAAGTGGTTTTATCGTTATGTTGAGCACCTCTTTTGACATTGTTAGTTTGGCAATTGTTGTAAGAACGTGTGGCAATAAAGATCTTTACTCTTACGTGCTTACTGTGCAGTTTCCAGTAGTTTAATGACAGCTGGTTCATAGTGGTGATGGAGAAACAAAGCTTCCTGAAGGATTGAGGCATTCCAGACAATTTTGTCAAAAATTGGTTCATTTGATCAACACATTGTACACTAGTGGCACCTGCTGATCAAAATATTTTTTTAATTTTTTTAATTTCACCTTTATTTAACCAGGTAGGCTAGTTGAGAACAAGTTCTCATTTACAACTGCGACCTGGCCAAGATAAAGCACAGCAGTTCGACACATACGTACAACACAGAGTTACACATGGAATAAACAAACATACAGTCAATGATACAGTAGAAAAAAGTAAAATCTATATACAGTGAATGCAAATGAGGTAGGATAAGGGAGGTAAGGCAATAAATAGGCCATGGTGGCGAAGTAATTACAATATAACAATTAGACACTGGAATGGTAGATGTGCAGAAGATGAATGTGCAAGTAGAGATACTGGGGTGCAAAGGAGCAAGATAAATACATAAATACAGTATGGGGATGAGGTAGTTGGATGGGATGTTTACAGATGAGTTATGTACAGGTGCAGTGATCTGTGAGCTGTTCTGACAGCTGGTGCTTAAAGCTAGTGAGGGAGATATGGGTCTCCAGCTTCAGTGATTTTTGCAGTTCGTTCCAGTCATTGGCAGCAGAGAACTGGAAAGAAAGGCGGCCAAAGGAGGAATTGGCTTTGGGGGTCACCAGTGATATATACCTGCAGGAGCGGGTCAAAATAATGTAGAGCAAACAAATATTACAGATGTCGCTCTTGCCGTAGTGTGTGCAGGGTAGCCTTTTCGTCTTCTACCAAACCAATACCAAACCAATTAGCTGCCAAGGCAGCAGCTACTCTTCCTGGGGTCCAAACACATTAAGACACTTACATTACACATAAAACAAAAGATAAAACAGTACATCATATAACATGATACCACCATACAACAATATTACAATGTACGTGTTTGTAGAGTGCGTGTGCTAGCGCCTGTGTGCGTATGCGTGTCTGTACCTGTGTGTGTGTCTCTTCATAGTCCCCGCTGTTCCATAAGGTGTATTTTAATCTGTTTTTAAAATCTGATTCTACTGCTTGCATCAGTTACCTGATGTGGAATAGAGTACCAAGTAGTCATGGCTCTATGTAGTACTGTGCGCCTATCATAGTCTGATCTGGACTTGGGGATTGTGAAGAGACCTCTGGTGGCATGTCTTGTGGGGTATGCATGGGTGTCTGAGCTGTGTGCTAGTAGTTTAAACAGACAGCTCAATGCATTCAGCTTGTCAACACTTCTTACAAAAACAAGTAGTGATGATGTCAATCTCTCCTCCACTTTGAGCCATGAGAGATTGACATGCATCACATCAACACCATTATTCCAGAAGCCCTTGACCCACTCAAATTTGCATACTGCCCCAACAGATCCACAGATGATACAATCTCTATTGCACTCCACACTGCCCTTTCCCACCTGGACTGGACAAAAGGAAAACCTACGTGAGAATACTATTCATTGACTACAGCTCAGCGTTCAACCCCGTAGAGCCCTCAATACTCATTACTAAGCTAAGGACCCTGGGACAAAACAGTTTTTAGTTTTTTAAATATTTAGGACTAACTTATTCCTTGCCACCCATTCTGAAACCAACTGCAGCTCTTTGTTAAGTGTTGCAATCATTTCAGTTGCTGACATGTATAGTGTTGAGTCATCCGCATACACAGACACACTGGCGTTACTCACAGCCAGTGGCATGTCGTTAGTAAAGATTGGGCCTAGACAGCTGACCTGGGGAATTCCTGATTCTACCTGAATTATGTTGGAGAGGCTTCCTTTTTTTACCCCCTTTTTCGTGATTACGTTCTTGTCTCATCGTTGCAACTCCCCAACGGGCTCAGGAGAGGCAAAGCTCGAGTCATGCTTCCTCCAAAACATGAACCGCCAAACCACACTTCTTATTAATACCCGCCCAATCTGGAAGCCAGCTGCACCAATGTGTCAGAGGAAACACCGTTTTACTGACAACCAAGGTCAGCCTGCAGGTGCCCGACCCATCACAAGGAGTCACTAGAGCACGATGAGGCAAGTAAAGCCCGGGATCACACCCAGGCTGTAGTGACACTGCAACACTGCGATGCAGTGCCTTAGACCGCTGCGCCACTCGAGAGGCCAACACCCTGTAAAGCGATAGCACACACGTTTTTCCAGCATCAGACTATGATCAATTATGTCAAAAGCTACACTGAAAACTAACAAAACAGCCCCCACAATATTTGTATCATCATTTTCTCTCAGCCAATCATCAGTCACTTGTGTAAGTGCTGTTCTTGTTGAATGTCCTTCCCTATAAACGTGCTGAAAGTTTGTTTACTGTAAAATGGCATTGTATCTGGTCAAACACTATTTTTTCCAAGTTTACTAAGGGTTGGTAACAGGCTGATTGGTCGGCTAATTGAGGGGTTTACTATTCTTATTAAGTAGCGGAATTACTTTTGATTCCCTCCAGCCCTGAGGGCACACACTTTCTAGTGGCAATATTGTCCGCTATTATCCTCAGTAATTTTCCATCCCAGTTGTCAGACCCCAGTGGCTTGTCATTGTTGATAGACAAAAATAATTATTTCAGCTCTTCCACACTCACTTTATGGAATTAAAAATGACAATGCCTGTCTTTCATAACTTGATCAGTTATACTTGGATGTGTAGTGTCAGCGTCTGTTGCTGGCATGTCATGCCTAATTTTGATAATCTTGATAATGAAAAAATCCTTCACGTAATTGACAATAGCAGTAGGTTTTGTGATGAATGAGCTATCTGATTCAATGAATGATGGAGCTGAGTTTGCCTCTTTGCCCAAAATTTCATTCTAGGTGCTCCAGACCTTTTTATTAGCATTCTTTATATTATTTACCTTTGTTTCATAGTATTGTTTATTTTTCTTTTCATTCAGTTTAGTCACATGATTACTCAATTTGCAGTAAGTTTGCCAATCGGTTGTGCAGCCAGACTTACTAGGGCTAACAGTATAACTCTGGTTCATAGGCACAGGATTACAGCATACAATAGCTGTAGGATCAGCAGAGGCATTCAGGGCAGTTAGAGGTACATAAATTAGGTTACTTACATTGTGTCTACCAGCACCACTGGTATAATGTACATTTGCTGAAGCATTATGACAACTCAGTGACACAATGGTAGGGATTAACTGAGCTGTGCTTGGGTCACTGATAAGTTATTGTCTCAACGCAGCCTTATAATGCTGTGAAAGGATCTAGGAACCCAAATTATTTGGGTGGATCCCATCTTCCTTATAAAATGTGTTTTGTTTCCAAAAGGTATCGAAATTGTCAAAAGAAGTTACACCCATTTAACTGCAATAATCACGATTCAGAGAGGGCACAGGGCCAGATATGATGGGTATTTTATTAGTGTATAGCAGAGAATCAATCAGCTCTTTAAAATCCAGTTTCAACTGTTCAGAGCTGCCCTTCATCATGTCATTAAAACCCACATGGACTACGATAGAATCGATGTCCATGTCCTGGCGTAGAACATTCGGGAGCAGCTTAGTAATGTAATTTACTCAAGCTCTGGGATAGGACATTGATCACATTGATAGGACATTGATCACATGCTTCTGATACAGGCATCGGCAAATTACTTTGAAGTAAGCTGCTTAGTGATTTTGACTTACGTCCGGAATCAAACGTAATAACACTAATTCACAGGAAGTTCATGTTTAGTTTTCAAGAACTTACCTTCAAATAGTTGCAAGTGGGTTATTCTAAAGTTCAACGTAACTTGCTGTTGCTAATTTGTCACACTCAAATAACGCAATATATGTAACAGGTCTAAATATGTGTCATGACAGTGTTATGACCATATTATGACATATTATGCCAAGATATGTCAGCTCTTATGACATATTATGACCAAGCGGTTATGAGTTCAAATCCCATTTAAGGCTGAGTCACAATTGTGGTCATAGTACAAAATTAAAGGAGATTTTACAGTAATTAAAATCAGCATAGACGGGTTGGTTGCTTAGCAACAAAACCAATGTGTGCACAAATATGGGACAAAACAGACGAGGCTTAGACTGTTGATGACCACACCGATGCAAAAAGTGAAAAAATCTATTCTTGTCAATAAAGGCTGGTCCCGTGTGGCTCAGTTGGTAGAGCATGGCGCTTGCAACGCCAGGGTTGTGGGTTCAATTCCCACGGGGGGACCAGGGTTCAATTCCCACGGGGGGACCAGGATGAATATGTATGAACTATCCAATTTGTAAGTCGCTCTGGATAAGAGCGTCTGCTAAATGACTTAAATGTAAATGTAAATAAATACATATACAATAAATACAAATACGAATCTCCATTATGTCCACAAACCTGGTAGCTCAGCAAGAACTTCAGGTACAGTGGCTAGCAACCAAGAGGTGAGTTCAAATCCCAAGTGAGTTTGAGTCTCAAGTAATCAGCATATAACAGCATACTGACCTTTAACATTAACATCTTAATTAAGTTGTACAAATACAGAACTTGTTGTGGATTTACTGTATTTTCACTGCAACTAGACCAAAACCTCCATTGGACCATGACACAACATTCAGACAATATCCTAAAAACCTCCTTGGGGATTTCTCTGGAAAAACCGGGACCTAGACAAAACCTGCCGTGGACCATGACTGTTTAATGTAATTTATGTCTTCTAAAGTAAAATATTCAAAATGACATTTGACATCTGGGCTTTCAATTTGCTCAAATGTTGTGGTAACACTTTACTTGACACACAGCGTCATAACACATTATGACACTGTCATGACCATGTCATAATGTGTCATAAGAGCTGACAACTTGTCATAACCTGTCATAATCAAATCAAATCACATTTTATTAGTCACAAGTGCCAAATACAACAGGTGTAGACCTTTCAGTGAAATGCTTACTTACGAGCCCCTAACCAACAATGCAGTTAAAAAAAATAAGAGTAAGAGTAAGAAATAGAAGTAACAAGTAATTAAAGAGCAGCAGTAAAATAACAATAGCGAGACTATACACAAGGGGGGTACCGGTACAATATGTGGGGGCACCGGTTAGTTGAGGTAATATGTACATGTAGGTAGAGTTATGGTCACAACACTGTCATGACACATATTTAGACCTGGTATTTATATAGTGTTATTTCAAGGATGGTTATGACACCGACATAAGAGTGTCCGAGTTTTCTCTTGATTGCTAGCAATAGCATAAATTCTTCAAGGTATTCATGTGAGTTTCGGTGCCTCTACCTCCCCACACAATGTTTTCACCGTATCAGTTGCGGCTGGTAACATCAAAGTCTCTGCAATAGTGTATGGTTTCATAGCCTAGCCAACTCACGGTTGGGAATGTTTCAAGAGCAACGGTCTCATGTGTCCTTTTCCCATGATCTAAGGGCGCGCTCTGGTTGATTTTTATCTCTTAGATTTGAATAATTTTCATTTAGATTTTTTGTAAAGTGACACAGGATGGTCATAATGCTTCTTGACAGTGTCACAAAGCGTATTTTCTTAGTTCAAGTAAAGTGACACAGAAGGGTCATAATGCTTCTTGACAGTGTGAAAAATAACATTTTCTTAGTCCAAGTCCAAGTTCTTAGTCCAAGACAGGATGGTCATAATGCGTCATGACAAGTTATTTAAAATACTATGAGATAAAAAACACGACTGTAAAGAATTAATTACAACAACAACAAAAGATTTAACAAACTTTCAAATGAAAGGAAACTTCATGGCAGGGGGAAAGAAACTAATTTGAATAAATGTGGGTTTTAACACTCTTATGTAAGGGTCATAACCAGCCATAAAATAATGCAAAATATGTCACAACAGGTGTGAATATATGGGTCATGACAGTGTTATGACCATATTACGACATGTTATATGACAAGTTATGTCAGCAGTTACGACATATTATGACATGGTGTTATGACGCTGGATGTCAAGTAAGGAGTTACCAATGCATCCCCATGTTATCTCATTTATTTCACACGAGATCATGTTTTCACATGCTCAAATGTTATCAAGTATAGTTGAATTTTATCACGTGTGGAAATTTTGCATCCCTATGTTGTCCCATTTTTCCCCCATTAATTTAACATGAGATCATGCTCTCACATGTTGTCATGTGTAGTTTTATGTTATCACATTACTTCACGTTATCACATTAACTTCACATGAAATCACGTGATCATTTGAGAGCTCATGTGTTCGCATGTGAAATTCATGTGGTTTTTCCGTAAGGCAGGGGTTCCCAAACTTTTTTGGCCCCCGACCCCATTTTGAAAACTGAAAATTCTCGCGACCCCAACCATGCGAAAAGAATTATGTAATTACAGCCAGTGTTTACTTTCTTATTTTGGGCTATGGCAAGTCATTTGAAAAACATTCTTACAGTATTTCTGATTGTCTTCTCCACTCACTATCACATATTTTTTATGTGGGGCTATGACAGTCAATTGCAAATTGGTCTGACATAAAGTATCTTATCTCGCCACCACTAATGAGATGGCTGTGCTTGAAGCATGTTGCGTCGGAGCTTCTCAAACTCAAGGGGCGTGGTCGACAGTGTGCACCTCATCTCTTCTGTCACATCCAACCTGGGATCGATCTTTGGTTTTCATGCAGACGAGAGCACCGATGGTGCTTTCAAGACAACTGGGAACTATGAAAAATACAAGGTCAAATCATAACGACAGTGATCTTCAGGTCGGAATGTCGGGGCTCTAGAAAGAGGCCAGAGTTCCCGAGTTGTAATTCCGAGTTGGATGACCATTCAAAACAATTTTTCACTTTCGGAGCTTGTTTTTTTTACTAGTTCCCAGTTCCATGTTCCCAGTTGTTTTGAACACGGCATTAATGCTCAGAGGGAGATAGTAGGGTATTCCCTTTGAGTCATGAACCAAAACAACAGTTCCTCTCTCAACGTGAAAAATCTTTCCTACACTCCCCCTCGATAACTACCAAGCCTCGGTGTGAAATAAAACATTGTCATGCCCTGATCCCATATCTCCACATTGTTTTGCAAACAGGCATGCACTCTGTGGATGTGGTTTGATGTAGTTACCTGCTGCAGTATATCTCCGAGTTGTTTTGAAAGCGGCATTAATGCTCAGAGGGAGATGGCAGGGTTTTCCCTTTGAGTCATGAACCAAAACTCCTCCGTAGTGACCTGTGAATGCATTTGGTCACATGACAGCTCGATCAACTGTTCGATTACACTTACTGGCATGTCAACTGAACCAGGATCACAGTCAAACAAGAGTGCAGAGTCCTTGCCGCCATTCCGGAATAGATGGAGCCCCATTTGTGCAAAAATGCACCATTCGATCCCATTGAATCTGTTTTTCGCCAATATAGCCACGCAGCACACTGAACATCCCCTGTGCCGTTTCATGCTCGAGAATCATGAGACAGAGCAATATGTCCTCGTGAATAGCGTCCCTGTTCAATGCATGGGCATCTAGGCCCTCACAGCTAACACCCATTTGGAGAGCACGAGCTAGGGAGTTTTTGAGTCGTTCAGTCAGAATTTTCTCTTGATTGCTAGCAATAGCATACATTCTTCATTCAACAGTTGTAACGGCATTCCTCCTCCTCTTCATACGAAGAGGTGGAATAGTGATTCGACCAAAATGCAGCGGGTTGTGAATACATAATGATTTATTAAACAAAAACGACGAAACACGAAATAACACTCTTAGAAATACAAAATAACAAAACGAACTAGACAGACCTAAACTACGAACTTACATGAAACGAATAACACACGAACAGGAACAGACAAACCGAAACAGTCCCGTGTGGTAACATCTACTGACACGGAAGACAATCACCCACAAACAAACAGTGAGAACAACCTACCTTAATATGACTCTCAATCAGAGGAAACGTCAAACACCTGCCTCTAATTGAGAGCCATACCAGGCAACCCAAAACCAACATAGAAACAGAAAACATAGACTGCCCACCCAAAACTCACGCCCTGACCAATAAACACATACCAAACAACAGAAAACAGGTCAGGAACGTGACAACAGTGTTATCTGACAAAGGTATTCATATGAGTTTCGGTGCCTCTTTCTCCCTACACATTGTTTTCACCGTATCAGTTGCGGCTGGTAACATCAAAGTCTCTGCAATAGTGTATGGTTTCATAGCCTAGCCAACTCACGGTTGGGAATGTTTCAAGAGCAACGGTCTCATGTGTCCTTTTCCCATGATCTAAGGGCGCGCTCTGGTTGAATTTTATCTTTTAGATTTTGAGATACAAAGACGATATTAGGATTTCTTGTTGTGGAAATTCTCCCACAACCCCATGTTCATATCAGGCAACCCCTCATGGGGTCGCAGCCACTAGTTTGGGAACCGCTGCCGTACGGGGAAGCTGTCACTTCACATTAGAATAATGAGCTAATTTCACTGGGAGTAAGCGACAGATACAACTAATGACAGCCGACTGGAGACAAGTATCTGCATTAGACAAAACAACATCAGCGCTGGAGCACAAACACTGTGATCTGATCTGAGAATCAATGAAAACCCAGGCTACTAGAGACAGGGGAAACAGAGGATAGACTCCATAAGAACCTAATGTTACACATGTTCTCATAATAAACAGACTTGAGCACATTATTAGTCTTCTAAAAATCTAAAAATAATGAAGTCTACTAGTATCCAAGCACCTGTAGTATGGCCATAGAAGTTGGTGCACCACTATGTGGAGTGTGATTGATTTTGAAGAGACGGCCAGGCCATACAGCCACTCGACAGCCCTGGGAAGTGGACTAGTTGCCAGCCACTGGTCTCTTCGGGCAGGGCCAACACTGAGGTAATCACATGGCGGGTCCCGCAGCTCCAGAGGTCAAACCAAGGTGTGCCAAATAAACAAACCTCTTTAGCCCCACTGTTTACTGAGGTGGGGGCCTCGCCAGAGCAATTGAACCTGACGAAATAGCACAGCTGAGCACAGTAATAAGACTGCAGTCCCCCAGAGCACCATCCACATTCATTAGTTAGTCATGAGAGGGGGGGGGGGGGGGATTGAGAGAGAAACCAGTTACTTTTATGCTGGTGTGATCTATACAATTTAGATCGCTACGTCACAAGTGTGCCTGAATCACTCAGAACACATCAATCATGTGGATGTCTTTCAATAGCTGTGTTTCATTAAAAAAAATCGTATTTTGTAACCATGAGCATTTTAATAGTTTTTTCTCATTTTGAAAACAGCAATCAGGCTCTCTCTGATTTGTTAGTCAGTCAGTAGCCCGAGGGCCAGATGCTGAAATGCAGTGGAATGAAAAATGGGTGTGAGAAACACATTGGCCAAGCTGATTATGTGATGCGGTGTGACGGCTCTGCTTTTCTGGCGATGAAGGGATCTAAACAGAACCATTTACAGGTCATACACTCTCTTACATTTCACAGTGAAAGGGATTAAACACAACTCATACTGCTCATAGATACTCTATAACTCTGAATACTCAAAATTAATTTGACTTTTTTGGTGGGTTTATGTTGGGTTTAATGCTAAGGTTTCACTAATGTCACATGGGACTATCAAGATATGCCTATGAGTTGAAATTGTGCAGTCAGTCCTCTTAATTTGCATTCTAGTGCCATATTTGCATATTTGCTTTCTAATGCATTCTAATGGATCATTCTCACACTGATTCTTATGCTCCAAGGGATACAAATATGCATTAGGATTTTAGTCAAATTCATTTACTGTTTACTGAGACAATTTCTTTACAAATCCGAATGGTCATTTAGTGATCTTGATGTCCAATGACTAATTAACGTAAATCTAACATCCATATTACAATCACCATGAATGTTTCACTGAGAAATGTCACATCGACAGAAACATCGACCAAACACAGAGAGGTTGAGTTAATTGTGCGTGCTGAACTATTCTTACATGACGAGCGTTATGTGAACCAGCCATGACTCAGCTCTTTACCTGTTCTCTGTCCAAGCGCTCATCTATTTAGAATAGAAACCAAATATTTAAGTCTGCCAAGCCTATACTGATATTTACTATTTAATTCTGTGTTGGAACGAAGCATAACCTTTTGCTGCCTACAGCTTTTCCATTTTAATCCCCAAATCAAACAGTCACTGTAATGCATTCCTGCTTCCATATCCCCTTTGAACGATATAATATACTGACAACCAAAATTTGAAATTGACTGACTGATGTCTGGACACTGTACTCTGTATTCTGTGCTCTATACACACATAAAAAATGCTGGGTAAAAAATAAGCCAAATTGGGTAAGTATTGGACGGAACTGTCAAGCCCTGACCTTAGAGATCTTTTTTATGTCTCTATTTTGTTTGGTCAGGGCGTGAGTTGGGGTGAGCATTCTAGGTTTTGTTATGTGTGATGTATTTCTAGGTGTTTGGCCTGCTTTGGTTCTCAATCAGAGGCAGCTGTCTATCGTTGTCTCTGAGAACCATACTTAGGTAGCCATTCCCACCTGTACTTGGTGGGTAGTTGTTTTCTGTTCTGTGAATTGCACCTTGCAGAACTGTTCGTTTGTCGTTTTGTTGTTTTTTGTTCTAGTATTCGTATTTATTAAAAGGATTATGAATACTTACCACACTGCACCTTGGTCTTCTCCTTCTCCCGACAACGTTCGTTACAGGAACACACATTGGGTTATTTGGACCCAGCCAGTTGGGCCACTTAGTTGGGTTATTGATGCTGGGTTATTGAGCTATGACCCACCGGGTCAGATCAGTTGACTGGAGGCTTGGTTTCGTAGGGCGTAGTTTTACATGAGCTGTTTTTGGCCACCCGTGAGAGTAAATGTCAATCCGGTTCATGTTCTGTTGTATTGTCATCACATGTTAAGGTTGGGGACTGATTCTTTTGCAGCTTTTATGAGCCTTACACAAGAGTATGAGTTCCTCAAGTACCTATGCACATCCAAATGTTGAGAGAGTTACCACTTTGCTTTAATAATTAAGTAATAATGTTATTACTTTTATATTTAAATATGTAATGTGTAACAATATTGAAGGTACATTTTAATTCGCAGTGTACAAACTAGAGGTCGACCGATTAATCGGAATGGCCGATTAATTAGGGCCGATTTCAAGTTTTCATAACAATCGGAAATCGGTAATTTTGGACGGTGATTTTGCCCATAATTTTTTTACACCTTTATGTAACGAGGCAAGTCAGTTAAGAACACATTCTTATTTTCAATGACGGCCTAGGAACGGTGGGTTAACTGCCTAGTTCAGGGGCAGAACGACAGATTTTTACCTTGTCAGCTCAGGGATTCAATCTTGCAACCTTACGGTTAACTAGTCCAACGCTCTAACCACCTGCCTCACGAGGAGCCCGCTTGTTACGCGAATGCAGTAAGAAGCCAAGGTAAGTTGCTAGCTAGCATTAACCTTATCTTATAAAAAACAATCAATCAATCAATCATAATCACTAGTTATAACTACACATGGTTGATGATATTACTAGTTTATCTAGCGTGTCCTGCGTTGCATATAATCGATGCAGTGCGCATTTGCGAAAAAGGACTGTCGTTGCTCCAACGTGTACCTAACCATAAACATCAATGCCTTTCTTAAAATCAATACACAGAAGTATATATTTTTAAACCTGCATATTTAGCTAAAAGAAATCCAGGTTAGCAGGCAATATTAACCAGGTGAAATTGTGTCACTTCTCTTGCGTTCATTGCACGCAGTCAGAGTATATGCAACAGTTTGGGCCGCCTGGCTCATTGCGAACTAATTTGCCAGAATTTTACGTAATTATGACATAACATTGAAGGTTGTGCAATGTAACAGGAATATTTAGACTTATGGTTGCCGCCCGTTAGATAAAATACGGAATGGTTCCGTATTTCACTGAAAGAATAAACGTTTTGTTTTCGAGATGATAGTTTCCGGATTCGACCATATTAGTGACCTAAGGCTCGTATTTCTGTGTGTTATTATGTTATAATTAAGTCTATGTTTTGATAGAGCAGTCTGACTGAGCGATGGTAGGCACCAGCAGGCTCGTAAGCATTCATTCAAACAGCACTTTCGTGCAATGCTTCAAGCATTGCGCTGTTTATGACTTCAAGGCTATCAACTCCCGAGATTAGGCTGTTGTAACTGATGTGAAATGGATAGCTAGTTAGCGGGGTGCGCGCTAATAGCGTTTCAAACGTCACTCGCTCTGAGACTTGGAGTAGTTGTTCCCCTTGCTCTGCATGGGTAACGCTGCTTCGAGGGTGGCTGTTGTCGATGTGTTCCTGGTTCGAGCCCAGGTAGCGGCGAGGAGAGGGATGGAAGCTATACTGTTACACTGGCAATACTAAAGTGCCTATAAGAACATCCAATAGTCAAAGGTATATGAAATACAAATTGTATAGAGAGAAATAGTCCTATAATTCCTATAATAACTACAACCTAAAACTTCTTACCTGGGAATATTGTTTAAGACTCATGTTAAAAGGAACCACCAGCTTTCATATATTCTCATGTTCTGAGCAAGGAACTTAAACGTTAGCTTTCTTACATGGCACATATTGCACTTTTACTTTCTTCTCCAACACTTTTTTTTGCATTATTTAAACCAAATTGAACATGTTTCATTATTTATTTGAGGCTAAATTGATTTTATTGATGTATTATATTAAGTTAAAATAAGTGATCATTCAGTATTGTTGTAATTGTCATTATTACAAATAAATTAAAAAAATCGGCCGATTAATCGGTATCGGCTTTTTTGGTCCTCCAATAATCGGTATCGGTATCGGCGTTGAAAATTCATAATCGGTCGACCTCTAGTACAACCTTAATATGATGAACTGGAATGACATTTACTCAAACGGGTGGCCAAATGCTGGGTTATTGAGGTATGAGCCACCAGGTCATATCAAGACTGGAGGCGTGGCTTAGTAGGAGTGGAGTTTTCCAATAGTTATTTTTGGCCACCCGTGAGATTGAATGTCATTATAGTTCATGTTCTGTTGTATTGTCATCATATGCTAAGGTTGAGCATTGACACTTTTGTAGCTTTTATGAGGCTGTATATTGTATATAATATAATGTATATTTTTTAAGGTATGACCTCATTACGTCTATCTGTTTTTATTGACATAAGATAGTTAAATGGAAACACACTGTAGCAGGCAAATGTCACATTTATTTTCTATACACACTTTGTAAATGTCAACATAAAAATCACTGGACAAGTTAATGGAAACATGGCTAATGTTGCATTTTTTTTATGTGATCTTCACCGTGCCATAGAGAGACTGACAGCTTCTCTGAGCCAGGCAAATTCATTTATCAGGATCATTCAAATTGATATATCGAATGAAATGGCAATAGAAACATGGGTAAAACAAACTAAATGCACATAGTTTGCTGTTTTCGCAGCTGCTTAATGGGATTGAGTGGCTAGCTAGCAAAGGAAAAGTGCATGGTAACCATTTTTGCTTAGATCGTTTGAAATGGACGACCAGCTCGTTTGGCTAGAACTTCAGAACAACTGGCTTTTGCTCAAACTATATTGTCTGTTGGAAGGATGAAATAAAACACATTTACCATTAAAATATTTTTTTTTTATGAAAACATGTCAATCATCTTTTAAAAAATATGTTGGTTACCGTTTTATTAAAGCAACAAGGCCTTCGAACCCAGGAATTATTGTGAATAACACCCCCCTAATGGCTGTTTACCCGGCCTTCTACTTCGGGCCTTAGAACAGCCCTAAATCGCGAGTTATTCAGACGATAATCCCTGTGTTCTCATGCCTTATTGCTTAAGTAACTAGCTTCCAATGGGGTGTGGGATAATACTGGAACTCTATTTGGAGTAGGAGAGGGGAGAGGGATCAGTATGGAGATGTGTGAACCACTAGGCCACCGTAGGGGGTTCGCTAGCACAATGAGAGATCATTTGAGATCATTTAGAGACACTCACCACAAACTACACTTGACCTGATAACTACAATAGTAATCACTCGTGTGTGATATAGTTGTTGTTGTGCATACAAACCAAACAATGCTTTTTAGATATTGTTCATTTTCAAGCAAATCTACTTATATGGCTCTCTGTTATGACTCAACCTTTGCCATGATAAATAATTCACAGAATGTGGCAACGCTTCTAAACAAGCCCAGAAGAAGAACAACAACATAATGCAGTGTGCACATGAAATGTTGAATTCTCTAAGCTGTCCGCTTCTTCTTACACAAATGGTATTTCTACATCAAATGTCCTTCTACAGCACCTCAGTCCTTCCTGAATAAACACAGCATCATAGCCCTCAATCTCTCAGCTCATATACCCAGCTGCCATTCGGAGAGATCTATAGCATGGGACGTCTGAGGCTGTTCTAATCTCAATGGTCTGCCACTGGAAAATAAAGCCACCTGACCCCCCTGTCTGTCACCCAATAGTGCATTTCAAATAGGCCCCACATCTCCATCTCTTCCATCTCCTCTCCCCATTGTGTCATCCACCTGCTCTCTAAAATGTCACCCCGATCCATTGCCATGGGCCACACACACATACGCACACACATACACACACAGCTCTGACTTCTCCACTACGTCCAGCACTGTCCCTGGGGAGGACGTGACCTGCTCTGCCGCTAGCGACGCTGCCCGCCCACTGCCCATCAGAATGTCAGCACCAGTCCCAGAGCTATTCTGTTCTCTCTGCCCTGCTTTGGCCGTAGGCCACTTGAAGTTCGCCATTACAAATCTACAAGGCTCCCCAAAGGCCCACGTTGCATCCAGAGTACACTCTAAAAAAAGCTGGATTAAAAACAACCCAGCGCTGGGTTATTTTGACCCAGCCAGTTGGACCACTTAGTTGGGTTGTTTCCTTTGAAAACCGGAGGTAGCTTTCAGATAGTTATTTTGGGTCACCCGTGAGAGTAAATGTAATTCCGTAACTGTTGTGTTGTATAGTCATCATATGTCACGTTTGAGCTCTGAGAATTGTATAGCTTTAATGAGGCTTACTCAAGAGTATGAGTTCCTTAAGTGCCTATGTATATCTCAATGTTGGGATGGATACAACTGTGTTATAATATTTGAATAATGTTATTACATCTATATTAAATTAGGTACTTAATATAATGAACAGGAATTACATTTACTCTCCTGGGTGGCCAAAAATAACTATCTGAAAGTCACGTCCCCCAATGGGCCTCCTGAAATAAACTTATGGTTAAAGAAGACCCAGCTGGGGGTTCAACCTGACATGAAAGTGAATAAAAGCCTAACTGAAAGTATTCAGACCCCTTGACTTTTTCCACATTTTGTTACATTACAGCCTTATTCTAAAATGGATTACATTTTTAAAATCCTCAGCAATCGACACACAATACCTTCCAGAAGGACAACCATCTCTGCAGCACTCCACCAATCAGGCAGTTATAGTAGAGTGGCCAGACGGAAGCCACTCCTCAGTAAAAGGCACATGACAGCCCGCTTGGAGTTTGCCAAAATGCATCTAAAGACTCTCAGACCATGAGAAACAAGATTCTCTGGTCTGATGAAACCAAGATTGAACTCTTTGGCCTGAATGCCAAGCGTCACGTCACGAGGAAACCTGGCAATATCCCTACGTTGAAGCATGGTGGTGGCAGAATCATGCTGTGGGGGTGTTTTTCAGCGGCAGGGACTGGGAGACTAGTCAGGATCAAGGCAAAGATGAACAAAGCAAAGTACAGAGAGATCCTTGATGAAAACTTGCTCCAGAGCGCTCAGTACCTCAGACTGGGTGAAGGTTCACCTTCCAACAGTACAACGACCCTAAGCATACAGCCAAGACAACGCAGGAGTGGCTTCGGGACAAGTCTCTGAATGTCCTTGAGTGGCCCAGCCAGAGCCTGGACTTGAACCCGTTCGAACATATCTGGGCAGACCTGAAATAGTTATGCAGCGACGCTGCCCATCCTACCTGACAGAGCTTGAGAGGATCTGCAGAGAAGTATTTGAGAAACTCCCCAAATACAGGTGTGCCAAGCTTGTAGAGTCATACCCAAGAAGACTCGAGGCTGTAATTGCTACCAAAGGTGCTTCAACAAAGTACTGAGTAAAGGGTCTGAATACTTATGTAAATTTGATATTTCTGTTTTTCCATTTTTAATAAATTAGCAAACATTTCCAAAAACCTGTTTTTGCTTTGTCATTATCGGGTATTGTTTGTAGATTGATGAGGGAAAACATATATTTATTACATTTTAGAAAAAGGCTGTAACCTAAAAAAATGTGGAAAACGTCAAGGGGTCTGGAATACTTTCCGAAGGCACTGTAGTTAAATTAACCCATGTTTGGGTAATGGAGTTCTTTTCAGGACGGATGCCCTATTGGGGGCGTGGCTTTCGGCTAGTTATTTTAGGCCACCCGTGAGAGTAAATTACATTCCTGTTCATATAAAGTTTGTACACTGCAAAGTAAATACACATTTCAATATTTTAGCATTATATTTTCATATGAATATAATACAATTATTATAGGAAGGTCAAAATAATATTTAGAAGAAATGTGATGATATTTGTATGAAACCAGATCAAAGCATGGTGACGAAGTATGAAAAATGACTGTTGTTTCTACATTGATGAATTTTAGACATAAAGTTACTGGTCCCCTCCATGTCAAACACTTTGATTATTTATTAACTGCAGCACCTTAACTCTCATTTTAATACACCAATGGTAACATGATATTCTCTTACCTAATTTAAATAAGTACTGCCTTGTAACCAACATCGGAGAAGGCGTGTTTGCAGAGGGGTATACTTTATATAGCTAAATATCTACTCTACTGGTGCCAAGATTTGACTGTTAAAAGTTTACCCTATTCATCTATGGCAAAGATACTTCCCCCCCCCCTTTCATCTGTGTTTGGTGTTAGCTAGTTACTGGCTAGCTAGGTCTTCAGCCAGCATGGAACACTCCAACGCAGTTGTCAAGTCAACACATCCGCCAGTGCTGCTGTGAACCACATCATGAGAGACATGCCCCAAAGTTTGGGGTCACTTAGAAATTTCCTTGCTTTTGAAAGAAAAGCACATTTTTTGTCCATTCAAATAACATAAAATTGATCAGAAATACAATGTAAACATTGTTAATGTTGTAAATGACTATTGTAGCTGGAAACGGCAGATTTTTTATGGAGTATCTACATAGACATCAGAGGCCCATTATCAGCAACCATCACTCCTGTGTTCCAATGGCACGTTGTGTTAGCTAATCCAAGTTTATCATTTTAAAACCCTTTTGCAATTATATTAGCACAGCTGAAAACTGTTGTTCTGATTAAATAAGCAATAAAACTGGCCTTCTTTAGACTAGTTGAGTATCTGGAGCATCAGCATTTGTGGGTTCGATAACAGGCTCAAAATGGCCAGAAACAAAGGCTTTCTTCTGCAACTCGTCAGTCTATTCTTGTTCTGAGAAATGAAGGCTATTCCATGCGAGAAATTGCCAAGAAACTGAAGATCTCGTAAAATGCTGTGTACTACTCCATTCACAGAACAGTGCAAACTGTCTCTAACCAGAATAGTAAGAGGAGTGGGAGGCCCTGGTGCACAACTGAGCACGAGGACAAGTAATTTAGAGTGTCTAGTTTGAGAAACAGATGCCTCACAAGTCCTCAACTGGCAGCTTCATTAAATAGTACCTGCAAAACACCAGTCTCAACATCAACAGTGAAGAGGCGACTCCAGGATGCTGGCCTTCTAGGCAGAGTTGCAAAGAAAAAGCCATATCTCAGACTGGCCAATAAAAATAAAATATTAAGATGGGCAAAAGAACACAGACACGGGACAGAGGAACTCTGCCTAGAAGGCCAGCATCCCGGAGTCGCCTCTTGACTGTTGACGTTGAGACTCAATATATATTGGTTGAGATGATTTTAGTGTTACACTGCTCACTGCATCCAAGTTGCTTGACGTATGCATTTAAAAGAGCTGTCAGTCAAGGCGAGCTCATGAATATAAGATGAAAAATTATAATCTTTCCAAAAACCGGCAGTGTCGAATAAAAATGAAGCGGTTGAAGTGTTTCCATTACCCATTTAGGCAAATTGATAATAAATTGGCGATAGCCTGTATGCCCTCCAACTGTCTCATGCCATGGTTGAACTTGCACTCCTGTAGATCTAAAATAATTGCATGGTGAAACTTGCATCCAGCCAACCAGAAAAGCAAGGTGAAGCAATTCCGGCATTCTTGAAAGTCAGGACAATCCTTGTCCTGCAAATAAATATTATTTTGAACTTCCTTGTAGTTAGCCATGAGTACTTTTCAGAATGACTGTTCAGGAGTTCTCCCAACATTGGGATATGCATAGGCACTTGTGTAAGCCTCATAAAAGCTACAAAATTGTCAGTGCTCAACCTTAAAGAAACAGGAATGGAGGATCTATTCTTTGCAAGAAGTAGGCATTTACAATTATATGTGGAGTGGAGCTATATAGTTAAGTGATAACATCACATGTCCAGTATACCTTCAAAATTATTTGGCAATCATTTATTTAAAAAAAAACACAGTTTACATCATAATTTGTCACAATAAAGTTAGATAAAAGAAAAATCGACCCCCTGAATGTATAAAAATGTAGTTGATCTTCAGAACACTGCTCCTATATCTGCGTTTTCCATTACACATGTGGCAATGATTTTTTCTTTGCTACATTGTTTTTGTTGAATTAACCTGGGTCAATAGAAATCTGCCTACTGTTACACAGGTCGGAGAGGCAGGCAGCAAGGTTTAGACAAACCCCAACTGGTGCAACCCAAATGCTAGCCTAATAGAATGCCGAAATAATGTCTAGACACTTTTGTCCAGGGTGGGTGAAGTTTATATATTGCCTGGCTGGGCTGTGGGACAGTGGATGCACATTGATCATTCCAATGGTACTGTTAACATGCATTACCAGAGGATTGCGGTGAATTACTCCCTGCTATCAACCAATCAGCATCCAGGATCCAAACAACCTGTTTTATACCTCTAGCTACCCTGCAACTCAAAAGAAATCTGGTGGGTTTTAGACTTTGATAGAAATGGGGAACGGGGAGACTGAGCCTCGATCCTCAATCCAATGACAATGATTTGCAATGATGATGAATGCAATTAGTGGAGAAGTGCTAACAGCGCAGCAGTAATTCGGTCTACACTGAGAGCCTTGCCCTTACCCGGCAATTAGAACCCAATTTAAGTTTAGTCAATTGTCTTGTTGTTAACTGGGAATGCTTGGTTAAGGCTGAGCACCAAGGGTATCACCTTCCAAATTGGCCGTTGTCCCATTCTCTTGCACTCCTCAAGGGATTTTAACATTCTGTTTGAATTTCTAATGCCTTGAATAATTTAGAGCAATAAATATGCCAATGAGGGCCATTATATACTATAAAGATTATGTGGTCGTAATGTGCCAAAGTGAGGATTATGGCTCAGAACAGGTTCCTCTTGGTTATGTGTTATTAGCTCAGGATGGGAGTGAGCTGAATTATTCAGCCCAGGTAGGTTATGTATGTAGGCCTATGTATGTACTAGTTACAGGGAGCATGGTAAGTGCATGTGGAAAGATAAGGAGTTATGTGAGTCCAATGTATTTGTCTAATTCTCATTTGGTGATTGAAAACATTTCAACAAGTGCTCATTAAGAGTATGAGTTCATAAAGAGTGAGAGTAACATTTGGGAGAGTTCTGGTGGAAGTATGAACATTTCAGCAAATGTGGTGAGTGATGATTGGCTCACATCACTTCATGGTGAGTTATGATAGGCTCATACCACTTTCTGGAAAACTGTATTTCTAAGTCCTATTCAGCCTAAAATAGCATCTAATGGGGATCCAAATAAACGCCCCATCGTACAACATATTTCTTCCATTCCCTCTGGGATATCCGAGATGTTTATGTTGTTGTTTATTATTGTGATTATGCTTTATTTCTCCCCCACAGCTGAGGCATAGTGCTCACCAAGTTTAGCATCTGACTGAGTATTTCAAATAGTCTAGCATTTGAGTGCTTTGGCACAGTGCTATCCCAACATGGCTAAGAATATGTCAGTCAAGTTTAATGTCCTCCTCTAAAAGCTATTTCCCATGCTGTTATTACTGTTGAGGATTGACGGCCCCCGATCTTAAATTAAAGACATTTGCTTTAATAACTATCCTTTGAAACCTCTTTCCCATGAAAGAATAGCTAGATAATATAAATCCTTTCAGACATTTACGAGTGTTCATTCCCAGCCAAGCAACATTGAACAGGGTTTTCAACAGCAGCAACCACAGAGCCCTAGTCTCTTCTTCCTCTCCTGTCTTTACAGCGATGCTTTGATATGCCCCAGTAGCTGGGCTGAGTCGTGGCTGAATAAAGTGAAATATAAGCTTCAGAAATGCAGTCCATCAATCGCCTCTCCATCTTTCAGCCATGATCCATGACTCTTTTACCTCCCGGCTTGCATCTCTCTGCAGGAATGAAGTGCAGTACAGCCCATCACAGCGTCCACACTGAAACCATAAAAAACACAAACAAGGCTGAGCAGCAAGTTTATGTGAATGAAGCATAACATTTAATGGGTGGGACTGCTGGATCGTTTCCTGAAATTGCTTTTTTTAAAGGTCTGTCAAAATGTTTCTGCAGGATTACCTAACGTTAACTAACTCACTTTTGTACATCGTGCTGGTCCGTACAATTTACCTTATTTTAGCGCACAAAAAACGTAATACTTCCAGATCAACTGTAATACCAATGCTATTGTAAAGCACAATCTCTCCCCTTTCCAACAAAATCAATGACGAGACCAGCATGATGCCCATCTCTGCATGATTCATGAAGGCAATGAGCTCCGTCGGGTATTTTTAAAAATGGCGGGTGGGGAAGTGAAACCTATTGCATGATAGTGAGAAGGAGAGATGTCATGTGGGGAAACGGCTTTTTTCAACCGATCTGTCCAACTTATCACCTTTAAAATGTAAATAAAACGCTATAAAGAGTTACTTAATGTGTCATTACGTGTCGAATTTGAATCGGGTTTTTAGGCCGCTGCTAAAGTTATCTTCAGAAGTAAACAGCGGCTTTTGAGAGTCACAATGGCTTGCGGTGATGACGCAAAAAAGGACTAGGTATCCCCCTTACCCTGTCCCTGTCCCTTTCTTGTTTTTAAACAGCGAGAGAAGCGCTACACCTGGTGGAGAGAGACTGTAAGACACAGAATTAGTTGCTTTATGCGTGCTGTACATTATGTCATGACACGTCACAATTTAACGTACAGCGTCGGAGGGGTCAGTTTTTTCAACTTCTCTCCAATACTATTGATCCATTACCATGTCAATCAATGCTTGAATAGAAACGTAGTACACACCCCAGATTTTGATGTCAATACAGTCGCTGCAGTCCCATTAGTTTTCATTGCAGCCTCGTTTGAATGTCGCAGTTGCACAAATTTGTACGGAATGGGGTAGTCACCGTTATTAGGGAAAGGCACATTTACTATGAGTTAGAAAACTGTCAGGTCATATTCACCTTGACCTGGTGGTATATTTAGCAACTCGCCCTAGAGGTTGGTTGGTGAAGACACAAATCCACTGTTCTCTAAGGCAATCCACTATTTAGTATGATCATGGAAATTACTGCACATAATATACTGTAGGTCATTTTCCACCTTTGGTCATAAGTGAATTTCTAAACTGATATATGCGAGGCGGCCTACGATAACCATTCATATTTAAATCATGATTTCCTCATTGTTGCCGACTGGAGATGGAACTGTAACTGTGTGCCACTCTCACGCAGCGAACAAGGACCATATCCCCTTTGTTGCTCCACAGCTCTGGGTGTCTCATCTGTTTAGGATGAAAAAAACACGACTTACACTTTGCGAGAGGAGACGGCAACCCGTTTAGAGGTGACATGACGGTTCTCTGACGGATATCAAGTATGTGTTGCGTGTGAGATGAGAGAATATAGAAATGAACAGGATTCACATGCTGCTGCACTATAGGCTATGATCTCTCTACTGCTTTTGTCTACTCGGGCCTGTTGGAGGGTTGTCACCACTGTGCAGATGACAACGATGAGAAGGAGAGCGGGCGCCATTGCTGTCTGGGGTAGTTTGAGAGATAGCATCTCTGTTTTATATGGTAGTTGTAATGTTCCAAAGGAGGATTTATAAATGGTTGATAGCCTTTTTACAGCTAATAAGCTTTGATGAATGGAACTAGAATGCCAACAAGAGTAGCTACTAGCAAGTGTCTGTGCAATGCTGCAATACAGACTCAAAACCAACACTGGTAGAATGTGCATGTACTGCAGAATAGCTCTTGACGTTAAAACAATAACACACAGCAGTGTATGTCTGGAGTTCCCAAGTTTACACAGTAGTTATTGATTCTACCAATAAAAAGGAGCTTGGCAATCAGAAACGCCTCTACTCACCAACACAGTTTATTGCGAGGCATACGATGCTCTCAAAGCCAAAGTTTAATAATGTTGTGCTTCTCCACTCCTGCATTTACAACGACTGTCAAGAGAATGGAAAGCCATTCTGAGACACCATTTATTTTGAGTAGGCTTCGGATACTGTGTGTGCCCCTGGATTTAATAACTTTGGAAGCCATTCACTTTTATGTGTGCATGATTCCTCGAGGGAGCTGGATTGATCAATCAGTGGTTGGGCCTTAACATTGTGGCAGAGAGATGAATGTTGCTGACAAGGACTTCATTTACACTGCTTGGCCATACATTCACCAAGTGTCAGCACCCAGTCATCCATTTCTCTGCTCTCACAAATGGAGAGAATGCAAATACTTTTATTTGTCTTTGAGAGTCTGACTTGTGACTGAAGGTATCGTGATACAAGTTAATGTTGTAGTAATGGTCAAGTAAGGCACACTCATCTGTTTATAGTTTATGGCTTTTGTATTGTACGCTATATGTCCTCTATATTGCTCCTTTTTTCTTGAAGAGCATCTTATGGAGTAGGAGTATTCAACTCTTACCCTACAAGGTCCGGAGTCTGCTGCTTTTCTGTTCTAGAGGATAATTAATTGTACCCACCTGGTGTCCCAGGTCTATATCAGTCCCTGATTAGAGGGCAACAATGAAAAAATGTAATGGAACTGGCTTCGAAGTCCAAACTTGAGTTTGAGAGTTAAAGAGCATCTTATGCCACTGTTCAGTAGTTTAGTACTATATCTGTGCAACAAAACAAAACCATTGAAAAACTATAGAAGACTGTGTAAAGTCAACCAAACCCGTTCAAGATAACATTTTGGTTTAGTTGACTTTATACAGTGTTGTGACTTTACTTTCATTAATCTGATGACTGTTATTTATCTAATTAACTAACTATGTTTATTTGTTACCCAATTAAATTAATCATGTAACAATTAACTCATTAGAATTTGGGGCACCATGAGAGCGGTTGTTTAAATAGTTACCATCTCCCGGATTAAACTCTAAAGGTCTTTACCTATCACATCCATAAAACAGTCAATGTATTAATCATAACCTCGTATCATATCATCATCTGAACAGTCGTAACCTCCTGCATCTGCAAAAACCCCAGCCTTACTTATGATTCAGTACTACACAAATTGGTTTAATTATTTATTTACTAGCTAACTAAATGATAAGACAGGATAAACATACACGTATGAGAAAAGGTCCCTAGCGGACTGACACAACCTATTGTGGAGAGAGAGAAAGAGACACTTATCGTTGATACATTTTAGTAATCATATACTTTGCACACGAACCGCCGCCTGTTTGTAGTAAGAAATCATTAATGTATTTACGTTTAAATGCTTTCGCTCGCCGTGGATCTCTGTCTTAGGAAGGGTGTTGGGCCTTTCAGCGGCACGCTTGTAAGGCTCTGATTGTCCAAAAAGGTGTTTCTCTGTTGTTCTCCTCTCATTTGCTCCTGAAGCTTCTTTGAAGATAGGCTAGCCAGCCATGTCGATGGTTCCAGTGGGGTGATGATAGTAGCATACTACGGTGATTGGACAAAGTAGTAGAATGGTCCCACTTAAATTCACTTTTGAAGAGATTTTACTTAGGACAGCTAATCAGCCATACCAGTGATCGTCTGGGAGGTGACGTTATTGTCTCAAACCACTTTAGATGTGGGCTGCAGCTCTACGCCTCTCTGGTCTAAATTATCATTTTTTACCAATCCTTTCATGCACAATCCTTTCATGCACAGGTAGAAAGGGACAGTTCCATCAGGCTGACTGGCTCTCTGACCTCACTCGGGGCGTGGCTACTTCCTGTGCAAAGTATATAGGAGACAATTATCTCTTATGACTGCTAAAATCCCATTCCTATCTTAACAAAAACACGCTCACAATTTTTCATATTTCATGCACTTAAAGGATTGAAACTTTTTACATGTAGTGTATATACTTTTCAAGTTACACTATGTCCTTTATAACACTTTTAATGACATCACAAAATAGCAACCAATATGACATTATTATTCTTTAGCTCGCCTCTGACCATTCCCCACGTTCTCTGTTAGGAATATTTTTACAGTATTCACTTTAGAACGTGTTAGTTTCAGCTGGAAAAGTCTTTGGCGACAAAGGAACATTCCTGTGTTCATTTGGAGAGGGATGTTCTTTGGATCTCCTCTCCTTTAATCTACGACAGGGTGTGAGCTATAAACGCCCCTCCAGCTCCCTCCTCCTCCCCTCTGTGGGTGACAGAGTGTCTGGTGATCTGACCCATTCGGATCCTCACAGGACAGTCATGACAACAGTCTTCTAGCGTTTTGTTTTGTTGCACAGGTAAAACTATTGAACAGCGGCATTAGACCTACTGTGCAAGTATGCTCAGAGAGACTTGTCTTTGGAGTCTGTGGAGTTTTCTCTAACCTGTCTCTGTGATGTGGGCTTATTTACTGGGTACACCCAAGTGTGATTCTCAAGCTCAGCAGGTTTACAGCTGGAGAGATATGAGTCAACATCTTCAGAATACCATAAACCAATTAAGCACAGGTCTTCTGAGACTTACTCGCATTGCTCAGAAAGCTTGAGGGATAAATATCTCAGATAACCAATATTTCTATGCCTGCTTTATATGCTTTAACAAGATAGAGGTGGAAAAAACAATCTCCACTATCTTTTTCATATTCCTCTTTCACCTGGTCCAAACATCTCTCCCCCCTCTCTCTGTCCTCCCTTTGTTTTTCCATTTGGAAATGTTTACCTTGCATTATGAGGACTTTAGGCTCGATCCCAGGTATTACATCACTGCTTGGACTATTGACAGTACAATATACAGAAAATAAAATATAATAAAATGCAATTGAATTGATCTCATACACATATTTAGCAGATGCGGGTGTAGAGAAATGCTTGTGTTCCTAGCTCCAACAGTGCAGTAATATCTAACAATAAACATTACAAACAACTCTAAAATGTAAAAGAATGGAATTAAGAAATATAGAAAAATTAGGAGGAGCAATGTCGGAGTCTGGAGTATAATAGGAGGAAAGAACCTCCACAAATTAACGTTTAACAAGGCACACCTGTTAATTTAAATGCATTCCAGGTGACTACCTCATGAAGCTGGTTGAGAGAATGCCAAGAGTGTGCAAAGCTGTCGTCAAGGCAAGGGTGGCTACTTTAAAGAATATATTTTGATTTGTTTAACACTTTTTTGGTGACTACATGATTCCATATGTGTCATTTCAAAGTTTTGATGTCTTCACTATTATTCTACAATGTAGAAAATAGTACAAAAGAAAAACCCTGGAATGAGTAGGTGTGTCCAAACTGTTGACTGTTGGACACAGTCTGTTGGGATGACATTATGGACAGTATATGGATAGAATATTTATTTTATCTGATGAATACGTATGATAGGATAGCATATGTACAGAAATAGCTAAATAGAATAGGCCTTGACTAGAATAAATTATGTACATATGAAGTGAGTAAAACAGTATGTAAACATTATTAAAGTGACCAGTGTTCCATGACTATTTACATAGGCACCAGCATTCTAAGGTGCGGGGTTGAGTAACTGGATGGTAGCCGGCTAGTGACAGTGACTAAAGTTCAGGGCAGGGTACTGGGCAAAGGCCGGCTAGTGGTGACTACTTAACAGTCTGATGGCCTTGAGATAGAAGCTGTTTTTCAGTCTGTCGGTCCCAGCATTGATGCACTTGTACTGACCTTGCCTTCTGGATGGTAGTGGGGTGCACAGGCCATAGCTCCGGTGTCCTTGATCATCTTATTAGCCTTCCTGTGACACTGGGGTGCTGTAGCTGTCCTGGAGGGCAGGCAGTGTGCACTGACGCGTTGGGCACCACCGCTGGAAAGCCCTGCAGTTGCGGACGTCGCAGTTGCCGTACTAGGCGGTGATACAGCCCGTCAGGATGCTCTCAATGGTGCATCTGTAAAAGTTTGTGAGTATCTTAGGGGCCAAGACAAATTTCTCCAGCCTCAGGAGGTTGAAGAGGCAGTGTTGTGCCTTCTTCACCAAACTCTCTGTGTGGGTGGACCATTTCAGATTGTCAGTGATGTGTATGCCGGGGAACTTGAAACTTTTCACCATCTCCACTGCAGCCCCAATGATGTAGATGGGGTCGTGCTCCCTCTTGAAGTCCACGATCAGCTCCTTCATTTTGTTGATGTTGAGGGAGAGATAATTTTCCTGGCACCACTCCGCCAGGGCCCTCACCTCCTCCCTATAGGCTGTCTCATCTTTGTTGGTACCACTGTTGTGTCGTCTGCAAACTTGATGATTGAGTTGGAGACGTGCGTGGCCACGCAGTCATGGGTGAACAGAAAGTACAGGAGGGGGCTGAGCACGCAAACTTGTGGGGCCCCTGTGTGAGGATCAGCATAGTGGAGGTGTTGTTTACCTTCACCACCTGGGGACGGCCTTCAACACTATGGTGCAGATGGGGTAGGGCAGTGTGCATTGTGATGGTGATTGGGCCGGCAGCCTTGCAAGTGTTAACACGCTTAAATGTCTTACTCATGTCGGCCATGGAGAATGAGAGCGTACCGTCCTCGGGAACAGCGGTGGCCCGCGTCAGCAGCACTGTGTTTTCCTAAAAGCGGGCGAAGAAGGTGTTTAGCTTGTCCGGTAGTGTCACGTTCTGACCTTTATTTCCTTTGTTTTGTCTTTATTTAGTATGGTCAGGGCGTGAGTTGGGGTGGGCAGTCTATGTGTGTTTTTCTATGTTGGGGTTTTGTGTTCGGCCTGGTATGATTCTCAATCAGAGGCAGCTGTCAATCGTTGTCCCTGATTGAGAATCATACTTAGGTAGCCTGGGTTTCACTTTTGGTTTGTGGGTGTTTGTTTCCGTGTCAGTGATTGTCGCCACACGGTACTGTTTCGTTTGATCATCGTTTATTGTTTTTTATATTAAAGACATGAACACTTACCACGCTGCGCTTTGGTCCGATCCTTCTACCACCACAGACGATCGTTACAGAAACACCCACCAAAAAAGGACCAAGCAGCGTGGTAACAGGCAGCGGCAGCAGGAGCAGCGCAAGAAGGAGGAATGGACATGGGAGGACGAGTTGGACGGCAAAGGACCCTGGGCAGAGCCAGGGGAATATCGCCGCCCCAAAGCAGAGCTGGAGGCAGCAAAAGCAGAGAGGCGGCATTATGAGGAGCTAGCACGGCAGAGCGGCTGGAAGCCCGAGAGGCAGCTCCAAAAATTTCTTGGGGGGAGGCACACGGGGAGTGGTGTTAAGCCAGGTAGGAGACCTGAGCCAACTCCCCGTGCTTACCGTGGAGAGCGTCGTACCGGGCAGGCACCGTGTTATGCAGTGGAGCGCACGGTGTCCCCGGTGCGTGTGCATAGCCCGGTGCTGTACATTCCAGCTCCTCATATCGGCCGGGCTAGAGTGGGCATCGATCCAGGTGTCATGAAGCCGGCTCAGCGCATCTGGTCTCCAGTGCGTCTCCTCGGGCCGGTGTACATGGCACCAGCCTTACGCATGGTGTCCCCGGTTCGCCAGCACAGCCCAGTGCGGGCTATTCTGGCCTGGCTACGGGGAGCATTCAACCAGGTAAGGTTGGGCAGGCTCAGTGCTCGAGACCTCCTGTGCGCCTTCACGGTCCGGTCTATCCGGTGCCACCTCCTCGCACCAGCCCAGTACCACCAGTGCCAACACCACGCACCAGGCTTCCTGTGCGTCTCCAGAGTCCAGCATGCCCTGTTCTTGCTCCCCGCACTCGCCCAGTGGTGCGTGTCCCCAGTCCGGTACCACCAGTTCTGGCACCACGCACTAAGCCTACTGTGTGTCTCCAGGGTCCAGTATGCCCTGTTCCTGCTCCCCGCACTCGCCCAGAGGTGCGTGTCCCCAGCCCGGTACCACCAGTTCCGGCACCACGCACCAGGCCTACTGTGCCCTCAGCAGGCCAGAGCTGTCCATCTGTCCAGCGCCGCCTGAGCTGCCCGTCTGTCCAGCGCCGCCTGAGCTGCCCGTCTGTCCAGCGCCGCCTGAGCTGCCCGTCTGTCAAGCGCCGCCTGAGCTGCCCGTCTGTCCAGCGCCGCCTGAGCTGCCCGTCTGTCCAGCGCCGCCTGAGTTGCCCGTCTGTCCAGCGCCATCTGAGCCGCCCGCCTGTCCTGAGCCGTCAGAGCCGCTTGTCTGTCCTGAGCCGCTAGAGCCGCCCGTCTGTCCTGAGCCGCTAGAGCCGCCCGCCAGTCAGGAGCCGCCAGAGCCGCCCGCCAGTCAGGAGCCGCCAGAGCCGCCCGCCAGTCAGGAGCCACCAGAGCCGCCCGCCAGTCAGGAGCCGCCAGAGCCGCCCGCCAGTCAGGAGCCGCCAGAGCCGCCCGCCAGTCAGGAGCCGCCAGAGCCGCCCGCCAGTCAGGAGCCGCCAGAGCCGCCCGCCAGTCAGGAGCCGCCAGAGCCGCCCGCCAGTCAGGAGCTGCCAGAGCTGCCCTTCAGTCCGGAGCTGCCCTTCAGTCCGGAGCTGTCCTTCAGTCCGGAGTTGCCCTCAGTCCTGAGCTACCTCTCAGTCATGAGCTACCTCTCAGTCATGAGTTACCTCTCAGTCATGAGCTACCCCTCAGTCATGAGCTACCCCTCAGTCATGAGCTACACCTCAGTCATGAGCTGCCCCTCAGTCCGGAGCTGCCCCTCAGTCCGGAGGAGTTTCCTCAGTCCAGAGGCGCCCCTCAGTCCAGAGGCGCTCCTCAGTCCAGTGGGGTCCTTTATTAGGGTTCCCAGGCCAAGGTCGGCGGCGAGGTTCGCCGCTCAAAGGACGCTAAGAAAGCGGACAAAGACAATGGTGGAGTGGGGTCCACGTCCAGCGACAGAGCCGCCACCGCGGACAGATGCCCACCCAGACCCTCCCCTATAGGTTCAGGTTTTGCGGCCGGAGTCCGCACCTTGGGGGGGGGGGGGGGGGGTACTGTCACGTTCTGACCTTTATTTCCTTTGTTTTGTCTTTATTTAGTATGGTCAGGGCGTGAGTTGGGGTGGGCAGTCTATGTGTGTTTTTCTATGTTGGGGTTTTGTGTTCGGCCTGTTATGATTCTCAATCAGAAGCAGCTGTCAATCGTTGTCCCTGATTGAGAATCATACCTAGGTAGCCTGGGTTTCACTTTTGGTTTGTGGGTGTTTGTTTCCGTGTCAGTGTTTGTCGCCACACGGTACTGTTTCGTTTGATCATCGTTTATTGTTTTTGTTCCTGTGTTCAGTTTTGGATTTATATTAAAGACATGAACACTTACCACGCTGCGCTTTGGTCCGATCCTTCTACCACCACAGACGATCGTTACAGGTAGAAAGAAGTTGGGGTGTCCGCAATGTGGCTGGTTTTCCCTTTAAACTCCGTGATTGTCTGGAGTCCCTGCTACATGCCGTGGTTAAATGCTGTGGTTCGCGCTTTCAGATTTAGATGGCACGAATGCTGCCATCTATCCACGGTTTTTGGTTTGGATAGGTTTTAATCGTCGTGGTAGGAACAACATCCCCTCTTCACTTCCTGATGAACTGTATACGTTACAGTCCACATGATCAAAACACTCTTGAAGCAAGCATTCCGATTGGTCAGACCAGCGTTGGAGAGCAGACAGGCAGTCATATATTCAGCATTTAGTGGCTGTACTGTATTGTACCAGCTCTCCTTAGTCTTAAATGGTTCATGAGCAGCTTGAGCGTACAATTTAGTCATAATTTATTCATGTTGTGCTTCTATTGTCTACATGTTTTGATGGATGCTGTGGTCTGGGCCCACACCCGGTGACTCTGTTCAGTGTTGTGATTTAGTCTCCCTATTCCGTGTGTTGAAAAAAGAGATCAGCTCAAACAGGAAATAAGGTTAAGCAGGTTCTTACTTTTCTGGTTCAAATAAGAAGTCAGTGAAGCTAAACCAGAGGATTCGTGCCTCAGTGGGCAGATACGTTTGTTTCCTGTCTGTCAGAAATACAGACACAGACTATTCCTGTCAACAAGATGGTCAGGAAATTACATTACATTTGTGATGTTAATTCAACTTGAACATTTAGGATAGGCCTACTAGCTCAGCATCCCTGATAGCGTCGCCCAGCCTGGGTCCTGTGTGGAGTGAGTTTGTTTGATCTCTGTTCCCCCGCAGCCCAAATGGCCTGGTTGGTTCTGCCATTAGTTCATAAGTGACTGGCTGTAAATTGCTGTGGCGATTACAGGTAATTGGACTGCCTCTCTCTCTCTTTCTGTACTTCTCCAAAAAGCTTTTTCTGCCTTCAGCAGTGTTTGTGAGTGAGTAATGAGTGTGAGGACGTGCTGGGGCTAGTGTAACGGATCATCACTTTACAGGATTAGATTAGTTAGAATTCACTTTACTGTATGTGATGTGAAGAAGCAGAATATTTCAAAGAGAAATTCTATTTATACAGTATAATCCTGTGGCTTGCCATTGGATTTGCATTGTTCACATATTGGTGCTTTAGTGCGCATGTACACTCTTAGAATTAAAAAGAAAGTTGAACCATACAGGGTTCCTCGATTTGTCCCCATAAGGGAACCCTTTTTGGTGCTGGGTGAAACCCTTTGTAGAGGGTCCCTTTGCAGAGGGTCTCTTTGCAGAGGGTTCTATCTATAACCCCCTATGTAGGTTTCTTCAAAGAACCCTTTGTTTATGGTTCTACCTAGAACCCTCTATGAAGGGTTCTACCAAGAACCATTTTATCTTTGGAGGGCTCTTCCAATAAACAATCTATGAATGGTTCCACCTGCCTTATTAGTCTTTAAAATTAAATGATTTATGACAATACATTACAGTACATATATCGTAAGGCCTTTCTTTGAGGGCCTAGTTACAGTTGAAGTCGGATGTTTACATACACCTTAGCCAAATATATTTAAACTCAGTTTTTCACAATTCCTGACATTTAATCCTAGTCAAAATTCCCTGTTTTAGGTCAGTTAGGATCACCACTTTATTTTAAGAATGTGAAATGTCAGAATAATAGCAGAGATAATTATTTATTTCAGCTGTTATTTCTTTCATCACATTCCCAGTGGGTTTACATACCTCCTGGCAGAGCTGGTGTAACTGAGTCAGGTTTGTAGGCCTCCTTGCTCGCACACGCTTTTTCAGTTCTGCCCACTAATTTTCTGTGGGATTGAGGTCAGCACTTTGTGATGGCCACTCCAATACCTTGACTTTGTTGTCCTTAAGCCATTTTGCCACACATTTAGAGGTATGCTTGGGGTCACTATCCATTTGGAAGACCCGTTTGCGATCAAGCTTTAACTTCCTGACTGATGTCTTGAGATGTTTCTTCAATATATCCACATCTTTCCTCATGTTGCCATCTATTTTGTGAAGTGCACCAGTCCCTCCTGCAGCAAAGCCTTCCTTGGATAGTTTCATTAAATGTAACTTGAGATGGATTTTCCATGATGACTATTATTTTCTGATGCATGTGCGGCAATTGTCTGCGCTATTATCACTAAGTATGACTGACAAGTTAATAGATACATTTATTTTATCTACGATGTTGTATGAACTGAAATTACATTTTTCTGAGTGATACTGTTTTCATGGTTCTTAGGTTCAATGCTGAATTTCCTTTATTTCTGTTGTGGTTTGACTTTCTCAACCCCAACCTCTGTCAGTGTTTTGTATACTGCGGAAAACAAATGCAGAGACACTTTGGAGAACACAAGGTCTTTAATTTCTGTGCTGAAAGACAAGTGACTGCCACGCTGCAATGCTAATTTCCCTATGAACAAATATCATGAATAAACTCACAGGAGATGTGGCTATTTTTGCCATTCGTTTTTTGTTTGTTATTTGTCATCATGTTGGGGTGGCAAGTAGCCTAGTGGTTAGAGCGTTGGACCTGTAACCAAAAGGTTGCTGGATCGAATCCCTGAGCTGACAAGGTAAAAACCTGTCATTCTGAACAAGGCAATTAACCCACTGTTCCCCGGTAGGCCGTCATTGTAAATAAAAAATGAATTCTTAATTGACTTGCCTCGTTAATTTTTTTTTTTTTTTTAAACTATTGATGAAAATTGAGCATGGAAATTGAAAGCAGAGCGTAATTTACATTTGATTCATTTAATAACGCAAGCATACAGTATGCACTTATTTATAACATTACATGTGTATGGCATTAAAGAGCAGTTTCAAACTACAGGTCCACTGTGTAGATTATTTTAAATGTTAAATCATTTTGCGTGTCCGCTATACTTTTAGTTTATTTCAATGATAAAATACCCTCAATAGATGCTACTTGCCTCCCTTAGATTTATCAGAGTTTCTCTCCTCTGTGAATCATAGCTCTACATAACTGCTGGATACATGTTGGCACTTATCAATCAGGGATCAATGAATATGATTGCAGAGAGGAGCACTGTGCTAAAAGTGCTATTGATTGCCTGGAGGTCCGGACCTCATGCCAGTCCTCATTAGTGTTGCCTGCAACCCTGATCCTCTATCCTTCCTGCTGATGTGGGTGTTGGGTGATTTGAACTGATGACAATCCTAAGTGCTTTAAGTTAAACGTATTGATCACAGGTGTGGGGAGCCATTTGCCCAGTTGTCTGGATGAGCACAGCAGGACAACACTGGAGGAGAAGGAGAGGCAGCATCTATCTAGCTGGCACATTGAGCATTATCCTATACTATTAGTATTGTTGCACTATGCATCCTCTCCATTGATCTCAAAGTGATCCTAAAGAGCCTGATGGTATATAATGGGCATCCAGCCCATCATATTTCCCATATTTCCCACCCTTTGCTTTCACCTTCTCCCAAGGGCCATTGGCTGAGGGTATACGATCAGTATCAGCAGTCAACCTGCTTATGGCCTGTGCATTGTTGTGCATTGTTACCAGGCTCGGCTCACCCCTCACCTCACCCCTGTAATACATCCCCTAACCACCCTCACCCCCCCCCCCCCCCCCCCCCCCCCCCCCCCCCCCCCTGCTGCCCACATGGCCTGGTGTGAGGTTTGACTCCCGAGTCAGTGACCTTGGCCAGAGAAGGCTGGAGAGGCCGGACGACTTGGCTAGCGGCCAAGGCTGCTCGGTTTGAGGGGTGAAGAGGAGTCGTTTCTCTGAGGTAAAATGCTGACTGCACCTTCTAGTGAACAAGTTGATCAAATGAATACAGGCAGCTATTATTATGATGTTATTTCACAGTTTGAATCTCTTGGGTGTTCTCAAATTCTCCTCTTGATCACATACCAGATCATTTCCTTCAACTCGGACATTCAGTTGTTCTGTTTATCTTCCAATAATGAGTGTCACAGAGCTCTACTAGACCGTTATTGATTACCTATCAGTCACATGCAGCTAACTCTCCCTCTTCAAGAAACTTTGAGTATTCAATTTGAGCAATTGAAACTTTGGAAATTAACTTTGACCCAGGGGTGTGCCTATGGCTTAAACATAATCACATCACAGGCGAAGATCCTCACCTTTGTTTGCATCAGTAGTTTGTGTTGGCTGGAAAGCACTCAATCGCCAATTGTTGACTGGACTTTTGTTGGAATGTGAATGACCCCTTATTGATTGGAAACAAAATGTTTTTAATGTTGTAGATGAGATTTTTGGATCGCTCACTAATGTCAAGATTGAGGCCAGTTTTCAATCTATTTTCAACTCAGGTCCTAAATTGAAAATCTTTACGGACGTAATTAAGGCTGATCTGAAAAGAACAATGAAACTTTTCATAGTTTTCTCCCCTTCTTGCCCTGACAATGATGTTCAAATAACTAAAGACTTTCACATAAGCCTACTAAGAAGAAAGGTAATGAATATAAAATAGACACAAATAGATTTTGTATTTAATCTAAAAAGACAAATGTGTACATACATTCTATATTCACCTGTGGTAAATGTGTACATACATTAAAGGGTATATTCACCTCTAGTAAATGATTATTCTAAATATTTAAAAAAGGCTAATTCGGTAAATAGCATAATATGTGCCATACACATGTCTTTAAATCTGGAGTCAAACATAATTTTGTAGTCTTTCTTATGGCCTGTGTCATAAGTAAGTATTTAATAAAATTCTCACTGGAGAATAAACTGGATGAGCTCCGTTCGAGACTATTCTATCAACGGGACATTAAAAACTGTATTATAAACTGGGTAGTTTGGATACAGGATGCTGATTGGCTAAAACAGCATTTAGCCTTGTGTATGTTAGACCGTATACCATGAGTATGATGTTTAGCCTTTTCACCTTGATATCATTGTGTCTTTTTACCTTGATAAAATGGCTACATCAACAAAAGTTTGTCATGCCGATGTAGGAAAGTAGCGTTTAGATGAACTTGAGAGAAAGCAAAACGAAAAGAACATTGTGAAATCAACAAAGTAGGCACTGACCTGCTTCACTGACTGGTGTGAAAAAATAGGGATACATTGTGAGTTTGGGAATACAACAAAAACGGAGCTGAACGACATTCTACGGGACTTTTATGGTTCAGTGAGAAACATGAATGGCGAAGAATATAGGATTTAGCAGCTACGCTGGACTCAGAGCTAGTTGGAACCGACATATCAACGACCCCCATCTTAGTTTGGCAAGGAGTATACAGAAAGACACTGAATTCACAACGAGTAATGTGTTTGTCGGCGTAATTAAAAAGTTTAGGAAAGTGGGGCCCAACAAAGCTGCCCACCAGTGAACAGATATATATGGTATGTAACTGTAAGGTAGCTAGCTAAATCATTCTAATGTACCCTAACAATATAACCGGTAGCTATGTAGGCCTAACTATTAGCCAATGTTATTTTGTCTAATATGTTTAAAGCACACAGAAACGCAGATGAGAGTGAACACGCTCGCAACAATTTTGCCAAAGATCTGCGAAATAGCTGGCATATCGCAGATTTACACAAACCACTGCCTCTGAACCACCATGATCCAGAAACTCTCTGATGCCGGACTAAAGGCACAGGAAAATAATGTCTGTCAGTGGACACAGATTCGAAACGTCTCTTTAAAGTTACTGCAGGCCAAATCTGGAAGCGAGGAAGCGATGGAGCACTATTCTCTCTGACAACACAGCAGCAGCACCCCCAGCTAAAAGAACGGCATCCATTTCCAGCAGCATGGAGAAAACAAATAAAAACATGGGGTAACCAACAACAAACATTAACATGGGACAATTTTTTCATTTGTGCACAGTAAATGGAAACATTCAGAGCAACATTAATAAATAATTGGCATGTGTTAGTCACTCTAGAAGTGGCGCTGATGCTTGGTTTTTGTATACATTTAATGTAAGCTTGCTAGCTAGTCTGTGGTTATGTTGCATAGTAACCAGTCTAGCAACAATACTTTTGTACGCACTACTTTTTCTGGCGGAATGTATTTATTATGAATATATTTATTAAAGCAACATTTTCAATTTAGATGTGTATTTCCTTGCCTTACTGTGTTTGCAACCGGTTTATAAAAGCAATAAGGCACCTCGGGGGTTAGTGGTATACGGCCAATATACCATGGCTAAGGGCTGTATCCAGGCACTCGTCGTGCATAAGAACAACGCATGATGAGCTTGGAGTGCCCTCCAAGCTCATCACTAAGCTCGGGGACCTGGGACTGAACACTTCCCTCTGCAAGAGGATTCTGGACTTCCTGATGGGCTTCAAAATTTGACATGGGATCTCAGATCCTCCAAAAGTTATACAACTGCATCATCGAAAGCATCCTGACTGGTTGCATCACCACTTGGTGTGGCAACTGCAAGGCACTACTTTGTGTAGTGCATCACTGGGGCCGAGCTTCCAGGACCTCTATACCAGGCGGTGTCAGAGGAAGGCCCTAAAAATGGTCAACGATTCCAGCCACCCAAGTCATAGACTGTTCTCTCTGCTACCGCATGGCAAGCTGTACCAGAGTGCCAAATCTGGGACCAACAGATTCTACCCCAAGCCAATAGACTGCTGAACAGTTAATCAAATGGCTGCCAGGACTATTTCCTTTTTAATTGTTTTATTATAATTTTTTGCTCTGACTCTCTTGCACAGTCTTGATGTACACTACACTGACACTACATCACACACAAACACACACACACACACATGCATATTGATGCCACACAAACGCGCGCACACACACACACACACACACACACACACACACACACACACACACACACACACACACACACACACACACACACACACACACACACACACACACACACACACACACACAGTTCTGCTACTCTCTGTTTATTATCTATGTCCAGTCATTTTACCGTCATTTTACCGGTACGTTCCCCAGCAAGTCGCTCAAACAGAAGGGGGAACTAACAAAGAGTCACAGACCACAACCAAAATTAAACGGGTGGGGTTTAGGTGGGGTTCTGAAAAGACACTCATGGGGGTGTCTACTGAAAGTTGACGAGCAACAACTACTGGAACCTAAAAAAAACCCACCAAGAGTGCCCAGGAAATTTGCCCAAGAATAGGCAAACGAAAGATAAACCCACACCAAACTTAAAGACAGGAAGCCAATCAAAAAGGTGGAGCAAAACGAAATCAGGGAAATCAGATTAAGGCTTGTTTGTCTAGAAAACAAAATCAGGAGCACCAACTAAAAGTGTTGAAGTTCCGCATCTATCAAGACAACTGGAGCACCTGGGCCAGCACAGATGACACAGCTTCCCACAAATGAAATGGCAACACAAACGGACTAACGAGGAGACACCAATCGGTGCACCCTACGTACTAACGAGCTATACGTGCTAAAGTCCAACCTCAAAACATAAGTGGAAAAACCAAAGCCTTTAACAACCCCTACCTACATGTAAATATTACCTTAATTACCTCGACTAATCTGTACCCCTGCACATCGAATCGGTACCGGTACCCCTTTTATATAGCACCGTTATTGTTATTTTATTGTGTTACTAATTTTCCTTTCGTTTATCTAGCACAGTTTTCGTGCTTTCTCTTTTCAAACGTTATTGGTTAAAGACTCGTAAGTAAGCATATCACGGTAAGATCTACCCTTGTTGTATTTAGCGTATGTGACAAATAAAATGTGATTCGATTTTCACTCCACGATTCCTTTCATCAAAGGACATTTGAAAACATACCATCGACAACGTTTTTCTGCTGACGTTGCCGTGTCATTGTTGCATTCCTAGTTCACTCATCTCCACTGTCTCCATTTTATACTTGGAATTAATAATTCAGCACCAATCTATATGGGTTACTTTAATATGAGGTTATCTCTTACTTCATGAAGCAATTACTATATTGTCCGTGTTCTCACCATGGAAGATGTGGCTTTCTCAGCTCGTAAAGAAGGATTTTTCTTATGCATAATACATCAGGTGCAGGAAAGAAAAGGCCCCCTACATGGAGAACAATTTAACCATGAATGTACGTCAGAGATGTATCTGTGCATGAGCTGCAGGTCAGCTCTATAGATGTCCCTGGCTGGTAGGTTCAAATACACGTCCTCCTCCCCACTCTTCTCTGGCTTTCCCAAAAGCCTTTTAAAGTCAGAAGGAGGATTCCCGATCAAGCTACCAATTGCTATAAGATTAGACTCTGTAGGGTACAGACAGGGCCTTCAGGAAGTATTCATACCCCTTGACTTATTACACATTTTGTTGTGTTACAGCCTGAATTCAAAATTGATTACATTGCTTTTTTTTTACATACAATAACCCATAATAACAAAGTGTAAAAATGTTTTTAGATTTTTTTTTCTCAATTTATTGAAAATGAAATACAGAAATTTCCAATAGAGATAAAAGATAAACTAAATGTAAGTATATATATACAGTACCAGTCAAAAGTTTGGACATACCTACTCATTACAGGGTTTTTCTTTTCTTTACTATTTTCTATATTGTAGAATAATAGTGAAGACATCAAAACTATGAAATAACACATATGGAATCATGTAGTAACCAAAAAAGTGTTAAACAAATCAACAGATTTTCCAACATTCTTGACGGACTTCCCACATATGCTGAGCACTTGTTGGCTGCTTTTCCTTCACTCTGCGGTCCAACTCATCCCAAACCATCTCAATTGGGTTGAGGTCGGGTGATTGTGGAGGCCAGGTCATCTGATGCAGCACTCCATCATTCTCCTTCTTGGTCAAATAACCCTTACACAGCTTGGTGTTGTGTTGGGCCATTGTCCTGTTGAAAACAAATGATAGTCCCGCTAAGCGCAAATCATGGCGTATCGCTGCAGAATTCTGTGGTAGCCATGCTGGTTAAGTGTGCCTTGAATTCTAAATAAATCACTGACAGTGTCACCAGCAAACCACCCCTACACTTTCACACCTCCTCCTCCATGCTTCACGTTGGGAGTCACACATGCGGAGATCATCCGTTCACCTACTCTGCTTCTCACATAGACACGGTAGTTGGAACCACAAATCTCACAGTTGGACTCATCAGACCAAAGGACAGATTTGGAACACTGACCTGTTCACCGGACGTGCTACCTGTCCCAGACCCGCTGTTTTCAACTCTCTAGAGACAGCAGGAGCGGTAGAGATACTCTCAATGATCGGCTATGAAAAGCCAACTGACATTTACTCCTGAGGTGCTGACCTGTTGCACCCTCGACAACTATTGGGATTATTATTATTTGACCATGTTGGTCATTTATGAACATTTGAACATCTTGGCCATGTTCTGTTATAATCTCCACCCGGCACAGCCAGAAGAGGACTGGCCACCCCTCATAGCCTGGTTCCTCTCTAGGTTTCTTCCTAGGTTTTGGCCTTTCTAGGGAGTTTTTCTTAGCCACCGTGCTTCTACACCTGCATTGCTTGCTGTTTGGGGTTTTAGGCTGGGTTTCTGTACAACACTTTGTGGCATCAGCTGCTGTAAGATGGGCTATATAAATACATTTGATTTGATTTGATGATTTCCACCCGTCTAATGTCCATTGCTCGTGTTTCTTGGCCCAAGCAAGTGTCTCTTACTTGAACTCTGTGAAGCATTTATTTGGGCTGCAATTTCTGAGGCTGGTAACTCTAATGAACTTATCCTTGCCAGCAGAGGTAACTCTGTGTCTTCCTTTCCTGTGGCAGTCGTCATGAGAGCCAGTTTCATCATTGCGCTTGATGGTTTTGCGACTGCACTTGAAGAAACTTTCAAAGCTGAAATTATCCGGATTGACTGACCTTCATGTTTTAAAGTAATGATGGACTGTCGTTTCTCTTTGCTAATTTGAGCTGTTCTTGCCATAATATGGACTTGGTCTTTTACCAAATAGGGCTATCTTCTATATACCACCCATATCTTGTCACAACACAACTGATTGGCTCAAACAGATTAAGAAGAAGGAAATTCCACAAATTAATTTTTAACAAAGCACACCTTTTAATTGAAATGCATTCCAAGTGACTACCTCATGAAGCTGGTTTAGAGAATGCAAAGGGTGGCTACAAGGCAAAGGGTGGCTGCTTTGAAGAATCTCTTTGAAGAATTTTTCATATCTTTAACACTTTTTTGGTTACTACATGATTCCATATGTGTTATTTCATATTTTTGATATCTTCACTGTTATTCTACAATGTAGTTCTACAAAATAGTAAAAATAAAGAAAAACCCTTGAATGAGTAGGATTTACCCATTATTCTTTTCAAAATTCTTTAAGCTCTGTCAAATTAGTTGTTGATCATTGCTAGACAACCATTTTCAGGTCTTGCCATAGATTTTCAAGTATATTTAAGTCAAAGTGGCCACTCTTGAACATTCACTGTCTTCTTGGTAAGAAAATCCAGTGTAGATTTGGCCTTGTGTTTTAGGTTATTGCCTGCTGGAAGGTGAATTAATCTCCCAGTGTCTGGTGAAAAGCAGGCTGAATCAGGTTTTCCTTTAGGATTTTGCCTGTGCTTAGCTCCATTTCAAAGATTTGATGATTGAGTTGGAGGTGTGCATGGCCATGCAGTCATGGGTGAACAGGGAGTACAAGAGAGGACTGAGAACGCACCCTTGTGGGGCCCCAGTGTTGAGGATCAGCGGGGTGGAGATGTTGTTTCCTACCCTAATCACCTGGGTGCGGCCCGTCAGAAAGTCCAGGACCCAGTTGCACAGGGTGGGGTCGAGACCCAGGGTCTCAAGTTTAATGACGAGTTTGGAGGGTACTATGGTGTTAAATGCTGAATTGTAATCGATGAACAGCATTCTTACATAGGTATTCCTCTTGTCCAGATGGGTTAGGGCAGTGTGCAGAGTGATTGTGATTGCGTCGTCTGTGGACCTATTGGGGCGGTAAGCAAATTGGAGTGGGTCTTGGGTGTCAGGTAGGGTGGAGGTGATATGATCCTTGACTAGTCTCTCAAAGCACTTCATGATGACGGAAGCTAGTCGTTTAGCTCAGTTACCTTAGCTTTCTTGGGAACAGGAACAATGGTGGCCCTCTTGAAGTATGTGGGAACAGCAGACTGGGATAGGGATTGATTGAATATGTCTGTAAACACACCAGCCAGCTGGTCTGCGCATGCTCTGAGGACGCGGCTAGGGATGCCGTCTGGGCCGACAGCCTTGCGGGGGTTAACATGTTTAAATGTTGTACTCATGTTGGCCGCGGTGAAGGAGAGCCCGCAGGTTTTGGTAGCGGGCCGTGTCAGTGGCACTGTATTGTCCTCAAAGCGAGCAAAGAAGTTATTTAATTTGTCTGAGCGCAAGACGTATGTGTCCGCGACGGTGCTGGTTTTCTTTTTGTAATCCGTGATTGACTGTAGACCCTGCCACATACGTCTCATGTCTGAGCCATTGAATTGTGACTCTACTTTGTCTCTATACTGACGCTTAGCTTGTTTGATTGCCTTGCGGAGGGAATAGCTACACTGTTTGTATTCGGTCATGTTTCCGGTTGCCTTGCCAGGATTAAAAGCAGTGGTTCGTGCTTTCAGTTTTGCGCGAATGCTGCCATCAATCCACGGTTTCTGGTTGGGGAAGGTTTTAATAGTCACCGTGGGTACAACATCATCAATGCACTTGCTATTTAACTCACTCACCGAATCAGCGTATCCATCAATGTTGTTGTCTGAGGCTATCCGGAACATATCCCAGTCCACGTGATCGAAGCAATCTTGAAGCGTGGAATTCGATTGGTTGGACCAGCGTTGAACAGACCTGAGCACGGGCGTTTCCTGTTTTAGTTTCTGTCTATAGGCTGGGAGCAACAAAATGGAGTTGTGGTCAGATTTGCCGAAAGAAGGGCGAGGGAGGGCTTTGTATGCCTCGCAGAAGTTAGAGTAGCAATGATCTAGAACGTCGCCAGCCCGGTTCGCGCATTCGATATGCTGATAAAATGTACATAGTTTACATAGAGTCCAATGAAGTTCTTTCAGGGCGGTCGAGGTGTCTGCTTGGGGGGGGACGGCTGTGATTATAATCAAAGAGAATTCTCTTGGTAGATAATGCTGTCGGCATTTGATTGTAAGGAATTCTAGGTCAGGTGAACAAAAGGACTTGAGTTCCTGTATGTTGTTATGATCACACTACGACTCGTTAATCATGAGGCATACACGCCCGCCCTTCTTCTTACCAGAGAGATGTTTGTTTCTGTCGACACAATGCGTGAAGAATCCAGGTGGCTGTACCAACTCTGATAACATATCCCGAGTGAGCCATGTTTCCGTGAAACAGAGAATGTTACAATCTCTGATGTCTCTCTGGAAGTTAACCCTTGCTCGAATTTCGTCTATCTTGTTGTCAAAAGACTGGACATTGGCGAGTAGTATATCCGGGAGCGGTGAACGATGTGCCCGTCTACGGAGCCTGACCAGAAGACGGCTCCATCTGCCCCTTCTGCGGCACCGTTGTTTTGGGTTGCCTACTGGGATCCGATCCATTGTCCTGGTTGGTGGTCCAAACAGAGGATCCGCTTCGGGAAAGTTGTATTCCTGGTCATAATGTTGGTAAGTTGACGTTGCTCTTATATCCAATAGTTCTTCTCGGCTGTATGTAATAACACTTAACCTCTCTTGGGTAGGGAGCAGTATTTAGAAGTTTGGATGACAAACGTGCCCAAAGTAAACTGCCTGTTACTCAGGCCCAGAAGCTAGGATATGCACATGCATGGTAGTATTGGATAGAAAACACTCTAAAGTTTCCAGAACTGTTAACATAATGTCTGTGAGTATAACAGAACTGATATGGCAGACAAAAACCTGAGGAAAATCCATCCAGGAAATTGGATATTTTTGATGTGGGTACTTTTCTATTGAATGCCTATACAGTATGTATTTGGATAGGACCCAAATTGCAGTTCCTATGGCTTCCACTAGATGTCAACTATCTTTAGACATTGTTTCAGGCTTGTATCCTGAAAAACGAGGAAGAATGAGAACATTCTTTCAGTGGACTCTAAATTAACCAGAGCTGTTTTGAACGTGTGACCGATTGCGCGCCGTTCATTGTTTTTCTTTTCTATTGAAGACACTATTGTCCGGTTGAAATATTATCAATTATTTAGACAATAGACAACCTGAGGATTAATTATAAACATCGTTTGACATGTTTCGATGAACTTTACAGGTACTATTAGGATGTTTTCATCTGCATGTCGTGACCGCCTTTGAGCCAGTGGATTACTGAACAAAACGCGCCAACAAAACTGAGTTTTTTGGGACATAAAGAGGGACTTTATCGAACAAAACAAACATTTATTGTGTAACATGGACTCTTGTGACTGCAAACATATGAAGATGATCAAAGGTAAGTTATTAATTTTATCGCTATTTCTGACTTTTGTAATTCCTTTACTTGGTTGTAAAATGTTTGTATGCTTTTGTAAGTGGGGCGCTGTCCTCAGATGCATGTTATGCTTTCGCCGTAAAGCCTTTTTGAAATCTGACACAGCGGCTGGATTAACAAAAAGTTAATCTTCAAGTCGACGTATAACACTTGTATATTTTATGAATGTTTATTATGAGTATTTCTGTATTTTGATTTTGGTACTCTGCAATTTCACCGGATGTTGGCCAGGTGGGACGCTACCGTCCCACCTGCCCATAAGAATTAAGATTTCCTGGGGTAACAATGTAATAAATAATACATATATAAACAAAATACTGCATAGTTTCCTAAGAACGCGAAGCGAGGCGACCATCTCTGTCGGCGCCATAGTAATATTTGGATGGTGTAATGATACACCATCCAAATTGTAACTAATAACTTCACCATGCACAAAGGGATATACACTGTCTGCTTTTTTTTATACCCATCGACCAATAGGTGCACTTCTTTGCGAGGCATTGGAAAACCTTCCTGGTCGATGTTGAATCTATGTTTGAAATTCACTGTTCGACTGAAGGAACTTACATATAATTGTATGTGTGGAGTACAGAGATGGTGTAGTCATTCAAAAGTCATGTCAAACACTATTATTCCATGCAATTTATTATCTGACTTGTTAAGCACATTTTTACCCCTGAACCTATTTAGGCTTGCCACAACAAAGGGGTTGAATACTTATTGACTCAATACATTTCAGCTTTTCATTTTTTATTAATTTGTAAAAAAATTTAAAACATAATTCCACTTTAACTTTATGGGGTACTGTGTGTAGGCCAGTTATAAAAATCGAAATGTTATGAATGTTAAATTCAGTCTATAACAAAATGTGGAAAAAGTAAAGGGGTGTGAATAGTTGTGTATTTTATGTTTTATGTTTTGTTTACACAGCCACCCAGATTTTCTTTCTACGGTATATCCAGTTTTACATGTGACCCATATCAGATTTGCGCATTCACACTGATGTAGCCTCTGAAGTAGCACACAGATGGAATGCTTATTTCTTGTCACTATTCCTTTAAGATGATGGCGTGGTTTTCATGGCAACGGCAGGTCATGTTCTACAAGAAAAACTGATATGCACATCTAGACAGAGGTTGCATAAAGAGGATCAAGTTTGTATCAGGATTCAGATCCACTTTGGCTGCGTTTCACCAGGCAGTCAAATTCTTATGTTTATTTCAGTAATTGGTCTTTTTACCAATCAGATCTTGCCAAAAGAGCAATTAATGGAAAAAAAATATCAGAATTGGGCTGCCTGTGTAAACTCAGCCATTTGGAAGCAGTATAAATCTAAAGTCAAAAGATCAGATTCCATGTGTTTCTTTGCTGTTTACACATTAGTGAAAAGAAAAAGTATCAGAAATGCTAATAATTGGCAAAATATCTGAAATGGGCTGCCTGTGTAAACGCAGCCGTGTAGGGTTCAAATATGGACTTCAAAGCCAGTTCCACTGCTTTAAAAAAATGATTCCCCTCTTATCAGGGACTGATTTAGACCTGGATACCAGGTGGGTGCAATTAATTATCAAGTAGAACAGAAAACCAGCCGTTTCTGGACCTCGTACGATTTGAATACCCCAGCCCTATATAGTGCTCTATAGTGCCCTAATCTGACCAGAGCCCTATGTGGCAGCCCTATGTGACTCTTGTCAAACATGGGTCAAACATGCATAGTGCATTAAGGAGAATAGGGTAATTTGAGATATGTCCTTACAGACACAGCTTTAACCTACGTGGTCTGCTGTCTGCAGGAGCTGGGTTGATGAACATGGAACATGAACATGGAGCCATCTCTGTTTGTGTTTGCAGTGCATGTCAAAGCAGGGACCTGTGAAGTGATCGCTGCCCACCGTTGCTGCAACAAGAACAAGATTGAGGAGAGATCCCAGACGGTCAAATGTTCCTGCTTCCCCGGACAGGTTGCCGGGACAACAAGAGCGGCTCCATCTTGTGTGGACGGTACGGTCATTCTATATTTATATATATACAGTTGAAGTCATAAGTTTACATATACCTTAACCAAATACATTTATACTCAGTTTTTCACAATTCCTGACATTTAATCCTAGTAAAAATTCCCTGTCTTAGGTCAGTTAGGATCACAACTATATTTTAAGAATGTGAAATGTCAGAATAATTGTAGAGAGAATTATTTATTTCAGCTTTTATTTCTTTCATCACATTCCCAGTGGGTCAGAAGTTTACATACACTCAATTAGTATTTGGTAGCATTGCCTTTAAATTGTTTAACTTGGGTCAAACGTTTTGGGTAGCCTTCCACAAGCTTCCCACAATAAATCGGGTGAATTTTAGCCCATTCCTCCTGACAGAACTGGTGTAACTGAGTCAGGTTTGTAGGCCTCCTTTGCTCACACACACTTTTTCAGTTCTGCCCACACATTTTCTATGGGATTGAGGTCAGGGCTTCGTGATGGCCACTCCAATACCTTGACTTTGTCACTTAAGCCATTTTGCCACAACTTTGGAAGTATGCTTGGGGTAATTGTCCATTTGGAAGACCCATTTGCCACCAAGCTTTAACTTCCAGACTGATGTCTTGAGATGTTGCTTCAATATATCCACATAATTTTCCGTCCTCATGATGCCATCTATTTTTTGAAGTGCACCAGTCCCTCCTGCAGCAAAGCACCCCCACAACATGATGCTGCCATGAAGCACCCCCATGCTTCACGGTTGGGATGGTGTTCTTCGGCTTGCAAGCCTCCCCCTTTTTCCTCCAAACATAACGATGGTCATTATGGCCAAACAGTTCTATTTTTGTTTCATCAGACCAGAGGACATTTCTACAAAAAGTACGATCTTTGTCCCCATGTGCAGTTGCAATCTGTAGTCTGGCTTTTTTATGGCGTTTTTGGAGCAGTGGCTTCCTCCTTGCTGAGCAGCCTTTCAGGTTATGTCGATATAGGACTCGTTTTACTGTGGATATATATACTTTTGTACCTGTTTCTTCCAGCATCTTCACACCGTCCTTTGCTGTTGTACGGGGATTGATTTGCACTCTCTAGGAGACAGAACGTGTCTCCTTCCTGAGCAGTATGACGACTGCATGGTCCCATGGTGTTTATACTTGCGTACTATTGTTTGTACAGATGAATGTGGTACCTTCAGGTGTTTGGAAATTGCTCCCAAGGATGAACCAGACATGTGGAGGTCCACAATTTTTTTCTGGGGTCTTGGCTGATTTCTTTTGATTTCCCCATGATGTCAAGCAAAGAGGCACTGAGTTTGAAGGTATGCCTTGAAATACATCCACAGGTACACCTCCAATTGACTCAAATTATGTAAATTAGCCTATCAGAAGCTTCTAAAGCCATGACATCATTTTCTGGATTTTTCCAAGCTGTTTAAAGGCACAGTCAACTTAGTGTATGTAAACTTCTGACCCACTGGAATTGTGATACAGTGAAATAATCTGTCTGTAAACATTTGTTGGAAAATCTACTTGTGTCTTGCACAAAGTAGATGTCCTAATCGACTTGCCAAAACTATAGTTTGTTAACAAGAAATTTGTGGAGGGGTTGAAAAGCAAGTTAGAATGACTCCAACCTAAGTGTATGTAAACTTCCGACTTCAACTGTATATATTTTTATTGACAGGACAGTATTAGCAACACAGTAATTGGCAGTACACTGTTCCAAAATCGGTCTTGTATCACACATGTATCACTCAGAATTAGTGCGGTTTCAAATGATTATCAATCATCAACAATTCAAAATTTGACATAGGGTAAGATATTTTCTTCTACTATTACGTTTTCCTGCATCTACCGATCAATCTAAACAAATTGCTGGAAAATCTCAACAAAATGCTTAAAAACAACCCAATTTAGGTAAATATTGGACAGGGTTATTTTTACCTTGCGTATGCAAATCCCAAAGTTGGCAAATTTAGCAATTTGTTATAATATTTACATAATAGTGTTCTAAAATGCTATATTAAAATATGTGATGTACTAAAATAATAAAGGAAAATTGTAATTTGCAGTGTAAAAACTTAACATGATGAACATTAATAAAACTTACTCTCACGGGTGCAAAAAGAACTCTGGAAGCAACACCCCAAATAGGCCAGGTTTTGGATTACCCAAACATGGGTTATGTTAATCATCAGTTGTGTTTGTATTCACTTTCATGCTGGGTTGACCCAGCAGATGGGTATCTTGTATATAATAGGTTATTTTCAGGAGGCTTGGCCTTTTGGAGTCGTGGCTTTCAGATAGGTATTTTTGGCAACCCGTGAGAGTAAATGTCATTTCTGTTCATCATGTTACATTTGTAAACTGGAAACTTACGTTTCAGGCTGTTTGCTGTCTGTCTATCACTGGAAACAATAAAGCCCGGCATGCTGATGCGCTTGCTCATTGAAGTATAGTGGGCCAGGTCATTTAATATCATGTCAACAGAGGCCCCTGCGACAGGTGAATCGATCCCTATCCTCTGTACTGTAATGGCTCTGACAGCAGCTTCCTCCCATCTTGACACCACTGACTGAAGCTTTAGAAATGTCAAGGGAAACCCTACCCTCTGCAGGTGTCCTCAGAGGCAGCTGTAGACCTTGGAGGCCTGTTCTGCTCCCACTGTGCCAGTCGGTGTTTTGCCCTCCTGCCACTTTGTTCATCAGCTTAACATTGACCCACACCCTGTAATTCACTTCTGGAAACACACTGCTCAGCCAGTCAGTCAGGCAGCCAGGCAGTCAGCTCGCAGTCATGGAGGATCTCTCTCTACTCTACTGTCAGTCATGGATCAAAAGGTTTCACTCTCACTGACATGTTTGTAGAAACAGATGTCTTGTTGTGGGTTCAGTTGTTACAGTAGTCTAGTAGAGGAAATGTCTTTTCACCGCCTTGTAATGTGCACAGATTAACTGGTTGCGTTCCTCTCTCTTTGCCTCTTGCAGCATCCATAGTTGCCCAGAAGTGGTGGTGCCAGATGCATCCATGTATGGATGGGGAGGAGTGTAAAGTGTTGCCTGACCTGAAAGGCTGGAGCTGCAGTACAGGAAACAAAGTAAAGACGACAAAGGTGGGTGCATAATGTAAGAAAATGCATCACATGCGTCGTTATAACACATACAGTTTTTGCAAAAATGTCTAAAAACCTGTTTTCAATTTGTCATTATGGGGTGTTGTGTGTAGATTGATGAGGCATAAATTAAAAAAATACATTTTAGAATAAGGCTGCAACATAACAAAATGTGGAAAAAGTCAAGGGGTCTGAATACTTTCCGAAGGCACTGTATGTACACATAGGTGTACACGTGTACACATGTGCACTTACGCACACACACACACACACACACGCGCGCGCACACGGGGCACATGCGCTCACAAACACACACACATAAACACACTAGGGATGTGACACACTTTTTTTTGTTAACGTTTAAACTGCCCCCAAAAATTGTTTTTCAGTTAAAACAAAAATTCTAAAAATTCCATTTGAATTCACAATGCAGAATATGGTCCTATTGCGAATGACCGCTAGGGGGCAATGAAGTTCTATCTACCGTAGTCATATAATGAACAAGAATATAAACGCAACATGCAACAATTTCAAAGATTTGACTAAGTTACAGTTTATATTAGGAAATCAGTCAATTGAAATAAATGAAGTAGCCCCTAATCTATAGATTTCACATGTCTGGGCAGGGGGGCAGCCATGGGTGGGCCTTCGAGGGCATAGATTAGGGGCTAATTCCCACCCACTGGGGAGCCAGGTCCAGGGTTTTAGCTGATAAGCCCTGGGCCTATGGGACAAGGCACACATGCGTAAGTCTATCTGCGGTACCGGTCAGGAATTTGGACACACCTACTAATTGAGGGGTTTTCTTTGTTTTTACTATTTTCTGCGTTGTGGAGTGGTGGTGAGGACATCAGAACTGTGGAATGGCACGTGGAGTCATGTAGTAAGCGAGGGAGTGTTGAACAGATCAACAGATTACTCGCTAGCTAACATTACGTGTAGGATCTGTGTAGTAATATTATTCGTATCTCAGAGCCATTTGCATTGCTAGTTACAGCCTAATGAAAGCTAGCTAGCTAACATCGAACCTAGTTGGTTATCTTTGGATACCTGCAGATTCATGCAGGGTATAACATTATGAGTTGGGAGTATGGTTCATTGCTTAGCTAGCTAGCTACATGTCTAAACAGAAGATACCACTATGCAAGTAACCATTTTACTGTCGGGTTTACACCTTCTGTATCCTGTACATGTTACAAGTAAAGGTTGATTTTATTTGATATAGTGTGGGTTTATCAGAGATGGTAATTTGAAGAACAACATGGACCAAAGTCAAATTAGGATATAACGTTAGGCCAATGCAGATAGCCCGGATAGCCAATGTGCGGGAGCACTTCGCTGCCGTCGCTTGCCTTCCCTTGCCGTTTTTCCAACTGTGAACGACGATGACGTGTGGAGCGCTTTATAATAATAATAATAATAAATAATAATAATTTGACAGATGCATACAGTATCTCCTATTAACTTTACATCATTGTTGCATTAGGTATTTGTTTCATAAAAAATTGTCCTGTTAGTGCACTCCAAAAAATGCTGAGTTAAAAACAATGATTAAAAACAGTAATTTTGACCCAGCCAGTTGGGTTGTTGATGTTGGGTTATTGAGCTATGATCCGCCTGGTAAGATCAGAAGACTGGAGGCATGGCTTAGTAGAGGCATGTCCCAAAGTTGTCAAAGTTAGCAATTTGTTAGAATATTTACATAATAGTGTTTAAAAAAATTATATTAAAATATGTGATGTACTAAAATATAAAATAGAAATTTGCAGTGTAAAAACTTAACATGATGAACATTAATAAAATTTACTCTCATGGGTGCAAAAATAAGGTATTTTTGGCAACCTGTGAGTGTAAATGTAATATGTTTATACACTGCACATTCTAATGTCCCTTCAATATACTTGCACATGACATTTTAATATACAATTAATAACATTATTATTTAAGTATCATAACAAAATGCTAACTATCCCAACATTGGGATACACATAGGCACTTGAGAAAATCACCTAGCGTAAACATAATTAAACTACAGTTTCAGTGCTCAATCAAAATATGTGTCAACAATAAAACAGAACAGATTAAAGGGAAATAAATGTACTCTCACGGGTGGCCAAAACAAACTATCTGAAAGCCATGCCCATACTAAGCCACGCCTCCAGTCTTCTGATCTGACCCGTTGGATCATAGCTCAATAACCCAACTAAGTGATCCAACTCTCTGGTTCAAAAATAGCCCAACTTGTGTTCTGTCCACTATTTACCCAGCACTGGGTTGTTTTTAATCCAGCATTTATTTTAATTTTTTAGTAGTGTGGTCATTTTTTGAAAACTGCACCATGATTTTAATTTTGTGATTTTAGGGGGAAAAAAATGTATGTTAACAATCCCAATTTCGTTTAAACGGTAGTTCACACCCTTATTAAACACACATACAGGTTTTGCTTCCTCTAAAGCCCACCATGACATAGAATCTTCAGTAATTAAAGTTGTTGATTTATCTTCTACATAACCAACTGTAAAGTATAAGTCAAAGTCAACAGACGCTGAGATGCGATAGTCCGGCGTCCCATTGTGACATAGCTAAATGGCTCTGAGACACCATCCGCTGGCACGCACAGCCCAAACGCGCAACTCTCCGCAAATTCCAAACCAAAGTGGATCCGGTACACGTCCTCTCTTCATTTGAATGTGTTCACAGTTGTAGAAATTGCTTGAGCTGCGCTGAGAATTCAAAAAGTATGAAAGCCAACAGTTCAATATTCTAGAAAACTGCTGTGCTCACGCATACATGTTTTGAATTTCCTAGACTCATAAGCCCTTCTTACCAACTATAGATTGTGTGGCTGAAAAGTGTTTGTATCTGTAGGGAGCAATATATTTGAATTTTATACGATCAAAAAGGCAAAATTCTACTGAGATACTGTAAAATATGTGTATGTTGAAAGAACAGTATCTAGCGATTGCAGTGAGAGACACCCACACACACACTTATGCACTTATTCATCCAATTACATTTTTGTAGAAAAGTGTCATTCTGAAGTACAATACATGACCAAAAGTATGCCGACACCTGCTCGTCGAACATCTCATTACAAAATCATGGGCACTAATACGGAGTTGGTCCCCCCTTTGCTGCCGTGTCAGCCTCCACTCTTCTGGGAAGGCTTTTCACTAGATGTTGGAACATTGCTGCGGGGACTTGCTTCCATTCAGCGACAAGAGCATTAGTGAGGTCAGCACTGATGTTATGCGATTAGGCCTGGTTTGCTGTCTGTGCTCCAATTCATCCCAAAGGTGTTTGATGGGGTTGAGGTCAGGGCTCTGTGCAGGCCAGTCAAGTTCTTCCACACCAATGTCGACAAACCATTTCTGTATGGACCTCACTTTGTGCATGGGTGTATTGTCATGCTGAGACAGGAAAGGGCCTTCCCCAAACTGTTGCCACAAAGTTGAAGCACAGAATGGTCTAGAATGTCATTGTATGCTGTAGCGTTAAGATTTCCCTCCCCTGGAACTAAGGGGCCTAGCCCAAACCATGAAAAACAGCCCCACCAAACTTTACACTTGGCACTATGCATTTGGGCAGGTCGCGTTCTCTTGGCATCCGCCAAACCCATATTTGTCTGTCGTACTGCCAGATGGTGAAGCGTGATTCATCACTCCAGAGAACGCGTTTGTTTCCACTGCTCCAGAGTCCAATGGCGGCGAGCTTTAAACCACTCCAGCCGACGCTTGACATTGCTCATGGTGATCTTAGGCTTGTGTGCGGCTGCTCGGCCGTGGAAACCGATATCATGAAGCTCCCGATGAACAGTTCTTGTGCTGACGTTGCTTCCAGAGGCAGTTTGGAACTTAATAGTGAGTGTTGCAACCAAGGACAAACTATTTTTCAGCACTCGCCGGTCGCCGGTTGTAAACTTGTGTGGCCTACCACTGCGTGGCTGAGCCGTTGTTGCTCCTAGACATTTCCTCTTCACAATAACAGCACTTACAGTTGACCGGTGCAGCTCCAGCAGGCCGAGAATTTGACGAACTGACTTGTTGGAAAGGTGGCATCCTTTGACAGTGCAACGTTGAAAGTCCCTGAGCTCTTCAGGAGCTCTTCAGTAAGGCCATTCTACTGCCAATGTTTGTCTATGAAGATTGCCTGGCTGTGTGCTTGATTGTATACACCTGTCAGCAACGGGTGTGACTGAAATAGCTGAATCCACTCATTTAAAGGGGTGTCCACATACTTTTGTATATATAGTGTACATATGACAGCTTGACAGTAGGCTCTGGTGATGAAGATGAACAATAAGCCTCCTGAAATAGAAAATGCACGTCTAAGGCTAAGACTACTGTATTTCCCAGCTCCTACAGGGGCTGAAAACATGCCCACCTAGGAGCGCCAACATTATCCTTAAACATCTCTTCCTGCCTGCCTACTGGTGTACAGAAAACTCTCGTGCTTCCATCTGACCCACTTGCATTTGGCACTTGGATTTGAGAACAGGCTTGGGTCGGGGCCTGCCTTTGAAAACATTTGAGTGGTCTTGGATGTAACTTGAAGAGAGTCAGCGAGGAAACAACATTGGCAAAAAAGAGAAGAAGAAAAACCTCAACAATAAACAAGCTGAGCCATGCAGGTGGATGTTCAGAGCAGGATAGGGTGACTTCCAGAGATTAATAGAGGCTATGTGTGTCTGTGCTTTAGGGTGAGCGTGGGGTGGGTTAGGAGGGGGTTGTTTGTGACACAGTGGGCCCAGAGCCATCCATCACGGCCCAGTGTTTGACTCACCAAACACCTGTACTTGAGCTGCCTTCTCCATTATTCATTGTGCTGAGGGCTTGGACGAGGCAGACCTTTTTATTTTAGCCAAGTTAATAATGTATACCTCTTCTCTCTCAAAGAGGGAGGCAGAGAGGCAGGCAGGCATAGAGGCATGCGGCCTGGGGTGCAGGTGGCTGCTACAGTACTAGGGTTGGGAGGTATCCAGATTTTCACATCGTCATACCGTCCTTTTCTCATCCACAGAATTAAGGTATTACCGTTTTAGTACACAATGAGGCGCTTAAAACGCAAAAAAAGCCCATTGGGCGTCTATTACTATATAGAATGCTAACAAAATTAGCACAAGTACTAGTGCATTTACATAGAGCTTGCTAGCTAAATATGCTAATGTGCACAAACGAAAATAAACTAATTGCAAAGACAGGCAATCTAGCTCATAAAGTCATACAAGTATAGGTAGTATCTACCGAATGTCATTTTTGGTGAGTTTGCAAATGTAAGCAAATGTGAATGAGAGACATTGTGCAAATGAACGACATTTTGAGGGATAGTGCTTTTTGTAATAATTGACTTTTCATAGCAGGTTTAGGTGAACTTACCCAGCAGATTATGGTAATTCATGTAGCAGGTTAGGAGAATTATGCAAAAAAAACAAAAAAAAACATTTGACGTCAATTAGTTTACATACACTTAGGTTGGAGAAATTAAAACTCGTTTTTCAACGACTCCACAAATGTATTGTTTACAAACTATAGTTTTGGCGAGTTGGTTAGGACATTTACTTTGTGCATGACACAAGTCATTGTTCCAACAATTGTTTACAGACAGATTATTTCACTTATAATTCACTGTATCACAATTCCAGTGGGTCAGAAGTTGATTGTGCCTTTAAACAGCTTGGAAATCCCAGAAAATTATGTCATGGCTTCGGAAGCTTCTGATAGGCTAATTGACATCATTTGAGTCAATTGGAGGTGTACCTGTGGATGTATTTCAAGGCATACCTTCAAACTCAGTGCATCTTTGGAAAATCAAAAGAAATCAGCCAAGACCTCAGAACATTTTTTGTAGACCTCCACATGTCTGGTTCATCCTTTTGAGAAATTTCCAAACGCCTGAAGGTACAACGTTCATCTGTACAAACAATAGTACGCAAGTATAAACACCATGGGACCATGCAGCCATCATACTGCTCAGGAAGGAGACACGTTCTGTCTCCTAGAGATTAATGTACTTTGGTGCGAAAAGTGCAAATCAATCCCAGAACAACAGCAAAGGACCTTGTGAAGATGCTGGAGGAAAGCTGTACAAAAGTATCTATAACCACAGTAAAACGAGTCCTATATCGACATAACCTGAAAGGCCGCTCAGCAAGTAAGAAGCCACTGCTCCAAAATCGCCATAAAAAAAGCCAGACTACGGTTTGTAACAAAGATCGTACTTTTTGGAGAAATGTCCTCTGGTCTGATGAAACAAAAATAGAACTGTTTGGCCATAATGACCATTGTTATGTTTGGAGGAAAAGGGGGGAGGCTTGCAAGCCGAATAACACCATCCCAACCGTGAAGCACAGGGCTGGCAGCGTCATGTTGTGGGGGTGCTTTACTGCAGGAGAGACTGGTGCACTTCACAAAATAGATGGCATCATGAGGTAGGAAAATTATGTGGATATATTGAAGCAACATCTCAAGACATCAGTCAGGAAGTTAAAGCTTGGTCTTCCAAATGGACAATGACCCCAAGCATACTTCCAAAGTTGTGGCAAAACGGCTTAAGGACATTAAAGTCAAGGTATTGGAGTGGCCATCACAAAGCCCTGACCTCAATCCCATAGAAAATGTGTGGGCAGAACTGAAAAAGCGTGTGTGAGCAAAGGAGGCCTATAAACCCGACTCAGTTACACCAGCTCTGTCAGGAGGAATGGGCCAAAAATCACCCACTTATTGTGGGAAGCTTGTGGAAGGCTACACGAAACATTTGACCCAAGTTAAACAATTTAAAGGCAATGCTACCAAATACTAATTGAGTGTATGTAAACTTCTGACCTACTGGGAATGTGATGAAAGAAATAAAAGCTGAAATAAATCATTCTCTCTACTTTTTTCTGACATTTCACATTCTTAAAATAAAGTGGTGATCCTAACTGACCTAAGACAGGGAATTTTTACTTGGATTAAATGTCAGGAATTGTGAAAAACGGAGTTTAAATGTATTTGGCTAAGGTGTATGTAAACTTCCGACTTCAACTGTACATTGATTGGTTGATGATTTTTTATGCTACACAAAGATAAATAAAATACTTTAAATAAAACTAGACCAATCTGTTAGTAGCCAGACTTATTGCACCGCTTACTGGGATGGTTGTTCCAATTTAGATCGTTGAGGTTGTCTCATTATTCAACCCTCCCTATTCTGGCAGTGATTCTGAATTCATGTTGCAGGTGATTCCTCTTGTTGAATATCATAACTCTGGCTGGATTCCAATAGGAATTACACATAACTTTGCAAGTCAGTATAATGGGTCTCGCATGCCTGATGTGACCTGTAAACCAGGGGTTTCCTAACACAACTGTGTTAGGGTTTAACCAGTGCTTATTTTGTAAATCGGGAAGTGCCGGAACAAAAAGTGAGAGCAAGAGTGGGGTGACCTGGGGAGCTCTGAGGTAACGGAACGCATGAGAAAAATATCACCTCTATAATAAAGCTTTGAATATATAGCATCACATTTGCTTAGTGGCATAGACGAGTAGAGGCACTTACAGAAGTTGCAAACATGGGAAACATTTTTTGTGGCCTAGGGTCTGGTAAATTTTGGGCTTTTTATAAACGCATTTCATTAATTTTACATGACTGGAGACTTGGCATAATCTGTTTTAATGCCGCATTCAACTGGGAACTCTGAGCTGGGAAATCTCTAACTTCTGACTTCAGTGCGTTCAAGACAACTGGGAAATCGTGACAAAACGAGCTCCGACTGGGATTATTATTTTTTGAACGGTCATCCAATTCGGAATTCCAAGTGAGGAACTCTGGCCTCTTTCTAGAGCTCAGACTTTCCAACCTGAAGATCACTGATGTCATAATTCCCCCCCAAAATTTGGAGTTCCCAGTTGTCTTAAAAGCACCATAATACTTCACAAATGATCGAAATGACACACTACTTTGACGCTGACTGAGAATCTGAGATCAATGAAAACAACCTTGTCTTGAATCCATCATTAGCCTAGGCTAGGTGTGTGGAGACACATATTGTATGCTAATATATGAAGAGGAAATGATAGTCCTCATTTTTTTTTTACAGTTTCACTGACTCTCCCATTGATGCGCAGCTCACTTGCTGGTGATGGCCTATGCTCTCATTCGAGAGCATATTTGTAAAACAATATTTGGAAGGTGATCAAATATTTTGGTAGCCTACAGCTGACATATTAGAGTCTTCTCTTTTCAGCAGGAGCCATTTGCTTTCCAACCTTTGTTTTCCCACGATTGAAGGCTATTTGAAATACTGCGAATAGCCAGTTTTGTCTGCATGCTGTTTGTTCACTGACAGATTGCCGAGTGTTTCCGACTGTAGGCTATGCCTTGTTATCGGACTACACTCCACAGCTAGGCTATTTGTAAAATAAGCCATCGATCCTCTGTGGTATTTTTTTTTGCCACTGTTCTTTCAGAACAGACAGCAGTACTGTGGCTCTATAACTTTGGCAGCTCCTCCAGAACCCTTTGCGAAACTATGATTCTATTAGGAAATAAATTATGAAGTGCAATGCTGAAGAGATGAAAGTTGCAGGCTCGTGTCTATCAGAGCAGAAGGGGAGAGATCATAGAAAGTGAATTTCAATCTAGTTATGTGATTTTTACATTGCACGAGAGGTACCGATTCCTGACAAATAGCTTCTGGAACAAAACAGTCCAAAACTGAGAGGTGCCGGATCCTGTTCCAGCAGGATCTGGCTCAAATTAAGCACTGGGTATAACTAGGCCCTCAACGAAAGGACTTATGATATACAGAAAAGGTCAAAGTTTGGACACACCTACTCATTCAAGGGTTTTTCTTTATTTTACTATTTTGTACATTGTAAAATAGTAGGGAAGACATTAAAACCAAAAAAGTGTTAACCAAATCCATATATATGTTATATTTGAGATTCTTCAAAGTAGCCACCCTTTGCGATGATGACAGCTTTACACACGCTTGGCATTCTAACAACTAGCTTCATGAGGAATGCTTTTCCAACAGTCTTGAAGGAGTTCCCACATATATTGAGCACTTATTGGCTGCTTTTCCTTCACTCTGCGGTCCAACTCATCCCGAAACATCTCAATTGGATTGAGGTCGGGTGATTGTGGAGGCCAGTTCAACTGATGTAGCACTCCATCACTCTCCTCCTTGGTCAAATAGCCCTTACACAGTCTGGAGGTGTGTTTTGGGTCATTATCATGTTGAAAAACAAACTATAGTCCCACTAAGCGCAAACCAGATGGCGTATCGCTGCAGAATGCTGTGGTAGCCATGCTGGTTAAGTGTGCCTTGAGTTCAAAATAAATCACCAACAGTGTCACCAGCAAAGCACCCTCACAACATCACACCTCCTCCTCCATACTTCACAGTGGTAACCACACATGCTGAGATCATCCGTTCACTTACTCTGCATCTCACAAAAACACGGCGGTTATAACCAAAAATCTCACTTTTGGACTCATCAGACCAAAGGACATATTTCCACCGGTCTAATGTCCATTGCTTGTGTTTCTTGGCCCAAGCAAGTATCTTCTTCTTATTGGTGTCCTTTAGTGGTGGTTTCTTTGCAGCAATTCAACCATGGCCTGATTCACGCTGTCTCCTTTGAACAGTTGATGTTGTGATGTGTCTGTTACTTGAACACTGTGAAGCATTTATTTGGGCTGCAGTTTCTGAGGCTAGTAACTATAGGTGCAGTTAACGCTAATGAACTTATCCTCTGCAGCAGAGGTAACCATGGGTCTTCCTTTCCTGTGGCAGTCCTCATGAGAGCCAGTTCCATCATAGCGCTTGATGGTTTTTGCCACTGCACTTCAAGAAACTTTGAAAGTTCTTGACATTTTTCTTGACATTTTCCCGGATTGACTGACCTTCATGTCTTAAAGTAATGATTAACTGTCGTTTCCCTTTGCATACTTGAGCTGTTCTTGCCATAATATGGACTTGGTCTTTTACCAAATAAAAATAAATATTCTGTATACCATCCCTACTTTGTCACACTTTGTCACAACACAACTGATTGGCTCAAACAAATTAACTTTTTACAAGGCACACTTGTTAATTAAAATGCATTCCAGGTGACAACCCCATGAAGCTGGTTGAGAGAATGCCAAGAGTGTGCAAAGCTGTCATCAAGGCAAAGGGTGGCTACCTTGAAGAATCTCAAATATAACATATATTTTGATTTGTTTAACACTTTTTGGGTTACTACATGAATCCATATGTGTTATTTCATAGTTTTGATGTCTTCACTTTTATTGTACAATGTAGAAAATAGTACAAATAAAGAAAAACCCTTGAATGAGTAGGTGTGTCCAAACTTTTGACTGGTACTGTATATAATATATTGCCATAAATAATTTAATTGTAAAGGTTAATAACGCTGGTGGAACTGTTCATAGAGGGTTCTAGGAAGAACCTTTAGATGATAACATTGTTATTGTTAGAACCCTTTATAGAGGGTTCTAGGAAGAACCATATACAGGGGATTCTATGAAGAACCCTACATATAGGGTTTTAGGTAGAACTCTCTGCAAAGGGTTCTACCTAGCACCAAAAAGGGCTCCCCTATGAGGACAAACCAAAGAACCCTGTATGGTTCTACATAGCACCTTTTTCTAAGAGTGCGGGTGTTAGGAGCCTGTCAGTAATGTCATGAGTCATACCCTCACCCCCGCTTTCACATCATATCAATCAACACACATCACACCTAACAAGCGGTGCACAGAGCCAATTCTCAGGAAGATATTAATTATATTATTATTATCTGCTAGTGCAGATACTACTATGTCAATTCCACTGTGTCAATCAAATCCTATTGTAGTTTGATAAAAAAATACATTTTACAGGTTTGAGAGGGTTAAAGGAAAACCAAAAATGATATTTTAGTATTTATTTCATTAGTCCATTGTTGATATAGTTCCAAAATGTTTTCTATGTCAGCAATCAAGTTTTCAGTATATTTAACTTTCAAAATACAGCAGAAATACAGCTGGTATGATGCATTTCACATCATATTTTTTTCCTTTAAGTGCTGGGGGTTCGAGTGTAAAGTTTGCTAACAGTTTCATGTATCCCATTACATGATATCATGGCAATGTAAATGTGGGCACAAAGTAATGTGTATGATTCAATCTGTAAAGCTGTGTGAAATCATATCCTCCTTTCAAAACAATTTCAGACCAAACATTTACACAAATGAGCTTTTCCATTTCATTTTTACCACAGACAATGTGCCTCTAACAGCAATTTAATTAAAACTTCTTCAGGATTGGTGGGTCCCCTGCAGGACGGTTCAGCTGACGTAGGCTAATGCGATTAGCATGAGGTTGTAAGTAACAAGAACATTTCCCAGGACATAGACATATCTGATATTGTCAGACAGCTTAAATTCTTGTTAATCTGACTGCACTGTCCAATTTACAGTAGCTATTACAGTGAATGAATACCATGCTATTGTTTGAGGAGAGTGCACAGTTTTTAAAAGTTATTAATAAACAATTTAGGCACATTTGGGCAGTCTTGATACAACATTTTGAACAGAAATGCAATGGTTCATTGGATCAGTCGGAAACTTTGCACATACACTGATGCCATCTAGTGGCCAACATCTAAATTGCACCTGGGCTGGAATAATACATAATGGCCTTTCTCTTTCATTTCAAAGATGGTACAAAAAAGTGTTTCCTTTCAAATGGTACCAATAATATGCATATCCTTGCTTCAAGCAGTTAGATTTGGGTATGTCTATTTAGGCAAAAATTGAAAAAAAGGGGCCGATCCTTAAGAGGTTTTAAGCTGTCTGTGTTAGTGAAACTTTTTTTTGTTGACACATTGTCAGTACATAACAATTCACTGTTGTATTGGCTGCCGTAAATGGATCTCCACCCATACACCATGTAGAAACACTGGTAACCTATAGACTCTATATAATATACAGTAGGGATACTACTATTTGAGAAGGTCTGGTCACACAAATTGGCAACGGTCCGGATGGATATTGTAATTTATTGGCGTAGTAACAAACCCCCAAATCACGACCCATGGGACCCCAAACTTTTAAAATAATGTCACACCCCTCTTGTTGGTCTAGAGAACATTTAGCAGTTTTAAAGCTTATTTCCTGCAATTCTACAGATTTTGCAATGGGACGGAGTGAAAATTCTGCCGTTTTAAAGCTAATTTCCTGCAATTCTACACATTTTGCCATATCTTATCTGTGTTCATATGATACCTGAGTGACTCAACAGAATCAATGGGGGCTCCCTGGGGTTCAAGGCCCCTGGGCACATGATCTGGCCATGATAAGTACAAGATGTACAAGTACAAGATAGCTGGTTAGCTGAACTTACCTGCTAGCTAACATGGGCTAACTGATCAACTGGACATTTCTGACAGGTTATAAATAGCTTTCTAATGTCTGTCAGTCAATGACATTCCAAGAGGAGCACTGCCCATGCACTACCACATTTCAAAAGCCTGAGTCCCGCCCAAAATAACAATTAGCCATCTGCCTTTTGAGTATGGCTGATATACATCCTTTTAATAGTTTGGGAGATAAAAGATACCATCTGGTATTTCCATCAATACCGAAGGAGTCAATATATCGCCTGAAAGATGCCCTAAATCATTGTATCGATCATTGATCTGTTTCTTAAGGCCCATTAGGCTCTGTCTGAAATCTGAGATTGACTCTGCAGTTTGGGCCTTTAGGGCACCAGTAAAGACAGTGGAATGAGACCCTCCACCTTTTGATGACTCTTTTACAGCTTTCACAGATAGACAAGACACTTTCTGTAGGCAAGCCAATAATTGACTATATTTCACTGCCTAGAACCCCTAAAAGATTATGAAATCCGTACAGTCAATAAGTAGAGAACAAAATCAAAATAACAAAGATTGTGCTTCTTTATCAGTGGTAAGCATTTGTTTGTTTGTCCGTGAAGCTTTGAATCGGGTTAGTTTGAGCCTGACTAGTCAAGTGTGGTCTTTTATCCCTTTATAAGCCTACACAGCTTAAGCATCAAAACCTCCTTTGTTCTTCTTTCCATTCGTGTGGTTCACCCACTGGTAACCCCGGTCTCCTCCACAAAACCCTCATATCAGCACCCAAAACTGCTCTCACATGACTAGCATGCAAATTGTTTTTCATTATATGATTCTCTAGGTGTTTACATCTGATCACATATTGCGTGGATATAAATAGAATTCCAATATGGAGCAGCATAGCAATATAACAAGAATATGTAACACCTTTTGTTGTCATATGGGTCTGGTTACTCGTTATGGGTTGTAAGTCAGGACTTATCCACTTTGTTGGCATTTAATTCTTCTAGTGGCTTCGTACTGTAAGATACATGCTTTGCCAATCTGTGGTGTAGCTAATGGTGAGACTGGAGAACCTGCTGGCTTGTACGCATTGAGCCTCTTCTGTTTGAAGACTTCACGCAGTGTCCTGGAATGGAACCAAACCACACAGTCACTCCTCTCCACACGCACATACACACACAACCAGCATCCTGACGAGTGTCACTGCCATGTGAAGATTAAACTGTGCCTCCTGAAACAGCGAGGGGTGAGTCTTATGTTCCCTGTTTCAGTGCCCGTGAACACAAAATTACAGGCCAATGTATTTCTAGTTGTTAGATGTTTGTGTGTGTGAAATCTGTTAGAGAGTGAGACCCTTCATGGGCCGACTGGGATGAGGCATACCTTGGAACAGTGTGCTGTGGGGCACTGACACCTCATGTTACCTGACACTGTGGCGCTTTCCAGGCCAAGACCGTGGAGCCCCTGCCACTCGGTAATTAAATGACACTAATAGGTGCCCAGACACAAATAGGAACACCTATGCATGTGTGTGCCACTCTCTGATAACAAGCCCCACTTATAATTATGTATACTAGGGGCTCTAGTTTCAGCTGCTGTTAAGGCGGCGCTAGTGGCAAACGCATGATAGTTTGCAATTTTGGCATGTAAACACTGGCGCACTGGCATTTTCCAGCTCTAACTCCAGGGTTGGTAATTTACCTGTCTTATATCAGCTTGCTTGCGCTGAGGTGGGAGGGTGGAAATATTTAAAGCGTGTCATTAAAAACATACACCAATGTGTCAATTTCAAGCAGCACTACTGGTGATATTTAAGACTTACCAAAAGCTGGTTTTAGCGGAAATGTTTAGGAACATCAAGTTATTACGATAGACTAATTATTGTTTTTCCTTGGTGTTGAATCCGCTTGTAGTCTAGGCTATATTTCCCTGTTCGTTTGTTTATCTTTCATGTGGCAAAGTCACAAACAGATCATATCAATGGCGATGGTAAACTAATCTTATTATAACGTTTGGGCAATGTCCAATTGTCAATGGCTCAAACACACAGTGAATTTTCGAAATGTGAATGCAATGTGTGCAGATGATTATTTCCATGTTGAAGCCAATGTTTGTTGTAACTAGGCCTATTGTAGGCTTACTGTATACTCTTTAATAAACCTTCAATGGATAGGACAAACATCCATGCCTCCTGCTGAAGATGTGATTTATAATATCATGCTTCTGACCCAATCCTATTTAGAAATATTGTTGTTTTAAAAAACAAATTGATTGTTTTTTGTTTAATTTTATTAAAAAACAAAGTTTTATTAGAAAGATTCAGCATCCATTGGTTTATGTTCAGAATGTACAGTGCCTTCGGAGAGTATTCAGACCCTTTCACTTTTTCCACATTATGTTACGTTACAGCCGTATTCAAAAATGTATTACATTATTGGTTTTTCTCATCAATCCACACGCAATGCCCCATAATGACAAGTGAAAACAGTTTAGGAATGTACTGCGAAACAGAAATACCTTATTTACTTTACATAAGTATTCAGACCTTTTGCTATGAGACTCGAAATTGAGCTCAGGTGCATCCTGTTTAAATTGAGCATCCTTGAGATGTTTCTACAACTTGATTGGAGTCCACCTGTGGTAAATTCAATTGATTGGACATGATTTGGAAAGGCACACACCTGTCTATATAAGGTCCTACAGTTGACAGTGCATGTCAGAGCAAAAACCAACCCATGAGGTCGAAGAAATTGTCCGTTGAGCTCCGAGACAGGATTGTGTCAAGCCACAGATCTGGGGAAGATTACCAAAAAATATTTGCAGCATCCAAGGTCCCAAAAACACAGTGGCCTTCATCATTCTTAAATGGAAGAAGTTTGGAACCACCAAGACTTTTCCTAGAGCTGGCCGCCCAGTCAATCTGAGCAATCGGGGGGGAAGGGCCATGGTCAGGGAGGTGACCAAGAACCCGTTGGTCAAGCTGATAGAGCTCCAGAGTTCCTCTGTGGAGATGGGAGAACCTTCCAGAAGGACAACCATCTTTCTAGCACTCCACCAATTAGGCCTTTGTGATAGAGTGGCCAGACAGAAGCCACTCCTCAGTAAAAGGCAAATGAATGCCTGCTTAAAGTTTGCCAAAGTCACCTACAGACTCTCAGACCATGAGAAACAAGATTCTCTGGTCTGATGAAACCAAGATTGAACTCTTTGGCCTGAATGCCAAGCGTCACGTCTGAAGGAAACTTGACACCATCTCTATGGTGAAGCATGGTGTGGGGATGATGTTCAGCGGCAGGAACAGGGAGACTAGTCAGGATCGAGGCAAAGATTAACGGAGCAAAGTACAGAGAGTTCCTTCATGAAAACCTGCTCCAGAGCACTCAGGACCTTAGACTGGGGTGAAGGTTCACCTTCTGTTACGTTCCCCAGTTTCTGTGTTGTAGTTTGTATTTGAGTGTGTGTGTTTCAGGAGATGGCTTCCTGAAATTCTCCCCAAGCAGCTGATTGGTCGGCCCCAATTGATGATTGGAGAGCTGACCCCGCCCCCTCGTCAAGACACAGCTGTCTCGAATTACCAATGCCTTCAGAAGCTACAAAAGCCAGTGTTCTGTTGTTCAGAAGAGAGAGATCATAGGCAGGCTTAGATCATTGTAGGTTGAGATCATTGCTGGAGAGATTGAATGTTATATAGATCATTGCTGAGAGAGGAGGTTGATGGCTGAGGGTTATAGCATGTTGGTCATTGGTATGTACTGTGTTAGTTGTTGCTGGGAGCAGTTGGTATGTTCCGTGTGAGATTGTTGCTCAGCTAGAGCTTATTTGATGTCCTTTGTTTATTAGTTTGTTTGATATTCTGTTTCATTTGTTCCCAGGGGGGAAGGGGAAGGCACCTAGGGAGTGCTTAGGCAAGAGGCCCGCGGGCATACATATACCCGTAGTATATTCAATGTCTAGGCACACTAGGTAAGACCTGGGCGGACCACCCCCTGTATTTTGGTTAGTGCACCAGGTGGTGCTAAGTTAGGTAAGTAGTGGGTAGGCAGGTTAGAGGGGGGGGGGGGGCTTTGACATTTACTTTCTTTGCTTTGGTTCCGTCCAGCCCCTTTTCCCCATATTACCGTGTAAAGGAATAAAGTCCTAGTAAACGGTCAAATCTGCCTTTTGTCGTCCTTTCTCGCACCTACAGTCCAATACCTCTTTCACTTCACGGGGAGTTGAGTTCCCTCTTCTTAGAGGCGTGCGTAACACCTTCCAACAGCACAACGCACCTAAGCACACAGCCAAGACAACACAGGACTGGCTTCGGGACAAGTCTCTGAATGTCCTTCAGTGGCCCATGCAGAGCCAGGACTGGAACCCGATCAAATTTCTCTGGAGAGACCTGAAAATAGCTGTGCAGCTTTCCAACCTGACATAGCTTGAGAGGATCAGTAAAGAATGGGAGAAACTCCCCAAATACAGGTGTGCCAAGCTTGTAGCATCATACCCAAAAAGACTCAAGGCTGTAATTGCTGCCAAAGGTTCTTCAACAAACTACTGAGTAAAGGGTCTGATAAAGATGGCGCCGAAGAACATGGCTGACGTTTTTCATTCTCCCAACCAATTGTGCAATTTAGTTATTTTTTTGGCATTTTGTGTAAATTATTTTTTTACTTATTGTGTGCATAATGTTGCTACAACCGTCTCTTATGACCGAAAATAACTTCTGGACATCAGAAAAGAGATTACTCACTGCGGATTGGAGGAAACTTTTTCCTCTAATGAGTCCGACGAGAAGGATATCCTGCTTTTACTGGAACAGGCCCAGATCCACGCCTTTTGCGTGAAGACGCCGGAAAAGGATACGCAGATCAGGGATCCTTCTGAGAAGCCAGAGGCGAGCGAGTAAACTCCCAGTGCCTTCCATTCTCCTTGCTAACGTGCAATCGTTAGAAAATAAATTGATGACCTACTATTAAGATTATCCGACCAACGGGACATTAAAAACTGTAACATCTTATGTTTCACCGAGATGTGGCTGAACGAAGAAACGAACAATATAGAGCTGGCGGGATTTTCCATGCACCGGCAGAACAGAGACCCTCCATTTGGCAAATCTGACCACAATTCTATCCTCCTGATTCCAGCTTACAAGCAAAAACTAAAGCAGTAAGTACCAGTGACTCGCTCAATACGGAAGTGGTCAGATGACGCGGATACTACACTACAGGACTGTTTTGCTAGCACAGATTGGAATATGTTCCGGGATTCATCCAATGGCATTGAGGAACAGGTCAATATTCACAAAGCCGCTGGGACAGATGGATTACCAGGACGTGTACTCAAAGCATGCGGGGACCAACTGTCAAGTGGCTTCACTGACATTTTCAACCTCTCCCTGACTGAGTCTGTAATACCTACATGTTTCAAGCAGACCACCATAGTCCCTGTGCCCAAGGAAGCGAATGTAACCTTCCTAAATGATTACCGCCTGTAGCCATGAAGTAATTTGAAAGGCTGGTCATGGCTCATATCAACAGCATCCTCCCGGACACCCTAGACCCACTCCAATTCGCATACCGCCCCAACAGATCCACAGATGACACAATCTCAATCACACTTTTCTCACCTGGATAAAAGGAGAATGCTGTTCATCGACTGCAGCTCAGCGTTCAACACCATAATGCCCACGAAGCTCATCACTAAGCTAAGGACTCTGGGACTAAACACCTCCCTCTGCAACTGGATCCTGGACTTCTTGACAGGCCGCCCCCAGGTGGTAAGAGTAGGCAACAACACATCTGCCACGCTGATCCTTAACACTGGGGCCCCTCAGAGGTGTGTACTTAGTCCCCTCCTGTATTCCCTGTTCACCCATGACTGCGTGGACAAACACGACTCCAACACCATCATTAAGTTTGCTAACGACACAACAGTGGTTGGCCTGATCACCGACAACGATGAGACAGCCTATAGGGAGGAGGTCAGAGAACTGCCAGTGTGGTGCCAGGACAACAACCTCTCCCTCAATATGAGCAAGACAAAGGAGCTGATCGTGGACTACAGGAAAAGGCGGCGGGCCGAACAGGCCCCCATTTACATTGACGGGGCTGTAGTGGAGCGGGTCGAGAGTTTCAAGTTCCTTGGTGTCCACATCACCAACGAACTATCATGGTCCAAACATACCAAGACAGTCATGAAGAGGGCACGACAAAACCTTTTCCCCCTCAGGGAGACTGAAAAGATTTGGCATGGGCCCCCAGATCCTCAAAAGGTTCTACAGCTGCACCATCGAGAGCATCCTGACCGGTTGCATCACCGCCTGGTATGGCAACTGCTCGGCATCTGACCGTAAGGCGCTACAGAGGGTAGTGCGAACGGCCCAGTACATCACTGGGGCGAATCTTCCTGCCATCCAGAACCTATATAATAGGCTGTGTCAGAGGAAAGCCCATAAAATTATCAGAGACTCCAGTCACCCAAGTTATAGACTGTTTTCTCTGCTACCGCACGGCAAGTGCCAAGTCTAGGACCAAAAGGCTCCTCAACAGCTTCTACCCCCAAGCCATTAGACTGCTAAACAATTCATAAAAATCACCACTGGACAATTTACATTGACCCCTACCCCCTCTTGTACACTGCTGCTACTCGCTGTTTGTTTGTTACCTATGCATAGTCACTTCGCCCCCACCTACATGTACAGATTACCTCAACAAGTCTGTACTCCTGCACACTGACTCGGTACCGGTGCCCCCTGTATATAGACTCGTTATTGTTATTCTTATTGTGTTACTTATTATTATTACTTTTTATTTTAGCCTACTTGGTAAATATTTTCTCCTTGAACTGCACTGTTGGTGAAGGGCTTGTAAGTAATCATTTCACGGTAAAGTCTATACTTGTAATTCGGCGCATGTGGCAAATAAAGTTTCATTTGAATACTTATGTAAATTATTTTTTCAGGTTTGTATAGTTAAAAAAACAAAAATGCTTTGTCATTATGGGGTATGTATAGATTGATGAGGGGGAAAAAACAATTTAATCTATATAGAATAAGGCTGTAACGTAACAAAATGTGGAAAAAAGTCAAGGGGTCTGAATACTTTCCGAAGGCACTGTATATTGCTCGAATGCAATTTCATCTGCTATTTCCAGAGAAGTGAAAATATGATCTGTAAAATGGTTCCATGATGTTGATAAAACATTACATTTGGGAGCAGTATAACTGTGAGTGGGCATTCCCCCTTTCTCTTCATATTGGATCTTTATCCAGCTCTAGAGAAAAGTTTAGATGTGCGTAAAACCCTCCATAGTCTAAGTTGCCCTGTCTGTATTATATGCCCATGGGGAGCAATTATGGTGCCTGGAACTGTATTTAGACAGCCTATTTAAAATAAGTTGTTTAATTTTCATTATAATTGTATTAGTTATACACTGTCTTTTTAGAACTTATCAATAGCCTAGTGAATTTAATCTTGCTTATTGACTACGTTTGTCATGTATATGTCCCAATTGCAATTTACAGTAGTCCTAGACCCTTTATCAGTGCGATTGCTAAAGCCTATGTTTATCAATGTATTTCCATATTGAAGCAATACAATTAGAACAATGTGTACTGCAAACATGTTCAACATACAATTTAGCAAATATGAGGCAGGCTATTTAACAAACTAAGCTATAACGGAATAACATTCGAATTGGAGTTGATGACAACGCAATACATAAAAGACCGTAAATACACAACTTGAAGCAACCACATATTTAACCATGGAGCAGGTTCTGATTGGCGAGTGAGAAGTCAAGCCTTGACACACCCACAACGTGTTTATTCATCAAAAACCAGCCCTTTCACACCACCGCCAGCTACTGCGCCTATATTCCGATTGTGAAAATAGCAAAAGTATTTATGACATACCCCTGAACCTATAATTCTATTTTTGAATTAAACTAGGGCTCTAAATGTGTGTTCTACTTAAAGGGCAAAACACCAAAGAGAGGACAACTAACAACATTCCTTTTATGACCATGAAAACAGCAAAGATGGCACACGTCATAGTTACTGTACTTTGTGAAGGCCCTTTGGATTCATATTCAGTGAAATACTTATGCTTGCAGGGTGTCAAAATGGATCATGTGCGTCATGTTTTGAAATCAATCTACACCATTACCGTGTGTACAGTACATCTCATTATATAAGACCTACCAGACCTACTGTACCACTTCTGACATACACTACACTACACTATTTGACTCGGACACCCTAGGACAGGTGGGGGATGGTCGTGACAGCTGGGGATTCAAACACAGCCTGGTGTATGCAGCACGTTTGGCAGATTGATCTACACATTAAGACATATATGGATTTACACAGTAATAGACAGTGTGGTGTGGTGCTTAGTACTTAGAGATGGACCTTTTGGAATAAACAACGCTCCATCCATGTTGTGTAATTAATCACTCAATCTTCTTATCATGGGTTTGTAGTCCAGCAGCGGGGTCAGATTGACTGAGGTTTTTACACACTGCCATGTGTCATAAATAGCACCAAATCCTAGTTTAATCTGTAGCGTTGTCCATTAGTATTAACTAACATCCTGCTATCTCCCCTGTTTACAGGTCACACGATAGTGCTGTCTGTCCTGGATCTGAAGACTTGGCATCAGTCATCTCTTCCTTGACAGAAACCACAGGGACTTCTTGGATGTGAAGACTGTATTGAAGGATTGTGGGATGGAACCAGGGACCAATAAGGGGGAAAAAGGAAACACTGAAATTCCACTGAATGGATGCAGAGACTTGACTTGGAGATCCCATAGAACCACCTATCCAGACTACTGGACTACTGATCAGATCCCATAGAACCACCTATCCAGACTACTGGACTACTGATTAGATCCCATAGAACCACCTATCCAGACTAATGGACTACTGATTAGATCCCATAGAACCACCTATCCAGACACTGGACTACTGTTCAGATCCCATAGAACCACCTATCCAGACAACTGATCAGATCCCATAGAACCACCTATCCAGACAACTGGACTACTGATCAGATCCCATAGAACCACCTATCCAGACAACGGGACTACTGATCAGATCCCATAGAACCACCTATCCAGACTACTGATCAGATCCCATAGAACCACCTATCCAGACAACTGGACTACTGATCAGATCCCATAGAACCACCTATCCAGACAACGGGACTACTGATCAGATCCCATAGAACCACCTATCCAGACTACTGGACTACTGATCAGATCCCATAGAACCACCTATCCAGACTACTGGACTACTGATCAGATCCCATAGAACCACCTATCCAGACACTGGACTACTGATCAGATCCCATAGAACCACCTATCCAGACTACTGATCAGATCCCATAGAACCACCTATCCAGACAACTGGACTACTGATCAGATCCCATAGAACCACCTATCCAGACAACGGGACTACTGATCAGATCCCATAGAACCACCTATCCAGACTACTGATCAGATCCCATAGAACCACCTATCCAGACAACTGGACTACTGATCAGATCCCATAGAACCACCTATCCAGACAACGGGACTACTGATCAGATCCCATAGAACCACCTATCCAGACTACTGGACTACTGATCAGATCCCATAGAACCACCTATCCAGACTACTGGACTACTGATCAGATCCCATAGAACCACCTATCCAGACACTGGACTACTGATCAGATCCCATAGAACCACCTATCCAGACTACTGGACTACTGATCAGATCCCATAGAACCACCTATCCAGACTACGGGACTACTGATCAGATCCCATAGAACCACCTATCCAGACTACTGGACTACTGATCAGATCCCATAGAACCACCTATCCAGACTAATGGACTACTGATTAGATCCCATAGAACCACCTATCCAGACACTGGACTACTGATCAGATCCCATAGAACCACCTATCCAGACTACGGGACTACTGATCAGATCCCATAGAACCACCTATCCAGACACTGGACTACTGATCAGATCCCATAGAACCACCTATCCAGACTACGGGACTACTGATCAGATCCCATAGAACCACCTATCCAGACTACGGGACTACTGATCAGATCCCATAGAACCACCTATCCAGACTACTGGACTACTGATCAGATCCCATAGAACCACCTATCCAGACACTGGACTACTGATCAGATCCCATAGAACCACCTATCCAGACTACTGGACTACTGATCAGATCCCATAGAACCACCTATCCAGACTACGGGACTACTGATCAGATCCCATAGAACCACCTATCCAGACTACTGGACTACTGATGAGATCCCATAGAACCACCTATCCAGACACTGGACTACTGATCAGATCCCATAGAACCACATATCCAGACTACTGATCAGATCCCATAGAACCACCCATCCAGACAACTGGACTACTGATCAGATCCCATAGAACCACCTATCCAGACTACGGGACTACTGATCAGATCCCATAGAACCACCTATCCAGACACTGGACTACTGATCAGATCCCATAGAACCACCTATCCAGACTACTGGACTACTGATCAGATCCCATAGAACCACCTATCCAGACTACGGGACTACTGATCAGATCCCATAGAACCACCTATCCAGACTACTGGACTACTGATGAGATCCCATAGAACCACCTATCCAGACACTGGACTACTGATCAGATCCCATAGAACCACATATCCAGACTACTGATCAGATCCCATAGAACCACCCATCCAGACAACTGGACTACTGATCAGATCCCATAGAACCACCTATCCAGACTACTGGACTACTGATCAGATCCCATAGAACCACCTATCCAGACTACTGATCAGATCCCATAGAACCACCTATCCAGACTACTGGACTACTGATCAGATCCCATAGAACCACCTATCCAGACTAATGGACTACTGATTAGATCCCATAGAACCACCTATCCAGACACTGGACTACTGATCAGATCCCATAGAACCACCTATCCAGACTACTGGACTACTGATGAGATCCCATAGAACCACCTATCCAGACTACTGGACTACTGATCAGATCCCATAGAACCACCTATCCAGACTACTGGACTACTGATCAGATCCCATAGAACCACCTATCCAGACTACGGGACTACTGATCAGATCCCATAGAACCACCTATCCAGACTACGGGACTACTGATCAGATCCCATAGAACCACCTATCCAGACTACTGATCAGATCCCATAGAACCACCTATCCAGACTACTGATCAGATCCCATAGAACCACCTATCCAGACTACTGATCAGATCCCATAGAACCACCTATCCAGACTACTGGACTACTGATCAGATCCAATTCCTAGCCATTATTGTTTATGTTTTTTCCTCCAATGAACTGCTACAGTAGGAGATCCAAACCTGCAAGGTATTTATTCAGTAAAAACAAAAACTGTGGATTATGCAAGCAAGATAAACCTTCATGCGAAACATGTGACGTGACATTTTCAAATATTTTTCCTCTTTTTGCCACAGAGAGCTCAATGACTCCAAAACAAAGTGTATGTGTTCGAGATTTAGATTATAAGCATATCCATTTATTTTTAACAGTATGAAGCAGACATCTCTTCTTTTTAAGGCTTTTGATTTTTTTTTAAAGAATTAAGTGTTTGGTTTTAGTAAATCTGTTGGACTGTCAGGTCTGCTTTTGAAGACTTGAGACATCGAAGGAGATGCCACAGTGAAAGATAGTACTAACTACTATGTTGCAGTGCTTGAATTAAAGGCACCATGGTTTCAACGAACCAATTAAAATGACATCAGCTGAACTCCAACTGTTTTAATATCTGTTTTTAAAAGCCTGGTGACCAACATTGAGTAAAAGTGTCAGTATTATCTCAATAAACCTATGTCAAAAGGATGTCACTGAATCGAGAAAGGGTTTGGTTTTGTATCATAGTTTCAAATGTCTCTACAACTCAATACATTTTACGAAATCGCCAACGTCACCTTTCCAAGACAACCAAATAACGTACAGACAAAATAACAATGAAAGAAATTCAACACCGGATTGTGCATACAACTGCCACATTACAGGCACTTGTTTGAGCTATATCAGCACAGTACTGTATGTCCAACTTACTGTGAGGCTGGATAACAACAACACTAAAAGTGGTCATTCTTACGTTGTTCTGTCATGAGGGTTGATGATGCATTTTGAACACAAAGGTCAGAATGGAAAACCATGAACTGCTTGGAAAGGGAAGATGTCAGTGAAACTGAATCTTACTGCACTGACGTCATAGCACCTCTCCCACTGCTAAAGCTCAAATCCTTTCATTCTTTGGGAAACCATGAACTGTCACAGAGGTCAGCGTTATGCATTCATTCCCTTAGATTACATGATTTATATTCAGATGGTGTAACCAAAAAAATCCTGTTTACATCGGTGTCACAGTCCCAGACAGCCTCCGTGGGACATGTCTTGTGTAAGGCAAGGGTAATGCTATTAGCATAATATAATTTTCCAAGGATCCACACTGGAACTAATTTACAATTAGTCAGTCCTGCAAATAGTGGAATAATTGAAGGGGAAAAGCACTCAGAATTAATTTGGAGTTGTGTTCATCAAAGAGCTCCGATCTCAACAATGCCAAATCCAGAGATGGATCCAAATTATAATTTTCTGTTGATATGCTGTACCATCAACCCAGTATTTTGATTTCTATACCCAGCAAGTAATTCATGGACAGGATTAGACTATAAATGGCACTCTGCTCCCCCCCCTTTTTATGATGAAATGTGCATGGCAATTTAAAATAATAATAAAACATATTTCTTTGTTGTTGTTGATATTTTGCTGTAAAATAGTAAACAGGAAATCTGGTCCTGCTGCTTGAGCGACCCACAGTGCAGCAGTACTAGTACACCTTTACTGTCATAAAGGGCAACCAACTAAAATGGTAATTTGTAGTCCCCATTACCCTGCCTTCTTCCAAAGTTGATAAACAAAAGCCCGTTTGCACAAAGATGCTTTAGCATTCTGAGCGATTTCCTGTTGGGATTTCTCACAGGCGGCTTCCTAAAATTCGTAGTGCATGTCATTAAAACCTTAAAGAAAATTAACCGGCCATGTAATTCAGGACGCACAGTCTTGAGCAGGGGGTGGAACCAAGTGGGGCAGGATTTGTCATCCTCAGCCTCAGTCCTGCCTGCTGTACCGTCTGACTGTTTGTGCTACAGCCATAATCTGTGGGGGGCAAGGGTGAATAGCACATTCTTCCATTTCCACACCGATATATACTGCCATTATCATTTCTGATATCCTTATCAACGTGCAGCTCCATTCCCCTCCCTGTGTAAACCAAACACAGGTTAGAGACAAGCAGGCATCTCACAGGAAGAACAGATATACGGAGGACACAGGTGGAGCTGTGCTGATTATTCTTCTATGGTTTACCTAACGCCAGCAGACCCTGTAATGTTAGGATATGTAACCTTATAATTTGGGGTGCTGCTTCTGCTGTAATGATAAGGATAATTGAGACATGAATATCATATATCTGTTATTCACAGATGGTTCATGAGCATGCATTGGTGACCGTATTTATGGAAATTAATGTATGTATGTGTTTATCAAATTCATTACAGATGCCGTATTGTCGGATACATCAGGGACATATTTGATGAAGTGTAAATTGACTTGTGTAACAGCTGTAGGTGTTGGAGTGGTGGGATGGTGCATTTAGATATTACTGCTCAGTAAAGGTTCAGTGGTGAGGAATAACATCCTTAGAGAGAATAAACTTTTACCTACACTTTAGAGTGGAAGCTAGATATCTTTTTATACAAAAAAATTATAGGGCAAAACACATCACGACAAGAGAGACACCACAACTCTACATAAAGAGAGACCTAAGACAACAACATAGCATGGCAGCAACACATGAAAACACAGCATGGCAGAAACACAACATGACAACAACATGGTAGCGACACAACATGACAGCAGCACAACATGGTAGCAGCACAATACATGGTACAACCATTATTGGGCACAGGCAACAGTACAAAGGGCAAGAAGGGCAATGCATCACGCGAAGCAGCCACAATTGTTAGTAAGTGTCCATGATTGAGTCTTTGAAAGAAGAGATTGAGATAAAACGGTCCAGTTTGAGTGTTTTTTGCAGCTCGTTCCAGTCGCTAGCTGCAGCAAACTGAAAAGAGGAGCGACCCAAGGATGTGTGTGCTTTGGGGACCTTTAACAGAATGTGACTGGCAGAACGGGTGTTGTATGTGGAGGATGAGGGCTGCAGTAGGTATCTCAGATAGGGGGGAATGAGGCCTCTACCATCGCCACGGCCAGACAATTGTCTGTTGACACTCATTTAATCTTAATAATCCTAATTATTCACCTACATAAAAATGGCACTGGAAGTTAAATAGGTTCTTTGAGACATTTTGCAATTCACTATTTCAGTGATTGCTTTAAATGAACGAGTTATGTGAGCTGTTGCTTAAAGTAGCTCAAGAAAAGTCATTTAGTCAGTGTGAAGAGAAACACACAGTGTATTTTACCTTACTTCACATGACCTTTTATAGTAAACCTACTGGTATTTAAGTAAACCGAAAATCCCTTCATCATAATGCAACACAATGAACGTGGTTTCCAGAGACTCTCATCAGGCCGGTGCTTTACTCAGGGCGTTTAATATTTTGTCTGTCAATTCTCTGCTGTAATTAAAATAGTATATTCAACTCAGGATGCTCCTGATAATGAACGCAATTAATTAAGTATACATTTTAGGAGAGACATGCTCCCAAATACCAGACTGCAGGGAATAGAGTGATACGGGGTGATGCGGTTAGCGATCCAGGTTGCCTCTTGTTTGGTTAGAAATCATTAAATTACAGTAATGACTAATTTCTCATTCCAGCATGCAATACGCCAGAGACCAACAAGGATTTAATAAAGAGCTTGCAATGAATAACAAACACTGAACGCCTCAGAGAAGGGCTACGTGATTATACAGAGTAAAAAAGTGCATTAATAAAACAATACAAAAACATTCCTAAATCATTTGAGATAAAGGCGATTTGCATAATTCATTAAGATTAATCAGACGACAATCCACTGTGGCGCTCGATAGAAGAGAAGAGAACACATGAAACCGATCCCAGAGAAAGGCCCTTTTCAATCTACAAACCATGATGTGAATCTACCCATGGATAGGAGAATTAACCTTTGTGCAGTGTGATGCCCCGGATGTATTAAAACAAAATCCTTCAGTGATTCACCTTTATGCGCTCTAATATTCTATTAACATATGAAAGGCTTCTTCAGACATGAATCCTCCGGGTTTTGCATATCTGGGCAGAAAAGGCTTTCAACAAAGTTTGAGAGCAAGAAATCATTTCAGGGTGTTTTGAAACCACAGCATGAATCGAAGAATGTTCTTGACATTTCGAAGAGATGCTCCAAGTTCTCAAGTAACAAACCTTAGGACAAAAACGTGTGCCACAGAAGAAAAATGACCAAGCATTTGATGACAGTCTCAGATCACAATGATGCAAAAACTTCTGACGAGGGGAGAGAAGACTTTATTCATGCCATATTCTCTATTGCGGAAGTATTTAGTGAGCTTTTACCATGAATGGATTTTCTTTAAGGATGTCCAAATGGTCAAATGTGTAATATGCAGGGGTTGTGGTGTGGTGCTTACTGCTTTGGGGGTTGGAACCGGTTCAGGGAACAGGACCGAAAACCGGAAAAGAACATTTTTCAAGGAAGAGAAACGGAACCAGGAACTAAAGTGATCTCTAGTGTTCCGGAACAGAACCGCTATTTTCAAATCTTGAGAACCGGTAAATAATGTTATTTTTTGTTACAAAAATAGTATATAATTCTACAATGTTATAATGCTAGTAATAGCCTAAATACATTCCAATTCACATCATGTCATGAAGAATCAGCTCTTCCCCTTGTTTGCTCTCTCCCCACCTGTGAAATGTCAGTCGCATCATCTCTGACCAATTAAATATGTAAACAACTAGCTTACCCGTTCCATAGCCAGCTGCTCTGTCCGTGCTAATTGGTGGGGTAAAATAATGAGCTAAATGTAAAAATGTTGATTTCACAGGTTAAAAAATGAACGAAAAGGAACTATATGAACCACTACATTTTTGGGGGTTTGAACCAGTTCAGAACTTTATTATGCTGGTTGGAACACTGGGATAGAATGAAAAAATGTGCGGTTCTGTTCGGAACGATTGGAAAATAATTTAAAACCCCTGGAAAATATAAACATTTTCAGTCATTCAGCAGACGCTCTTATCCAGAACGACTTACAGGAGTAATAAAGTGCCTAGCTCAAAGGCACATCGACAGATATCACCTAGTCAGCTCAGGGACTCAAACCAGCAACCTTTTGGTTACTGGCCCAACACTCTTAACCGTAAGGCTACTTGCCGCCCACCTAATATGTTGAAGATCTAGGGATGCAACGCTTAGTAGGTTGTTAACAGCACAACCTTTGAGTCTTAGGCTTACTGTGCACTTTCTTAGGCCCTATCTACCCCTATTACAGGAGTATCACTGTTATAACAGTATTCTTCATGTACATTCATCAGCCCAATACACATGTAAAGTAAATACACATGGAAGGTGAGTTACAATTTCAAAAATTAAAATCAACAGTTGACACCTCGCCATTTTTGGAGACCGGTCTTAAACTTGGCAGTGCAACGGTAACTAGCAAAAGTGTGCAGAAGCAGTTGCTAAATAACTCTAAACTATGATATTGGCTAACTATGGGGGAAAGCAATTCACTTATTTACTGTTAATTAAGATGGCACTGGAGAACAAGGCTGATGTTTTACGTATTCCTAACCAATTGTGTTTTTTTGTTTGTTTCTTTGCGTTATTTGTAACTTATTCTTTAACTCATTTTGCGCATAATGTTGCTGCTACCGTCTCTTATGACCGAAAATAACTTCTGGACATCAGGACTGCGATTACTCAGCATGGACTGGCAGAATCATTTTTTTCCTTTAACGTTTCCGACGAGCCCGTCATGAATGTTATACTGCTTCCCCGGGAACAGGCCCAGATCCCCGCCATTTTCCTGAAGAGAAGGCGGGGAGAAAAAGGAGCCAGAGGGCGGGCTTCCTTCTGAGAATTCGTAGGCGATGGAATAAACCCCCACTTACTTCCATTCTGCTAGCAAATGTGCAATCTTGGGAAAATAAAATCGATGACCTACGCGGAAGATTAAACGACCAACGGGATATTCAAAACTATAATATCTTATGCTTCACGGAGTCTTGGCTGAACGATGACATTGTCAACATACAACTGGCTGGTTATACGCTGTATCGGCAGGACAGAACAGAGGCATCTGGTAAGACAAGGGGTGGCGGACTATGTATTTTTATAACAGCTGGTGCACGATATCTAAGGAAGTCTCAAGGTTTTACTCGCCTGAGGTAGAGTATCTCATGATAAGCTGTAGACCACACTATCTACCTAGAGAGTTTTCATCTGTATTTTTCATAGCTGTCTACATACCACCACAGACTGATGCTGGCACTAAGGCCGCACTGAATGAGCTGTATTCCGCCATAAGCAAACAGGAAAACGCTCACCCAGAGGTGGTGATCCTAGTAGCCGGGGACTTTAATGCAGGGAAACTTAAGTCCGTTTTATCAAATTTCTATCAGCATGTTAAATGTGCAACCAGAGGGAAAATAACTCTGGACCACCTTTACTCCACACACAGAGACGAATACAAAGCTCTCCCTCGCCCTCCATTTGGCTAATCTGACCATAATTCTATCCTCCTGATTCCTACTTACAAGCTAAAATTAAAGGAGGAAGCACCAGTGACTCAATCAATAAAAAAGTGGTCAGATGAAGCAGATGCTACAGGACTGTTTTGCTAGCACAGACGGGAATATGTTCCGGGATTCCTTTGATGGCATTGAGGAGTACATCACATCAGTCATTGGCTTCATCAATAAGTGCATCAGTGACGACGTCCCCACAGTGACCATAAGTACATACCCCAACCAGAAGCCATGGATTACAGGCAACATCCACACTGAGCTAAAGGCTTGAGCTGCCGCTTTCAAGGAGCGAGACTCTAACCCGGAAGCTTATAAGCAATCCCGCTCTGCCCTCCAATAAACCATCAAACAGGCAAAGCGTCAATACAGGACTAAGATCTAATCATACTACACTGGCTCTGACGCTCGTCAGATGTGGGAAGGCTCGCAAACCATTACAGACTACAAAGAGAAGCACAGCCAAGAGCTGCTCAGTGACACAAGTCTACCAGACGAGCTAAACTACTTCTATGCTCGCTATGAGGCAAATAACACTGAAACATGCATGAGAGCACCAGCTGTTCCGGAAGACTGTGTGATCACGCTTTCCACAGCCAATGTGGGTAAGACCTTTAACCCTCCTGGAGCGTTCCGGTTGAATTGGACCGATTTACAAGTTTTCTCTCTGAAAAATGTAGTTCAATCTGATCGTCATAAGGTTCCATGACTGTCCACACAGGGCATCTGAACACACAAAATACATTTTGATGATTGTCATTACATTTTGTGTGTTTTATTTAACATTTGTACACCTGTGGTGTTCCTGGTCAAAAATGATCGGTCATTAGAAATTAATGGGTGAGACTACAATTAGTGTATAAAATTTAGTTCAGGCACATGCCCATTCATCAGATGGACACACTTCCTCTCCCAGACCACCACATGCATGTGTGTTTGAGCACACACACCACACCTCACTCCCCTTCTTGGCTTCCATGGCAACCCCCACGGGAACCTTTCACCAATATAATTTTTTCCCCCACGGAAACACACCTGTATTCTCACAAACTTTCGCAACATTGTTTCAATAATATTTAGAACTTTTCTCGCAGCTCTGGTATATAAAGCTTTCTTGAGGCCTTGCTCACAACTCATTCTGTGGCAGCACAATGACCAAACAATGTACTGTATGTGAGGCTCTTGATCATATCTTTGATCATGACACTGGTGAGGAGGAGAGAGTCCTTGTTAAACTTTGACACAAAGTAGTCTGTGATAAATAGCACAATATGTTTCATCTGAGTATTTGTTATAGTCAAAATAATCCATACAATATGCTTTTTTTACTCAAAAACAAGTTGTATGAGCTCAGATCAATGAGGCCTGCAGGCCATAAATAGCAAATAGAAATTCAAAACTTGTAATGTTCACAAGAACTTAAGTTGATAAAAAGATACACAATATTTCGTGATAATATATGTATTATTATGGATTTATAATCAGCTTTAATGGGGCGGTCATTTTGGACCGGGAACACAGAATTAATTAACGTGAAACGAACACAACAGGTAGGTTAAATAGGTCAACATTCACAAGGCCGCAGGGCCAGACGGATTACCAGGACGTGTACTACGAGCATGCGCTGACCAACTGGCAAGTGTCTTCACTGACATTTTCAACCTCTCCCTGTCAGTCTGTAATACCAACAGGTTTTAAGCAGAACACCATAGTCCCTGTGCCCAAGAACACTAAGGTAACCTGCCTAAATAACTATCGACCCGTAGCACTCACGTCTGTAGCCATGAAGTTCTTTGAAATGCTGGTCATGGCTCACATCAACACCATTATCGCAGAAACCCTAGACCCACTCCAATTTGCATACCGCCCCAACAGATCCATAGATGATGCAATCTCTATTGCACTCCACACTGCCCTTCCCACTTGGAAAAAAGGAACACCTATGTGAGAATGCTATTCATTGACTACAGCTCAGCATTCAACACCCTCAAAGCTCATCAATAAGCTAAGGACCCTGGGACCATACACCTCCCTCTGCAACTGGATCCTGGACTTCCTGATGGGCTACCCCCAGGTGGTAAGGGTAGGTAACAACACATCAACCACACTTATCCTCAACACAGGGGCCCCTCAGTGGTGGGAGCTAAGTCCCCTCCTGTACTTCCTGTTCACTCATGACTGCACGGCCAGGCACGACTCCAACGCCATCATTAAGTTTGCCGATGACACAACAGTGGTAAGCCTGATCACCGACAACGACGAGACAGTCTATAGGGAGCAGGTCAGAGACCTGGCCATGTGGTGCCAGGACAACAACCTCTCCCTCAACGTGATCAAGACAAAGGAGATTATTGTGGATCATAGGAAAAAGAGGACCGAGCACGCCCCCATTCTCATCGACAGGGCTGTAGTGGAGCAGGTTGAGAGCTTCAAGTTCCTTGGTGTACACATCACCAACAAACTAACATGGTCCAAGCTCACCAAGAAGGTTGTGAAGAGGGCATGACAAAACCTATTCCCCCTTAGGAGACTGAAAAGATTTAGCAAGGGTCCTCAGAATCTCAAAAGGTTCTACAGCTGCACAATCGAGAGCATCCTGTCTGGTTGCATCACTGCCTGGTATGGCAACTGCTCGGCCTCTGACTGCAAGGCACTACAGAGGGTAGTGCGTACGGCCCAGTACATCACTGTGGCCAAGCTTCCTACCATCCAGAACCTCTACACCAGGCGGTGTCAGAGGAAGGCCCTAAAAATTGTCAAAGAGTCCTGCCACCCTAGTCATAAACTGTTCTCTCTGCTACCACAAGTCAGTAAGAACAAATTCTTATTTTACAATGACGGCCTACCACGGCCAAACCCTCCCCTAACCCGGACAACGCTGGGCCAATTGTGCGCTTCCCTATGGGAGTCCCAGTCACAGCCGGTTGTGATACACCTCGGGATCAAACCATGGTCTGTGTTGACACCTCTAGCACTGAGATGCAGTGCTTTAGACCACTGCGCCACTCGGGAGCCCATTAATTAATTATATATTCCCATTGATTCTTGAAGAATATAACTTATAAATGTTTAGTTCAACTGTTAAACCCCATCAGAACCCAAGAAATAAACGTGTAATACTACAATGTTTTTAAACATTGTAAAAGTACACACTGTATAGCTTCATAACATGTTTAAAGCCATAATTGTGGGATGGTCAGGCCTTGCATCCATCCCTCAGCTTTTCTCTAGGCCCATCCCCCCTAGTAGCTAAGTACAGCACTTGCACTTTAAGAGACGCATGAACAAGAAACAAAATCTCCAGCTCACATAAACACCATCTGGTGAGTTTGTTGAGGCTGCACCTTGACAGGATGAATTTGTCTGAAAAACTGTCAGATACATGGAACAAAATTTGATTTCCCCACCTCGTAATGAATGCAGACAATGTGTAATGAAAAATCTTTGGATCTTGAAAACATTTGAGATCAACTGTAAAGGTCTGCCTGTGAAAAAAGGTTTACTTCATGTTGATCTAATTGTTTGGTCTCTCTCTCCATTCTCAATATCTCATGATATCTTTCCTATATCATCTAAATTGGACGTTTGCCCTAATTCACTTACTTTAGTTGGGAGGCTGATGTTATTCTGATGGTTGTTTTTTGTTCTCGTCAGCCATAAGCAGTTTAGTTTGAAGTGAGGCAGCTTCTCTTCTCTCTCTGCTGTGACCTGCAGCACAATGGGATTATCATGCTTGAGGCCAAGCCATAGTGGCTGTAATTGTAATATCAAAGTACCGTATTCCTGTATGCCTATACCTGATATCTCCTCCTCTTCATGTTCCTCACGCTTGACTGGACTGAGGCTATTCATCATGTGTATCACACAACACGGCCCTCAAGCTGCTACATCCAGTCAGTCAGTCAGTCACTCACACTGTACACTAACTACAGTATATGTTCCCACTTCCAAAGGATTCTCTCTACCTGCCCTGGAGAACTCTTCTCCTTGCATACACTATTGGTGGATTCAGGAGAAAGTAAGTGACAGCTGATTATGCAGGGCCTCACTTCCTGATTTTTCCCTCTCCATGACACATAATGAATGTCTGGATCTGTCCAACTAGCTTAGATGGAGCCCTACGCTCCCAGTGTGTTACTGTAACGCAGAGGTCTTCAACAAAATGTTTTTATTTAAAAAAATATTGGGGGGCCAATTACAATCACCGCTGAAGTTTTCCAAGAGATGTTTTATATATTTATTTTTATATAGAATTTTCATTGAAGACCCCTGTAAAATCAATAGGAAATCAGCTCAAATTAATTTTAATTTGGGAATCTGTTTGAAGTATTCCCAGGCATAAATACAGAGACGTGATTGTATCCCAATGTAATCCAGGTTTGAAATTATGTTTTTGCCAAATACTATATCTGTTTGGGCTTATTGTGGTCAATTTGCATGGTACAAATGATTTATGATTATGTTGGCCCCCGAGTGGCACAGTGGTCTAAGGCACTGCATCTCAGTGCTAGAGGTGTCACTACAGACCCTGGTTCAATCCCAGACTGTATCACAAAAAATTGGGAGTTCCATAGGGCGGTGCACAATTGGCCCAGTGTTGCCTGGGATAGGGGAGGGTTTGGCCGGGGTAGACCGTCATTGTATAATAAGAAGTTGTTCTTAACTGACTTGCCTAGTTAAATAAAGGTTGTACAAAAAATTATATGTCCCCCAAACCACTCCCTAAAGAAAAAAATACCCTATGGCTGAATGTAGTTAGGGACCTGCTGCAGAGGTTCCTCTCCTTGAGTACAAATATACTATTGTCTGGCATTATTGCCGGCCAGAGCGTCTGCTCTGTTTGGAACCCTCATCAGAGGCATTCTCCACTCCCACACTGCATTATCACAATGCTCTGGGGTCAGCTGAAAGGGACTGCTGTAATTTCAAAAATAAATTATATTTTGTGATCCATACTGAGAGAGATGGAAGATGGGAGAGAAGGAAAGAAAGGACAGGAGGACATATATATAAAAAAGAAAGTAACTTCCTCTCCTCGCAACCTGGGAACAGGTTAATGGGAGTGAGACTTGCAATGAGCTGATGATGACTATCAGGATGGGGTGAGAGGGAGAGAGAGAGACACACTGGAAATGTAATTCTGATGGAACTTCTAACAGACTTTTTTCCCTCCTTGGCCCCATTTCTTGATGTGTGTGCATTCATTTTTTTTTATGGCCTGTAAATAGCTCCTTGAGGAGAGAGAGCAGATGTTTGCCTAATGGGCAAGTTACAGTACAGTAGCACAAGGTGGGTTGGGTCAGATAAAGCAGTTGATGAGTTTCAAGATGAGTTGATGATTCTGGCGAAATGTATTATTTATTTCCAAAGTTCCCCTTCGGTGAGGTCAACGGCCTGTCATTTGGAAGATGGTGGAAGACTTGTGACGATGGAGCCAACTGAAATGTATCTTATCAAATGTTCTCTCACCAGTTTTAGTCATAGACTGGTTATTTATGTTTCCTGACATCCCTGACATGTTCAGCCATGCTGATGTGTACTAAATGGAGACTGAAATCACAGGGAAGTAATGGAACTTGAAGCTATAGCTCCCTGCTGGTTGCACCTGACTGAACACTGCAGTATGCACAGCATCTTCCCTCCAATGCAGACGGCCGGGCTCTCGTTACATAAGCAAGGCAGGGATCTGAGAAAATATCTGTTTTTGCTTTTGATGTAATTTGCAGAGATGGCATGTGTCCACATTTCAAACAACTCTGGTAGAAGATCATATCACCTCTCCACAGTTCATTTTCAAAAGGGGAAGATAAGGTCTGGAGGAAAGTTGGGGCTTGTAGGATGTTTAATTTGTTTTTAGCATATTTTATTATTTGTCCGATACATTTTTATGTAATTGTACGTATAAGGCACGCAAAGAGCATGCAAACGGTTACAAAAAATTAGGCCATTACCACTTAATCATAATTAATTTCTTAGGCTTGCCAATGCATTGATATTTAACTTATTACATTCTAAAATATGTGAGAATAATGTGGACTTGCCTGACTAAATGATTTGGATGTACGCATGCTGATTTTCTGTAGCCTATGTGGCCGACGCAAGCGCACATAATAAAACCATGAATAGCGGTAGCATTGATCTCACCATTTGAATCTCACCATAGCAGTTTTTGTAATGAGAAAGTGACCAAAAACCAGGTTCCCTTATGTAATGGAAGGATTTGTATGGAAAGCCAAATTGAAGCCAGCATTAGATGTTGTCGTCCTCATAATAAGGGAACGGGGATTTACCGTAACAGAGTAGCAGTAGCGCAACACCCTTCCATTTAAGCCGCTGTAAACAATTTAGTGGCCACATCTCTCACAAAAACAGATACAAAATTAAATCACGGATAATTATAAAGGGCACAGGAGAACCTATAAATTGGCTACAATAATTACAAGGACTTTTCAAGCACCAAATTATTTTCAAGGTAGGCTTATTCAGTACTTGAATTTCTGAGCTCCAAATTAAAGTAGGCTCCTTCAAGCCTCGTGTAAGGTTTACAATTGCAGGTGTAACATGGAAACCAAAATGTATGTGTCATGCTATTTCATTTCAAGATCATATTGAGAAAATTCCCACTACTAGGCTATGTAATATGTTGTCATTATATCCAGAATAATTATTAGGAATAGCGTTGGGTGTTGAGCAATAGTCTATCCTACACATTTGCGCACAATAGCTCGGTGTCCAATCCGAAGCACAAAAACATATGAAAACATTAACCCATTACCTTGATGCTTTTTTTGTTAAATCTAACAACACCATGTTGTAAATCAAGCAGACAATAGATGATTAACATCAATTCGCTAGAGATCCAACGTGGATCCAAGCACAACTGTCTTCACAGGAGTAACGAATGAAACACCAACACACTTTTTCCAGCACTTGGGGTGTTGTTGCATCGCTTGTGCTATCACAGCAGCTGTTGTTCACTTGACTGTCATTCAGAGAATGTCTTCCTGGATCAGATGATGATGTGTGAAAATATCACGCCGTAATTAAACAGCTCGACACCAAATGCGCATCCAACAAAGTATTATGCATAATTATTGAAGAACCACATTAACGACAGTATCGATTTAGGTTTAAAGTATCAAGGTAAGGTGACTCTTTCGGTTATAAGCATTCGATTTTGCAATTGCATACATTTTGGGGATTTGTGTGCCCATGAAAACTGTTTTCACTCTGTAATATAAGGAGAAACGAAATGTTACGGAGTTACACAGCATGTCTGTGATCTCTGTACAAAAAAATGTCCGACAGCTAGATCCAGGATTCTTGCAGGGTTCAAGTTCAATGTCTATTTTAACTGATTAATGCATAATATATGATATAACAACAACTTACAATGCCATAACAGCAAGGACAGAAAGGTAATGTCTTATGTCACACGATTTTGGACAAATCCTCAAGACACCAACCACGAGAAAGGGTTAAACATAGGTTTTAAATCAATTCATGAATTGTATTATTAAGTATAGCTATGTTCTCCCCTTATATCATAATGACATGAAGAAAATTGGCAGATTATTATCAATGACTTATCAACAACTGTAACAAGTTGTCCAGTGTAGGACATCCTCATTGGTGCCCTCGTTTATAGAAAGACCCATATACAAGTGGGCCTTGATGATGAACACAAACGATTTATTAAAGTGAATAAAACCAGCTCACCATGGTTTCCACAGTGATTTAAGATGCTTTGCCCACTGAGGTATTTGGAAACCTCATCCAACAGATGTTCCAAAAATAATTATCTATTGTTGCACAGTTCTCAAACATCCCAGAATCCCTGTGTTGCCATCCTGTGGGAGGCTGGTCATCCGTGTTTCATATCCTTGGCTCTGTCTCTGGTTCTCCGGTTACCTGGGGCACTCCACTCCATCTGTACAAAGGACCCAGGAGCACAGAGGCGAGCCCACTAGCAACACACTACAGTCTGTTCTGCAAGCCTACTGGATTTCTCTCATACTCCACATGGCTTCGAAGTCAGTGCATATTTAGTGTTATTCAACCGTACTCAAGGTTTAGTTGAAACATTTCACAATCCAAATAGCCATACATTGTTTGTGGTTTAAAATACCCCTTATTAAAAAAACACATGATTTCACATGACATTTCCACGTTTTGCAAATGTGAAATCATGTGTTTTTGGAACACTTCACATGTGATGATACACTATATATACAAAAGTATGTGGACACCCCTTAAAATTTGTGGATTCGGCTATTTAAGCCGCACCCGTTGCTGACAGGTGTATCAAATTGAGCGTACAGCCATACAATCTCCATTGACAAACATTGGCAGTAGAATGGCCTTACTGAAGAGCTCAGTGACTTTCAAAGTGACACCCTCATAGGATGCTACCTTTCCAACAAGTCAGTTCATCAAATTTCTGCCCTGCTAGAGCTGCCCCGGTTAACTGTGCTATTATTGTGAAGTGGAAACGTCTAGGAGCAACAACGTCTCAACCACAAAGTGGTAGTCCACACAAGCTCATAGAATGGGACTGCCAAGTGCTGAAGCTTAAAAATCATCTGTTCATGGTTGCAACACTAACTACAGAGTTCCAAACTCTTTCTGGAAGCAACGTCAGCACAATAACAGTTCGTTGGGACCTTCATGAAATGGGTTTCCACGGCCGAGCAGCTGCACACAAGCCTCAGATCACCATGCACAATACCAAGCTTCGGCTGGAGTGGTGTAAAGCTCACCGCCATTGGACTCTGGAGCACCGGAAACAGATTCTCTGGAGAGATTAAACACGCTTTACCATCTGGCAGTCCGACGAAGGAATCATGGTTTTCCCAGTTGCCAGGAGAACGCTATCTGACTGAATGCAGAGTGCCAACTGTAAAGTTTGGTGGAGGAAGAATAATGGACTGGGGCTGCTTTTCGTGATCTGGGCTAGGTCCCTTAGTTCCATTGAAAGGAAATATTAATGCTACAGTACAACATACAATTACATTCTAGACTATTCTGTGCTTACAACTGTGGGGCAACAGTTTGGGGAAGGCCCTATCCTGTTTCAGCATAACAACGCCCCAGTGCACAAAGCGAGGTGTATACAGAAATGGTTTGTCGAGATTGGTGTGGAAGAATTTGACTGGCCTGACAGAGCCCAGACCTCAACCCCATCGAACCCCTTACGTATGAATTGGAATGCCGACTGCGAGCAAGGCCTAATCGCCCAACATCAGTGCCCCACCACACTAATGCTCATGGCTGAATGGAAGCAAGTCCCCGCAGCAATCTAGTTTCCAACATCTAGTGGAAAGCCTTCCCAGAAAGGTGGAGGCTTTTATAGCAGCAAAGCGGGGACCAACTCCATATTAATTCCCATGATTTTGGAATGAGATGTTCTACGAGCAGGTGTCCACATACTTTTGGTCGTGTAGTGTATTTCACATAGATTTTCATGTTATTGCATAACATTTCAGATGTGGAGTCACATTTTCACAAGATTTCACAGCTGATGACCTGCAAACAAAACTGAGTCTTCATGAAACACACACACACAATGCTTTTAACTTTCATATTATACCTTGGATTTGAACTCAACCTCTTGGTTCACTACATTCCAATAACTCTACTACACCACCATGTCTGTGTCAAGAAGTGATTTCAACAGTATTCCTACATTTTGGAATTTAAAGTAATTCTCAGATTTAAAAAAAATACACTCAAGAAAAACAATTATGATAGTTAATTTCACCTCAGATTGCAGCCCAAATTAATGCTTCACAAAGTTCAAGTAACAGACCCATCTCAACATCAACTGTTCATAGGAGACTACGTGAATCAGGACTTCATGGTCGAATTGCTGCAAAGAAACCACTACGAAAGGACACCAATAAGAAGAAGAGACTTGCTTGGGCCAAGAAACATGAGCAATGAACATTAGACCGGTGGAAATCTGTCCTTTGGAGTGATGAGCCCAAATTTGAGATTTTCGGTTCCAACAGCCATGTCTTTGTGAGACACTGAGTAGGTGAATGGATAATCTCTGCATGTGTGGTTCCCACCGTGAAGCATGGAGGAGGAGGTGTGATGGTGTGGGGGTGCTTTGCTGGTGACACTGTCAGTGATTTATTTAGAATTCAAGGCACACTTAACCAGCATGGCTACCACAGCATTTTGCAGTGATATGCCATCCCATCTGGTCTGCTCTTAGTGGGACTATCATTTGTTTTTCAACAGGACAATGACCCAAAACCCCCCACCAGGCTGTGTAAGGGCTATTTGACCAAGGAGAGTGATGGAGTGCTGCATCAGATGACCTGGCCTCCACAATCACCCAACCTCAGCCCAACTGAGATGGTTTGGGATGAGTTGGACTGCAGAGTGAAGGAAAAGCAGCCAACAAGTGCTCAGCATATGTGGGATCTCCTTCAAGACTGTTGGAAAATCATTCCAGGTGAAGCTGGTTGAGAGAATGCCAAGTGTGCAAATCTGTCATCAAGGCAAAGGGTGGCTACTTTGAAGAATCTTAAAAATAAATAAATATTTTTATTTGTTTAACACTTTTTTTGGTCCTAGATGATTCCATATGTGTTATTACATAGTGTTGATGTCTTCACTATTATTCTACAATGTAGAAAATAGTACAAATAAAGAAAAACCCTTGAATGAGTAGGTGTTTCATATGGTTATAGTATATGGCAGATGGCATATGGTTCTTTGGTATCTCATGCACTTATGTCAGCCTTTATAAAGGCTGCAAAACTTGAACAGCATGCAAGCTTAATGTTTAAGAACAGAATGCAACAGAGCATATTAACTGGGATGACATTCCCTCTCATATGGGAGACCAAAAAGAGCTTACTGAAAGCCACGCCTCGAGTAAGCCACTCCTGCAATCTTCTGATACAGTATTCTGCCAATGAACAAGTGATGCGCGTGTTGTCAACAGAAACGTCATTGAAGGCAAAGTAAGTGTTACTGGCAAGGATTGTTAGTGGCAGCAAGTGTCCTGTAGGTTACTGGCAACATTTTACCTGTAAGTTATTGTAACATTTACAATAACTTACTGACAAGTACTTTCCAGTTAGGAAATTACAAATTCACAGCAACTTCTGGCAACAAGTTGCACAATAACCTCTTTACAGTGCAGTGCATAACTGACACATTCTCTTGCAATGTTTGCAGAACAGAGTCAAAGGAGTTGCTGAACTTACATCGGTATAACCATCAAACACTTAAACTGCTCCAACACTTCCACAAATACACATATATTTAAAACACACCGCTAAATATGCTAATGTTAGGATTGAACCTTACATTCAAAATATTGGGTTGAAGAATCTCCCATACCTATAAAGTACCTAACTGTTTATATGTGTTGCTGTGAAGTGTAGCTTTTATGTTGTTTTTTTACCCCAGGGAACAACGCTCTACCCTCACCATACTGTTTTTTTTGTGTTAATATATGTTCCAAGAAAAAAGTATGAACCTGGTGGCACTGCAGACGTGTCGATGCACTCCAACCAAGAAATTGCAAGATCAAATCCCCAAAGAAGTATACTCTACTTCTGCACTGCTAGTTTTACGTTGATGTTACAGTAGCTAGGTTTCCATCCAATTGGCGATAGGTTTTCATGTGAATATTCTAAAATGGACTTGTTGTGGATAAAAGGCTGTGTGTGATGACGTAGTGCACATGAACATACTTTCTGCGGTTATTTTCCCTTCTACCAAATAAAAAATACAAGTTAAATGGGTTTCCATCGCATTTTTGATTCTACTGATGGTTTTCTCACAAAGAAATGTGTGTTAAATAGAGAGTACGTGCCCACTCTGTTATTGACATATGCACTCTGGCCAAACGTTTGCAGGTACAGTGCGGGTAAAGCATACATGATGTGATTATTATGGACAAAAGAGAGATTCTTTTAAAGATTTTTATTTGTCAAACGGCAGCCAAGCATCGATGATCATGTCACCAGAATAAGACCGTAGATATTTATTGGAAAGGAGCATCAAGCTCATCCCCTTGCACTTTCACCACTCTGTAAAGTTGATCTTGACTTATTTAATCTGTAGCCTAATAATTTGCATGCTTTCCTGACGTGTTGTAGTAGTAAGACCACACAACATGTCATCGTGTGACTCCAAGTTTACTTTGATTTGATGGTTATTATATAAATATTTGCGAATAAAAGCTGGTGGACCGCTTTTCTGCGTTATTCATTTTACCGACACGAAAACATTGGGCCTTGTCTAGCATATATTGTTTTGTTGACATTTGGAAAGTTTACGACAAATTTTCTGTTGCCATCATTCTTTATCCGACATGTATTTTACTCGAATACAAAGATTGGCTGGAAACCAGGCTACTGATTGTGATAATTGTACCAGTATTTATTTGATTCTGGACAGCTTTTCAAAAAGTGCAGAAATGCATTCTTGCTAAAAAGTCTGTGGCCATATCTCTTTTACGCTCAAAGATCTTGTTACGGCTGTCCTCGCTGACAGAAGGTGGGGACCAAAACACAGTGGTTAGTGTTCATTCTTTTAATGAAAATCAACAAAACACTTCAAAATACAAAAACAACCAACGTGACAAAACCGAAACCGTCCTGTGTGGCAACAAAACCTCCACAGGAACAAACACCCACAAAACACAAGTGAAACCCTGGCTGCCTAAGTATGATTCTCAATCAGGGACAACGATTGACAGCTGTCTCTGATTGAGAATCATACCAGGCCGAACACAAAATCCCAACATAGAAAATCAACCATAGACAACCCACCCAACTCACGCCCTGACCAACTAAAATAAATACAAAACAAAGGAAAACAGGTCAGGAATGTGACAGAACCCCCCCCTTAAGGTGCGAACGCTGGGCGCACCAGCACAAAGTCTAGGGGAGGGTCTGGGTGGGCGTCTGTCCACGGTGGCGGCTCTGGTGCTGGTCGTGGTCCCCACCCCACCATAGTCAACCCCCGCTTCCGTGGCCTCCTCCCAATATCCACCCTCCATGTCAATCCCACTATTCCAAAGGGCAGTAACAGACTGAGGGGCAGCACCGGACTGAGGGGCAGCACCGGACTGAGGGGCAGCACCGGACTGAGGGGCAGCACCGGACTGAAGGGCGGATCCTGGCTGGCTGGCTCTGGCGGATCCTGGCTGGCTGGCTCTGGCGGATCCTGGCTGGCGGCTGGCTCTGGCGGATCCTGGCTGGCGGCTGGCTCTGGCGGATCCTGGCTGGCGGCTGGCTCTGGCGGATCCTGGCTGGCGGCTGGCTCTGGCGGATCCTGGCTGGCGGCTGGCTCTGGCGGATCCTGGCTGGCGGCTGGCTCTGGCGGATCCTGGCTGGCGGCTGGCTCTGGCGGATCCTGGCTGGCGGCTGGCTCTGGCGGATCCTGGCTGGCGGCTGGCTCTGGCGGATCCTGGCTGGCGGCTGGCTCTGGCGGATCCTGGCTGGCGGAAGGCTCTGGCGGATCCTGGCTGGCGGAAGGCTCTGGCGGATTCTGGCTGGCTGGCTCCGGCAGCTCCTGGCTGGCTGGCAGCTCCTGGCTTGCTGGCTCTGGTTGGTCCTTGCTGGACGGCTCTGGCTGGTCCTGGCTGGACGGCTCTGGCTGGTCCTGGCTGGACGGCTCTGGCTGGTCCTGGCTGGACGGCTCTGGCTGGTCCTGGCTGGACGGCTCTGGCTGGTCCTGGCTGGACGGCTCTGGCTGGTCCTGGCTGGGCGGCACTGGCTGGTCCTGGCTGGACGGCTCTGAAGGCTCGGGACAGACGGGCAGCGCTGGGCAGGCAGACAGTTCAGACCACGCTGGGCAGGCAGGCAGTTCAGACAGCGCTGGGAAGGCAGACAGTTCGGGCAGCGCTGAGCAGGCAAGCAGCGCAGGCGGCGTTGGGCAGACGGCCGACTCTGACCTGCTGAGGCGCACAGTAGGCCTGGTGCGTGGTGCCGGAACTGGAGGCACTGGGCTGGAGACACGCACCACAGGGAGAGTGCGTGGAGGAGGAACAGGGCTCTGGAAACGCACTGGAAGCCTGGTGCGTGGTGTCGGCACTGATGGTACTGGGCTGGGGTGGGAAGGTGGCGCCGGATATACCGGACCGTGAAGGAGGACACGCGCTCTTGAGCACCGAGCCTCCCCAACCTTACCAGGTTGAATGGTCCCCGTAGCCCTGCCAGTGCGGCGAGGTGGAATAGCCCGCACTGGGCTATGCAGGCGAACCGGGGACACCACCTGTAAGGCTGGTGCCATGTACGCCGGCCCGAGGAGACGTACTGGAGGCCAGATATGTTGGGCCGGCTTCATGGCACCCGGCTCGATGCCCAACCTAGCCCTACCAGTGCGGCAAGGTGGAATAGCCCGCACTGGGCTAAGCACGCGTACTGGGGACACCGTGCGCTCCACCGCATAACACGGTGTCTGACCAGTACGACGCCCTCTCACTCCACGGTAAGCCCGGGGAGTTGGCTCAGGTATCCAACCCGGCTTCGCCACACTCCCCTTTAGCCTCCCCCCCAAGAAATGTTTGGGTGAGCCTCTCGGGCTTCCGTGCTAGCCGCGTACCCTCATACCTCCGGTTCCTCTCTCCGGTTGCCTCTGCTCTCCTCGCTGCCTCCAGCTGTTCCCATGGGAGGCGATCCTTTCCAGCCAGGATCTCCTCCCATGTGTAGCAACCCTTGTCGTTCAAGACGTCTTCCCATGTCCATTCCTCTGTCTGTCTCTGCTGCTGTCGCTGCCCTTCTCCACTCCGCTTGGTCCTCTTGTGGTGGGTGTTTCTGTTACGGCTGTCCTCGCTGACAGAAGGTGGGGACCAAAACGCAGAGTGGTTAGTGTTCATTCTTTTAATGAAAATCAACAAAACACTTCAAAATACAAAAACAACCAACGTGACAAAACCGAAACCGTCCTGTGTGGCAACAAAACCTCCACAGGAACAAACACCCACAAAACACAAGTGAAACCCTGGCTGCCTAAGTATGATTCTCAATCAGGGACAACGATTGACAGCTGTCTCTGATTGAGAATCATACCAGGCCGAACACAAAATCCCAACATAGAAAATCAACCATAGACAACCCACCCAACTCACGCCCTGACCAACTAAAATAAATACAAAACAAAGGAAAACAGGTCAGGAACGTGACAGATCTGGTGGTTTAGCTGCACTGTAACAGGACATTACACGTTAGTAGCGAGTAAGGGGTTTATAGTTCATATCCCAGTTTTGTTCACAGTACATTTTACAGTAATTGAAATCCGAATTTCATAGAAATAAAACCTTCAAGGTGTTGTATATATTTACTATATTTTTACTCAAGGGACCATGACACAACGTTCTGCAAAAGTCCTAAAGATGTCCTTGGGATTAGCCTGGAACAAACTGGTAACTAGACAAAACCTCTAGGGGACAATGAACGTTTAAATAAAATATATGTCAATTAAATGACATTTGACATCTCGGTTTTCAAGTGTGCTCAAATGTTGTCACATGTTGAAATGTTGCATCCCCATGTTGTCACATTTATTTCACATGAGATCATGTTGTCACGTATTGCCTCACAAGTTGTCGTATGTTGCTTCACATATCGTCACATGTTATTACATTAACTTCACTTTAAATCACACGTGATCATGTCAAATTCATGTGGTTTTTCAGTGGACAACACTGAACTGTTATGGGAAGAGACCCTTTGAAATTGATGTGATCAGGGATGTAATCAGGCACGGTGATGGAGCCCTTACATGCCTATTTAGCACTCAATTAAGAAATTACTTTTCAGAACTTAACAATAATAATAATAATAATAATAATAATTTGTGAGAAATGCAAGCCCAAGTGATTTGTTTCAACTATAACTCAGTGTGAGCTCTTAATGCTGTGTGAATCCTTTTCAAAAGGAATTTAGGATCTGAGAATGGAAAACTCGTTTTCTGCTCTTAACACATTTACCTACATGAATAATTTAACAAAGAAGCATTTCAAGAGGAGCAAATTGAACCAGCACGCAAATCTTTCGAAAACAGCATCTGCATTTTTCAGAAGGTGGTCAGTGGAAATAAGAGGGTTTTTAGCTTCGTAAGACAGAAACACAGAATAGTTCTAGCACATTGCGTGTTTTTACTCAGTCTAATCGACCAGAAGGCTGAATGATAAAACATGATAAAAACCTCCCTCTACCACAGTATACAGTGTATACTGTGGTAGAGGGAGTTTCAGCAAAAAATAATAATTCAACAAAAATAACCCACCCAGCCAGACTATGTGATGAGTGCTAGAATGGATGAAGGTTATGGTTGACTGCCTTCGCAGTCCTTTCGATGTTAGTGTTGGGGTGGCTGTCTTTTCTCCACAGACCAGTAAAAAGATTGTCATGACATGGATGTAGAGTGACTTCTGCAACCCCAGGGCCTGTGTTTTAGATAGTGCTGTGTTGTTGGTGAAGAGAGGAGGTGAGGATAAGGGAGGTGTAAGAGGGTTACTGGATGTGCTGGCTGGATGGTCAAAGACAGAAGAGTATGAAGATAGGCTAAAACTGGTTTTCCAATAAAAATCCTTGATCACACTTGTAGGCAATGTCATGAGCAGAAATACGTAATTGGGTCTGACAGTCGTCTTGCAGTGAATAGCGCATTTCCAGGCCATCAAATCAAAGGCACTACTTCGATATAAAGTGTTTTGTGATGAAAATGAAAACCTGATTTTCGTCACTTTCAGGAGGTTGGAGTAATGACATTGCCTCGAATCTAGGATGTGCCTTTAGATTTTCGAGAAAATAAACAACTTACAAAGAATTTTGACTTCTCATACCCCAAACCCCAGCCTGGTCTACATAGCCTGCTTAGCAAGCGTTCCCGGAAGTCTCACAATGTTGAGTCTCTGGGTTTACAAACTCTGTGAGATGGTTTTGCTACCTTACATTTGTGATTGTCTGGCTACAGATGTAGGATCTTAATTTGAGCCAGTTTTCTACAGCAGGAAAATAATCCAGCAGCTACAGGAAATATAAATTATTATGTGGATTATAATTAATGGACATTTTTGTAGGGGTTGATAAATTTTTCGTAAGGAAAAATCTATTCTGAAATTACAAACTTCAGAAGCCTTTTAAAAACCTAAAATACACTACAAGTTTTAAATGTCCTGCATTGCTGGAAGGTTCTCCTGCCACAGGGGATCAAGATCCTACGTCTGCACACTGAATCACACAGGATGCTAATGTAACATGTTAGATGTTCCCAAACACAGCTACTAGAACATAACAGTGCCCACTCCCATTCCTTCTGAGTCTCAACCCTCCTCTCCTGACTCCCATCCCTCTTTGACAGTATAATTTTATTTAAAAAAGTATAATAACTGGATAATTGGAGAATAATTGGTAGTGATTCAGAATAATTTGTTAGCAGCATAGATACATGCATTCCCTTAATACGTGTTTACAGTAAAACACAGTTGCCGTCTAACATCTCAAACTTAAGTCACACATGGTTCATTTGGAACCCGAAGGCAAAATCACTCCATCTCAGAAGAGTCCTTAAAACTTCTTGACGCACGGATCCCTTTAGCGGGATCATTTTCGTAAACAACCGCTGCATTGCAGAGCAAATAAAAAAAAAAATGCTGAAAATATTTATATTTATTAAGAGATCACAAGTGCAATATAGCAAAACACAGCTTTGCTTGTTGTTAATCCTTGTTGTTAATCCTGTCATGTCAGATGTTGAAAATATGCTTTACAGCGAAAGCAATCCAAGCGTTTGTGTGAGTTTATCGATCACTAGACAAAACATTAAGAACACCTAGCAGCAATGTATATTGGTCACGAAAGCCAGAAAAGCAATAAAATTAATCGCTTACCTTTGATGATCTTCGGATGTTTGCACTCACGAGACTCCCAGTTACACAATAAATGTTCTTTTTGTTCGATAAAGATTATTTTTATATAAAAAAAACTCAGCTTTTTTTGGCGCGTTATGTTCAGTATTCCACAGCCTTAGGCAGGTCATCAAGGCTTGACGAAAATTCCAAATAGTATCCGTAAAGTTCGTAGAAACATGTCAAACGTTTTTAATAATCAATCCTCAGGTTGTTTTTAACTTCTTCTGGCTGCAAGCCCTAAGTCGGGATCAATATGACAACAGCCACTTCAAGTGCAGGGCGCGAAATTCAAAATATATATTTTTGAAATATTTAACTTTCACACATTAACAAGTCCAATACAGCAAATGAAAGGTACACATCTTGTGAATCCAGCCAACATGTCCGATTTTTTAAATGTTTTACAGCGAAAACAGCACGTATATTTATGTTAGCTCACCACCAAATACAAAAAAGACAGACATTTTTCACAGCACAGGTAGCATGCACAAAGCCAACCTAACTAACCAAGAACCAACCAAACTAACCAACAAACAACTTCATCAGATGACAGTCTTATAACATGTTATTCAATAAATCTATGTTTTGTTCGAAAAATGTGCATATTTCAGGTATAAATCATAGTTTACATTGCAGCTACAATCAGAAATTGCACCGAAAGCAGCCAGAATAATTACAGACACCAATGCCAAATACCTAAATACTCATCATAAAACATTTCTGAAAAATACATAGTGTACAGCAAATGAAAGACAGGCATCTTGTGATTCCAGACAATATTTCCGATTTCTTAAGTGTTTTACAGCGAAAACACAATATAGCGTTATATTAGCTTACCACAATAGCCAGAAACACAAGCCATTTCCCAGCAGCAAAAGTTAGCGATCGTAACAAACCAGTAAAAGATATATAATTTTTGACTAACCTTGATATGCTTCATCAGATGACAGTCCTATAACATCAGGTTATACATACACTTATGTTTTGTTCGAAAATGTGCATATTTAGAGCTGAAATCAGTGGTTATACATTGTGCTAACGTAGCTACTTTTTCCCACAACGTCCGGATATTTTTCTGACACTTTTTCTGACACACATATTCTGACCAAATAGCTATTCATAAACATAACTAAAAAATACATGTTGTATAGGAAATGATAGATACACTAGTTCTTAATGCAATCGCCGTGTTAGAATTCTAAAAATAACTTCATTACGACATAAGGCTTACGTTATGGCGACCGAGTGCCCAAAACCTGGGCGCAAAACTAATAGTACACAGTTCGACAGATATATGAAATAGCATCATAAAATGGGTCCTACTTTTGATGATCTTTCATCAGAATGTTGTACAAGAGGTCCTTTGTCAAGAACAATCGTTGTTTGGATTTAGAACGTCCTTTTTCCCTCTTGAATTAGCAAGCGCACTAGCCAAGTGGCGCGAAGCTCTCCTTCCTGAACAAAGGCACACAACGCAACACGCCTAACGTCCCGAATAAATTTCAAAAATCTAATAAAACTATATTGAAAAAACATACTTTACGATGATATTGTCACATGTATCAAATAAAATCAAAGCCGGAGATAGTAGTCGCCTATAACGGCAGCTTTTCAAAAGGCAATCCCCGGTTCCTCCTTGCGCCTTCCTGAAAACAGGAAATGGGTGACACGTCATTCCAAGAGGATTTATTCCACTCAGACCAAGATAAACACTCCATTTCTTCTCTCACAGCCTCTTGACATCTAGAGGAAGGTGTATGACGTGCATGTATACTAATACGTAGCATGCCCATTTATAGGCAGGACCTAGAACAGAGCATAGTTTTCAGACTTTCCACTTCCTGGTCAGGAAGTTTGTGCCAAATGAGTTCTGTTTTACTCACAGATATAATTCAAACGGTTTTAGAAACTAGAGAGTGTTTTCTATCCAATAGTAATAATAATATGCATATTGTACGAGCAAGAATTGAGTACGAGGCCGTTTGAAATGGGCACCTTTTATCTGGCTACTCAATACTGCCCCTGCAGCCCAAACAGGTTTTAACATCAATAATCAATAATATTTCAACCGGACTGTAAACTATTCAATACTGTAGAGAAAGAAAATGTCGAGCAACCAGTGTCGAGCGCATGAACTAATGTAAGGACATCCGTCTATCCACTGACACGTTTTGATAAATCTCGCTAATTTTTCAGAATAAAAGCTTGAAACTATGTCTAAAGACTGTTCACACCCTGAGGAAGCCATTGGAAAAGGAATCTGGTTGATATCCCTTTAAATGGACGAAAGGCAGGCAATGGAACAGTGATTTTTCAAAATAAGAGTCACTTCCGGGTTGGATTTCCTCAGGTTTTCGCCTGCAAAATCAGTTCTGTTATACTCACAGACAATATTTTGACAGTTTTGGAAACTTTAGAGTGTTTTCTATCCTACTCTGTCAATTATATGCATATTCTAGTATCTGGACCTGAGAAATAGGCAGCTTACATTGGGAACGTTATTTTTCCAAACATAAAAATTCTGCCCCCTAGTTTAACATTCAGATATGTCAAGAACATGACATTGTATCAATCATAGTAGTGCTGAATAATATGCAAAGCTGAGCATTATTTACGAACCCATGGTTTCCTGAAGGATCTGAGTCTATGACAATCACTATCATCCCTGAGGATCTGTTGGCAACCAGTGTGAAGTGTGCTGTGAAGAACAAACATGCAAATGAAGGATTTCAAAGAGTTACAGTACATACAATCGTAACAATTTTTCCACAACAATTTTTCTTCCTATTAACAAAATTTGAAATGTATATTTTGTTAAACCAAAGTATCAGCTATCACGTCATGTAAAATAACATTCTCTTAATTTTTCATTTTTTTCATAAAATGCAACTAAAATGCAATTTGTTCTTATGTTGCCACATTTGAAATTGTTACACTGGATAAAAGTAGAGACTCCGAGCTAGAAAAGTGTATAGCTTACACTACAGTCGAGGAACAATGGGAAGTAAATCTGCTTTGAAAGTTGATAAACTTGTAACCCCACTTTCGAGAAAATGGCCCTTGAATTTTTTGGTACACCTACTGGAGAGCTCTTTGTCTACACCCATTCAGCATCGTTCACGCCCTCTTAAGCCTTAGCCCCACCCATCTCTTTAAGGTTTGACATGTGAGACCATGTGCTAAACAGATTGAGTAAGGTACTGATTTCAAGACTAAAGGCTGGTTTATACTACGTCTATTGACATGTCTGTAGACAGTTGTCGCAGTCACATCATGAACATTCTATTGTTGTCTGAAATCAAACTTGTCATTGTCGTTATGAAAAAGTATGAACACAAAAATGACATTAGCAGCCTGGTGGTACAAAACAGCATAACTTGTGTATTTTAACACCAATAAACCCATCCTTTTAAATATGAATTTAGTATATATCAATCTAACAAACCAGGCAACTAAAAGCAGCTTTCTAAACAACGTTTTGGCTTGTTTCTAGCTTGTTAGCTGTTTAGCCAGTTCAAATACTGACCATATCATATAGTTGACAACGTCTTAACTTTAGCTATTTTGCATTCATTATTACAGGAAAATAAACTCACAACAATATCATTATTTACAAGTAAATGGCAAGTGTTAATTACAGAAAATAGCTTACGTTGTGAGTGTGACAAAATAAAATCAGGGCATTCTAACGGAGAATTTTAGAACTTGGACACTGTCTCGTTGGTCTAACGTTATATTCTAATTTGTCTTTGGTGCAGGTCATGTTGTTCTTCATATTACCATCTCTGGTAAACACACACTATATCAAATACAATCTATGTTTATTTGTCGCATGCACAGGATACAGCAGGTGTATACGGTACAGTGAAATGGTTACTTGCATAGCGGAGTCTTTTGTTTTGACATGTAGCTAGTTTAACAATGAACCGTAATCCCAACTCATACCATTAGTACCCTGCATGAATCTGCAGGTAGCTAACCAACTGGGTTCAATGTTAGCTAGCTAGCTAACATTGGGCTATAACTAACAATGCAAACTAACAATGCAGATACAAATAATATTACCACACAGATCATACATGTAATGTTAGCCAGCTAATGCTAGCTAGCTCACGGTATGCTTTAACTTGCAATGAAAACGACTTTCTGACAAAATAAGAAACATATAATATCAGAAAATGTAGCTAGCTAGACGCTCTTACCCATATTCACTACCAGTCAAATTGTGAATAATAGTGAAGACATCAGAACTATGAAATAACACATATGAAATCATGTAGTAACCAAAAAAAGTGTTAAACAAATCAAAATATAATTTATATATGACTTTCTTCAAAGTAGCCACCCGTTTCCTTGATGACAGCTTTAAGGACACGAAGAAGGGCTCCATATGGTATAGCTGACCCTGATCATTCCTGATTAATTCAGGATTTTAGACAAATCTGACGAACTGACCAAATCTCCGGACACATCTGTAAGGAATCACAGTTTTGAGAGAAATATCAAATATTTCCAGGGGCTATTGCAAGAAATTACATAAGATCCTTTATCATTTTATCCATTGTTTCTAGAAATTGTGAACACATTTTGAAGAGTTTAAATTGGGATTCTTTGCTCTGGATAAGGGCATTTCCAGGCATAAAGCTGACATTAAAATTAATAATACTGAAAGTAAATATATATATTTTCCCTCATTACATTCCCTTAAATACTGGACAAGGATTGTCTCAACTTTCAATAATTCCTGAAGTATATTTGGGATCGGCTTAACATTGTTTTGATACATTTTTACTTGCATACAGTACAAATGTACTCACTCCTTTGAGCTTCAGTTTTTAACCATGCCTGGGTTGACGGTGTTTAATTAGTATGTACACTGGCAGTACTGTGTCTAGTGTCCAGAAAGACAATGGCAGCACTCTCCACTTGCTTGTTATGAGTCAGGGTTGTTAGCCATTTTTTTAATTTCCCATTAGACACACAAAATATAAATGTATGTTCTCTCCCAGGTAACTCATTAATTAGCTTTGATGCATGTGAAGCTCGAGTGAAGGCTTTTTGCCAAGAATTGGTTAGCAGTTTATGCATAAAATAAATTACAGATGAACAGATGGTTACATTAGGGACTAATGATATTGACACATTATGTGTGTGTGTGTGTTTGTCTGTGTGTGCGTGTAAGTGTGCATGCGTGCTTGTGTTCGCATATGTCTGTGCATGTGTTCTTGCATGTTTGTGTGTATGTGGGAATATAAAAGTACAGAAGGCAAGACTACCACCTACTGTAACTGTGTTCATAGTTGTCAAAATAAACATGTATTAAAAAGAGCTATTGGCAATTTTTATTGAACCTTTATTTAACTAGGCAAGTCAGTTAAGAACAAATTCTTATTTTCAATGACGGCCCAGGAACGGTGGGTTGACTGCCTTGTTCAGGGGCAGAACGACAGATTTTTACCTTGTCAGGTCGCTCGGGGAATTACTGGCCCAACGCTCTAACCACTAGGCTACATGCCGCCCCCCAAAAATGAAACAATACAATTTAGCAATGTATTACATTTGAGCGAGAGATAGTGTGAGGAAGAACAAGTATGGTGCAATTCTACCCATTTCTACCCTAGAGTTTCAGAATGCACCCCAACAGAAGTTCTCTTTCATTGTAAAACTGGTTGTTTGGATCTTGGATACAGATTGGATATTCCAAGCCATGCTGTATTTGCCATCACAGACATACCTATGCCTGCTAATAGTATCAAATGCTATCTATGCGCAAAATTTCTGTAACCACGTCTCCATCCACAGTTTTTATGCGAGTAAAGTCATATAGTATAAAAACAATTAATGACAGCTGTGATGGAGACAGGACGTTTTGGTGTAATTTTACAAATACTCAAAGATCATTTGTTCCTTTGATCTTTTGTGTCTGTAAAATTAATTATGAGGGAAATAGCAGACGAAACGGCTTTATGCTCAAATATCGATTTAATAACCATCACATCTAATTAAATTTGGAGTCAAGCAATGATATGGTGTCTGGTCCTCCAACTACGACTCGGGAAACCATGCAGTTTATTAGGCAACAGATTAAATAAGTTATGATGAACTTCACAGGGTGGTGAAAGTGCACAGTGATGAGCTTGATTTTGCTTTCCAATAAATATTGAGGGTCTAATTCTGGTGACATGATGATCGACGGTTGACTGCCGTTTCACAAATAAAACTATTCTTATGGATAACAATATCATTATGTAGACTAGACAACATGCACAGCCTAACCACACTGTATCTGCGAACTGTTGGCAAACACGCAGGTGCTAAGACCAGAGTAGGCACACTTGATATTTAATGCAACAGTTTTTGTGACAAAACTAGTTAAAAATGAGGAGGAAACACATTGAACTTTAGATTATTATTTGGTATATCACAACTTAAGTGAGAAAGTCCATTTTGTGTGCACTACTTCATCACACACTGATTTTAATCTGAAATAAGTCAATATGGTGGAAACATACCACCGGTGGGGAAAAGTATACACTTTATGCAGATTCTTTAATATTCGCATTAAAATCTGTAGCCAATTGGATGGAAACGTAGTTAATGTAATGTTAGCTGCAAAGTTCTGTTACATTTAGCCAAATAAAGATTCAACTGTAACACTGTTGCTAGGTAGCCCAAAAAACACGGGGAGTCAAAACGGAGCACCACAGTGCTCTATCAGTGGAAGATTTCTGTACCAGTGAGTCACCTGACCCACTCCTCAGAAAACTGTGGTTTGATGTCCAGATCCACTTTGGGCGCCACGGGAAAGAGTGGAATAGGAATCTGACAGCAGACTTGTTTTGAAAGTGGTGACTATTTAACATTTTCACACGTACCAACAAATGGGTGTGATCATTTTAAAGTGGTCCCTGCAGCGTACGCTCAAACCCGTTTGATTAGGACGCTTATTTAGAACGTCCAGCTTTGATTGACACAACAGTCAGCATTTGAGCTGGCCACACTTTTTTCACAGAAAGATTTTGCACAAACACAGTCCTTACAAAGTTATGTTGTGAATGTGACCAGTTTATTTTTGGATGCAGTGTTCAGACATTCAGAGAATAGCTACAGCATAACACAATCATCCAAACTGAAAAATGTAGGCTACATTTGTCCTAGCGCAAACTGAGGAAAGATTGACGTAGCACAAACAGTCATATTTAGATAACTCTCAGCTGACAGAAACCACAATATGAATAAGCTAATAACAATTACAATTTATAATTCATCACATCACGGGTGAGTTCACCATTGATCTAAATATTTGAGTTAAAGACTTTCTAGAAATCTTAAGTAATCCGAAGATAGGTTGCCGCCATGTTTTTTTGTTGTTGCGCCAACCAAAGATAATAAGAGGAGATGAGATGAGTTTGGTCTGTTTGCAGTATGCATGTTGAAGGGGGTGTGTCGTCTACCATCGTTCACATCCCGTCATTCACTTCCGGAAGTGTACTCGAAAAATGAGTGAACCTTCCCTCAGGTCATTTTGTTATAACATCTTTGGTCCGACAGACATTTACGTGAAACACAGAAAGCACTATACGTCAACAAACATGGTTCCACACATAGCTGGAATTAGCTTTGCTCATCAAAATCAGTACAACCTTCAAAAAAGTATTTTACACACATAATGTGTCCATTACAATCTATGCAAGAATCGGAATGCATGATTAGTCAACAGTACTTGAAAACATGTGAATAAAACAGTAAATAAATAAATATTTACCACACAAAACATTTTCTGATAGTGATTTATTGATGATTTGTTATGAGCAATGTGAAGACAGAATTTGTCCAGGATATTATAGTCTACACAGGGTCCACCACTGACATCTAACATTATGAGGGGGTTGGGGTGTCCTGATCCACGGTGATGACCATGCTGCAAGGGACACACTTTGTATGTGGACAATTGGTACAGCAGTCCCACGCTCTTCCAGCATCTGCTCTGCAACAGCACAGGGCCTGTGGCACAATCAGGTTGAACAGGAAGGGGATGCCGGCATTCAGATACAGGAAGATGCAGAGAGGGGAGGTGGAGTTCAAGGAGAACGGTCAACAGCTGGCAGTAAAGTGGCATGACAAACAAGACGTCCATGTCCTCTCCACTGTCCGTACAGCAACCATGTCGGCCACAGGGAAGGTGGACCACCTGACGGGAGAGAGAAAAATCAAACCAGACTGTGAGCTTGACTATAAACTCAAAATGGGGGCAGTGGATAAGTCGGACATGATAAACAACTCCGAAAACTACCAAGTGGAATAAGAAGATATTTTTACATCTGATCAACACTGCTGCCCTCAATGGCCACATAGTTCACCGCCAACTAACAGGTGAGATGATTACTGAACAAGGTACTTTTTGTAATTGGACATACAGTTCACATACAAATCCCATAGTTACATTACGCAATTATAGTGACAATATCTCACCCACCTTCACACTGCCTCATCATCCTCTCCCTTCCCTCATCCCCCCACTCCCTTTCAGGTAAAGTAATTACCTACCAAAAGTACAGAGAAAATCTCACGAGAGAGCTGCTGGAGGAGCACCACACCCCTCATCGTCCATCCACTGGGGGCCGTCCTGCCTGCTGCAGACAATCACCTACGCCTCACTGCATGACATTTTCCCTGCAAAGTCCCTCAATGTCACGCCCTGACCTTAGTTATCTTTGTTTTCTTTATTATTTTGGTTAGGTCAGGGTGTGACGAGGGTGGTATTTGTGTTTTTGGCTTGTCTAGGGTTTTTTGTATATCTATGGGGTTTTGGTATTGTCTAGGTAAATGTAGGTCTATGGTGGCCTGAATTGGTTCCCAATCAGAGACAGCTGTTTATCGTTGTCTCTGATTGGGGATCCTATTTAGGTTGCCATTTTCCATTTTGGTTTCGTGGGTTATTGTCCATGTGTAGTTGCATGTCAGCACTCTTTGTTATAGCTTCACGTTCGTTTTGTTAGTTTGTTTAGTGTTTATTCGTTCATTAAAAGAAGAATGTATACATATCACGCTGCGCCTTGGTCTCCTCCTTACGACGAACGTGACACTCAAACTGCTGCTCAAGGTAGTCGCACACGGAAGCATTGCAAAGTCTGCCTGTCTGGCACCAGGAGAAGGAAGCAGAGGAGGTTGACAAAGTACATGTCTTTAGCTTGTGACACACCTCTATGTGTTTCACCATGCTTTGGGGAGTATCATATGCTCAAGCACTATTGAGCACATCTGCAGCTATTAGTGACTGACTGACCTGACTGGTGACTTGACAGGTGAACTGCCATGATACTATGATACTGTGCCTTTAGAGGTGGGGGTGGAAATGCAGTTGTTGTTCATTCACTGCATGAATATGAAATATGGGTGATGCATATTCCGTTTTTTTCCCTCGAGTAAAACACGCTTTTGTTGTTGTTTTTCAACCACCACCAGTACTTAGATAAAATAGGTGATTATTACATATTGGCCTATGTGTTTTCTTGCTGTGTTTTCATCCAGTAAACTGTTAAATAGTGTACGCTGGCATACAAAAGCTGGCCTCAATCTTCAGTTCAAAAGATGTCCAGCTCCAGTTACGATATTGGCAAATACTGTTCAATACTGTTTGTCTGTGTGGTTTCTGAAAGTACTTCTCTGACACAATTAGCATGTAGCTAGCTACATAAGCACGATTGAATGTCACACCAAAAAGGTTATGAAAGTAGTAACGTTACCTCGCAGTTATAAGGAATACACACAAATATACTATGCTCCACACTTTTAAACCTTTAATTAACTAGGAAAGTCAGTTAACAACAAATTCTTATTCACAATGACGGCCTACCGGGGAACAGTGGGTTAACTGCCTTGTTCAGGGGCAGAACAACATATTTTTACCTGTCAGCTCGGGGATTCAATCCAGCAACCTTTCGGTTACTGGCCCAATGCTCTAACCCCTAGGCTACCTGCATACAGTGAGCTACAGTAGAAACAACATCACACTACATACAGAAACTATTATAATGTAATAAGGCACTTACTTTGACAGAAACGCACACATTTCCAAAGCTATTATCATGTAGTAATGAAAACAACAATGAATGCGATGCGGGCACCAGACGGAAAAATGTAACACGTGTGTGCAGGTCCAGTTCTGAATGAAGATGTACAAATGTCTGCAGATTTGATCTGCAGAAACAATTGGGAAGTGCTTGGGGAAGTTTGTCTGGGACAGTAATGCCTAAAAAGTAAATTGTGAATAAAAAGTGAAATGGCCTACATTTATTTGAATTAATGAGGTGGCGGAATACAGCTTAATTCAAACTGTTTTTAGAAGATAAAACTTGAAAGAAAATCATTTGAAATTGACAACTTGAAAAAGCCTATACAGTTGAAGTCGGAGGTTTACATATACCTTAGCCAAATTCATTTAAACTCCGTTTTTCACAATTACTGACATTTAATCCTAGTAAAATGTCCATGTCTTAGGTCAGTTAGGATCACCACTTTATTTTAAGAATGTGAAATGTTAGAATAATACTAGAGAGAATTATTTATTTCAGCTTGTATTTCTTTCATCACATTCCCAGTGGGTCAGAAGTTTACACTCAATTAGTATTTGGTAGCATTGCCTTTAAATTGTTTAACTTGGGTCAAACGTTTCGGGTAGCCTTCCACAAGCTTCCCACAATACGTTGGGTGAATTTTGGCCCATTCCTCCTGACAGAGCTGCTGTAACTGAATCAGGTTTGTAGGCCTCCTTGCTCACACATGCTTTTTCAGTTCTGCCCACAAATTTTCTATAGGATTGAGGTCAGGGCTTTGTGATGGCCACTCCAATACCTTGACTTTGTTGTCCTTAAGCCTTTTTGCCACAACTTTGGAAGTATGCTTGGGGTCATTGTCCATTTGGAAGACCCATTTGCGATCAAGCTTTAACTTCCTGACTGATGTCTTGAAATGCTGCTTCAATATATCCACATCATTTTCCTACCTCATGATGTCATATATTTTGTGAAGTGCACCAGTCCCTCCTGCAGCAAAGCACCCCCACAACATGATGCTGCTACCCCCATGCTTCACGGTTGGGATGGTGTTCTTCAGCTTGCAAGCGTCCCCCTTTTTCCTCCAAACATAATGATGGTCATTATGGCCAAACAGCTCTATTTTTGTTTCATCAGACCAGAGGATATTTCGACAAAAAGTACGATCTTTGTCCCCATGTGCAGTTGCAAACCGTAGTCTGGCTTTTTATGGCGGTTTTGGAGCAGTGGCTTCCTCCTTGCTGAGCGGCCTTTCAGGTTATGTCAATATAGGACTCGTTTTACTGTGGATATTGTCACGCTTCTTCTACAATTGAACCCAGAAGCAGACTAGGACAAGGAGAGTAGGATGAAGGTGAGTATTTATTTACAAGTTGAAATGTAGCGGTAGAAAGATCCAGGTGGCGGAGCGGGCAGTGGAGGTGAGTTGATGGGAGTGAATAGGCAGATCCAAGGGAGTAACAGAAGCCACCGACGACCAGGCAGGAATGGGGTGAGTGTTCCTGGTGAATGATGTTCATGGCTAACGATCCGGCAGGGAATGGATGTCAGGTCAGTGCTTATGAAGTGGAGGGGTGATGATCAGGACCAGGTGTGCAGATAGCGGATTGGATGCAGGTGCGGTAAATCAGAGATCTCCCAACCAGCTACTTCGCCCGGCAACCAGACAGGGTGCGTTCCAGGACACCGGAAAAAACACTCCAGGACAGAACACAGGCAAAAACAGACTCAGGAAGCGGGATTCGTGACAGATATAGAAACTGTTGTACCTGTTTCCTCCAGCATCTTCACAAGGTTCTTTGCTGTTGTTCTGGGATTGATTTAAACTTTTCGCACCAAAGTACGTTCATCTCTAGGAGACAGAATGCATCTCCTTCCTGAGCGGTATGACGGCTGCTTGGTCCCATGGTGTTTATACTTGCGTACTATTGTTTGTACAGCTGAACGTGGTACCGTTTGGAAATTGCTCCCAAGGATGAACCAAACTTTTGGAGGTCTACAATCAGAGGTCATGGCTGATTTCTTCTGATTTTCCCATGATGTCAAGCAAAGTGTAACGGCATTCCTCTTCGTCTGAGGAGGAGTAGGAAGGATCGGACCAATGTGCAGCGTGGTAGGTGTTCGCCATTTTATTAAAATGCACTGAACACTAAAATACAAAATAAACAAACAAAGAACAACCGAAACAGTTCCGTCTGGTAACAAATACAAAGACAGAAGACAAACACCCACAACCAAAATGGGGAAAACAGGCTACCTAAGTTTGATTCTCAATCAGAGACAACGATCGACAGCTGCCTCTGATTGAGAACCATACCAGGCCAAACACAGAAATACAACAACATAGAAAAAAGAACATAGACTGCCCACCCCAACTCACGCCCTGACCAAACTAACACAAAGACATAAAAAAGGAACTAAGGTCAGAACGTGACACAAAGAGGCACTGAGTTTGAAGGTAGGCCTTGAAATACATCCACAGGTACACCTCCAATTGACTCAAATTAAGTCAATTAGCCTATCAGAAGCTTCTAAAGCCATGACATAATTTTCTGGAATTTTCCAAGTTGTTTAAAGGCACAGTCAACTTAGTGTAAGTAAACTTCTGACCCACTGGAATTGTGATACAGTCAATTATAAGTGAAATAATCTGTCTGAAAAACAATTGTTGGAAAAATTACTTGTGACATGCACAAAGTAGATGTCCTAACCAACTTGCCAAAACTATAGTTTGTTAACAAGAAATTTGTGGAGTGGTTGAAAAACAAGTTTTAATGACTCCAACCTAAGTGTATGTAAACTTTTGGTAAGAGGTTCAAGCTTTGGTGAGAGGTTAAAGATTTAATATTTAATAATTTTTACCCCCCAAACTCATATTCATTATATAAATTGGCACGTTTAATTTTGTCTGGCTTAGCATTCCAAATAAAATGACATTTGTTTTGCTCATATGATTTAATAAATGAGTCGTATGGAGTAGGCAGGACCATTAGTAAGTAAGTAAACTGTGATAGGACCAAAGAGTTAATCAACGTGATTTTTCCATAAAGAGACAAGTATTTAACCACTCCATGGTTGCAGTATCTTATCTATTTTTGCAAACTTCATATTGAAGTTTATATTGAAGTTCATTTATATTTTTTGAGATGTGAATGCCGAGTATGTCTACTTCACCATCCACTCATTTTATTAGTAAACTACAAGGTAGTGTAAACACTGTGTCCTTTAATGATCCAATAAGTAATATGGTGCACTTGTCATAATTAGGTTTTAGTCCAGAGAGGCTAGAAACGTGATCAAGATCTTTAATGAGACTGTGCAAGGATCCAGATTGTGGATTTAAGAAAACAGCATTCTTACATAGGTATTCCTCTTGTCCAGATGGGATAGGGCAGTGTGCAGTGCAATTGCGATTTCGTCATTAGTGGATCTGTTGGGGCAGTATGCAAATTGCAGTGTGTCTAGGGTGTTCGGTAAGATGGAGGTGATATGATCCTTAACTAGCCTCAAAGCACTTCATGATGACAGAAGTGAGTGCTATGGGGCGATAGGTATTTAGTTCTGTTTCATTCGCTTTCTTGGATACAGGATCAGTGATGGTAATCTTGAAGCAAGTGGGGACAACAGACTGGGATAGGGAGAGATTGAATATGTCCGTAAACATTCCAGCCAGTTGGTCTGCGCATGCTCTGAGGGCGTGGCAAGGGATGCCATCTGGGCGGGCAGCTGTCATGACGTGGCCCTTTCTGGGTATAGATCATGGCTTCTCACTCTCTCCTACACCCAAGTTCTGTTATCTCAGGTCATAAATTCCTTGTGGAAACTCTACCCACTTTTCATGCAGTATGGAGAGAGAGAGTTCCATGGTAGAACAAAGCAACTCCCGACAAATTGTACTACATTCCAGAATTTGAGACTGGAACAATATCCATATTTTGGAGAATGTATAAACAGTCGGTGGAGAAGCCAGATACGACCCGGTCCGTTTTGATTCATATTTGTGACCTCATGAAAGAAAATTCAGACACATTACCCTAACTCTGTTTATACAGGTGCCTCCGTTATGAGGTTTGAATCTAATTATTGTATAAAATGAATGAGTAAAGATGAAACTATTTGTGAAATTATGTAATGTGACGTTAAACCTTTAATGTGAGAGAATTGTAATTCCCTTTAAAGTTGAACTAAGTCATTGGCCCACCCCCGTGAGCACAGGCATGATCAGGCACAGACATAGAACCGCCTTTTCTACTGTTATGAATAAAAGCCCCACCTAAGAAAATATTTTTCAGACCACGCGTTCCTCGGTGGAAACTGAGGGGCACAGGTTTGAGTTTAGACTAAGCAAACCCACAGCGTGAGCTGTGATTGCGAATAGTTATTGAATTCCTAACCATACCACGTGGAGCATTGGCTACATGGCTGGAAATGGTTATACTCTGACACTATCGATCCCTACAGAATAAGAGCAAATCTTAGATACGAATTACTAGTCTGCAGCTTCAGACGAAGAGGAGGAAATCTGCCGTTACAGAACCACCCGCCATAAAAGGACCAAGCAGCGTGGTAACGGGCAGAAGCGGCAGCAGCAGCGAAGTCAGGATTTATGGACATGGGAGCAGAATCTGGGCTACACTACTTGGGAGGAGATAGACAGGTGGGCGGTCGACCCAGGGAAAGTGCCGGAGCCCGCCTGGGATTCTCTGGAGCAGTGTGAGGAGGGATACCGGCGTATGGAGGCAGCACGGCGGTGCGGTAGGAAGCCCGAGAGGCAGCCCCAAAAATGTATTGGGGGGGTACACGGGGAGTGTGGCGAAGTCAGGTAGGAGACCTGCGTCAACTTCCCGTGCTTACCGTGGAGAACGAGAGTACGGGCAGACACCGTGTTATGCGGAAGAGCGCACGGTGTCTCCTGTACGTGTGCATAGCCCGGTGCGTTACATCCCAGCTCCTCATATCGGCCGGGCTAGAGTGGGCATCGAGCCAGGTGCCATGAAGCCGGCTCAGCGCATCTGGTCTCCAGTGCGTCTCCTCGGGCCGGTGTACATGGCACCAGCCTTACGCATAGTGTCCCCGGTTCGCCAGCACAGCCCAGTGCGGGCTATTCCACCTCGCCGCACTGGCCTGGCTATGGGGAGCATTCAACCAGGTAAGGTTGGGCAGGCTCGGTGCTCAAGAGCTCCAGTGCGCCTTCACGGTCCGGTCTATCCGGTGGAACCTCCTTGCACCAGCCCGGTACCACCAGTGCCAACACCACGCACCAGGCTTCCTGTGCGTCTCCAGAGTCCAGTACGCCCTGTTCCTCCTCTCCGCACTCTCCCAGTGGTGTGTGTTCCCAGCCCGGTACCACCAGTTCCGGCACCACGTACCAGGCCTACTGTGCGTCTCCAGAGCTCTGTACGCACTGTTCCTTCTCCCCGCACTCGCCCTGAGGTGCGTGCCCTCAGCCCGGTACCACCAGTTCCGGCACCACGCACCAGGCCTACTGTGCGCCTCAGCAGGCCAGAGTCTGCCGTCTGCCCAGCGCCGTCTGAGTTGCCCGTCTGCCCAGCGCCGTCTGAACCGCCCAGCGCCGTCTGAACCGCCCGTCTGCCCAGCGCCGTCTGAGCCGCCCGTCTGTCCTGAGCCGCCAGAGCCGCCCGTCTGTCCTGAGCCGCCAGAGCCGCCCGCCAGTCAGGAGCCGCCAGAGCCGCCCGCCAGTCAGGAGCCGCCAGAGCGGCCCGCCAGTCAGGAGCCGCCAGAGCGGCCCGCCAGTCAGGAGCCGCCAGAGCGGCCCGCCAGTCAGGAGCCGCCAGAGCGGCCCGCCAGTCAGGAGCCGCCAGAGCGGCCCGCCAGTCAGGAGCCGCCAGAGCGGCCCGCCAGTCAGGAGCCGCCAGAGCGGCCCGCCAGTCAGGAGCCGCCAGAGCGGCCCGCCAGTCAGGAGCCGCCAGAGCGGCCCGCCAGTCAGGAGCCGCCAGAGCGGCCCGCCAGTCAGGAGCCGCCAGAGCGGCCCGCCAGTCAGGAGCCGCCAGAGCGGCCCGCCAGTCAGGAGCCGCCAGAGCGGCCCGCCAGTCAGGAGCCGCCAGAGCGGCCCGCCAGTCAGGAGCCGCCAGAGCGGCCCGCCAGTCAGGAGCCGCCAGAGCGGCCCGCCAGTCAGGAGCCGCCAGAGCGGCCCGCCAGTCAGGAGCCGCCAGAGCGGCCCGCCAGTCAGGAGCCGCCAGAGCGGCCCGCCAGTCAGGAGCCGCCAGAGCGGCCCGCCAGTCAGGAGCCGCCAGAGCGGCCCGCCAGTCAGGAGCCGCCAGAGCGGCCCGCCAGTCAGGAGCCGCCAGAGCGGCCCGCCAGTCAGGAGCCGCCAGAGCGGCCCGCCAGTCAGGAGCCGCCAGAGCGGCCCGCCAGTCAGGAGCCGCCAGAGCCGCTCGCCAGTCAGGAGCCGCCAGAGCCGCTCGCCAGTCAGGAGCTGCCAGAGCCGCCCGCTAGTCCGGAGCTGCCCTTCAGTCCGGAGCTGCCCTTCAGTCCGGAGCTGCCCTCAGTCATGAGCTACCCCTCAGTCCTGAGCTACCCCTCAGTCCTGAGCTACCACTCAGTCCTGAGCTACCCCTCAGTCCTGAGCTACCCCTCAGTCCTGAGCTGCCCCTCAGTCCTGAGCTGCCCCTCAGTCCTGAGCTGCCCCTCAGTCCTGAGCTGCCCCTCAGTCCGGAGCTGCTTCTTCAGTCCAGAGGCGTCTTTCAGTCCAGAAGTGCCCCTCAGTCCTGTGGGCCCATTTAGTAGGGTTCCCAGGCCAGGGTCGGCGGCGAGGGTCGCCGCTCAAAGGAGGACACTAAAGCGGACAAAGACTATGGTGGAGTGGGATCCACGTCCTGCACCAGAGCCGCCACCGCGGACAGATGCCCACCCAGACCCTCCCCTATAGGTTCAGGTTTTGCGGCCGGAGTCCGCACCTTGGGGGGGGGGGGGGGGGTACTGTCATGTTCTGACCATAGTTCTTTTGTGTTTTCTTTGTTTTAGTGTTGGTCAGGACGTGAGCTGAGTGGGCATTCTATGTTGTGTGTCTAGTTTTCCTGTTTCTATGTTTGGCCTGATATGGTTCTCAATCAGAGGCAGGTGTTAGTCATTGTCTCTGATTGGGAACCATATTTAGGTAGCCTGTTTTGTGTTGGGTTTTGTGGGTGGTTGTCTTCTGTCTTTGTGTCTATGCACCAGATAGGACTGTTTCGGTTTTGCCACATTTGTATTTTGTAGTGTTCACGGTTTTGTCGTTATTAAACATGATGAACACTAACTACGCTGCGTCTTGGTCCGATCCCTGCTACACCTCCTCTTCAGACGAAGAGGAAATATGCCGTTACATAGGCCATGGTGGCGAAGTAATTACAATATAGCAATTAAACACTGGAATGGTAGATATGCAGAAGATGAATGGGCAAGTAGAGATACTGGGGTGTCACTCCACTTTGTACATTTTGCCTGCTTGATTGCCTTACGGAGAGCATACCTGGATTGTTTGTACTCGACCATATGTGACCGACCAGCTCAAATCGGTCTTATGTAGCAACATTTGAAATTGTGTTTTTTACATTGGATAAAAGCAGAGACTCAGAGCTACAAAATTGTATATCATACACTGCATTTTTTAGGCACACATGGGAAATTAATTATGCTTTTTCGGGATGATAAATGTTTGAGAAAATGGCCTTTGACTGTTTTGGTAGCTACCGGAGAGCTCTCCTTTGTGAACAGCATTGTTCACACCCTCTTAAGCCATCCCCACCCATCTCTTTAAGGATTCACATGTTAGGTCATGTGGTAAACAGTGAGTAGTGTAGTAAAGATTAAGACTAAAAGTGGTAAAAGTAGTAGCCTACAATAACGAAAAATTCCAGGTAAACAGAAAGTGTCCAGATAAAAATATTCTCTAAATATTAGATGACGCTTACCCAGACACACTTGTCTAAATTGATGGGTCATGTGAAATAAATGCTATAACCACCAGCCACATATTGCCAAGTGGATGGGTCTCTACAGAAGGTGTAAACGGTACAGCCAAATGGTTACTTGCATAATAGCAATATCAGAAATAGATATAGTAGTAGTGTCAATATAAATCAAATAATATACAGTACGTACAAGAACAATAATATCAGTGATAGATGAGGTAGTTATATGCATATAATCAGGGCTAAAGTGGCTGAGCAGCAGGATAAAAAAAAATAGTAGCAGCAACATATGTTTTAGAAGAGAGTCATTTGAATAGAGGCACTGCAGATAGTGCTGATGACTGGTCCGTCCGAACCACGCATGAACAAGGGAATCTATATTCGGAGTGCCTGTTTCTGTCCTGCCCTTGACTTTGGTGCAGGGCATGTGATGTCCATAGCCTCTTCATCACAAAACTCCCTGATCTTGTCAAAAAGATAGTTTGTCTAGCTGTGTCCAGTCCAGGTGGTGCTTGTACAGGCAGACCATCTATGGGAGGAAGGATGTCAGCGTTGTGCAGTAGGTGAAACCTGGTCCTGACGGAGTTCGGACGCTCCTTGGCGACAACAACACCAGGCTCCAGAGCATCAAAGCTGTAAAACAGGAAATAACCCCCCAAAAATGACACTACAACCTTTCACAACATCAATTCACCTCCCAAGTTTAGATAGGAAAAATAACCTCAAACAATGCAATGAAAATGATATTCACCTGAAGTGCTGGTACTGCTTGAACTGTGGCAGTGGCCTGAAGCACTAAGTCAGGTGTTGTTGCCAGCCATTGCTTTCCACCAGCACCGAAGCACCTGTCGGGGCAAACTTGGTGTGGCCTGTGATCAGGAAGTGAAGGTCCAGACTGTGGTGGAGCTTGTGCATGGTCCACCAAGCACAATACTAGAGTACAAACTTGTTCTTGTTTTGGCCAATGCAGTTTTCACAATTCAGGTCCACACATGTTTCCCCAACTCCGTAGATGGTGAAGAAATGGTGCATGTAGTTGATGACTGCGCTGCTGTCTTTGCTGGATGACATGCTTTCATCAATCAAGTAATTGACTTGTTGTGGTATTCCTTCACAGCAGACACCAAACAAGCCACACTTGCGAGGAGTTAAAAAGTAGATGGGACCTGGTTACATATGGTCAGAAGGATAGTGCACCTGCAAACAACAAAATAACATTAACCTCTACGGGATCAGTGATCAGTGTACCTAAACCGGGACGGTTGTTGCTCAATATGTGATAATGTGGCTAGCCAACGTTGTATACACCAGCTAACTTTCCGGGACATAGACATGTCTCATATGGGCAGAAAGCTTAAATCATTGTTAATCTAACAGCTATTACAGGGGGAAAAACAGCATGCTATTGTTTGAGGATAGAGCACAACAACAAAACACTTTTCACGGCAACTGGTTTGATACATTCATCTGTGAAGGTAAATAATGTACTTCAATTCAGTAATCTTGCTCTGATTTCTCATCCTGATGTTCCCAGAGATACAATGTAGCATAGTTTTGTTTGATAAAAATAGATTTTTATATTCAAATGTAGGAACTGGGGTCTACAGTTTGACCCCACTGCTGTCTCTGGCTCCACACCCACCCCGCCCGGCCATCTAGATGTGTGAAAGTTAGTGCATTTTCTGTAGGGAAGCTAATGATTCATCATGTATGCATTTTCTGTAGGGAAGCTAATGATTCATCATGTATGTATTTTCTGTAGGGAAGCTAATGATTCATCATGTATGACATTCCTGGGTGTGTGTAAATGTACATTTTTTATTACCGTAGCATTTTTGTATGTTTTCTATAGTTATGTACTTGAAAATGTATAATTTGACCAAGTCGGCACATTTGGACAAACTCCTGGCAGACTTGACAAAATATTGTGTTGTGATGTAATTATTCACTGGATCCATCTGAAACTTTGCACACACTGCTGCCATTTTATGGACACAATCTAAATTACACCTAGGATCCTAACTCAATATATAGCCTTTCTCTTGCATTTCAAAGATGATTATTTTTGTTGTTGTTGAAAAAGCATGTTTTTTTGTTTGTATTATCTTTTACCAGATCTAATGTGTTATATTCTCCTACATTAATTTCACATTTCCCCAAACGTCAAAGTGTTTCCTTTAAAATGGAATCAATAATATGCATATCCTTGCTTCAGGTCCTGAGCTACAGGCAGTTACAGTAGATTTGGGTAAGTCATTTTAGCCAAAAATTGAAATAAAATGGTCTTCAGATAAGTTAATAATAAGAAAATGTAAGGTAAAACGTAATATCATTTTTTAATGGATGATCATCAGGTAATTTTCACTTACCTACAAATGTGCAGAGCAGCAGCAGTGCATTCAGAAACATAATCTTGGAAACTAAGTTAAAATGATAACAAAGGCCGACTACAAGTACCTCTGGAAAATACATAAATAATGTGAGATCAATAATAGTAGTGCCAATCATGTTGGAGGTCAATTAAATAATCAAAACTTGTTGTTTTTGCTTTACATACCAAGTGTTGTCATCAATTCCTTGTAGAGATGCCACACTGCTTTTTTGCCACATGGGATGGCAGCAGCTTTACACCAAAGTGTTTGTGTCCTGGGTGGCGTCCTGGTAATACTATTGCATTATCCTCTGCGTTGTTGTTGATGAAGTTCACAACTCGCTGAAAGTCCTCATGCGTCAGGTGTAACCTGTGCTTGCTTGGGCCAGCTCTCTTTTTGATGGGAGGCATTAGACCATTCTTCTTGTATGACTGGTGGAGAAGACTCAGGCGTGTTCTACTGATGCTGAAAGACAAATTCCAGATACAAATATTTTGGCATTATTAATAGAAGCGGATATCACCGTCAGACACACCTGGCTAACTTGATTCCACCCGTATACATGGTTGAATGCTTCATGGCAGACTGCAACCCCTTTCATTAAATAAGACGTCCTGTGTCGTTTCTGTTTTGTTTGTACAGCTTGCTTGGCCCGTTGTTGTGTCAAGTCACTCTGGTTCACACTGACCGTGTGCAATGCCACAAGAATCATCTTAAGCTTCAGCCCCCACCCAAACTCTGTGTCACGCCCTGATCTGTTTCACCTGTCTGTGTGATCGTCTCCACCCCCTCCAGGTGTCGCGTATTTTCCCCAGTGTATTTATCCCTCTGTTTCCTGTCTCTCTGTGCCAGTTCGTCTTGTATGTTTCCAAGTTAACCAGCGGTTTTCCCATTCTCCTGCTTTTTGCATTCTCCTTTTTCTAGTCCTCCGGGTTTTGACGATGAGCCTGTCTGCCACTGTACCTCCTGGACTCTGATCTGGTTTTGACCTTTTTGCCTGTCCACGACCATTCTCTTGCCAACCCCTTTGGATAAATAAACATTGTAAGACTCCAAACATCTGCCTCTTGTGTATACATTTGGGTCTTGCCTTGATACTCTGACCATTTTACTCACCCTAGCAGAGCTGATTAGGCTGTTTTCATGTTATCCAAAGCGTTGGTGACTAACTGTGCTGCTGGCAACAATTTAGTTCTGCTTTTTTGCCATAATTTACTGACACCGGTCATATTCAACCGGTGTTGAGCGTTCGTAAATTCATCAGTTATTCTGCGCTCTGGCACTCTCAGACGAGAGTGCTCTGAAACAGTTGTTGCAGTGCATTTCTATTGAAATGGATACTTGCACAAGTTTTACTACACGATACATAAAAAAAGCCTCTTTAGACAGGTTTCATAGACATACTGACCAGCTCAAATAAACAGACGCGTGCTATATGGCAGACCAATCCAAACTCATCTCTCGGCATGTCCAACCCACTCATTATCTCAGCCAATCATGGCTAGCAGGAAGGTTGCTTCTTTTTCTGTGGCTAAACCAACTACGCTTGTAATTTAACAATTTTATTTGTATTTACAGATGGCATACAAGTTTGTTATTAAGGCACATGAAAGTGCACATGTTCGAGAAGGCATTTCTGCCCCAAAAAACTATTCCGATTTTTGAAAAAAAGTTTACGTTCAAACGGCTCTCCTGTGAAGTAGTGACTCGCGACCTACGCCTACTTTCCTGAAACGGGTCACATATTCCTATATAGCCTAGCTACAATGTTAGCACGTGGACTATATTAGCTATTTTTTGTCTGTCGTTGTTCCAGGTACACATGAGAGTCTATGGGTGTAAATTATTTGGTGACTATGTTAACAAGAGTATGCAGAGGGTCAGATACCAACGTGTACACCAGACATTGCCTCTGCAGCACCCTTGTGCCGAAGCTGTTGGACGCAGGGCCTGAGGCAAGGCGGATCATGTCTGTGAGTAGACATAAAAGCGAGAGCTTTTGGAGGCCAAATTACAGGGACAGAAAGAGATGGAGCGACATCCTGGCAAACAGCACCAACATCAGCACCAGTGCCACTCCAGCAGCGAAGAGGAGCAGAATGGTTGTTCCTGAAGACAACGCCCCAGGCAACATGGGACAATTTAATGGATGCACAATAAATGGCAATGTACAAGTAAATACGAACAAAAACTACTAACATTAGCAGACATGACTCGGCTAGCTGTAGGGTAGCTAGTTTAGCTAGCAGCAACCATATTTTGTTAGAATTGATTTCCCTAACAACATTACCAATATAATCTTTAGAATGAACGACTAGCCAGCATCCATAACGACCAGATTTCTGTCCGGACTATTTCCTTCAGTGGAAGAATGAAATTGTATGAATTTACTTACTAAAATAAAATGTTTTATGAAAACGTGTCATTTATTGTTGCTATCGCACTGCTATTTTTTTTGACATATTCCATCAAACTCCAAGTGGGTTCAGTTTCCTTTTAAGATCTTCACTTTTGTTCTTCACAGCTTGATATAGCCACTACAAGGATTCATCAATGACATATAGGCACAGAAAAAAAAAAAAAATAGGCTTGGTGTCAATCATCATTTATATCCTCATAAAATAATGAGAATCGTCGTCATCTACACCCCATGGCATGAGTTACAATCCATTTCCACATAACACGTTGAGGGTGATGAAACGGAGCCCCATTCATTTTCAATGGAGGGAAGTGAAGTGGACGGGGGGACCGTTGGGCGATGTGAGCATGGGCGAGGGAGTGTCAACAGAACAAAACCAAAGTTGGAGAAAGACCCTACTGGATTGGCTGTTGATACCTAGCACTACCTAGCCTGCTTGCTAGCTCTCACATGAGGGCGAACCTACCATGGCTTATCCAAATGATTGTGTTGTGGAAATTGGGCACTAAGCCTAGATCTCAGGTAGCCCCGCAATCCGCCTGATCTCACAAGCTTACATGAACTATTCATGTAAGCTCACAAGATCAGGCGGCTTGCAAGGTTAGACTTGTAGTGATAGCCAGTGATAGTCAGTGGAGTGATAGCTTTGAAACGTTAGTGGTTTCGCAACAAATTTGTGAATTATCATCTTTGGGTCTTTGATAAACCTACTTAGTGAACATTCAATTCCTGTTTGGAAGATATAGAAAACAAGTATTCTGCAAATAGTAATAGTTGCAAATCAACTTTATTAATGATGTTATTTAGATGCAGGTTAACCTCATGCCTGGCCAGTTTCTCTCTTTAGCATACCTCTCAACATGACTCCTATCTCTATGAAAATAAAAGCATGAAACGAAAGGTATGAAATAAAAAGCACTCATATGTGCCTCTGATGTGGCTGGGGACATTGCAATTATAGAAACTATTGACTTTTCTCTCCCCAGGTATGATCAATTGCCGCAAAAATAATGACATCTCTGTGTTGTTTTGACCCATTCAGAGTGAAGGCAATTTATTTCATGTGACAGGAGGCTTGGCTGGGACAGCATGCCGTCAGAGATATAATGACAGAGATCAGGAAAGGAGGAGGAGAGGAAAGGGGGAACACTACAAGAAGATAGGGGGAACCTGGAGAAGGTTATTACATGATATAATTACTTTTTTTAGTACGCCCAATACATATATTTTTTCATTCTCAATGTTACATGACTCTATACCTTCTAAATACCTAAAAGGGAGTAAATGAGAAAAGTACAGATAATAGAACAGTTGTTTCATGATATAGGGAAAATAATAACCTTCTTGGTTCCACTTCTTAGCGTGTTGAAATTGTTAATCATTTGGCCAAATGTCAGTTTTCTGAATTTGTACCGTTTTAGCCAAAGTTTCGTTTGACAGCACCCATGAGTGATATGTTGAACCTCTTTGGTTTCAATTGGATAACAGATCAAATTGATGATTGCAGAGTTGTTCTTTCTCACCAAAGCCCTCTTTTTAAAATGAACTCCTCTTCCACACCCACATTCACACATCATTGATTTAGCTGCACTGTAACACAGATAAATGCAACGATTTTGGACAGTAGAAAAAGTACTCCAAGTCCTCTTTCCCATTCACATATAACAATCCATCACTAACCACCCAACCCTGGGCCTCTCTCTGCCTTGTCTGCAAATCTCTTGATTCCCAATCCTGATTCCACATTACCATTTTCGTTATGGAAAGTAACAGGGAAATAAGACAACAACAACCAGGTAAGAATATTCAAGAAGATGTATTCACCACGTGCACAGGATACAACAGGTGTAAAACAGTGAAGTTCTTACTTGTGAGCTCTTTCCCAACAGTGCAGTAATAAATATAAATAATATAGATAATGAAAATAGAATAAAAACACAAGAGATACAAGATAAGAAAGCAGTAATAACACATTAATAGTTCATATGTGGCTGGTAAATACTGATATAAAGTGTGATGAATTTTCCTGGTTATGTAGAAACTATTATTAGTTACTGAAGAACTATCAATAATAGAAGTTAATAAGCAGAAGTTAAGTAGTAAGTGTTTAAGGCCATTTCACCTCTTTTTAGCAGCACCGTATACTTATTAAGAATGTACTTGGAACTTTCATATACATTTATAAAATGTATGTGGGCCAACCTCCAAACTTACATTTTGAGTATTTTGTATCTGGGTAATTACTGTCATTGCCTGTTGTTTCCTATTACTTTCCGTCGTGACCCAATTACTTCAGCTCTGTACTTAAACCCAATCCAACCCCTTACCCGAAACCGGGTTTGTATCCTAACCCCAATCTCTCCCCCCCCCCCGCCCCTTACCCTAAACTGGGTTCGTATCGAAATCCCTACCCTACCCTCCCCATACACCACACTCTTTCCCTTCTTTGAGCCCACCCCTCTCTTTATTCATGTTTTGTTTAGTCTGATGTTTTGTTTTGACTCCTGTTTTGCTTATTTTCCTTTTTCACTTCTATAATTGTAAAGCGACTTTGGGTCCTTGAAAAGCACTATACAAGTCCCAACCAACCCACATAGAATTGTTACGAGAGACGATCCGTGACAAGTCAAATAACATCAATTTATTTCTGTGTTTTTATGACTCCAGAGTAGTAAGCTATTGGGCTATTCCATTCCCTGCATTAATTAATTTGTCTACATGTCTATTCAACGTTTGGATAAAATGAAACCATGCCATGAATTAAGAACGATAGGCCTATCTTATTTTCACAATGTGATGCGGCACATTCAACTCAAATCGCTTTGAAAAAGAGCCTTCTTACCAAATGAAAATCTATGGCCGACATAACAAAATAATACCCTTACATTCAATCTGGTTTAGATAATTAAATAGTTTAGTTGAAACTTAAACAATTCCCAGAATCAAATAGGCTATGGGCTACAAAAATAGCCTATATTTATTTAGTAGGCTATTGGCTACCTGGCTACTCACATTTTTACTAGCTGCACAGGTTTAAACTTTATATGGCCTGCGTATGGACTAAATGAATGAAAGCCTGAATTAATGTAAGAATTAACTGATATTTAACTGAATTATCGTAAATTAATACCTGCTTTGGCCTCCCGAGTGACACAGCATCGCTGTGCTTGAGGCGTCACTACAGACCCGGGTTCGATCCCAGGCTTTGTCACATGACCGGGAGACCCATGAGGCGGCGCACAATTGGCCCAGCGTCGCCAGGGTTAGGGGAGGGTTTGGCCAGCCGGGATTTCCTTGTCCCATTGTGCTCTAGCGACTCCTTGCTAGGCGCCTGCAAGCTGACTCCGCAGCCAGCTGGATGGTTTTTCCTTCAACATATTGGTGCAGCTGGCTTCCGGGTTAAGCTAGCAATGTGTCAAGAAGCAGTGCGGCTTGACAGTGTCATGTTTTCGTCGGCTCTCGACCTTCGCCTCTTCAGAGTCTGTCGGGAAGTTGCAGCAATGGGACAAGACTGTAACTACCAATTGGATATAACAAGAAAGGGGTAAAAGTATACAAAAAAATATCTGCTCGCAGTTTTGCAGGCTGTGTATCCATCTACCGGTTGTTCTCCTTGTCCACAATGACTCCAAAAAATCCTTCCAAACCGGTGGTTTCATTTTCTTTATCCTGTTACATTAGCCATTTTCACATGAGCTAGAATGAGGGAAAACAAACTTGGCAACACATTGTTGTGCGGCAGAAGGGAATATAAACTCTGCACATGGACAAATTAGGAATGTTTCTGCACCACACTAATAATAAACAGTTCCCTCGCTGTGTGGCTGGTAGCCTAATACCCTGACTACACCGATTGCGTCGCGTGTGCGAGCGTAGCAAAATACATTTTGAAATCTATGTTATTCAATTATTGCTCCCACACTGCCCCCGAGCGTCTGCGTTGCCAAGGGCTAAAATAGATGACCTTTCTATTTCTGATGCAGATCGCGCTGCAAATCCTGCCTCTCCCATCTCCTCGTTGGTTTATAGAAGCAGGTACCCACGTGCCATCTCCTCATTGTTTATACCCACGTGGGTGATTGACAGACGAAATGTGTTGCCGGTTGTCGTGGTAATACTATGAAAGTTTAGATGCCAATCACCATATAAGTTCAAATATGAAAAAGCCTGGAAGGAGGAGAGATGACTACAAAATATTTTGTTGACCGTTTTATGTGTGGATTAATTCTCGGAGTAGAGGACCTTGTGCATTTCAGGTAAAATAACCTAATATTTATATCCCAGGACAAATTAGCTAGCAACAGCAAGATAGCTAAATAGGACAAATTAGCTAGCAAGTGCAAGCTAACTAGCTAAATTGCCATACATGTTTAATGCTTTTCAACCTGTCCCCAAAATTTATGTAATTGGTTCAGAGTTTGTTTTGATATTATAATCTGCGTGTCGGGATCGCGTTTGGTGTAGGGGGACAAAATAAATGTATGCAAGATGGCGCACATGCGCAGCCGGTTTGGGTTCCGTGTAAGACTAGGCTATGTCTGCCTCACCTCTCACATAGCCTAATGTAATTCGCAACACAATAAAACAAGTTATGAACGTATACAATTCTTAAACATAAATAAACCGGAGCACACGTATATACAGTTGAAGTCGGAAGTTTACATGTACATTTAAAATCAGTGTTTCACAACTCCTGACATTTAATCATAGTAAAATTCCCTGTCTTAGGTCAGTTAGGATCACCACTTTATTTTAAGAATGTGAAATGCCGATTTCTGTTGTTGCACAAATTAGCCAAGCACCATCGCAAACTAAAAAACTAGAATAAACAAGTCAAAATGCAATTCTAACATAAAACAGTGCTTGAGTTTATGAAAGCATGTACACTTGAAAACAAAAATAGCCTACTTACAGACTTTTACAGGCCTTGTGAGCAGGAAAGGTGGATCTCTTCCGTGGTGCTGCTGACACAGGCACCATGTTCATTATAGCTAGCTATAGCGAACCTAGCATTGCATCAGATGGTGTATAACTCTTTTTACATAATACTATTACCCTAATATTTAGCTTGTCTCGCAACATTAGGAAAAGTTTTATGAACTGTACATTAACTAACGTGTTATAAACTTTATAAACAGGAACACACTGGAGATCTAGTAAATATATACCTACGTCTGTAAACTCCAAAGTAGAGCGGGAGAGACAGCGCATGCTGGTCTGATGTTCCTGCCGACCAAAGCAATCAATCCCGGAGTGATTCTCAATTGCAAAAAGCATACATGAAATTCACAGCACTTGAATCTTGAATGCTGGAAATTCACAGCAATTGAATGAAAGGATTAAAAATATATATTTTGCTTGTATTTTATTTGACCTAAATACATTTTTCATTGGTCTTTGTTGTTTTTCATGTCTGCATTTTGCAATTGAGAATCGATCAGTTTGTGATGGATTTATTTAGGTGAAATGTTGTACTGGTGCTTTATATTAGCAAACTTTCTGGTCAGAGGCTCCTGTTCAAGCAAACCTGAAGAAAGGCAGGTGAATTTATCATGCCTTTGAGATATTGGGGCGAGATATGAATATTCATGAGCATGTTGACGCGTTAAATTTAATGGTTCATAAAATGTTTCCTAATGTTGTGATACTACCCAGTTAGCAAAATGTATATCTGGCCCACATGTGGTTTGGAATTATGGCCCTGCAGTGGCTCAGATGCTGCAGCCGTAACTCTACATCTACAGACCTGCACCATGATAACCAGAACTTTGCAGATTGTAAAAGTACGTAGTTGTGTGTTTTTGGAGCCTTTGTTACTATTTCCATCTCAGGAAGATAACTGCTGCTGCGGGTAAGTTACTCATAACCTAGTGATATTTCAAAAAAAGTGTCGTCTTCACCCTTCTATAACATGGCATTTATATGATTAGGGTCCTAAATACTGAAATTGTCTTTTAATTTGTATAGTATAGTACAGTTAGCACAATAAAGCACATTAAATTAGAATACAGTAATGTATACTGTACTCTATTGTGCTCTACTGTAATGTACTAAAGTCTAGTAAATGCATGTTAGCTTACTCAATCATGCGCCATAACGTACAAGTGCATTGATACTTAACATTAATGTTCTGCAGTGGCAACACAGCTAACACTGTTACACATATTGTTTTAAAACAAGCTCACATCTCAAATGATTGTTGCCCAAATGAGCCTTGTAAATACAAAATAGAAACATGACTTGCAGATTACAACGAGCCCTGAAACAACAAAGACTGAAAACATTGTAACATAAACTAGTCACTAAGACAGCAACATTGATGGTGCAAAACACTTGTCCAGCTTAATGACAACATAGTTGTAATGAAAATGTAGCACTATTAACATCACATGATCACTTGGTAAAAATAAAAATACAAGCTAGATTCCCCATGCGCAGCTGATCTTAATTTCAACTAACACCAAACCCAGTTACAAACGTAGCGTTTATGCTGTATTATTGGAACAAACATTTGTGAAACATTTTTTATCCTCTGGTGATTATCAGAACACCACCAAGAGTATCTACATATTGTCCAACCTCTCCCCTCTTTGTCTTCTTTCCTTGCAACCACCATTTCGATCCTCTACAGAGGAAATCTTTGGATTATTTTTACACTTTTTCAGTTGCACCGGACGTGAGCCAGTTTCTCCTCATCGCAGCTTTACATTTTAAATTGGGGAAAAAATAATCATTGGTTTATTTAGTTGTTTCTTTCTATGCTTTCTAGTATTCATGAAGGACTTTGGCAACAGTAGAACGTTACTTGTCTCTTTGAGCTGCAGTTGGCAGAAGGGCACCTTTCCATTGATTCCCCTCCAGCTCATGGTCTTTGAAAGATCATGGGAGATTATGTGCCATGGTCCATGGTCCTCCCTCCACACACTCTCTTTCACATCAGTCACCTCAATCCCAAATAGTGAATCTGTAACCACAGACAACAGAAAAGTGACCATAACATATGGATATTGAATGTTAATATTAAGTAATTCACCTCATTTCAATAGCCTATTGGCTGCTGAAAACTAACATGTATTTTCCAATATCAAAAACAAACACTATCTTAGTTTTGGATAACTAAGGCGCCATACAGCTCTGGATATATGTCTCAGATAATAATACCACAAACTTTTAAAGCATAATTATAATGGCTGACTTGTTCAGGAGATGGAAATGCAAAAAGAAACCAACACTTTCTAGCTTTAAGTTAGGAAGAGACAATGTTGCTAAACCTTAAAGATAAAATAAGCACCTCCAACCAAGGCCAAAACAACAAGCAACACTGGGGACACTTCAATCGCCTGTGAGGATGCATGAGATATAGCTCGAGATGTACACTACCAGTCAAAAGTTTTAGAACACCTACTCATTCAAGGGTTTTTCTTCATTTTTACTATTTTCTACATTGTATAATAATAGTGAAAACATCAAAACTTTAACATAACGCATCATGTAGTGACCAAAAAAGTGTTAAACAAATCAAAATATATTTTACATTTGAGATTCATCAAATAGCCAATCTTTGCCTTGATGACAGCTTTGCACACTTGTTTATCAGATAGTGTTAGCTAGCTACAGTGTTCACCATTTAATTAGCTAGCATCCTCAGTAGTGGCCCCTACAGCTAACTCACACAACCTAAAAGAAAAATGAGAACTAGCTAGTGAGAAGCTAGCTACTAGCTAGTACACCTACTCATTTTACTTAGGCAGCTAAGGATATGTTAACTTAGTTAGCTAGCAATCAAAGAACACGCTCCGATTTAGCTCACAAATGTTAGTCAAATAACCGGACAGCAAATAATTGCAGTTGACAGCCTACTTGCTATAAATCCAATATTAATCTAGCTAGCTTGTCAGGCAGACTTAAAAGCTAGCTAGATTAATATTGGATTTATAGCAAGTAGGCTGTCAACTGCAATTTGACATTTTTGGCTAGCTAGCTCATTGCCAGAAATTCATAGCTAGCTAACCTAGCCAGGTTACCTTGCCTACACTACATTTTTCACAGTCCAATTGCAGTTTCATAAGGAAAATATATCATTGACAGCTAGCTAAGCTATATAAAAAGGTCAGGTAGGGAAAAATGGCTAACCTATTTCATTAAGTTAGCTAGCTAGCTATTGGATGCAACAACAGTGTTATTGTCACATGTAGCTAGCTAGCAATGCTGCAAGTTGGTAACTGATCCCTGGGTTCTCCTCTCGAAATAACAGTCTTGTAGTCTAAGCGGTTGTTCATGTCATATGACTTGGGGTTGGCGCCAAAGAGTTGGAGGTATTCACTTTGAATAATCAAACTGTGTAAAACATTTGGTACACAAAAAAAATAACAATGGTTTTAAATAGTGAATGTTCTTTACTTTAAAGATAGTTTAACATTTTGATGTTTAAAAAATATTATATTAAAGGCATGCTTAAGGTTATGAATGGAACCTTTATGGCTATATAAAGAACCATTTCCTTAGGTTCAAAAGAACAATTAAACCATTTAATAGGTTCAACTTTATGTAGCACCGAAATAGGGGGTTAATTGCAATCCATTGTCAAGGCAAATATGTTTGTCATGTGCAAGAAATATAGTAATACCTTACAAGGAATTGCTTACTTGCATGTCGGCCAACAGCAAGTACAAAATATAATAATAATAAAACTAATACAATCTAAAATATTAATAACAGTGGATCAAAGAGTATAGAGAATGTGCAAACAAGCAGTTAACATAAATTAAATATAACAGTGAAATTGATATGTACATATGAGATGTCAAGTGCATAAAATGTCGAGTGCATATTTAATAACAAAATTATATGGAAAAAACTACGGTTCAGAAGTTTGCGGTCACTTGGAAATGTCCTTGTTTTTTTAAAGAGAAGCACATTTTTTGTCCATTTAAAATAACATCAAATTGATCAGAAATACAGTGTAGACATAGTTAATGTTGTACATAACTATTGTAGCTGGAAGGACTTGTGAGGTGTCTGTTTCTCAAACTAGACACTAATGTACTTACCTCTTGCTCAGTTGTGCACCGGGGCCTGTAATCAAATCCACAAATGCTGATGCTCCAGATACTCAACTAGTTTAAAGGAGGCCAGTTTTATTGCTTCTTTAACCAGAACAACAGTTTTCAGCTGTGCTAACATAATTGCAAAGGTGTCTTCTAATGATCAATTAGCCTTTTAAAATTATAAACTTGGATTAGCTAACAATGTGCCATTGGAACACAGGAGTGATGGTTGCTGATAATGGGCCTCTGTATGCCTATGTAGATATTCCACACAAAAATCTGCCGTTTCTGGTTACAATAGTAATTAACAATGTCTACACTAATTCAGATCAATTTGATGTTATTTTAGTGGACAAAAAAATTGGCTTTTCCAAAAACAAGTACATTTCTAAGTGACCCCAAACTTTTGAATGGTAGTGTATATGTTGGCATTATATCGCAAGCCACAATTGGCCCAAATTTGGCCTGCCATAATGAATACAGAATCGTTTGCAGTATTTGGCCCACATAGGACTGGCCCATTCTGAGGCAAAGCCAGCAGTGCCAAACAGTTGCCGCAAGTGGCCCGGAATCGTCTGCTATCTGGGTAGTGAACTATTGGTGATTGTTACGTTCCCCAGCAAGAAAACCAATAATGTTGCTCAAACAGGAGGGGGAACTAACAAAGAGTCACTGACAACCAAAACAGGTGGGGTTTTAGTAGGGGTGCTAAAGTCCACTGAAAGTTGCATAGCAACAACAACTGGGACCTAAAAGACAATAGTTTCCACTAAATTTGCCAACTAAAAGGCAAACAGAGGTAGAGCAAAAGGAAATCAGGGAAATCAGATAAAGGAGGGTTTGTCTAGAAATGTAAATAAGGCGCACCAACTACTCCTGTTAACCCTCCACATCTATCAAGACAAACTGGAGCACTGGGCCAGCACAGGTGAAACACCCTCCCATTAACGAGCTGGCAACCATCACAGGTGTAACACATACTGAATAACGAGCCAATACCAATCGGTGCAACCTAGGTACTAACAAGCTATACATGCTAAAGTCCAACTTAAAAACAAATGGAAAAACCAAAGCCTGTAACAGTGAGGTAGTATTGGGTAAAAATAGTTTTACAACATCTGATGCAATGCTAGGATGTTTAGCTAGCTAGGCTAGCTAGCTACTAACAGGGTCTCTGTAGCTTCCCTCTCACAGGTGCTCACTAACTTCACTTTCACTTTTGTGCAACAGAGAGGCTTGCCAGTTGCCATATCATGTCATTACTTTGCAATTCACTCACTGCTGCATGTATTTAATCTAATTCAGGTAAATTGGTCCACAAGTGATGCAACGTTAGCGGTGGCACCACATGTTCAAAAGTAGGGCTGGGACGATACCAGTATCGCAATATTTTTTCCACAGCAAAAATGTAAACACGAAGCAGATAAACACCTGGTGTATGTAAAATATGGGTAGCCAATCATATTTTACATACAGCAGGTTATCTGCTTCGTGGTTAAATTTTTGCTGTGGAAAAAAATATTGCGATACTGGAAAATAATTGGAAAAATAATAAATGTGACACTGGATGAGTTACATCCGCTTCGTGTTATGTTTCCTTACCATGATACTAACGAGTATCGCAATACTGGTATCGTCTGGGACCTATTCAAAAGCTGTGTGGCAAAAGTCTCGTCAGTTCTGGAGCCTAAAGTTTTTCCTGATCTCATGACCTGTCAGGTAAAATTCTTGGTCCTAGTCGTAGGTTATGACGAAATAAGCGGTGCTATGACTATAGGGCTGGGGTTTTCCTTGTCCGGATAAAACCTGTAACGATTGCGCTGAGAGTCGGGAAGCAAGTACAGGGAGTGACTGTTTTAATAAATAAACAAAACAATAAACATGAAACACAAACAATGCACCGACATGAAAACAGAGTCAATAACACCTGAGGAAAGAACCAAGGGGAGTGACAGATATAGGGAAGATAATCAAGGCGGTGATGGAATCCAGGTGAGTGTCATGAGGCACAGGTGCGCGAGACGATAATCAGCAGCCTGATGATATAGAGGCCGTAGAGGGAGTATACGTGACAAAACCCTTTCAAACTACACCAAACCTTGTTATTATTAATTCTGAAGTTGATATCAAAAGAGCCAGAGATAATAACTTCAATAGACAACATATTCTGTAGTTTAGTGAACTACTATAGTAGGACTGAGTGTTATGAAAATAATGTTTACAATGTCTTTGAGTATTAATTTCACACTATATACACACAATGAAAGACACCAAGTGCAGAGTGATGAGTCAACAATGAGGTGCTAGTGCAACCAAACCTAGTTGCTGAGAGACGTTGATGATGCTCTGTAGGCTGTAGCTAGGAGACCTATGGGACTGACAAGTGAATCCACCTGTCGCAGCGAGCGTGGGGGTTACTGCATAATTTCCCAGGGACAGGGTCATTCATTTCATTTAGTCTGGCTGACACCAGCTCTCGATTTCCTACAATGTGGGTCACAGCTCTTCGCTGTGTAGTCACGTTGGTCACGTCAGCAAGGCTAGTATTCACTAGACAAAACAGAGGCAAACGGGCTAAATTGGGGGAGGTACTATGTCAACTTTTCCAATAAGAAACACATGCTTTTTTTACGTTGCAAAACGTGCAACTATCTAAATCAAATCACATTTTATTTGTCACACGCACCGATGGGTGTAGACTTTACTGTGAAATGCTTGCTTATTAGCCCTTCCCGATGACGCAGAGTTAAAAAAAAATTGAATAAAAATAGTAACACAAGAGGAATAAATACACAATAAGGAATTTATATACAGGGTGTAACATCTATGAAGTGAACTAATGAATATGTCTATCAATCAATCAAATGTATTTATAAAGCCCTTCTTACATCAGCTGATGGCACAAAGTGCTGTACAGAAACCCAGCCTAAAACCCCAAACAGCAAGCAATGCAGGTGTAGAAGCACGGTGGCTTGGAAAAACTCCCTAGAAAGTCCAGAACCTAGGAAGAAACCTAGAGAGGAACCAGGCTATGAGGGGTGTCCAGTCCTCTTCTGGCTGTGCCGGGTGGAGATTATAACAGAACATGGCCAAGATGTTCAAATGTTCATAGATGACCAGGTCAAATAATAATAATCACAGTGGTTGTAGAGGGTGTAACAGGTCAGCACCTCAGGAGTAAATGTCAGTCGTCTTTTCATAGCCGATCATTCAGAGTATCTCTACCACTCCTGCTGTCTATAGAGAGTTGAAAACAGCAGGTCTGGGACAGGTAGCACGTCCGGTGAACAGGTCAGAGTTCCATAGCCGCAGGCAGAACAGTTGAAACAGGAGCAGCAGCACGACCAGGTGGACTGGGGACAGAAAGGATTCATCAGGCCAGGTAGTCCTGAGGCATGGTCCTAGGGCTCAGGTCCTCCGAGAGAGAGAAATAAAGAAAGAAAGAGAATTAGAGAGAGCACACTTAAATTCACACAGGACACCAGATAAGACAGGAGAAATACTCCAGATATAACAGACTGCCCCACGACACAAACTATTGCAGCATAAATACTGGAGGCTGAGACTGGAGGGGTCGGGAGACACTGTGGCCCCGTCCGACGATACCCCTGGACAGGGCCAAACAGGCAGGATATAACCCCACCCACTTTGCCAAAACACAGCCCCCACACCACTAGAGGGATATCTTCAACCACCAACTTAACATCCTGAGACAAGGCCGAGTATAGCCCAGGAAGATCTCCCCCACGGCACAACCCAATGGGGGCGCCAACCCGGACAGAAAGATTGTGTCAGTGACTCAACCCACTCAAGTGACGCACCCCTCCTAAGGATGACATGGAAGAGCACCAGTAAGCCAGTGACTCAGCCCCTGTAATAGGGTTTGAGGCAGAGAATCCCAGTGGAGAGAGGGGAACCGGCCAGGCAGAGACAGCAAGGGCGGTTCGTTGCTCCAGTGCCTTTCCGTTCACCTTCACACTCCTGGGCCAGACTACACTCAAACATATGACCTACTGAAGAGATGAGTCTTCAATAAAGGCTTAAAGGTTGAGACCGAGTCTGCGTCTCTCACATGGATAGGCAGACCATTCTATAAAAATGGAGCTCTATAGGAGAAAGCCCTGCCTCCAGTTGTTTGCTTAGAAATTCTAGGGACAATAAGGAGGCTTGTATCTTGTGACCGTAGCGTACATGTAGGTATGTACGGCAGGACCAAATCGGAAAGATAGGTAGGAGCAAGCCCATGTAATGCTTTGTAGGTTAGCAGTAAAACCTTGAAATCAGCCCTTGCCTTAACAGGAAGCCAGTGTAGAGAGGCTAGCACTGGAGTAATATGATAACATTTTTTGGTTCTAGTCAAGATTCGAGCAGCCATGTTTAGCACTAACTGAAGTTTATTTATTGCTTTATCCGGGTAGCCGGAAAGTAGAGCATTGCAGTAGTCTAACCTAGAAGTGACAAAAGCATGGATTAATTTTTCTGCATCATTTTTGGACAGAAAGTTTATGATTTCTGCAATGTTACGTAGATGGAAAAAAGCTGTCCTTGAAACAGTCTTGATATGTTCATCAAAAGAGAGATCAGGGTCCAGAGTAACGCCCAGGTCCTTCACAGTTTTATTTGAGACGACTGTACAACCATCAAGATTAATTGTCAGATTCAACAGAAGATCTCTTTGTTTCTTGGGACCTAGAACTAGCATCTCTATTTACCACCATCCACTTCCTTATGTCTGAAACACAGGCTTCCAGGGAGGGCAATTTTGGGTCTAGTAAACACGTTCGGTGCTGCTGCTTTGAAAGTGGTGTGGCAGATTGAAAAGTACTGAGGCAAATGCTGTCTCGCCACATGTTTTCCGGCAGCTCTGAACCTTATTGTTTTGTTTACTGTGTTTTGGGATATTTGCCATAGTTTTACTCATTTATATTAGCGTTTGGTCTTTTGGAATGTAGTTAATCAAAAGGGGACCATTGCACTCTCCCAGAAACTTGGCTGGAGTGTAAAACCTGCAAATTTAGACAAAGAAAATGTGTAATGGGTCCACACTCAAAATAATGTGGCATAAAGCTTACTTCATTTTTTGTATTATTGTTATTTTCACAGCATCAGGGATTGTGTACACAGATGTTTCAGCATTGCAGCCTTATTTAGTGTAGGTAAAATGTTATTTTTATTTAAAACAGCATTTGTAGGGAACAACCGATGAGCAGCAGGTGATTCTAATCAGGGTTGCCACTCATTGGCCAATCAAGGATGTGGCTTTTCTGGTTTACCTGTATACAAGTTACTCACAAAGAAATACAGAATTATAGGGTATGGTAGCAAGCACGAAGCAATTGCCTTGAGTCTCTGCTCACTTGGATACATTATATCAATTCATGAGATAGCTTACCAAAAGGACATCAGGCTCAGCCGTTCATAAATTTGTGGGGCTAACTCATAAACGATATTCAAAATCTGATATGGACAGTGTTGTTGTATAATAGTCTAAATTTGGCCAATAGGAAGGAGGTGAAATCTAGTTATTTGTTTAAACCGGGTGTAGAATGTTTGACTCATAAAACATTTATGAACTCTTTTATTCAGACTATGTAAGAGGAAATATTACTGTTGATTAACTTTGAATTATAGCACTTATGTTAATTAAAGACTTTTACTGTATAACGAATGTATTATATGAGTCTGATTTGATGCTTGCAGCATAGAGAGACTCGCCATTTCATGTCAATGCCTTGCACTGCATTTATTCATTTCAGTTATTTAATTTCATCCAGTAACAAAAGACCAGAACCGGCAGTAGTGTGTCCCTTGTCCAGTCAATCTACATGCACCACAACACAACACTGAATTGAAGCCAGAGCGCAGTAACCAGCGCATAGGCCCAGACGGCTACACTAACAATACATGTTAAGTTCCATTAATGAACATAGTAGATGAATTACTTGTGTTCATTTGTCTGGGGAGAAATTGCATGAGATTAAATTGGATATACATAAAAGTAAAGTTGTAAAAAAAAAGAGAGTAAAGTACACAAAAACAAAACAATATGATGAAACAATTAAGAAAGTAATAGTAATTTACAGGGGAACAGTTCTTTGGTTTAGAATACAGTGTCAAGGCCACATAAGTAAAATGAAACTGTGGTGAAATTATTTAAAAAATAAAAACAATTATTTAACCTTTATTTAACCAGGTAGTCCAGTTGAGAACAAGTTCTAATTTACAACTACGACCTGGCCAAGGTAAAGCAAAACAGTGCAACAAAAACAACAACACAGAGTTACACATAAATAAACTTACAGTCAATAACACAATAGAAAAGAAAAATAGAAAAATCTATGTACAGTGTGTGCAAATGTAGAACAGTGTGCAATAAATAGGCCATAGAGGCAAAATAATTACAATTTAGAATTAATACTGGAGTGATGGATGTGCAGATGATGATGTGCAAGTAGAGATACTGGGGTGATAAAGAGCAAGAGGGTAAGTAATAATATGGGGATGAGGTAGTTGTGTGCTATTTACAGATTGGCTGTGTACAGGTACAGTGATCAGTAAGCTGCTCTGACAGCTGATGCTTAAAGTTAGAGAGGGAGATATGACTCCAGCTTCAGAGATTTTTGCAATTCGTTCCATTCATTGGCAGCAGAGAACTGGAAGGAAAGGCAGCCATAGGAAGTGTTGGCTTTGGGGATGACCAGTGCAATATACCTGCTGGAGCTGGTGCTATGGGTGGGTGCTGCTATGGTGACCAGTGAGCTGAGATAAGGCGGGGCTTTACCTAGCAAAGACTTATAGATGACCTGGAGCCAGTGGGTTTGGCGACGATATGTGGTGAGGGCCAGCCAATGAAAGCATACAGGTTGCAGTGGTGGGTAGTATATGGGGCTTTGGTGACAAAATGGATGGCACTGTGATAGACTACATCCTGTTTGCTGAGTAGAGTGTTGGTGGCTATTTTGTTAATGATATCGCCGAAGTCAAGGATTGGTAGGATGAGTGAAGGAGGCTTTATTGTGAAATAGGAAGCCGATTCTAGATTTAATTTTGGATTGGAGATGCTTAATGTGAGTCTGGAAGGAGAGTTTACAGTCTAACCAGACACCTAGGTATTTGTAGTCCACATATTCTAGGTCAGAACCTCCCAGAGTAGTGATGCTTGTTGGGCGGGAGGGTGCGGGCAACAATCGGTTGAAGAGCATGCACTTAGTTTTACTAGCATTTAAAAACAGTTGGAGGCCACAGAAGGAGAGTTGTATGGCGTTGAAGCTCGTTTGGAGGTTTGTTAGCACAGTGTCCAAAGAAGGGCCAGAATGGTGTTGTCTGCGTAGATGTGGATCAGAGAATCACCAGCAGCAAGTGCGACATCATTGATATACACAGAGAAAAGAGTCGGCCCGAGAATTGAACCCTGTGGCACAGATGTTTGCTTTAGAATATAGGGTCAAGGCCCCATAGGAAAACACAGAAACTTTGGTGAAACTATAAAGAAATTACCAATAGGTTACATAATAATGTATTAAGTACAGTGCTGAAGTAACTGGGTAATGACCAGAAAGTCATAGGAAACAAGAAGGCAATGACAAGGTAAATACCAAGCAAAGACCCAAGATACATTTTGAGGTTGGCCCACATACAGTATAAGTACTGTAGGATGTAATTTGTCAAATGTGTTTGTTAACGGAAAATTTCACCGCTGCTCTTTCACTGTATATGTCCAGAAATATTGTAGCAACCCGCACAGACAGCGGTGTGTTATGTGTTAGGCTATTAGTGGGTTGTGTTGTACTTACCAGTGTTCGCGGGGTCCGACATGCCAATCAACCTGCTATCTGCCAATCACGGGAATGCCTGGAATGTTCTGATGCCGGGCATCCTGGTGGTTGGCGGAGTGGCGTGGAGGGGGGCTGGGCAGGGGGATGGAGCATTGGAAGTTAAAACCAGGTTTATCCATTGTTCTTTCTCTTATGTCTGGCCTTCACAAGAGAAGGTCACAGTTGGCTTGTGGGGTATCTTTCATTTATTTGGTGTGGGCTACGGCCAAACAGTAGCCTGTGTAAAGTTGGGTTAATAAACCGTCAATTCGTAAACTCAATCCTCTGTCTGGACAATTGTTCCTTTATGATCTAGTCAGGTCATTACAATATATTATTTAAAAAATAGCATTCCCTCACTGCAAACAAATACAAGCGTTTCTGCATCACACTGGTAGAAAAGGGCTACATTTCCTGGTTGTACGCAAACGACAATTTACAGAATTCATTGCAATTTCAGGGCGTAGTACTGCCCCTGTGGAGGTGGATCCAGTTGAGAATGGGTGTCAACAGGTAGCTAATGTTACTCACTGAACCCGCCATTCGAACATCAGCTTGCAAATATGTTTTTTTGTGTGTCAACAACAACTGTAAAGTTTAGTGCTCAGTACCTGGATATGCAAACTACAAGCACAGGCTGCTGGGGTAACATTTCATTGGTTATCTTACTAAGAAGTTGAGCAGAGGTATAGTAGCTAACTTTGCTAGCAAACTATATTTGTTTAGCGAGCTTTCATAATACGCTGGCTAGACATTCCGAAGCAAATCAATGTCAATGTGAAGCAATCTAACGTTAGCTACATTAGGTTACGTTAGATACAGCCTACTGGACCAGATCTAACCAATAGCTAGCTAACTAACTACGGCAAAGGCTAACGTGACTGGCCTATGTGTTCTAATTACAGAGTCCGATCCCATCAACATCTGCAGCAGCATCAACATCAAGCTCATCACCAGGAACTAGTGTAAGTCACCTTTCCTAAATCTTTCCATGACCCTGTGATGACCAAATAAATATACTGGAGCTAGACATAAACATGGTCCATGTCTTGTTGTCATAGTTGGTGAGTTTATAAGTAGACTACAACTTCTACTATTGTGTGTGAAGGTTAGTATACATGATCTACTGACATGCGTGGGATGGGTGGATATAGTACCTTGTTTGAGTGTGTATCAAAGTACAAAGTAGTAATCCTGTTGCTGATGTTGAGGATGACCTTGACACCAGATTTAGTAGTACAGATCCTGTAGACCCATTGGACGAAAGCCTTCAGCCGGGAACAAGCTCAAGCTCAACATCATCTGACTGGGAAGAGGAAAAGACTGCACAGGGCTGGCAAGAGCCAAAGTGTATAGTCTATGACTCCAAGGCCATGAAGCTCATGAAGTTCTGCCAGACCAGCTGCCATTTCCCAATATAAGATAAGGTTCACCAGCTAAGGAACATTCAGGAACCTGCCTGGAACATTCAGCCAACACAACATCCATATTCACTTAGACTGATGTTGTAGTATTATAATATAAAATGCGTAGTATGCTCACAACTGCATTGTGGTATAGATATTGCTAGCGCTTGTACAAATGTATACAATGGAGTTTGATCAAATATTTTATATCATAATTTTTTTTTTTAAGTGTACTGACAAGTGACTAAATTATTCCAGCTGCATCAGAAACCAGCAAAGTGTTGACTTCAACTTCTGGATCCATTCGTTGTGATATTCATGAAGTGTATTGGGAAGTAACTAGCAACAATGTAGCTGCTAAAACAAATGATGCAGGGAGTTGGTGTATAACTTCAACTTTCATTTGTTGGCAAGTCAACGTGTTTCAATAAAACAGTATATTAGTCTGTCAAAGTAGAAAATAGGTAGACATGGCTTGTGTTTAAGACTAAGTGTATTTGCTCTGGAGACCGAAGGGAGTTTACAAAGCAGTATGTAAGAACAATTATGGAAATGTAAGGCATATACAGTGCATTCGGAAAGTATTCAGACCCCTTGACTTTTTCCACATTTTGTTACGTTACAGAGTCTTGTTTTTTCCGCCCTCATCAATCTACACACATTACCCTAAAGCTAAAAGAGGTTTTTAGAAATGTTAGCAAATGTATAAAAAAAAAAAACGGACATATCACATTTACATAAGTATTCAGACCCTTTACTCAGTACTTTGTTGAAGCGCCTTTGGCAGCGATTACAGCCTTGAGTCTTCTTCGGTATGACACCCACACAGCATGGTACTGCCACCACCATACTTTACTGTAGGAATGGGGCAAGGTTTCCTCCAGATGTGACGCTTGGCGTTCAGGCCAAAGAGTTCAATCTTGGTTTCATCAGACCAGAGACTCTTGTTTCTCATGATCTGAGAGTCTTTAGGTGCCTTTTGGCAAACTCCAAGCGGGCTGTCAATTGGCTTTTACTGAGGAGTGGCTTCTGTCTGGCCACTCTACCATAAAGGCCTGATTGGTGGAGTGCTGCAGAGATGGTTGTCCTTCTGGAAGGTTATCCCATCACCTCACAGGAACTCTAGAGCTCTGTCAGAGTGACCATCTGGTTCTTGGTCACTTCCCTGACCAAAGCCCTTCTCCCCCGATTGCTCAGTTTGGCCGGGCGGCCAGCTCTAGGAATAGTCTTGGTGGTTCCAAACTTCTTCCATTTAAGAATGATGGAGGCCACTGTGTTCTTGGGGACCTTCAATGCTGCAGAAATGTTTTGGTACCCTTCCCCAGATCTGTGGCTTGACAAAATCCTGTCTCGGAGCTCTACAGACAATTCCTTTGACCTCATGGCTTGGTTTTTGCTCTGACCATGCACTGTCAACTGTGGGACCTTATATAGACAGGTGTGTGCCTTTCCAAATCATGTCCAATCAATTGAATTTACCACAGGTGATCTCAAATCAAGTTGTAGAAACATCTCAAGGATGATAAATTGAAACAAGATGCACGTGAGCTCAATTTTGAGTCTCATAGCAAAGGGTCTGAATATTTATGTAAATAAGGTATTTCTGTTTTTTTATGTGCAACAACACGGCCTTGTGTGAAAAGAGAGCTACCGACAGCAAAACAACTTACTAATTTGCTCTCCTGGTCCAGCTGGTCTAGGCTTCCGCCGCCAGTTGATCTTGGAGGTTCTGAAGAACGTCTCAAGCACACCTCTATCCATATGTGCGTCGAAACTTCAATGGTCTGTCACACACACATGATCCATGGGGTCTGCAGTGACCCTCCAGTAAAAGCTGTCCTCGATCGAATTTCTTGCAGCACAGACATTCCTCTTCTGTCAGCATGGCTCAACAGCACCCGCATAGCACCACCAGTTGGAGTCTGAGGTGGCTCCACATCTCTGCTTGCTGGTCTTACTGGTAGGGCTGCCATCAGGCTGTAGTCTTTACAAAGTCAGGGAAAATTTGTCAACCTAGAGATCCTGCAATGTCGTGGAAGATCAGATCATAATCTAATGGCTCTATTGAACAATGACAACGATATCTACTCGCTGCTAGCGTGATCGTGCAATCGGCGAAACACAGGCCACAATAATTGCTACAATACATTTTTAGATCAGACTATAGGCTCAAACAACAAACAAAGTCATTGGTTGAAAATAAAAAAATACTGCTATGGTGCATAATTGTGTTTGAAACAATTCTCTTCACTCATAATTATGTAGGGAGAAAAACACCTCAAATAGTGTCTAGCAGTGAAGTTTCCCTTTAAATACAAAGTCTTTCTAGGCAAGTTCCAAGTACTTTCTTAATAAGTATATGGTACTGCTGAGAAGAGGTGAAATGACCTTAATAAATACTTACTACATAACTTCTGCTTATTGGCCTCTATTACGTTTACATTTATTAATAGTTCTTAAGTAAATAATAATAGTTTCTTCATAACAACCAGGAGCACTCATCAGACTTAATATCAGCTACATACTAACTATTAACGGATTATTACATTTCACCTCTTCTCAGCAGTACCATATACTTATTTAGAATGTACTTGTTGTTTCCTATTAATTTCCAGACGTTACCCTGTTATTTTAGCACTGTAAACCAAAGTGCTACCCCATTTTGTTTTGGACTGGTTGCTCCTACGCTCCCATGACTAGTGGTTCCTTTCAGACACACAAACCCAACCTGTGTGTGATTCTTTTCTGAGGGTCCCCCTCCGGAGAGCTTAGTTCTGCCTGCCGTATCGACACTTTGGTTGGTGTTTGATCACACTACAATGCCATCTCTTCTACTGATATAAACCTTTTCCTGGAAATGAAATGCCTCTGGTTTCTTTTCTTTTCTTGCTGGTTGTGGCATCACAGGGGGGTTGCTTGGTGATGGAGCTTATCCTACAAGTGTTTGTGTCATGAAATGATGAAATAAGGTTTAAAGAACCTGTATTGTTGTACATTCCATCTGAAATTGGCTTGCTCGCAAATGGCTTGCTCACATCTATTTTTGTGTGTTTTTAAGCAGGACTTCACTTTTCCGTGTTTGGATTGTCATTGTCTACTAACAGGAGCATCGCTGACAACATTGTGGTGCACCTACGGAGGGAATACAAAAGCACACCACTTCCCAGGAATTCTCAACCACTCGAGAGAATGTCGTCTCCCTCGTGAGAATGCAAGTATCAATGATTGAATATCCATTTCCATTGGTGCTTTACATTATTGAGGTGCGTATTTAAAGGCCATGAAAGTGATGCGTGGCATGATGGCTTGGGACGGAGATGAGGATTCACCTCTGGTAAACAACACTGGAGCTGGAAAAGGGGGTGGAGCTTCAACAGCGCATCAGACTGGAAAAACTGACTGGAAAAATCCAAACAGGCACTCAAAATACACAGGTAAGTGAAACGTTTTAAATGTGTCACTGGATTTTTTTTAAGGACCAAGATTGCTGGCTTTTTAATGTACAATTGAAGTCGGAGGTTTAAATACACCTTAGCCAAATACATTTAAACTCCGTTTTTCACAATTCCTGACATTTAATCCTAGTAAAAATTCCCTGTTTTAGGTCAGTTAGGATCACCACTTTATTATAAGAATGTGAAATGTCAGAATAATAGTAGAGAGAATGATTTATTTCAGCTTTTATTTCTCTCATCACATTCCCAGTGGGACAGAAGTTTACATACACTCAATTAGTATTTGGTAGCATTGCCTTTAAATTGTTTAACCTGGGTCAAATGTTTCGGGTAGCCTTCCACAAGCTTCCCAAAGTAAGTTGAGTGAATTTTTGCCCATTTCTCCTGACAGAGCAGGTGTAATTTAGTTAGGTTTGTAGGCCTCCTTGCTCGCACACGCTTTTTCAGTTCTGCCCACATATTTTCTGCCACCCCCGTGCTTCACGGTTTAGATGGTGTTCTTTGGCTTGCAAGCCTCCCCCTTTTTCCTCCAAACATAATGATGGTCACTATGGCCAAACTGTTCTATTTTTGTTTCATCAGACCAGAGGACATTTCTCCAAAAATACGATCTTTGTCCCCATGTGCAGTTGCAAACCGTAGTCTGGCTTTTTTATGGCGGTTTTGGAGCAGGGGCTTCTTCCTTGCTGAGCGGCCTTTCAGGTTATGTCGATATAGGACTCGTTTTACTGTGGATATAGATACTTTTGTACCTGTTTCCTCCAGCATCTTCACAAGGTCATTTGCTGTTGTTCTGGGATTGATTTGCACTTTTCCCGCCAAAGTTCGTTCATCTCTAGGAGACAGAACGTGTCTCCTTCCTGAGCGGAATGACAGCTGCGTGGTCCCATGGTGTTTATACTTGCGAACTATTGTTTGTACAGATGAACGTGGTACCTTCAGGCGTTTGGAAATTGCTCCCAAGGATGAACCAGACTTTTCCAAGCTGTTTAAAGACACAGTTAACTTAGCGTATGTAAACTTCTGACCCACTGGAATTGTGATACAGTGAATTATAAGTGAAATAATCTGTCTGTAAACAATTGTTGGAAAAATTACTTGTGTCATGCACTAAGTAGATGTCCTAACCGACTTGCCAAAACTATAGTTTGTTAACAAGCAAATGTGTGGAGTGGTTGAAAAATGAGTTTTAATGACTCCAACCAAAGTGTATGTAAACTTCCGACTTCAACTGTATACACAAGGGATCGATACACAAAGGATCAGTAGTATTGAAATAGTATAATCATATGTGTGTACGTGTGCGCGTGTGTGAGAGATTAATTGGAAATTATTGTATTCAAATGGAAAAAAGGAGAAAAAAGTTCAATTAACTCAAACTATATGAGATCTAATGATGAACAGGCACAACTTGACTGGTATATGTAGGACACATTAAAGGTCACTGTCCAAAAACAAGAACTATACTTGTGTGCAAAAATGTTATGGATTCCTTTCAGGTTTAGGCATGTTGTGTGAAGTGAGAGCAGGACTTCAGTATGCTGTTAGTGTTCTCTTTCTCTCTCTCTTGACCCTTTCTCATTTTCTCCCTCTCACTCTCTCTCTCTCCCCACATCACCCACAATTTCTCAACGCTGCCTGAAAAAATTGCTATGGCTGGTTTTCACAAAATGCCCAGTAAGACAACAGGGTGTGCTCTCTCTCAGATTAATGAGTACTTAAATGCAAGCGGACAGCAACGGAATTAACAAGAGCCCTCAAATTCCCCCCACCTCTTGTTTTCAAAGATCCTCCTCGGCTGATATCTAATTAAAAAACTGCACCATGAAATGTGCACTTCACACTTTTCTCCTCACTCTCTCATCATGGACGAGACAAGGGAATAATAGCCTTCTGCAGTCTGCTGATGACTTACCCTTGGAGGCAGGTCAAGAACCTTGTAGGGCTTTCAGACTCCTCTGAGTGAAGGGTGTAGAAGGCGTGATTGTTCATTTATAAACGAAACCTCTATAAAAAGGTATGAGAAGAGGACACCAGTGTCTAATTGAGCCAGGCTCAATATTATAAAGTATGGGTCAGTAGATAGAGCAAAGATAGATAGTGTTATGTTTGTTCCTTTATGAATTACAAACCGGGGCATATGTTGAACTACTTTTAATAATGAAATACTTCAGCTAGCAATTCCACATTGTGTAGCCATGCAGGGCATACTATCGACAACCACTGTGTGTATGGCGCATTGCCTTATGTGAAATAACATTAAGACTATGTTACACATAACAACACAGCTGGTAGCATAGCATACCTTGTTACTCAAACAAAACATTTCACTGCACCTATCCGGTAGGTGACAATAAAAAATATATTATATATTGTTGGATACCCAACAGTGCAAATGTCATAAAATACAGACTACACCACCTGGAGGAGGGTTTGAGCACCAGGACTCTTAATAACTCCTAGAGGTTCAATTAGTAGTGACCAGTTGGGAACCACAGTAACCATGCAACACAAACAAAAAGGATGAACATTTATTTTGGACAGAATAGGTAGATTAAAGTGTAGCACAAATGTAGGCCATCCACTAAATGGATTAGGGTGGAAATCAATTCCACAAAAAGGGAAACATTTTCTTTCTCCTGTTTTAGGGGGTGAGGGAACTCGGGCAGCCTGCCCACTCCACAGTGGCCCACTCTTGTTTTATTCCGGTTCTGTCCAATCCTCCGAGTGGGCCTGAGGCACAAAGAAACAGGGAACATGTCTCAACAGTTAGACTCAATATTTACAAGAGGGAGAAATGATTTCTTCATGATAATCACCTATTTTAACAATAATAGTCAAATTGTGAAAAACTGAGTTTAAATGTATTTGGCTAAGGTGTATGTAAACTTCCGACTTCAACTGTACATTGATTGGTTGATGAATTTTTATGCTACACAAAGATAAATAAAATACTTTAAATAAAACTAGACCAATCTGTTAGTAGCCAGACTTATTGCACCGGTTACTGGGATGGTTGTTCCAATTTAGATCGTTGAGGTTGTCTCATTATTCAACCCTCCCTATTCTGGCAGTGATTCTGAATTCATGTTGCGGGTGATTCCTCTTGTTGAATATCATAACTCTGGCTGGATTCCAATAGGAATTACACATAACTTTGCAAGTCAGTATAATGGGTCTCGCATGCCTGATGTAACCTGTAAACCAGGGGTTTCCTAACACAACTGTGTTAGGGTTTAACCAGTGCTTATTTTGTAAATCGGGAAGTGCCGGAACAAAAAGTGAGAGCAAGAGTGGGGTGACCTGGGGAGCTCTGAGGTAACGGAACGCATGAGAAAAATATCACCTCTATAATAAAGCTTTGAATATATAGCATCGCATTTGCTTAGTGGCATAGACGAGTAGAGGCACTTACAGAAGTTGCAAACATGGGAATTTTTTTTGGTGGCCTAGTTAAACAATGTAAAGACAATGCAACCAAATACTAATTGAGTGTATGTAAACTCCTAACCCACTGGGAATGTGATGACAGAAATAAAAGCTGAAATAAATCATTCTCTCTACTATTTTTCTGACATTTCACATTCTTAAAATAAAGTGATGATCCTAACTGACCTAAGACAGGGAATTTTTACTAGGATTAAATGTCAGGAATTGTGAAAAACTGAGTTTAAATGTATTTGACTAAGGTGTATGTAAACTTCCGACTTCAACTGTATGTTCTTTCCTCACTAGCTAACGTGGTCATAACGCCATCATTTAAAACATGCTAGCCTACCGTGTGTGGCTCACAAAATGGGTACATGTTTTGGATGTCGATATAAGCCTGTGTCATTTTGTTGTGCTAAGGAGTTGGGTTGATGTTGAAATAGATGTAACAAGTTTTCTTTCCTCCTCAATTACACCAATGGAATCTCTGTTTACTGAATGCATCACCATGCGTGCACAGACAACATGAATTGTAATTGCATGGCACATATTTAATTTGGAGCACAGTAGCTAAGTCACTGGTAATTGCACGGGAGGTTATATTTTGGTCATTACCGGAGAGCAATTGGCAATTTATATGCTCTGTGTTGGAGATAAGTGACCGTCAACCAGGAACACATACACATTTATTACAGTGACCGTTCGTCCAACGCAAAGAGCAAATAATCTAGTGGAGAGAGAGAGAGGCCAAGCCCTCTAACAATCAATATTCATGTCTGGCTAGATGTGGTGGCCCTAGTATGGAGGGCCGGGCTATGCTCCCTCCATCCATACTCTCTCCTGCAGGGTGTGGGGGTTGGGGGGTTGTAGGGGATATTAGACAGTGGAACCTCCAGGCTCCCATCTCCTGGTGCCTTGAGCCCCTGTCAATACCGCTCCAACCCAACCTCTCTGCTGGGTTGGGGGTGGGGTGGTGGGACCCATCTCAGTATCAGACCGCCATTAATCCACTGCCTGAGCAGACAGCATCCATCTCCCCTCGGCACCTGTTTGACAGAGGGTAAAAACACTGGTGGATATACCGGGGCCTCGGATCAATCCCTTCGATCCCCCCCTAAGAGTCATCCATCAGCCCCTGGCTGTTGTTGTTGTGCTTTTTCAGTCACCACCCATCCCTCTCATATCGGTGCAGCCAAGGTGTGTCTTTGTTCGGTCCTGGTCCTGGTCTGTGTCCCACCCAGGGAAAGAGGAATGTTCACCTTCACAGGGAGGGCGAAGGTACAGTATTACCATTATCAGGAATAACCTGTGTGCCCTACTGTTCCCTGCTGTCTCTTCCCTGGAATTCAAATGATACGTGGCCAGCCAATGAGAGGATGCAGCGCCCTTGTTGCTGACAGGTCGGTGGCAGCAATGAGGTTTGTCCTCTGAGTGTTTCCACCACCGCACACTACATTACGTCTGAAGAGTGATTGGTGCTCGGAGGGACAGGGTCTCTCTCCTTCAAATGGCCTATAAGGGGGATGGTGATGATGTTAAGAATCGTCTTCTAGTCTCAGCTACAGAGCTGCAGGGGTTGCAGCACGGGGTGCGTGTATCACTCAACACCCAATAAATCCACTGTGTCAGTCTCCTCCAGTCTTCTAATCATTATTTCATTAGAGAAAATAAAAATAATACGTTACCAGGCTAGTTTAAAATGTGATGGACTGGTTGTGTCAGTAATAAAAGGTCTGATTACTTCAATAAATACTGCTACGCACTAAACCCCAAAGAATGGAGCTAAATAATTGGACCAATAACTTTTGCTGAAGTTTCATCTTTTCCCATCAATTTATATGCTAAGAATGTCCCGCGGGGTCCCTCCCCTCCTCTTTAATTTCTGCGATCCTTTTTAAATACATTTTCTTTTATCTCAGAAGTTATTCGAATGCCTCTACATCTCCATTCATTCTTGTGATGTAAATTATTCAATGGAAACCAAACAGTAAAATATGCTAAATTTGATTAAACATTCAGTGCACCTGCAAGATTATGTTGTAATATAGTAAATAAATAGTGTGGAAGCAATACAGTGCAGCGGAGAGGACACACGGGGAGAGGAGGTAGAGGTCAGGTAAACGGGTGTTCTATAAATTGCAATATGATGAGGGAGGGAGATGGGCTAGTTCAGCTCAACCAGTCAATAGGCCAACTTCCACACTGGGCCATCTCTAAGCCTCTCATAGAAAATATATGTTCGATGACAGGTTATTTATGGGTTGGTGGCCACCCAAGGCAGAGCCGCAAACAGACTAAATGACACTGTGTCGTCCAGGCTAATGGTGTCAGCGGGGAGTTTACATTATCCTATCCTCCACTGTTGCTGCCTGCCTGCCACCAACAGGGCTGCATAAACACCTAGTAAACCAGACCTGGGTTTAAATAGTATTTGAACTTGCCTGGTGAAATGGAACCAATGGGCTCAAGCGAACACTCAAAATACAGTATTTGAAAGATTGTCCCTGGTTTTGACCCCAGACTAGTTTCTACTTATTCAGCCCCCATTTTGATCAATTTACCATTACATGCTTACTGTGCAGCAATCAGTTCAGCCTCATGCATTCTCTATTCCATATCACTGACTACTGTACCCAAAGCTAAAAAAAGAGCTGCTCAGATGAGCATATTGAAGTTAGAGGAGAAGAGGTATTATAGCTAAACTCTCATATTGGGACGGTTTCTCCTACTGATAAGAGAACAGCACTGTTCCCCTCTTTTGCAGGTGGCAGGACATGAGTTTCCTATGCAGCACCCATCCTGGGATCCATGTGACCCCCAGAGCAGAGCAGGTCCTGGGGCCAGGGGTCTGGCAGACTGGCTGTCTGAGGAGAATACAGATTAACGTACAACATGTCCTGAACTCTGGCCCTTCCACTTATTACTGTTTTTCGCATACCTTCTTCCAGGGGGGATGAATTGTATTGTACTGTATTAATATGAATATATAATTTGTGTATATACTGAATACATTGCAATGCACCATTACCTTGCATCCACTGTCTGAATGTGAGGTTTTGAGGGTTGACAGAACAAAGTTTTAGTGTTGCTATAACATATATAGCAAGTTCTGTTGCTATCTACAGTGCATTCGGAAAGTATTCAGACCCCTTGACTTTTTCCACATTTTGTTAGGTTACAGCCATATTCTAAAATCGATTCAATTGTTTTTCCCCCTCATCAATCTACACACAATATCACATAATGACAAAGCAGAAACAATTTTTTTGAAATTTTTGCAAATGTATAAAATAAAAAAAAACTGAAATAATCACATTTACATAAGTATTCAGAACCTTTATTCAGTACTTTGTTGAAGCACCTTTGGCAGCAATTACAGCCTTGAGTCTTCTTGGGTATGACGCTACAAGCTTGGCACACCTTTATTTGGGGAGTTTCTCCCATTCTTCTCTGCAGAACCTCTCAAGCTCTGTCAGGTTGGATGGGGAGCATTGCTGCACAGCTATTTTCAGGTCTCTCCAGAGATGTTTGATCGGGCTCAAATCCGGGCTCTGGCTGGGTCACTCAAGGACATTCAGAGACTTGTCCCAAAGCCACTGTTGCTCTGACATGCACTGTCAACTGTGGGACCTTATATAGACAGGTGTGTGTCTTTCTAAATCATATCCAATCAATTGAATTTATCACAGGTGGACTCCAATCAAGTTGTAGAATCATCTCAAGAATAATCAATGGAAACAGGATGCACCTGAGCTCAATTTCGAGTCTCATAGTAAAGGGTCTGAATTCTTATGTAAATAAGTTATTTCTGTTTTTAATTTGTAAAAATGCCAAAATAACTATTTTCACTTTGTCATTATGTGGTATTGTGTGTAGATTGTAGATTTTAGAATAAGGCTGTAACGTAACAAAATGTGGAAAAAGTCAAGGGGTCTGAAAACTTTCCGAAGGCACTGTAGATTCATTACTAAGTATGTAATTATACAGTCACTCAAATGGATTGTCTATTTTCATTATTAGCGGCTCACAAAAATCCATTATATTAACAAATTACGTAGTGTGCGAGCGTGTTTGAAAAAGTGCACTGAAAAAAAAGATTTCTTAATGGTCTTTGTAAACACATTTTGAATGATTGTCTTTAATTTGTCTCAAGAGTCCATGAGGGGTTGTGGTTGGTTCTGCAGTAAAGTATTGCGGCTAAACTGGCCAGTGGCCACCATCATATCAGACCTGTGTTAGCTATATGAATATGTCAGAGTGACATGGTCGATTTGTGAGTGTAGTGAAGTGATGCTGTATCACACCTGTACTGGTGAGTCATCCAGTATTCAGCTGGCCCAGCTGCATGTGAGAGGCATGAGAAACAAAGCCCACTTCATCATAATGAACCTTGTGGATGGAACAGGACTGTGTAATGAATAATCATAGCATGCAGAACACACTGGAATGCAGAAAGAGGAAAAACAAGAGAGAAAAGGTAGATGTATGTCATGAATTATACATCTGGAAACGTGCCATTGTGTTCTTCAAATCAAAAGTCTCTCTCTCTTTCTCTGTCTCTGTCTCTCTGTGTCTCTGTGTGTGTGTTAGGTTTTTGGGTTAAGGTTAAGGTTAGGGTAAGAGTACAGGTTTGGGTTTGGGGATAGGGGTTTGAGAAAATAGGATTTTGAATGGGACTGAATTGCATATCCCCACAAGGTTAGCTGTACAAGATGGTGTGTGTGTGTGTGTGTGTGTGTGTGTGTGTGTGTGTGTGTGTGTGTGTGTGTGTGTGTGTGTGTGTGTGTGTGTGTGTATCCATTCAGAGCTGCCTGGCTGATTCATGTGCCTTTGTAAAGCAGAAAGAAGGCTGGCTCACTTCTTAAGCAATAAGGCATGAGAACTGCTTGAGTAGCAACTCTCGAATGCAAAAATGTATTTACTCTTTAAAATAATGTTTTTAATGAAAAAATGTAATTACCATTTTATAAAATCAATAAGGCTCTCAAAACTGGGGATTAACTTGTGATAACTACCTCCTAACGGTTGCCAACATATTTATGAAATATTTTCAGTAAAAACAGTATTTTAAATAAGTAAAGTTGATTTTGCATTCTGAAATTGCTCCCCAAGCAGGTCGTTAGTTATTTTTCTCATGTTTTGACCCAGTCGTTAATTCTAATAATTCTATTAATTTGATGTTGCTATGCTAAACACATCATTAGCATGTAGCTAGCCACCAGAGATTCATTGATGATGAGAGACAAGAACTTCAATAAATAATGATTTATATATAGGCCTACATTTCTGTGCAGCAACTATTATGGATGGCGAGTCCGAGCTAACCAAGGTAGTTGATCATGTTAATAGTGACATTTCCATTGATGGCACATGAGTGGAAGAACTGTCCAAGGTCCTGGCGCTGGTTGGTGACAGCCAGTTCTTGCCTCTTTGTTGGCGGAGAATGGGACGTCCACTCACATACATTATTTCCCTTGCCTCCAGGAACACATCAGATAATTTTTGCATTCTGAAGTTGCTACCCAAGCGGGCTGATCATTTGTTATGTTCTATTGTTTTGACCTAGTCATTAATTGTAATCATTCTATTCATTCGACATTGCTACAGTATGCTAAACAAATCATTGGCATGTAGCTAGCTAGCAGAGATTCAATGATGATGAGAGACAAGAACTTCAATAAATAATTATTTAATAAATATCCAATAGGCCTACATAAGCTGCACTGCACTGGTTAGTGAATTAATGGAATTCTGAGTGTTAATAGTTTCCATGGTGAATTATTTGTTTCAAGTTCATTCTTGGGCTAGCTAACCTACTGGCACAGGAGAGATTGCATTTATAAAATTATACATGGTTGCACAGGTCGAAGAGGCAGACAGGTAGGCTTATACAACACCCAACTGTTACAAACCAAATAGTAGCATGTAAAATGTATGTGTAGATGTTTTTTTTCCCAGAGGGAGTTGGGGACAATGGAATTATAACATTAATAACAAGTCATGCATACCAACCAGTCGGCATCCAGGATCAAAATAACCCGTTTTATAATGTTTGTTTTATTTGGACTTTAATTTTAGTGGTACGATGGCTTCTGCACACTGGCCTTCATTGGTCAAAGAGAAGTCTGTGTACTGACATGAAGGAAGACAGTTTCTAGGAACACATGGCAATTTTCAGATGAATATTTGTGATTTGAAACTCTCCTTAGATTAGAACTCCCTTAGGAGCATTTATTGTTATCATTAGAGTGGAGGGTAAATGCGCACACACACACACACACACACACACACACACACACACACACACACACACACACACACACACACACACACACACACACACACACACACACACACACACACACACACACACAATTGTTGTGTCCTTACTCGGAGCGGTGCACTCTGCTGTAGGTTGTGGAGGTGGGAACATCAGGCCATGAAGCCAGGACTTCTGGCTCAGCATACTCGGCTTCTAACATCACCTCCTGGCTCTGGGTCTGGTTGTAAACAGACTATTACAAGGCTTCAGTACTGGAGCTGTGAGGATGCTTCCATTGAAGAACATCCCCAATGTTTTTCCAGATGAATGTTGTCATACAAAGGACAAATCTCATTGCTGCCTGCCAACCATCTGTCAACAGGGGCACTTTGTCCCGTCCTTGGCTTTGTGGGTGTAATTTGAAAGAGCTATTCAATCCACATTTTGTTGTGATAGGCTCCTTTACAAAAGTTTTACTAGGTTTGGCATTGAGTTATTGTAGCCCTAAGGTTTTTATGAAGCTTTTATATTTCTAAACATTATTCAGCATGTTCAAGGTCATCTGACATTTAATCAGTGGTGGAAAAAGTTCCCAATTGTCATACTTGAGTAAAAGTATAGATACCTTATTAATAGAAAATTACTCAAGTAAAAGTCACCCAGTAAAATACTATTTGCGTAAAAGTCTAAACGTATTTGGTTGTAAATATACTTACATATCAAAAGTAAATGTAATTGCTAAAATATACTTCAGTATCAAAAGTAAAAGTATATATAATTTCGAATTCCTTCAATTAAGCAAAGCAGGCGGCACCATTTTCTTGTTTTAAAAATGTATGGATAGCCCTGGGTACACTCCATCACTCAGACATCATTACAGATAGCCAGGGGTACACTCCATCACTCAGACATTATTACAGATAGCCCTGGGTACACTCCATCACTCAGACATTATTACAGATAGCCAGGGCCACACTCCAACACTCAGACATTATTACAGATAGCCCTGGGTACACTCCATCACTCAGACATCATTACAGATAGCCAGGGGTACACTCCATCACTCAGACATTATTACAGATAGCCCTGGGTACACTCCATCACTCAGACATTATTACAGATAGCCAGGGCCACACTCCAACACTCAGACATTATTACAGATAGCCCTGGGTACACTCCATCACTCAGACATCATTACAGATAGCCAGGGGCACACTCCAACACTCAGACATTATTACAGATAGCCAGGGGAACACTCCAACACTCAGACATCATTACAGATAGCCAGGGACACACTCCAACACTCAGACATCATTACAGATAGCCAGGGCCACACTCCAACACTCAGACATTATTACAGATAGCCCTGGGTACACTCCATCACTCAGACATTATTACAGATAGCCAGGGCCACACTCCAACACTCAGACATTATTACAGATAGCCAGGGCCACACTCCAACACTCAGACATTATTACAGATAGCCAGGGGCACACTCCAACACTCAGACAGTATTACAGATAGCCAGGGGCACACTCCAACACTCAGACAGTATTACAGATAGCCCTGGGTACACTCCATCACTCAGACAGTATTACAGATAGCCAGGGGCACACTCCAACACTCAGACATCATTACAGATAGCCAGGGGCACACTCCAACACTCAGACATCATTACAGATAGCCAGGGGCACACTCCAACACTCAGACAGTATTACAGATAGCCAGGGGCACACTCCAACACTCAGACATTATTACAGATAGCCCTGGGTACACTCCATCACTCAGACATCATTACAGATAGCCAGGGGCACACTCCATCACTCAGACAGTATTACAGATAGCCAGGGGCACACTCCAACACTCAGACATCATTACAGATAGCCAGGGGCACACTCCATCACTCAGACAGTATTACAGATAGCCAGGGGCACACTCCAACACTCAGACATCATTACAGATAGCCAGGGGTACACTCCATCACTCAGACAGTATTACAGATAGCCAGGGGCACACTCCAACACTCAGACATCATTACAGATAGCCAGGGGCACACTCCAACACTCAGACATCATTACAGATAGCCAGGGGCACACTCCAACACTCAGACATTATTACAGATAGCCAGGGGCACACTCCAACACCCAGACATTATTACAGATAGCCAGGGGCACACTCCAACACTCAGACATTATTACGGATAGCCAGGGTCACACTCCATCACTCAGACAGTATTACAGATAGCCAGGGGCACACTCCATCACTCAGACAGTATTACAGATAGCCAGGGGCACACTCCAACACTCAGACATCATTACAGATAGCCAGGGGTACACTCCATCACTCAGACAGTATTACAGATAGCCAGGGGCACACTCCAACACTCAGACATCATTACAGATAGCCAGGGGCACACTCCAACACTCAGACATTATTACAGATAGCCAGGGGCACACTCCAACACTCAGACATTATTACAGATAGCCAGGGGCACACTCCAACACTCAGACATTATTACAGATAGCCAGGGGCACACTCCAACACTCCAACATTACTACAGATAGCCAGGGGCACACTCCAACACTCCAACATTACTACAGATAGCCAGGGGCACACTCCAACACTCCAACATTACTACAGATAGCCAGGGGCACACTCCAACACTCCAACATTACTACAGATAGCCAGGGGCACACTCCAACACTCCAACATTATTACAGATAGCCAGGGGCACACTCCAACACTCAGACATTATTACAGATAGCCAGGGGCACACTCCAACACTCCAACATTACTACAGATAGCCAGGGGCACACTCCAACACTCCAACATTATTACAGATAGCCAGGGGCACACTCCAACACTCAGACATTATTACAGATAGCCAGGGGCACACTCCAACACTCAGACATTATTACAGATAGCCAGGGGCTCACTCCCACACTCCAACATTACAAAATATGTATTTGTGTTTAGTGAGTCTGCCAGATCAGAGGCAGAAGTGTTGTCTTGATAAGTGCATGAATTGGACCATTTTCCTGTCCTGATAAGAATTCAAAATGTCACTAGTACTTTTGGGTGTCAGGTAAAATGTATGGAGTAAAAAGTACATTATTTTCCTGAGGAATGTAGTGAAGTAAAAGTTGTCAAAAAATATAAATAGTAAAGTACAGATACCCCAAAACACTACTTAAGTAGAACTTTAGAGTATTTTTACTTAAGTACTTTACACCACTGCATTTAATAATATGGGTGTTTTCATCTAATTGGTTACTGCCTGATGCAATGAAACATACTATTGGCTACGGACTACAGTGGATCAATGAATCGTGATGAGTGTAAAAATGTATGAAATGTATTGCAATTGTCAAATTGAAAGCATTGATTTAAAGGTGCAATATGCAGAAATCACTCCGCCATTTCCTGGTTTGCTAAAATTTGAATAGTTGCCTAATTTCAGTTTAAACAGCAATGTATAGTGTAGAGAATCATTGTACAATCTAAACCGCTGTGAAATATATTTTTAATAAGAAAAATATTATATTTTCAGCTGTTTGAAGCTAGTGTTCGAAACCTAAGGTGAAAGTCTCAAAAACTAAACTTAAGAACGGGAAGCATAGAAATAGCACATATAGAACAGATCTACCACTTCTTAGACTTGCTTTCAATTAGAATGACAGATCTATAACTCACATTTCTTTGTCAATTTTGTCAGGTCGCCCAAAAAGTTTCATTTTGCTCCTTTAAATTAATGTAACAGATTATTTTAACTGTTCTGAATTATAGTTACTAAGTGACGGGAAGTGCAGTGGGAGGTGTATCGCCATTGCACTTTGATTGACACCATATTGTTTCTGAAAAATCACAGTGCATTGTGATTCAATTCCGGGTTTGGGATATTATGTGCCCTGGTTTGTGTGCATCCAACAATAGTTGGGTTATTTGTGTTTTGTTTTGTTTGAGCTGTATGTATGAAATTAGCTAATGCTACCACAGAGGAGTAGAGCTGGTGAAATCTCAAACAAATGTTAACACACAGAAATCCAGGATTATTGCCTCAAATCTAATGAATGTATAGTAGTGTAATGTCATTTAATGTCATGGTACCCAATGTTTTCTTTTCTCCTACATTACAGTTATATCCCCCCCCCCCCCCCCCCCCCCGATGATATTGGTGTTCTGGGATTGGAACCCTGCCCATATTGTCGTTGTATTGCTATGCACAGTGGGTGATCAGGGCGGGGGGCTGTCTGATTCACCTTAGCTCTCCCCAGCCTTACTTGACAGATTGCATGGATATTGGCTGCCTGCTTAAGAAATAACACCTCCCATCAGATTGATAAAAGAGGGATGTAAGTGCTCACACGGGAAATAAGGGTCACTTCCTAAATTTCAGACGTGGGGGATCTCTCGTTCTCGCTTTCTCTTTTTCTCTTTTTCTCTCTTTCTCTCGATGGCCTCTTATGTGTGGAGATGGAATGTGATTGTGGGTGTTATGTGGTAGATTGTGTCGTCTGTGAATCCCTTTATACATGACCTGCATGTTGGTAATCTCGGTTGTATTATTGCTTGCGAAACTGAAGGAATAATAAGTGAGGTCAGGGAGTCAGGGGAGCAAGAACACAGGCCTAGCTGATCATTCACACAGGTTTTCTGTTGGGGTTATCTGCTGTAAACATGTATTCTAGTGAACAATTAGTGGTTGGAAATACATGTACACGCCACGTGTATTCACATGAGCACACACACAAACACACACACATGCCACACACGCACACACTGGTCGATCAATGCAAACCATATAGTACCTGCAGTATTACTGTAGGCTTGTTGCATTGGAATGACAACGTTTATAATTGATTGACCATCATTTCCCTAATGGACTTGAAATTTGTGCCCTTTTGCGACAATAAATACATTAGGTAGCTTTCTGCATTATACACGGAGTGTACAAAACATTAGGAACACCTGCTGACAGACCGACCAAGTGAATCCATCTCTTATTGATGTCACCTGTTAAATCCACTTCAATCACAACGTTCTCCCCAGGATGTTTTAACAAGGTGGCGCTGCTGAGTGGGGGAACTCCTGTAACTGCCATTTCCTGCAATCTAGATCAAACAATGGCCTTATATAATAAAAATTCAAATTATTTTAATAAGGTGGTGCTGATGCGGTTGGGGCTTAGAGCTTTTTTTGGTTTTTGAACCCCTAAGCTTTGTTCGAATACCCATACTAACACAATGTATACTACATTCTATATACTATTAGTTCATTTTAGTATACTGTAAACAAACGGTATCCTTTCATTTGAGCGTACTAGCGCTTTGCCTGTCTACCGGAAGTTGATGCTGTTTCTATGCAACCTCTTGTTAGCTTGTTAGCATAACAAATTACTAGCTAGACATTTTCCGACTTCGGGTGTGTTCTTAAATTCAATCTGGAGTGCCAGAGTAAATTCAGATTGTCCGTTTCAGAGCGAACACTAGTGTCACGCGGGACTAGGCGGGTGAGGACGGAATCAGGCGCAGAGAGTTCCACAGGGAAAAAAGGTGCACTTTAATACTAACTTGCTAGCTACTTCGGGACACAAATGAGAGAACACTTCACTCTGACCATTTTACTCGCCCTAGTTAATATACTGGCAAGTTTGATCTATTAGTAGCCAACTAACGTCAGATAGTTTGTTAACATACCGGGTCATACTTCTGTAATGTTATACTATGTGGTTTGTAACGATAGCGTAACTAACAAATTGTCAGCCAACATAACGTGTAAGTTAACTTATTTGAAAGTCATTACTTTATTACATTGCTCAACATTTTCTTAACATTTGGTGTAATTAAATTAAAGCAATGAATTTATATCCGCTCTCGTTGGACTTCGGCTGCATAATTTCCGCCATTTTCTTCAAGTCTGGAAACGATGTGAAGCCACGCCCATTTTCCAAAGAATTGCATCATGGGCCCTAAAAGCCCGGAGATAGTGTCCACTGTTTGTATACTTCGTATTTTGGCGAAAGTAGTACGACATCCGGGAACTTTTTGCATACTAACTATATCCATACTATGACCAATAAGCATACTATATGCTCAATTTACATCACAAATAGTACGGTTAGTGCAGTTAGTATGAGTATTCAAACACAGCTCCAGTCATAGATACCTAGCTAAGTTATCAAGCTAGCTACGTTAGCTAAGCAGTTGTGTTGTCGAATACGATCATTATTTGCCTCATTACAATTTTTGGCACAACCATTCATGACAAATTGTTCATATTTTTGAACTTCCTCTACAATTAGTGTAATTTTCGATTAAAATATTAACTTACCTAGTAAATCTAGAATTGCATCTTTCCCTAAGGTTATTTTCCCTCTCAGTCTCGACTGTAACCCCAGACCCATTCTCTATATCATTAGCAGCAGGCTCATTCTCCTTCTGTGCTGACAAAGGTACGTTAGAGCAGCAGCAGCAGTGGGCACAATGATAGCAGTGGATGAGCCTGCCGCTACAAAAAACCTGAGGAGGGTCTTTTGCATTGGAAATACCGGTTGTTGACGTTTACTAGTGGGTCTAGGCTTGCTCAAAGACATGTTGGTTGTTAATGTCCTAGCTAGCAGGCTAGCTAGTACAGCAGCTACCTCAGTTGAGTCTCAGGTTATTGACAGCTGTTAATCGCAGGCCTTTTTTTGCGGTGTTTGACTAGTCACTAGGCAACGTTACATCGTCAAATAATATGGCACAACATGAAAACGTGGCACAATTGTAATTTATGGAATTTATTGGAATTTTTGATCTCGATGTATTTCAGAGGGGAAGGTGATTGCTCTTACATTATTACATAGCGGCAACCACAAAACAACATAGTGGCCCTGCAAAGTCAACAGCGCAGCACCTCTCTTACATTCTTTGGGTAGAACCCTGAATCAGTGTGTAGATGAAGGGGAGGAGACATGTTAAAGAAGTATTTTTAAGCCTTGAGACAATTGAGACATGGATTGTGTGTGTACCATTCAGAAGGTGAATGGGCAAGGCAAAATATTGAAGTGCCTTTGAGTGGGTTATGGTAGTAGGTGCCAGGCACACCAATTTGAGTGTGTCAAAAACTGCAACACTGCTGTGTTTTTCACACTCAACAGTTTCCCCTGTGTATCAAGAATGGTCCACCACCCAAAGGACATCCAGCCAACGTGACACAACTGTGGGAAGCATTGGAGTCAACATGGGCCAGCATCCATGTGGAATACTTTCGACACGAGTGCATGCCCAGACGAATTGAGGCTGTTCTGAGGGCAAAAGGGGGTGTAACGCAATATTAGGAAGGTGTTCCTAATGTTTTGTACACAGTGTATATGACAAATTTGACTGCGTGTTACATACTGCAGCCCCCTCTGGCCTTACATGTCTGTTGAATTCACCCACACACTGAGCATAGCATAATTCCATTAAGTAGCTTGAAGAAAGGCTGGATGTTTGTGATGTTATTTTTTCACTTACAGTACTGTACTTAAAAATTGCTTTGCCAGCTCCAGTGTGAAATCCACTGTGAGTTCTCTCTACAAGAGAGAACCACCAGCTTTCTCAGGGTCGAACACTCTTAATTATGTTCAGTGTAAATTAAGGAGCCGTGGAGCTGGTTGGCTGGCTGGTGTAAAGCGCAGGCAGGCAGGCCTCATGCGTGGGTGACAAAGCTTACAGCGGCGCTGCTGCACTTACAGCCTTGGGCCTGGCAGAGATGAAAAGAGGACAAGAAATAGACAGAACATAAGGGTCTGTATGCTAATTTGTCAATTCAGTAAAGCTGGCAGGAGGATAAAGAAAGATGCCATGCTCTGACATTGCAGCACAGAACTGAGAAATGGTTGTGGGTGACAGATATTCCAATACAGTATTTTTTTCTTCTTATGACATTGAGATTCTCAATGACTAATAATGAAAGACCATGCACATTGCCATGGCTCAGTGCTTTGCTGATAAATATTACATACTATGTTTAAACACAGACACCCACTTCAGGACGCTGCGGGAATAGGATGAAAATGGATGATGATATTGAGGTTTACTGCTAAAAACTGAGGCAGATTAAACTCTAGCCTTTTACTTAAAGCTGGAATCCTTAAAGGGATACTTCGGGATTTTGGCAATGAGGCCATTTATCTACTTCCACAGAGTCAGATGAACTCGTGGATATCATTTTCAATGTCTCTGTGTCCAATATGAAGGAAGTTGAGGTAGTTTTGTGAGCCAATGCTAACTAGCGGTAGGGCAATGACTGGAAGTTTATGGGTATCTGCTAGCAGGCTCACTGTCACACACCTTATATCAGCTGAAAACACCTATTGCTTCTTATAAGTCCTTGTGTTCATATATCCATGTGATGGACAAAGCATGGTCATTACAACTCTGGGTTTTTCTACAGACTAATAACATTTGTACAGTGAAATGCATGAATTAGCAGTTAAAATGGAAGGTAATATATAGGCAGGTATATTATGTTAATGTTCTGTTAATGATGGCCTAGGCTAGCTGTGTAGTGCTGGGAAAAAAATAAATATAACTTGGGGTGTCCAGGATCGGATTTGAGAAACACTGTGCTAAAACATTACGTCCAGTGATTTACATGAACTGAAACAATTACCATAAACCATTACTTAACACGAGTAAAGCAGAGGTAAAAATGGAGTGAGTGAGTGGGTGGATATTGATGTGTCTTTATAGGCTGGCCTGGTTGGCATCCAGCCTTGACAGCCTTCTGTTCACAGTAATAAATAGACCCACGCTGCTACAGCTGTCTGGACGTTGTTGATTTCTTCAGATCAGTAGCTGATTCAAAGGCTTCATTTTAAGAAGGGGGAGCACTGGCAAGGAGAGGGACGGGAGAGAGCGTAGACTAGAAAGTTGAGAGATGGAGGAGGAAAGTAAGAGAGAGAAAATGTGATTTGGTCTGGGTGTTTTTGGCGGCATGCTCCATTTGCCCTCTCTGACAGAGAAGGAGAGTGACGCGCATTGGCAGGAATTGAATCACTAGATTAAACACCCCCTCCTGCTCCTGCTCCCCCCTGCTCTCCGAGTCGTATAGAGAGGGAGATGTGGGGAGATTGCAGCAGAGATGTTCTTGCAGAGGGGGACACTAAGTAGCCTTTGTCAAAGGCAAGATTGATAGGGTGATTAAATATCCTGGAGTAGAGTATCAGTGGCCACTCCTGACCATTAGTGCCATAAGAGAGTTGCAATAAGAAACTGTCTGTGCACAGTCCTGTTAGCCAACTTATCCCAGCCGCTCCAGCATAATATATGGTGTTTCTATGGTGTTTATTTCCCTCCTGTGCTGTTATTTACCTTCAAAGCAGTGACGTACAGTGAGGTCCGGTGGCTGGGTAGGCACTGGCTAAGCCATGGTAGCGAAAGTAATAGCCAAAATAATGGCCTGCCCAGCATTCTTATACATGACCCTAAGCATGATGGGATGTTAGATGTTTTCTTTTCTCTTTATCTATTTGTTAATTTTCGTACATTTTAACTGCATTGTTAGGAAAGGCCTCGTGCACTACATGACCAAAAGTGTGTGGACACCTGCTCATCGAACATATACAGTGGGGCAAAAAAGTATTTAGTCAGCCACCAATTGTGCAAGTTCTCCCACTTAAAAAGATGAGATCTTCCAGAAATCTTGCTTGTTTGTAGGTGACCAAATACTTATTTTCCACCATAATTTGCAAATAAATTCATTAAAAATCCTACAATGTGATTTTCTGGATTTTTTTTTCTCATTTTGTCTGTCATAGTTGAAGTGTACCTATGATGAAAATTACAGGCCTCTCTCATCTTTTTAAGTGGGAGAACTTGCACAATTGGTGGCTGACTAAATACTTTTTTGCCCCACTGTAGTTGGTTCCCAATTTGCGACAAAACAGCCTCCACTCTTCTGGGAAGGCTTTCCACTAGATGTCGGAACATTGCTGCAGGGACTGGCTTCCATTCAGCCACAAGAGCATTAATGAGGTCGGGCACTGATGTGGGGCGATTACGCCTGGCTCGCAGTCGGCATCCCAAAACTGTTCGATGGGGTTGAGGTCAGTGCTCTGAGCAGGCCAATCAAGTTCTTCCACACCAATCTCGACAAACCATTTATGTATGAAATTCACTTAGTGCATAGGGGCATTGTCATATCATCCTCCACCAAACTTTACAGTTGGCACTATGCATTGGGGCAGATAGTGTTCTCCTGGCATCTGCAAAACCCAGATTCGTCTGTCAGACTACCAGATGGTGAAATGTGATTCATCACTCCAGAGAACGTGTTTCCACTGCGGCTTGTGCTTTTTGGTCTTAATGTAAGGTTAGGGTTAGGCATAAGGTTAGCAGTATGATTAAGGTTAGGGTTAAGATTAGGGTTAAAATCACATTTTGAGAAATGTAAGAAATAGGCAGGGTTTTTGACTTTGTGGCTGTGGTAATTAGTGACGACCCTCCTGTATGCTACCTCTGTCTGGACTTAACTTTCATTAGAGTTGACGTTCCACTCTTCGAACCCTCCAAACGGCGAATTACATTATTAGTCCAACTTAGATTTTTTTTTAGGTGCAGTATAGTGTCCGTTTGTCAGGTTGTTTTTGCTAGCTAGCGTCTCCTTCGTTCAGTTCAAGGGATGCGAGTGCCAAATTATGTAGACATGACGAAATGTGCAGAGCTTACCTTAGGTTTCCCACACAATTGTTTCGGCAATACGCATGAGCAAAATATGAAAACGTCTCAATTTAACGAATGAAGCTAATTCAAGCAAGCTAGCTGCTGACACTGACCATTAACAGTGACTGGAGTCAGGAACGGCCGTGCTCGTCAATGATTTGAATGGATGGAAAGGAAGGCACCGTTCCTGAGGTTTTGATGCCTTAGTAAATGTTGAGATTTTGAGCATCAAAACCAACAGGATCATTAGATAGGGCCCCGGTGGCAATAAATTATTACAACTGAAAGCTTACCTTAAATTGGAAGAGTTGCAGTGTTGGATAGCCTTAGCCAGCTAGCTAACATACAGTTGAAGTCAGAAGTTTACACACTCTTAGGTTGGAGTCATTAAAACTTGTTTTTTAACCACTCCACACATTTCTTGTTAACAAACTATAGTTTTGGCAAGTCGGTTAGGACATCTACTTTGTGCATGACACAAGTCATTTTTCCAACAATTGTTTACAGACAGATTATTTCACCTCTAATTCACTGTATCACAATTCCAGTGGGTCAGAGGTTTACATACACTAAGTTAACTGTGCCTTTAAACAGAATGGAAAATTCCAGAAAATGATGTCATGGCTTTAGAAGCTTCTGATGAGCTAATTGACATAATTTGAGTCAATTGGAGGTGTAGCTGTGAATATATTTCAAGGACTACCTTCAAACTCAGTGCCTCTTTGCTTGACCTCATGAGAAAATCAAAAGAAATCAGCCAAAACCTCAGCCCCAAAATTGTAGACCTCCACAAGTCTGGTTCATAATTTGGAGCAATTTCCAAACACCTGAAAGGTACCACGTTCATCTGTACAAACAATAGTACGCCAGTATAAACACCATGGGACAACGCAGCCATCATACCACTCAGGAAGGAGACGCGTTCTGTCTTCTAGAGATGAACGTACTTTGGTGCGAAAAGTGCAAATCAATCCCAGAACAACAGCAAAGGACCTTGTGAAGATGCTGGAGGAAACAGGTACAAAAATATCTATATCCACAGTAAAACAAGTCCTATATCGACATAACCTGAAAGGCCGCTCAGCAAGGAAGAAGCCACCGCTCCAAATCCACCATTAAAAAGCCAGACTACGGTTTGCAACTGCACATGGGGACAAAGATCGTACTTTTTGGAGAAATGTCCTCTGGTCTGATGAAACAAAAATAGAACTGTTTGGCCATAATGACCATCGTTATGTTTGGAGGAAAAAGGGGAGGCTTGCAAGCAGAAGAACACCATCCCAACCGTGAAGCACTCGGGTAGCAGCATCATGTTGTGGGGGTGCTTTTCTGCAGGAGGGACTGGTGCACTTCACAAAATAGATGGCATCATGAGGTAGGAAAATGATGTGGATATATTGAAGGAACATCTCAAGACATCAGTCAGGAAGTTAAAGCTTGGTCCCAAATGGGTCTCCTAAAAATGGTTTAAGGACAACAAAGTCAAGGTATTGGAGTGGCCAACACAAAGCCCTGACCTCAATCGTATATAAAATTTGAGGGCAGAACTGAAAAAGCGTGTGCGAGCAAGGAGGCCTACAAACAAGAATTAGTTACACCAGCTCTGTCGGGAGGAATGGGCCAAAATTCACCCAACTTATTGTGGGAATCTTGTGGAAGGCTACCCCGAAACATTTAACCCAAGTTAAACATTTGAAAGGCAATGCTACCGAATACTAATTGTGTGTATGTAAACTTCTGACCCACTGGGAATGTGATGAAATAAATAAAAGTTGAAATGAATCATTCTTTCTACTTTTTTTCTAACATTTCACATTCTTAAAATAAAGTGGGTATCCTACCTGACCTAAGACAGGGAATTTCTTCTAGGATTTTTACATCCGTGTATATCCCCCCCCAAGCAGACACCTCGACGGCCCTGAAAGAACTTCATTGGACTCTATGTAAACTGGAAACCACATATCCTGATGCTGCATTTATTGTAGCTGGGGATTTTAACAAAGCTAATCTGAAAACAAGGCTCCCTAAATTGTATCAATATATCAAATGCGCGACCCGGGCTGGCAGCATTCTGGATCATTGCTACTCTAACTTCCACGACGCATACAAAGCCCTCCCTCGCCCTACTTTTGGCAAATCTGACCACGACTCCATTTTGTTGCTGCCAGCCTATAGACAGACACTAAAACAGGAAACGCCGTGCTCAGGTCTGTTCAATGCTGGTTCGACCAATCTGATTCCACGCTTCAAGATTGCTTCGATCACGTGGACTGGGATATGTTCCGGATAGCCTCAGACAACAACATTGATGTATACACTGATTCGGTGAGCGAGGTAATTAGCAAGTGCATCGGTGATATTGTACCCACAGGGACTATTAAAACCTTCCCCAACCAGAAACCGTGGATTGATGGCAGCGTTCGCGCAAAACTGAAAGCGCAAACCACTCATTTTAATCATGGCAAGGCGACCAGAAACATGACCGAATACAAACAGTGTAGCTATCCCCTCCACAAGGCAATCAAACAAGCTAAGCGTCAGTATGGAGACAAAGTAGTCGCAATTCAACGGTTCAGACACGAGCATATGTGACAGTGTCTACAGTCAATCCCGGATTACTAAAAGAAAACCAGCCCCGTCGCGGACACCGACGTCTTGCTCCCAGACAAACTAAACAACTTCTTTGCTCGCTTTGAGGACAATACAGTGCCACTGACACGGCCCGCTAACAAGACCCTGGGTCTCGACCCCGCCCTGTGCAACTGGGTCCTGGACTTTCTGACGGGCCGCCCCCAGGTGGTGAGGGTAGGAAACAACATCTCCACCCCGCTGATCCTCAACACTGGGGCCCCACAAGGGTGTGTTCTCGGCCCTCTCTTGTACTCCCTGTTCACCTATGACTGTGTAGCCATGCACGCCTCTAACTCAATCATCAAGTTTGCAGACGACACTACAGGGGAAGGCTTGATTACCAACAACGAGACGGCCTACAGGGAGGAGGCGAGGGCCCTCGGAGTGTGGTGTCAGGAAAATAACCTCACACTCAACGTCAACAAAACAAAGGAGATGATCGTGGACTTCAGGAAACCGCAGAGGGAGCACCCCCCTATCCACATTGACGGGACAGTAGTGGAGAAGGTGGAAAGTTTTAAGTTCCTTGGCGTACACATCACGGGCAACTGAAATAGTCCACCCACACAGACAGCGTGGTGAAGAAGGCGCAACAGCTCCTCTTCAACCTCAGGAGGCTGAATAAATTTGGCTTGTCACCGAAAACACTCACAGTCTTTTTCATATGCACAATCGAGAGCATCCTGTATCACCGCCTGGTACCGCAACTGCTCCGCCCACAACCGTAAGGGTCTGCAGAGGGTAGTGAGGTTTGCACAACGCATCACCGGGGACAAACTACCTGCCCTCCAGGACACCTACACCACCCGATGTCACAGGAAGGCCAAAAAGATCAAGGACAACAATCACCCGAGCCACTGCCTGTTCACCCCGCTATCATACAGAAGGCAAGGTCAGTACAGGTGCATCGAAGATGGGACCGAGAGACTGAAAAACAGCTTCTATCTCAAGGCCATCAGACTGTTAACTAACCTCCAGACGAGCTTCAATGCCATACAATTCTCCTTCCGTGGCCTCCAACTGCTCTTAAACGCAAGTAAAACTAAATGCATGCTATTCAACCGATCACTGCCCGCACCTGCTCGCCCGTCCAACATCACTACTCTGGACGGCTCTGACTTAGAATACGTGGACAACTACAAATACCTAGGTGTCTGGTTAGACTGTAAACTCTCCTTCCAGACTCACATTAAGCATCTCCAATCCAAAATTAAATCTAGAATCGGCTTCCTATATCGCAACAAAGCATCCTTCACTCATGCTGCCAAACATACCCTCGTAAAACTGACCATCCTACCGATCCTCGACTTCGGTGATGTCATCTATAAAATAGCCTCCAACACTCTACTCAACAAACTGGATGCAGTCTATCACAGTGCCATCCGTTTTGTCACCAAATCCCTATCCACCATTGCGACCTGTACGCTCTCGTTGGTTGGCCCTCGCTTCATACTCGTCGCCAAACCCACTGGCTACAGGTTATCTACAAGTCTCTGCTAGGTAAAGCCCTGCCTTATCTCAGCTCACTGGTCACCATAGCAGCACCCACTCATAGCACGCACTCCAGCAGGTATATCTCACTGGTCACCCCCAAAGCCAATTCCTCCTTTGGTCGTCTTTCCTTCCAGTTCTCTGCTGCCAATGACTGGAACAAACTGCAAAAATCTCTGAAGCTGGAAACACTTATCTCCCTCACTAGCTTTAAGCACCAGCTGTCAGAGCAGCTCACAGATTACTGCACCTGGACATAACCTATCTATAATTTAGCCCAAACAACTACCCCTTCCCCTACTGTATTTATTTATTTATTTTGCTCCTTTGCACCCCATTATTTCTATTTCTACTTTGCACATTCTTCCACTGCAAATCTACCATTCTAGTGTTTTACTTGCTATATTGTATTTACCTCGCCACCATGGCCTTTTTTTTGCCTTTACCTCCCTTATCTCACCTCATTTTCTCACATTGTATATAGACTTATTTTTCTACTGTATTATTGACTATATGTTTTGTTTATTCCATGTGTAACTCTGTGTTGTTGTATGTGTCGAATTGCTATGCTTTATCTTGGCCAGGTCGCAGTTGCAAATGAGAACTTGTTCTCAACTAGCCTACCTGGTTAAATAAAGGTGAAATACATTTTTTTTTAAACCAGTTGAGATAGATAGCTAACTAGCCAATTTAGCTTGCTAGCTAACGGTAGCTAAGATGTTACCAAATTGGTTAGTGCTAACATTAGCTAACATGAGTTAGCTAGCTAAAGTTACTTAATATTTGTCAGACTTAGCTAGCTAACTAATTAATGTTAACTATTTGGCCAGCTGCTGTAACATATTGTTTGTTTCTAGCTAGCAACATAGCTCGCTAGCTAGCTAAACCCATCTAAGTAAAGTTAAGAGTAGCAATGGTAACTTACTAGCATGCATCAATTTAATGTTGTCACCTAACATTCTTCTTTCTTGCTCTGTTGTTGTGGTTGTGCGGTGTCAAACATGGTAGACCTCGCGAGGAGGCAGTGGTAGTAAGGGAAAGGTGTCACCGGTCAATGAGGAAGAATGAGGATCCCCATTCACTGCAGGTTACGAGATAGGATGGGGAGATTAGTGCTTAGTGTTGCCGTGGTTGCAGTTTACCTGTATTTTGTTCTTATGTTCAAAATAATCAAACTTTGGTGTATCTGTTCTCATGTCCCTGGACATGCACTACTCTTCCAGACTACACATTACACCACAATGGGGTTGACGACCGTGCCACCACCATTGTCTTGTACAAGGGTACTGCAGTCATGGCAAAGGCCAAGAACTCAGGTGAGTTTTGAAGTTACGATAATTGTTCACATTGTCATGGAGAACACAAACATCTTGCATTTTTGTAAGCCCATATTACTGCACATTGTTCGACATTCACCATGAATGTTTTTATGATTTTTTCCCCGACCAGAGCCACCTGATGAAATGGTTGTGAGGAAGCTAAGGACATCAACCAGGAGTGGCATAAAATGCACTCTTTACCAAGCATTCCCTGGTGAGTTACAATTGTCTTGAAACAAGTTGGCATCCCCAGGCTGTCCCTATTATGCTCACACGTTGCCTTCACTGAAATTTATTGGACTTAAGTTTTACAATCTTGGCTGATATTCATCCCTTGTCTATGCTTCTTTTTTACGTGTTTCAGGGCCCCTTCCTGACATGACGTGCTGTCTGCTGGACCAAGTTTGAGGAGCATGAGACCACAGCCTGCCAGCCTGTCAAGGTGCTGCATGGACTGGAAGAAATGACTCTGGTTGATGACTCTGGTTGATTTGGTCCAATGCCCTGTGGGTCAGTACTGTCATATCAGTGTCCCCCAACTTTCACCAGGGAGATTCTAAAGCATCCAGATGCTCCAACTCCAAGTAAAAGAAAGTCAATTGCACTGTAATTTAAACTTTGTCCCTACTTGCAGAGAGTTTAAAGGTGTCACCAGCATTGTCATCTGCTATTGAGAATGGCACAGTCGAGCAATCTGCCTGTCCACTATGGAAGGAAATGAGGAAACCATGTGTGACTGCTAGCCGGTTTAGGGAGGAATGCCACGCGCGTGGGGTGTCATCTAAGCAGGCCATAACCATGAGAATGCTTAAAGGTGAGAGGCAAACCAAAGCTATGACAAAGGGTATTCAGCTTGAGCCAGAAGTTCTACAGAACTACTCTGAATTATTTAATGTCTTGGTCAAACCTTGCGGTTTCATTGTGCACCCAGATGCACCACATCTTGGGGCAATTCCTGATGGGAAAATGTATGACCTGCATCGCCGCCCTCCGGGCTAGCCGAGATCAAGTGCCCTGATGTTGAGAGTGTAACTGATGTGAAGGACTGTAAGTTTGTCAATGACCAGGCCAAACTCCGACACAGCCACAAATATCACTGACCTCTTCTACACCTACACGGCTGTGTACCTTAAAATGGATGTAGTGTAGCATCTGAGCCAATCCTATTTGGCAGGGCACTGTTTCCCAAGGCAATGTACATATGATATACTGTAAGTAACTAATTAACATTGTATGTAGAGGAAAATGTATTTTAATGAATGAATTTGTATGATCTTTGTATGGACCCACAACCCACTTGAACCCACAACCCACATGAACCCACAACCAGGGTTGTGGGTTCGATTCCCACAGGGGACCAGTATGAAAATGTATGCACTCACTACTGTAAGTCGCTCTGGATAAGAGCATCTACAAAAATGTAAATGTAAGCAACATTGCAATAGAGTAAATTGTTCTACTGATTTAATTGTGGGATCTTTGTTATGTCATGACAGGCTACACATAACATGTCACGTAATTAATATTCAATTGTATTTACTGAATAAAATCTTCAAATAAAAAAATTGTGTTATCTCTTTAACAGATGAATGCATTTTGCAAACACTAAATCCCAAAACACCATCGTATTCATGAAACCTATTAATCAATACATATTCAATATACAAATGATCCCAAATTCATATCTTGTCTGTGAACAGATCAATGTATAATAATCACAAAAAACACATTAATGGAACTAAAATCATAAATCATTCATTTGTAGTGTGTGTGCACTGCCGTGCTTGAGCATGTTTTCACACTGACGTATCACTCTTGAGATGCAGAGGGCCCTGGCAGTTCACAATTAAGCAGCAGTTCCTCCACAGTTGATTGACAGAGCCTGCCAGAGTGAGTGGGATAATCATGTCCCAGATATGGCACTCCTTCACCCTTCTAATGGCTCTCTCCACTAGCACTCTCAGATGTTCAATGGCTTGCGTTTGCTCGATGTCCTTCTGTGTTAGCGGAGTTGCTTTTTTGAATGGGGGAATGAGGAGCGTTGCCCCCACATCTGACAGCATCCTCCCCATGAGGAACCCCTTGTCTGGCATGCATCCATCACCAGGCTCAAACAGCTTGAGGATTGCTCTTCCCATTTCAGCCTTCTGGGCGTTGGACCAGTAGATTAACCTGGAGGCAAAGGTGGCAATGGACTCCCAGAACAGCATGAAGACCTTCTCTGAGTGGAACCAGGTATAGAACCTGAAGTTCTCATCGCATGCACATGTCCCAGTACAATACAACGATGAGACAGCCTATAGGGAGGAGGTCAGACACCTGGCAGTGTGGTACCAGGATAACAACCTCTCAAGACAAAGGAGATGATTGTGGACTACAGAAAAAAGAGGACCGAGCATGCCCCCATTCTCATCGACGGGATTGCAGTGGAGCAGGTTGAGAGCTTCAAGTTCCTTGCTGTTCACATCACCAACAAACTATCATGGTCCAAGCACACCAACACAGTCGTGGAGAGGGCACGACAATGCCTATTCCCCCTCAGGAAACTGAAAAGATTTGGCATGGGTCCTCAGATCCTCAGAAAGGTTCTACATCTGCACCATCGAGAGCATCCTGACTGGTTGCATCACTCCCTGGTATGGCAACTGCTCTGCCTCCGACCGCAAGGCACTACAGAGGGTATTGTGCACGGCCCAGTACATCACTGGGGCCAAGCTTCCTGCCATCTAGGACCTCTATTCCAGGCGGTGTCAGAGGAAGAGGCCCAAAAAATTGCCTAGGACCCCAGCCACCCTAGTTACAGACTGTTCTCTCTGATACCTCACGGCAAGCGGTAACGGAGCGCCAAGTCTAGGTCAAAAAGGCTTCTTAACAGCTTCTACCCCCAAGCCATAAGACTCTTGAACAGAGTGTGTGACAAATCAAATTGTATTTTATTTTTGATGACAGGCATAGTCATGGTCTACTGCAGGTAGAGGCACCAACACTTGTGTCCATAGCAGAGACATCCATCTTCTGTTCCCGGACATTGGTTCCCAGTCACGCACTTGCTCTATCAAAGGGAAAGACCCGTGACTACAGGCTCTTCCCACAGTCGTTCCAGGAGAACCGACAGGGAACAATTCATGCAATTTCAATCTTCCACCAGAAGTTTTTTTTTTTTTGTCATGTTGCTACAGATGCAACTCAGTCATTAATTCTTTTTGGCATAGTTGCTGTGCAAAAGAACTGGTTGTACGTACTAAACAAAATGGATGCTATGCAGCCTGGATTATGTTCTTGTCACTTGCTAGCTATCTAGCCAACTTCAGCTAACATTGAACCTGGAATGACAGTACACTAGCTGCATTTTAATTTGTTTGAGCTTTTTTTCTTTAGGCATTAACTTGGATATGTCCATGATAATGACGTTGATCTTTGATTTCGACTGGCTCAGAAAAAGTTGTCTCGTCATGTCTGGGCACTGTTCACCCTAAATAAAAGTTAAATTAAGGTTAAAAACTCTATGTATGGTAATATAGAGATCGAAATTCAAAAGTAAAGCATTGTTTCCGAAGTTGGACAGGCAGACAGCGAGGATTATATTAAACCCCACTGTACCAAACTAAATGGGCTCCCGAATGGCGCAGCGGTCAAAGGCACTGCATCTCAGTGCAAGAGGCGTCACTACAGACCCTGGTTTGATTCCAGGCAGTATCACATCCGGCCGTGATTGGGAGTCCCATAGGGCAGCACACAATTGGCCCAGTGTCATCTGGGGTTGGTTGTCATTGTAAATAAGAATTTGTTCTTAAAACCTCTCTAGGGTATGTGGGACGGTAGCGTCCCACCTCGTCAACAGCCAGTAAAACTGCAGGGCGCCAAATTCAAAACAACAGAAATCCCATAATTTAGATTCCTCAAACATACAAGTATTTCACACCATTTTAAAGCTACACTTGTTGTAAATCCAGCCAACGTGTCCGATTTCAAAAAGGTTTTACAATGAAAGCACACCAAACGATTATGTTAGGTATAAGCCAAGTCACAGAAAAAGACAGCCATTTTTCCAGCTAAAGAGAGCAGTAACAAAAAGCAGAAAGAGATAAAATTAATCACTAACCTTTGATAATCTTCATCAGATGACACTCATAGGACTTCATGTTACACAATACATGTATTTTTTGTTCGGTAAAGTTCATATTTATATCCAAAAATCTGAGTTTAGACAAGACGCTACTGTATCACTTGGCAAAAAGCCTGAGAAAATGCAGAGCGCCAAATTAAAATGAATTACTATGAAAATTACTATAAAATCAAACTTTCATTAAATCACACATGAAAAATACCAAATTAAAGCTACACTGGTTGTGAATCCAGCCAACATGTCAGAATTCAAATAGGCTTTTCAGCGAAAGCATACGATGGTGTTATCTGAGCATAGCACCATAGTAAACAAAAGAGAGAAAACATTTCAACCTTGCAGGCGCGACACAAATCGCAGAAATAAAAATATAATTCATGCCTTACCTTTGACGAGCTTCTGTTGTTGGCACTCCAATATGTCCCATAAACATCACAAATGGTCCGTTTGTTCGATTAATTCCGTCGATAGATATCCAAAATATCCATTTATTTGGCGCGTTTGATCCAGAAAAACACAGGTTCCAACTTGCTCAAACGTGACAACAAAATATCTCAAAGGTTACCTGTAAACTTTGCCAAAAAATGTCAAACTACTTATGTAATACAACTTTAGGTATTTTTTAACGTTAATAATTGATAAAATTGAAGACGGGATGATATGTGTTCAATACAGGATTAAAACGATATGTAGCATGCCTTCTGTTTGATTGAAGCGCATGTCCAGGTAACCTGGAGTGCCTCGACTTCAAGATGGCCGTATTTCTTCATTACACAAAGGAATAACCTCAACCTATTTATCAGGACTGTTGACATCTAGTGGAAGCCGTAGGAACTGCAAGCAATTCGCTTAGAAATCTGGTTTCCCAATGAAAACTCATTGAAAAGACAGTGACCTCAAAAAAAAAGATCTGAATGGTTTGTCCTCGGGGTTTCGCCTGCTAAATATGTTCTGTTATACTCAATGACATGATTTTAACAGTTTTAGAAACTTCAGAGTGTTTTCTATCCAAATCTACTAATAATATGCAAATCTTATCTCCTGGGGATGAGTAACTGGCAGTTGAATTTGGGTATGCTTTTCATCCAAACGTGAAAATACTGCCCCCTACCCTAGAGAAGTTTTAACTGACTTGCCTAGTTAAATAAAATGTTAAATAAATGCTAGGCTGGAAGCAAAATAATATAATGTGCAAATTGAGATAAATACAAGAGATGATTCGGACAGCAACATGAACATGATATTGTTATGGAGGCACATTGATCATTTTCAGATGGAACTGTTAGCAGGCATATGTGTGTCTGTGAAGGCCAATAGAGCATGGCTTGGAACGCTGCTCATCCAATCAGCATCCAGGATCCAAACAACCATTTTCATAATTATTTGGTGTGTGTTCGTAAATTCACTCTGTCTACCTACTCTGATTTCAGAGCACTGTTGTCTGAGTGTGCCAGAGCACAGAATAACTGATGAATTTACTAATGCTCCAGACCTGTTGAATTTGGCCGTTGTCAGTAAACTTAGGCAAAAAAGTTTAATTAAATTGTTGCCAGCAGCACAGTTACAGTCGCCAACGCTCTGGATAACATGAAAACAGCCTAAACGGCTCTGCTAGGGCGAGTAAAATGGTCAGAGTGAGGTGTTCTCTCATTTGTGTCTGGAAGTATCTAGCAAGCTAGCCAAAGTTAGCCAGTTAGCTTGGGTGCTTGACTGCCATTGTGTGGTCAGAATGCTCATATCAACCCTACTCCTCGGCCAGAGCGTCCAGTGTGCTCTCTGAACTCCCCGAGAGCGAAACGCTCTGAATTTACGGCCAATCTGACAATGCTCTGAATTTATGAACGCCCAGAGCGCACTCTCAGGTACTCCAGATTTAATTTAGGAACACACCCTTGGTGACGTGAATATATTCAGTATACTTTTATCTAAAAAGGCAAACTTTTTAAATGTTTCACTATTTTAATTGTTCTGAAATTCACTGAATTTCAGATGATCCGATCTCCTTCCTCCTCAGAGGAGCCTCCACTGCTATATGCTGATAACAATTAATTATTTTGAGCAACGAGAGACATTACGTTTCTGTCACTTCCGATTAAAAAACCTTAAAAGTCTAACCCTTTTCAAAAATGTTTTGATCGAACATTGAATTTGGCCTTACTGCTATTAGCCCATAGAAACACATTGAATAACACGTTCATACATGGCAAAACAGATAATACACATTTTTATCAAAAGGAATTATGTTTTGAATCATCTGTCCTATATCTTAGATTTAAGAAACCTCTGGAAGTGTTTTATTTATTAAAAAAATGTTGACCCATATTTAACACTTTTTGTTTTTGCCACAAAACTCTTTTCATAATTCCGTTTTTTTCTTCTTCCCGATATCTGGTTACCTTCAAACAAGTCTTGTGAAGCTTGTGGGCATCATAGAGCAAAATAACATGTTCATGAGAGTCTCCGCTTTGGATAGTGGGGTGATATTAGTTTCTAGCACAAACAGATATCTCTAGCTTAAACAGACGGAAATTAAGGGAATTGTTGTATTAGGCTAACTACAATGGCATGTGGGCGCGTCAATCGACTCTAAGGCACAGATGTCATTTCAACATCTATTCCATGCTGGTTCAATGTAATTTCAATGAAATGACGTGGAAACAACATTGATTCAACTAGTGTGTGCCCAGTGGGTTCAATCATTTCAAAACTGATTGACATGAATAAAAATGACATTTTTAGCATGCAGTTCTCAAGTTGAATTAAGAAATGTAACAACAGGAATTGACAAGGAGTGACTGGTGTCAGAGTGAAAGAAAGTTTTACTGTCACCTTTCTCTGTTGATTGCTATTGGAATGTTTTTGTGCTGTCCCACGCATTGATTACAAATCATTAAAAGTAACCAGAGCACTTAATATACACAAGTAATGATACAAAGATAATGTAACCTTTTTATATATCCCTAAGTCAAAATAACAAACTTAATTAGTTGGGCCACATCACCTTGGATACTGTTTTTCTTTTCTTTTGTTTGTGTGCAAACAATAGTGCAGCTTCTATCTTGCAATACTAGCTGAGATAAGGTAGCCAACTTCAAATAACATGTCACACTAGGAATGATAGAACTGTTGCTATTGTAGCAGGTTTTTATTGTTGTGGGAAAACTATTGAAATCATATAATGGCTACGGGCTCTATTCAATCTGTAACCCGCGATAGAAATGCAAATGTTATTTCCAATTGAGCCAGCATAAGCTCCGTTTACCGTGAACGCAGTCTCTGCTAAAGCAGCAACATTACCTTAAAATTTGAATCACGCTGAAAAGCTGATTTCCTGTGATGCAGATTGAATAGAGCCCTTGGTTAATCTTGAATAGCAGCTAAAGACCAGGCTGTGAATAAAACATTCCTGGTTTATGGTCAGTTCTATTGCTGCTGTGTGTTGAAAATGCTCACCAATATCATACATTTTCATAATTTTCTGCATTGCAGATTTGATTGAACTTCAGCCTTTAATTTGGACTGTCTGCTTTTCCATCTATGACAAATTCTGTTAATCTCAATAGCAGACCTTTCACTCATTATTGCTCCTTCCCCTTGCGACTCACTCATGGACAAGAGGGAAATACCACTCAAAAGTTTTCCATCACACTCTCTTGCATATAACCTTTACTTCAGCTGAGCCCTATACTACAAATCAGGTTTGAGGTAAATTTGGTCAACTCTGAGTTTAACTCGGGATAACCGGTACTACGAAAGTGTCTCACTTTTTAGCCAGGTACAGTTCTATGGCAGCAAATCCTTCAGAACTAATCTGCTCCGGGGCAGGCTAACTCAGGGCTAACTCCATTTATCCTCAATGAAGTGTCTGAGCCATGTGTTGAGGACCAATGAAATCAGATACCCTCCCTTTTGCAAAGATTGTGTCCGTGTTCAAGAGCTTCAAAACTGTGATGTATCATGGGTAAATTATGATTAAGTGACTAATCTACAAATAATATTGAGTAGTTAATTATGATGCAAGGTGATTTGTAGATTAGTCAGTCTCGCTTCGCCTTTAAAGTTGACTGCAATGTCGAGGAAGAGGACTGATTAAATATGTTATTAATCAAGTATTTTTTTGTGTGTAAAAAAATTGTTATTTTAAAATACCTTTCACATTACACCTTTAGCAATGACAGCATTTGCTTTCCAAACTGTACGTTTTTCACCTGATTGTATTTTGAAATTTGCAAAAGGCAAACTGACAGCTGCAATCAACCATAGACATATAATCCATAGATGGCTGTTCCCATTCAAGTCAAGACTGGCAACCATTGCTGTAGTCTACCCATGTTTGGTAACAGTCAAATTGCCAGGGTTAGAGGTTCCAGAGAACAACACAACAAGCTGTTCCACAGATAGGAGTGAGAGGAGTGGGAAAAAGGTGATTGTGCTTTGATATGCACACCAAAGACGACATTAACGATAAGTAATACAATAAAGAAGGCACGTCCAAAAGCCTAATTCACCCCTTAGCCTGCTGAATTTGCAACATAACTTTTCTTTCATTTAGATTTTGGCACAAATGAAAATGTTGCACTGACTCGCCCATGGATTGATGTTTCGGCATTGTCTCAATGAAGAGTTTGGCATTCGACCAGCCTTGTGCGACGTGCACGCACAGTTACAATCCTGCTAGAGTTCGCAGCAGACGCACAAGCAATATCCACCGTTGTAGTACATATGAAGCCTGGCCTAGATTGTTAAGCTAACTGAAGCTGGCTAGTTTTATAAAAGTCTGAGTAGATGTAGCTTGCTTCGTAGTATACCACTCTGGTTTCTTCTCTACCTTGCTAGCATGTCAGAAACCTTCATTGGTTTTGATCACATGCGACATTAACATTCTGAGAAATCAAAGGTCAGTTTTCTTTTCTTCCATGAAATGCATTAAAATCCATCTGGTTTGAAACATGTTGTCATGCATTTTTACACAAAGGCAGACTATCAGGGGACTGTATAGCACGTAGCTTTGGAGTAGACTAACTGGGGCTGGTTGCTGTGGATAAAATAAATATTGTGGACATTGGCCATCTCACCTCTGTGATATCCCAGCTGTGATCTGAATCCCTGCGAGGCGCTGGGCATTGGAGGTTCAGGTGGAGGATAGAGATAGCCCACTAGTGCTGGCTGGAAAATCGATCGTGCCAGGCTGGGGTCGGTTGTGCCACCTCCTTCCTTCTCCTCTTCCTCCAACATGATAGCATGGATAAGCATCAACCTGGTAAGATTTTGCAAAAAGATAAGCATCAAGGAACATGAGATAGGCATCAATCTAATTTTAATATGTTGCATTCAATAGGGGGGAATTAGCATAACATTATGGACACCTGGAGAACGGCATCACGAATATGATGCCTAGGTGAATACATTGCATTCAATAGGGGGGAGATTAGTGTCACACAATGGATGCCTAGAGAAAGGCGTCATGAACATAATGCCTCAACATTCCGTCTGTGACGCTTTATCAAAAAGTTATATTTGTCACGTGGCATGATGCGAATGTCAATACATTGGATTCAAGGTAAAAAAGTTGGTGATAAAGCTGCAGTGGGTAAATTGTCTGTCGGTTTTTATAGCGTTTCTCTCTCTCTCTCTATTCTCTAATCCCCTCTCTCTCTTTCTTATCTCTCTCCCTCCATCCTTCCTTCTCTCTCCCTCTTTGCCTCCCTCTGTCTATCTTTTCTACCTCCTCTTTATCCCCTCCTCCTCCTTCTTTTCTCTTTCCCTCCCCCTTCTTTCATCCCCTCCACCCTCTTCCCCCTCTCTCCATCCTCCTCTCTCTCTCCCCTCCCTCCTCTCGCCCCCTCCCTACTTCACCCTCTCCCTCTTTCTCTCCCTCCTCCCCCTTCTATTCTCTCCCCCTCCCCCTCCTCTCTCCCTCAATCCCCATCACTCATCTCTCTCTCCCTCCTCTCTCTCCCTCAATCCCCATCACTCATCTCTCTCGCCCTCTCCCTCCTCTCTCTCCCTCCTCTATCCCACCTCCACCTCTCTCTCCTATCGCAACTGACTGGGTATTGACACATAAGTCAATATATTATTTTGAAGGCAGAAAACTTGGTGATAAAGCTGCAATGGGTACATTGGTGAAAGACTCAGACAGGCAGGCAGACAAGCAGACAGGCAGTCAGGCAGGCAGACAGAGAGACAAACTCTAATCTCAACCATAAACCTAACCCTAGCTTCATTTCCATATCCCGGCTCAACCCTAACCCCAGCTGTATTGTAAGGGTTAGGGTTGAGGTTGGAGTTCGGTTTGAGCAGGGATGTGGACAAGAAGTTAGCTTTGGTGTTATGTCTAGGGTTAGGGTTGAGCCAAGATATAGCGAGGGTTGAGGCTAGGTTTAGGGCTGAGCTGGGATATAGACATGAAGCTAGAGTTAGGGTTAGAGTTGAGCTGAGAATTGAACATGAAGCTAGGGTTAGAATTGAGGTTTAGGGTTGAGGTGGGATGTGGACATGAAGCTTGAGTTAGGGTTGAGGGTTAGAGTTTAGTTTTAGGTGAGGATTGAGCCAGAATGTGGACTTGAAGCTAGGGTTAGGTTTGAGGGTGGGTTAAGGGTTGACCCAGGAAGTGGACATTACGCTAGGGTTAGGGTTAGGGCCTGAGAATGAACAATTCATTAATTCACCCCACCCCCCACTACATGGCAGAAAAGTAGGCCTCACTTGAAGCCTGGCCTAAAGTTAATGTGCTTTTGAGTGACATCGGCAGAATAGTTGAGGCTAGAAACACAATTCACATATTGGATCGTTCAGCAGACGCTCCCGATGAACGCAAACCTACACCTGACCATGTAAAATGAGCTCTTCACAGTAAAAAGGTCCATATAAAAACATAACCTACAGCCCTAATAGAACCATGACACCCCCGTGGACTCAAATGAGCTGGCTAACCGTCCTTCCACAAAACCCATTGTGACCTTATAGGGATTGCTTTGGTTGATGCCCTTGCTTCCTGTGGCAACAGAAAGTGGCTGAATTCATCCTCAACATGGTCCTTCATTCTATCCCTGCAGTTACACAAAAACACTGTCTTCCATCCTCTGTCAACAGTCAATTCTTGAAGGGATTCTTCAGGTGTTTGGCAATGACATCCTTTATCTACTTCCCCAGAGTCAGATGATCTCGTGGATACTATTTTTATGTCTCTGCATGCTGGCAGATACAGTACCATAGACTTCAGTCATTGTGCTAACACTAGTTAGCATTGGCTAACGAAACTACTTATAACTTCCTTCATACTAGACACAGAAACATAACAAGGGTATCCATATCCACGAGTTCCTCTGACTCTTGGTAAGTAGAAAAAGATTCCTTTAATGTGAATACTTGAAACTCAGGGCATGGTTGAAGAGTGTCCCTAGGAGCCGTATGTTGAATTTCAGCTTCTTGCGATTACAGGAATTGATTTAATTGGGGACCATAGTGCACCTACGTCACATCGCTGAGTGTACCTATAAAGAGATGCATGGGTATGAGGGTGTGAACGACGCTGAATGGGCATAAACAAAGAAGAGCTCTCTAGCACTTAACATAATCTTTCAAGGGCATTTTCTCCTACTTGTTAATCAAAGCAGCATAACTTTTCCATGCTTCCTCCAATCACAGTGAATACCATTTTGGATCTCAAAATCTTTTGTAATCTGTAAAAACAATTATTCCGGATTTTTTGACATAACCCCAATTGGGATGGGTCGTCACATATTAGCCTGATTATAATTAAAATATATCAAACAGTATTATTATTATTATTTTTTGCCATGATATGTTAGGCTGCTCCTTTCCATTCTGGAGTGTTTGATCTAATGCATTCTGAGAAATTAAAATTTTCCCTAATATTTAATAACATTATTTCAGACAACCTACAAAATTATTTTTGAATGTTTCCAGACCACTATAATCATTAAACTTTTGTAGGAGGATGAGTTTTAATAATGAAATGTTTCAAAAACATATTAAATATAGTAATGGAAACAATACAATACATGTCAAAATAAACATGTTCATAATGATGTATGTGTAACGCTGGAAGTTGGGAAGCAAGTACAGCGAGTGAATTTAATAATACATGGAACAAAACAAGGAACACGAGTAGCGTACAGACATGAAACACAGAAACATAATCAATAATGCCTGGGGAAAGAACCCAAGGGAGTGACAGATATAGGGTAATCAAAAAGGTGATGGAGTCCATGTGAGTCTCATGAGGTGCAGGTGCACGTAACGATGGTGGCAGGTGAGCGTAATAATGAGTAAACTGGCGACAACGAGCGCCAGAGAGGGGAAGCAGGAGTAGACGTGACAGTATGGAATAAGTGAAACATTTGAATTTCAACGAATGTTATTGAATTAAAGTAATTGTCCAGTGTTTAATGTTTTCTATGAAATATTACTATCATTTCTTACAATATGAGTTAAATAGTTTTCCTACCAAAAAATTGTAATTAAGTAAATGTTAAATAGCAGCTTTTCTGTGTTGGAATGGTGTGGGTGTACCCCATCAACAGAATGGTATGGGCGTATATGTCTGTCACGCCCTGACCTTAGTTATCTTTGTTTTCTTTATTATTTTGGTTAGGTCAGGGTGTGACATGGGGATGTATGTGTTTTGTCTAGTCTAGGTGTTTGTATGTCTATGGTTGCCTAGATTGGTTCTCAATTAGAGGCAGCTGTTTATCGTTGTCTCTGATTGGGAACCATATTTAGGCGGCCATATTCCGTTGGGTATTTCGTGGGTTATTGTCTATATGTAAGTTGCCTGTGTCTGCACTTGTTTAATATATAGCTTCACGTGCGTTTGTTGTTTTGCATAGTTTGTTTAAGTGTTCTTCGTTTCGTTAAATAAATAGAAGAATGTATTCTTATCACGCTGCGCCTTGGTCCTCCTCTCTTCAACCAAACGACGAACGTGACACAATAACCCACCACAACTGGACCAAGCAGCGTGAAAGGAAGGAACAGCGCTTTGTGGAGCAATGGACTTGGGAGGAAATTCTGGACGGCAAGGGACCCTGGGTACAGGCTGGTGAGTATCGCCGCCCCAAAGCTGAGCTGGAGGCAGCGAAAGCGGAGAGGCGGTGGTATGAGGAGGCTGCACGAAAGCGCGGCTGGAAGCCAGAGAGGCAGCCCCAAAAATGTCTTGGGGGAGGCACACAGGGAGTATGGCTAAGCCAGGTAGGAGACCTGAGCCAACTCCCCGTGCTTACTGTGGAGAGAGAGCGACCGGGCAGGCACCGTGTTATGCAGAGATGCGCACAGTGTCCCCGGTAAGCAGTCATAGCCCGGTGCGGTACATAGCAGCACCTCGTATCGGCCGGGCTAGAGTGGGCATCGAGCAAGGTGCCATGAAGCCGGCTCTACGCATCTGGTCTCCAGTGCGTCTCCTCGGGCCGGTGTACATGGCACCAGCCCTACGCATGGTGTCCCCGGTTCGCCAGCACAGCCCAGTGCGGGCTATTCCACCTCGCCGCACTGGCCTGGCTACGGGGAGCATTCAGCCAGGTAGGGTTGTGCAGGCTCGGTGCTCGAGACCTGTAGTGCGGCTCCACGGTCCGGTCTATCCGGTGCCTTCTCCACGCACGAGTCCGCCTGTGGCAGCCCCTCGCACCAGCCCAGTACCACCAGTGCCAACACCACGCACCAGGCTTCCTGTGCGTCTCCAGAGTCCAGTACGCCCTGTTCCTTCTCCCCGCACTCGCCTTGAGGTGCGTGTTCCCAGCCCGGTACCACCAGTTCCGGCACCACGCACCAGGCCTACAGTGCGCCTCGGCAAGCCTGAGCTGCCCATCTGTCCAGCGCCGCCTGAGCCGCCAGTCTGTCCAGCGCCGCCTGAGCCACCCATCTGTCCAGCGCCGCCTGAGCCGCCCGTCTGTCCAGCGCCGCCTGAGCCGCCCGTCTGTCCAGCGCCGCCTGAGCCGCCCGTCTGTCCAGCGCAGCCTGAGCCGCCCGTCTGTCCAGCGCCGCCTGAGCCGCCCGTCTGTCCAGCGCCGCCTGAGCCGCCCGTCTGCCCAGCGCCGCCTGAGCCGCCCGTCTGTCCAGCGCCGCCTGAGCCGCCCGTCTGTCCAGCGCAGCCTGAGCCGCCCGTCTGTCCAGCGCCGCCTGAGCCGCCCGTCTGTCCAGCGCCGCCTGAGCCGCCCGCCTGTCCAGCGCCGCCTGAGCCGCCCGTCTGTCCAGCGCCGCCTGAGCCGCCCGTCTGTCCAGCGCCGCCTGAGCCGCCCGTCTGTCCAGCGCAGCCTGAGCAGCCCGTCTGTCCAGCGCCGCCTGAGCCGCCCGTCTGTCCAGCGCCGCCTGAGCCGCCCGTCTGTCCAGCGCCGCCTGAGCCGCCCGTCTGTCCAGCGCAGCCTGAGCCGCCCGTCTGTCCAGCGCCGTCATAGCCGTCCGTCAGTCAGGAGCCGCCAGAGCCGTCAGTCAGGAGCTGCCATAGCCGCCCGCCAGTCAGGAGCCGCCAGAGCCGCCCGCCAGTCAGGAGCCGCCAGAGCCGCCCGCCAGTCAGGAGCCGCCAGAGCCGCCCGCCAGTCAGGAGCTGCCAGAGCCGCCCGTCAGTCCGGAGCTGCCTTTCAGTCCGGAGCTGCCCCTCAGTCCGGAGCTGCCTTTCAGTCCGGAGCTGCCTTTCAGTCCGGAGCTGCCCGTCAGTCCGGAGCTGCTCGTCAGTCCGGAGCTGCCCCTCAGTCCGGAGCTGCCCCTCAGTCCGGAGCTGCCCGTCAGTCCGGAGCTGCCCCTCAGTCCTGAGCTGCCCTTCAGTCCGGGGCTACCACTCAGTCCAGAGCTGCCCCTCCGTCCAGTGGCGCCCTCTACGATGGTCGTCAGTCCGGGACTCGCTGCAAGGGTCCCCGCTCCAGAGGCGCCACCAAAGCGGGTAATGACTATGGTGGAGTGGGGTCCACGTCCCGCACCCGAGCCGCCGCCGTAAGAAGGCCCACCCGGACCCTCCCCTTCTGTGTCAGGTTTTGCGGCCGGAGTCCGCACCTTTGGGGGGGGGGGGGGGGGGGTACTGTCACGCCCTGACCTTAGTTATCTTTGTTATCTTTATTATTTTGGTTAGGTCAGGGTGTGACATGGGGGATGTATGTGTTTTGTCTAGTCTAGGTGTTTGTATGTCTATGGTTGCCTAGATTGGTTCTCAATTAGAGGCAGCTGTTTATCGTTGTCTCTGATTGGGAACCATATTTAGGCAGCCATATTCCGTTGGGTATTTCGTGGGTTATTGTCTATATGTAAGTTGCCTGTGTCTGCACTTGTTTAATATATAGCTTCACGTTCGTTTGTTGTTTTGCATTGTTTGTTTAAGTGTTCTTCGTTTCGTTAAATAAATAGAAGAATGTATTCTTATCACGCTGCGCCTTGGTCCTCCTCTCTTCAACCAAACGACGAACGTGACAATGTCATAAAAATATTAATTCGAGTAGGCTGCTGATTTTCCAGCTCATCCTACTCTAAACCGATGATTGGCCAGATCATCCTCCTCAGGAGTATGACATCATACTCAATGAGGAAATATCTAGCATTTTTTAAATGGTCTGTTTAAGACACAAGTTTGAGGTGGTTTTCATGTCCACATCCAGGGTCAACCCTTAAAACTGCAATGCATTAATTTAGGTGTCATTTCCGGTGTGCCCTTCTCTAGGCATCCACAGTGTTTTTTAAAATTGTTTTTAAATGTAACCTTTATTTAATTAGGCAAGTCAGTTAAGAACAAATTCCTATTTACATTGACGGCTAATCTCCCCCATTAAAAGCAATGTATTCACATAGGCGTCATGGCCGTGCTGAATGCAATGTATTCACTAAGGTATAATATCCAAGAGGCCTCAATACTGTGAGGCTAATCTTCCCCCATTGAATGCAAAATATTTACATAAGCATCATGTTCCTTGATGCATATATCAAGTTTCAAGTTTTAATGTCACGTGCCCAAGTACAGTAAAATGCCTTTCTTGCAAGCTCTAAAGCCAACAATGCAGTGATCAATATTAATGTAGTACAACATTTTTTACATAAGGTAGAACAATAACACACGGGAAATCTAATTGAGAAATAAGAAGAACACGAGAAAGTAAGAAGAATTTGAAGATCTCCTCCCTGTAGGCTGTCTCATCGTCGCCGGTGATCAGGCCTGCCAATGTCGTGTTGTCAGCTAACTTGATGACGGTGTTGGAGTCATGCATGGCCATGCAGTAGTGGGTGAACATGGAGTACAGGAGGGGACTAAGCACACACCCCTGTGGGGCCGTGTTGTGGGTCAGCGTGGCGGAGGTGATGTTGCCTACTCTCACTACCTGGGTTCGGCCTGTCAGGAAGTCCAGGATCTAGTTGCAGAGGGAGTGGCTCAGTCCCAGGGTCCTAAACTTGGTGACAAGCTTGGAGGAGACAATGGTGTTGAACGCTGAGCTGTACTCAATGAACATCATTGTCACATAAGTATTCCTCTTATCTAGGTGGATGAGGGCAGTCTGGATTGCAATTGAGATTGCGTCGTCTATGGATCTGTTGGGGCGGTATGCAAATTGCAGTGGGTCTAGGGTGTCTGGCATGATGGAGTTGATGTGTGCCATAACCAGCCTTAAAAAAGCACTTCATGATTACAGATGTGAGTGCTACAGGGTGGTAGTCATTATGGCATGAAGCCTTAGAGTGCTTGGGAACAGGAATGATGGTATTCATCTTAAAACATGTGGGGATTAAAGACTGGGAAAAGGAGAGATTGAAAATGACTGTGAATATGCCTGCCAGCTAGCTGATCTGTGCATGCTCTGAGAACACGCCCTGGAATACCATCAGGCCCCACAGTCTTGCGAGTGTTGACCTGATTAAAGACCTTACACATGTCGGCCTCAGAGAGCGTGATCACCAAGTCCTCCTGTTCGGTGGTTGGCCCTCACACACTTTATGGTGTTGTTATTGTTAAAGTGTGCATACAATTCGTTGACTTCGTCTGGTAGATTGGCATCATTAGGCAGATCACGGCCGGGTCTTCTAGATTGATGCTTATATGCTGATACCAGGCTGCCTCCTCTCACCGACCCCTCCTCAATGTCACAGGGAGATCTATCTTGCCTTTGGGCTGCAGGGAGACCACATCAGACCCCTTCTATCTTTCACCCCTTTGCCCTCCCCCCTTCCCCCCATTCCCTCCCACCCCTCTATCCACATGTTCCTCAGGCAGGGAGCCATTGACTGGGCTCACTACGCATCGATTCTGAGAAGTGGGTTGCTTTTGATAAATAGCATCAGTAGGTTAGCCCCACAGGGATGAGAAACTGAATGAAGTCTGAGTTGGAGTTATTCGTATTTTCACCTGATTAAATAATCTGTTTTTGATTTAATAAGTTTTCAAATTGATCTATTTATTATTTGAGAATGGTATCATCACATTAGCTATTGACATTCATGTCTTGAAACATACTTTTCAATATATTCAGCTCGGGTTTAATAACTTCCCATGTATTTCGCAGCACTAGTCGCATCATGAGTCTGTTCGCAGCAGTGTCTTGTCAATACAATATGAATTGAGTTAAGGGGCCAGGCCTTCTTTAAACCGGAACATCTCTGTGAAGAAATGTCAGATATTCTGTGAGTAGCAGTCTGGCTGACTGAACCAGACCAAGACCAAGGTGAGAGAGCGCATTTTATTTGACTGGTTTTAAGTCATCCTCCACCTCCCTACAGCTCCAGGAGGCAGGTGACCTCTGGATGCTTCCCTGCCAACCTTTACTTTTAGGTGGTTATACTGACCTGAAAATTCCTCCATCCTGATTGGATTAGGGACTGGAGATGCAATCTGGTGATGAATACTGAAAAGGTCAAGCCTTCCTCTCCAAAGACACGTCACTCCATTGTACAGCACGCTGTGAAAAATGCATCTGATAGACCCTTTCTCTTTTTTCCACTGGAATGTCTTGTTCCTGGCGCAGTCTTTTGCATCTCTATCTCCTCCCAACTCCCTGTCTTCCCCTTGATATGGAAATAGGGTAGTGATAACACATGCCCTCAAAAGAATCACATTTTTCAAGGGATGAAAAAACGATTATAGGATTGCTGCAGAACAGGGCAGACTTGAGTGGTCTAAACCTGTAGAGGTGCTAGTTGTGTCTTAATTAACATATCCCGGCTGAGCAATGGCCTTCTTGAAGAATTGGATTTAAATGATGAGGATTAGGATATGCAGGGACAAATGTAGGACACAGAAAGGGAAGGAATAAACCACTGGATTTCCCAGTCTCAATGAATACATCATGCTATTCTCTATAGTATTGAGATCCAACGACACCTGTTGTTTCAGCCCTTTGTATTTTCTCCCACCCCGTAACCTCTCACTTTTTATTCTCCCTAACATTTCCCTGAAGGCAGAGAAGGCATCAGTCCCTGTTCTGTTTGGTCTGTGTAATGTTGATATATCTCACTCAGGGCCTAAATGTCAGTCTGGGAGAGTCAAGCCCTTTTTGGTAATGGCCATGCAGTTGCAAATGTCAGGCACAGCGTTGTGTTGATGAGTGGCTGTGCCTGAGTGTCCCACGCAGCTCCCACAATACAGCTCCGGCAGTCACCCACGAGTAGGACTCACCCTCTGTGCCCTAGCATTTCTTTCTTTGGTATGGGGCAGAATAGCATACCAAAAGCAAATCAAAACCCAAGCTATGTTTGAGATAATGTTGTCTTGACTTTCTACATGCTAGTACAACGAGGGTTCCTGGTGTGCAAACGTTTAAAAAAATCTAGCCAGGATTTTCCTCAACCATCTGCTTTTGAGGGATATAATGTAACATTTTGGTTCAATGCTAACTTGAGACATGTATGTAACTTGAATTCTCCCATAAGTATTGAATAACGATTTACACAAAAGTTCCAGTCGAGCATGCATTTCATCTTACAGTTCAGCTCTATTACATTAGATAACAATCAAACTGATTTATGATTTTGCAACTGTCTTCCACATACTGTGAATCTCACAGGTTTTTACTTTCAGAAAACAACACTTCTGTGTTTATCAGAGTTTGATATTGTTTGTGTGATTGTTACCTGGCAAAGTAAAAATTGTTAGCGCCATGCAGCTGTTCCTATCAGTAACTCCTATTGTTGAGCATCTGAAAGCACCAGAAGCTGTACCAGGAGGATGACTCATGCCGCAGGATCTCAGACGGTTTTCACACGTCTTCTTTTCACTGTCAGATCTTAAGCCCTGACACCTCGTCTCCAGATGAGATGGGATGGTGTAACTCTTCACAATCCTCTGTCATTTTGGGTGCCACTTTTCTTCTCGCTGCCTCACAAAGTCCCGGCTCTCCATTGATTGGAGAGCGAAAGAAATGCTCCATACCTCGATCTATCTGTTTATACGGGAGAAGACGTCAAAGAAGAAGAATCACAGCTAGCAAGTCTGTAATTCTGATTGCATTCAGGAGATGAGGCACGCTGCAGAAAAAAATATTCTCACTTCAGAGGGATAGATCTCCCCACACTCCCATCCGTGGCTTGCTCCCTGCCAACGCAGAGTTAGCCTTTCCTTTTATGCGCTGCCCCTGGGATTATTATATCAATCTACGTGACCTGATTACCAGCCTGTGGTTCACTGCCAAAGCACTGGATCAAGCGATCCCTCCATTTCTAAGGGATAATTAACCCTGGCATGTGAGTGTCCTATTCCCCCACTGAAGCCTCCACAAGTTACCTCAGCTACTTTGTTTTCACACAGCCCCAAGGTCTGACCTCTCTGTCCTCACAGGGTATATCAATGGTTATACAACGGATGGGTCTAATCCTGAATGCTATAAAAAGCATCTAGATATCTCACATATCTTACATCTCTCCGACATTTGCAATATTGTTCCAATATTCAAATTCGATCTCCAGCTGTCCCATAGTAATGAACGTGTCGGGTGTCAGGACGAGATACAGGCAGGCAGCTTTTCTCAGACTTCTTTTTATGGATATAGACAAAGAAATGTAAATTGAAAAAAGGTCAAACGAAACGAAGTGCAGCTAGTTTGCAGTCTTTCCAGCTTCAGTTTGAAGTGATTGTGTTAGCGGTGTTGTTGGCTAGCTCCTCTGAACAACAGTGTCCCGAGGAGAGAGCACATTTTCTACGTCAGGCGAATTCACGCCCCATTAGCTTATTGTTATGGATGCATCCAAATACATCTCACTAGAAAACAGGTTAAACAAATGCAAATGCAGCTACTGTTGTTATTCTGGCTGAACTGTTTGACGTGACTGTAAATTAGCCGTAGTTGACTAGCTAGCAAGCAAATATGGCAATGGTTTTTAAAACAAACGACTGAGTCGCATCCATAGATACAGAACAAAAACCCAATGACTGGGTCACGTCTCTGGCAACAGGCCGATAGTACGAACGACCAGCAAGCTTGGGCAGCAACCCTAGATTTGTGTCGTCAGGACTATTTATTTTGGAAGGATGAAATAACATAAGTAAATTAATCAAAATAGCATTCTTAATGAAAATATGTCAATCATTATTTGAATATGTTGATAACCCAACTTCGTCTTGTGCCTAAAAACACCTGTCACCAATATGTCCTTCAAACACCGGCTTCACAGTCATTATCACTTAAGAAGATGTTAAATAGCTCTATTAGGCCTACAGTAGGCTTGTGTAATATAAGTGTGTATAAAGCATATAGCAATACTTTATGGCTATTGTAAGACAATGTGGCACCCCGATGTGTTTTGTGACTTGGAGACGTAGATTAGCACTGCAAAGGGAGTGACGTTGACATCTTAAACCCAGATGGGTGTCCTACACCGGATAGGCATTATAGTGCCCTGTCATTAACAGGTGTGCAATTAATTCCCCATGATGGGCTAGTGTGACAGTAATGAAGGTTGACAGTGTGGGGGCTTGTTCCCATGGGACCAGAGTGACGACAGCCGGCCAGACGTGTCCTTGTCGTGTGTGTTTGTCTCATCTTCTGCTCTTCCCCCCCGCTTAACTTTGAGCTGCCGTGATGGTGGCATTTGTAGTCCTACATGTTGAACTATATTTAGTTTGATGGTTGTACATAGAGTGTAATGTTATACATCCGTCAGTGAGATAGTACACTGGCCTATTATTCCTATCAAATTACAGTAAAGGGCAGTAAAGGTACAGTTATGTGTGGTTTATGAATAGAGACCATCATTGATTGCATAGACACAGCAATAGGGCTGTGCCGGTCTGGTTTCACACCTCTTAGTAGATGTACACTGTAGGATCAGGCTAACTCACTCCTAGCCACCATGCACTTAGCCACTGTAGAATTCAACGTTAGTAATCAAGTATCTTCAGTTGGCAGTAACTGAGTGTTGTCTACGACTGCCAATATGTTGTCAAACCCAAGTGATACACAAACAGAACAGAAACTGAAAATACATTTTTGGCATGTTGTTTTAATTTAGAACTCAGAACACGTATGAGAGAGCGACAACATCAGACATCCTCTTATTACTGAGCACACTGTAGGTCTGAGTGGTGCATTATATTGCTGGCACAGTTGTTGGAATTGTCTCCTCCAGTCCTTACCCAATAAATGCTTGAATTTTTCATTACAAAATTGAGAAATTCACAATGTCCCTCTATTAGCATTCAGGAATAATTGATTCATAAGAAAATATGGAATATAAATCAGGATGGGTCTCCTTTTACACAAAAGAGCCACCTTACCCCCACCGTTCGCCCGTTCCTTCAATTATTTTTTCATCTGCCATTTGTATGCTTTTCATTACCCATCTGCTCCCTTATGACATGCCGGTAATAGCCTTGGAGCCATGCTGGTAAACAGTTTTGACAAATTAAAATCACCCAGCTCAAGTGAAGGGCCTGTGCTGTAATCTATAGGAGAGAAGAGAGGAGAGGAGAAGCACTAGCCCGGCTTCCTAGTGACAAGGCCAAGCCACAGTACACATCCGCTGCAGGGCAGCCAGCTACTGTACTCTAGGCAATTTAATTGTAATACCATTGGATGATAAGAAATGAGGATGATTTCTCTTAGTGAAGGATATTCAACTGAAAACCAAGCTAGTACGTCATGTTCACATCCAAAACATGCAGCTACGGTATCCTACTGTTTCATTATTGCTTTTGCTGCTGTGCCAGTTCCCTCCTGCAGTTGAAGAGATTTCTCTAAAGGATGATTATCACTTCAGATGCACATGCCAGGACTGTGTACGACAAGGACATATGTGGAACACACAGTGAGTGACTGAGTAATCCATTAATGACGAGAAACATTATTAATCTGCACATACACACAAGACAGTTTTATTTGACAGGCATAGTTAATCCATCTTCAATCCATCTAAAAATACTCCAAGGCACTGTTTTTAGGCTGCTGTCTCTGTACTACTGTACATTTCATTAAAGATCCAGTATGAGCCTTCATATTGTCATTATGTGAAGGATGATGTAGCATTTGCAACTTTTCCTTCTTAAAATAACAAACCATACTTGTATGTTTATAATCTCTGGATTGTATTGATCTATTTTCATTTATTATTCACAATTGAAAGAAACAATGACAAAACATTTAGTGTATGCTTGCAGTTTGCTAGCATTGATATCCTTTTACAATTTTAGGGATAGTCTTCCAAAGTGACATTCAGATGCACATGGTAATCTAATTAGCAAAAACAATACAAATATGTGGAATTACTGGTAAAGAAAAAGTGCCTTGCTCAATGGCACATCGACAGATTTTTCACTTAGTCAGCTCTAGGATTCAAATCCGCAACCTTTTGGTTACTGGCTCATTGCACTTAAACGCTACGCTACAGTACCTGCCGCCCATGATGCCAACCCATGATACCATGTAACTAGCAGTTTGACATTGTTCTCAACTAGCTCTCCAGCACCACTGTCGCCTAATTGTGTGAGATTATCGCGACCAAAGCATTCCTTAACTTCCTACCTTGACAAGAATCAGCTCGTCACTATCCATCTTCATTCTCCATCATGACGGCCTGACAGGGGTTTCCATCATGTGTCATTATTGGTGCATGAGGCAACTCAGCGAAACATTCCTCCACTCTGGGAAATGCATCAATCACCCACTCCTTGTCCGACAATGACAGGCCTGTGCGTGCTACAGTAATGACAGCCCCGTGCATGTCACACGACCATTAGGATGTATCTGAACCACGGTAGAGAGGAGAGAGAAGAATCAATGCATTTGGTAGGTAATTAAGATTAGGCATTGAATAGAGAATACTGTACATTAGTGCGATGGCAGTCTGAATGGCTGTCAGGCTGATGTTGATAATTGGGTGATGATATTGGTATTGGTACTGCAGTCAGACTGCAGTCTGAATGGAGACAGGTATGTTGCGACTTCAATTGTGGAGACGGCAAAAACGTTGAACAATGGTGGCTCAGTCGACTGGATAAATAACTGCACCATCTTTCTCAGCTGATAATTAGTATTTTCTGGTCACAGTGATTCAATTACACAGTATATTACAAAAACAGGGGGCAGGCAATTGACAGGTCAAGGGCATGCAGAGGTCGGTAATCCAGAGCAGAGTCCGAAAGTTACAGAACGGCAGGCAGGCTCAGGGCAGGCAGAGGTCAGTAATCCAGGGCAGCGTCACAAGGTACAGAACGGCAGGGGTCAGGGCAGGCAGAATGGTCAAAACTGTGAAAACTAGAAAACAGGGACTAGAGAAAAAACAGGAGTACGGGAAACCGCAGGTAGGCTTGACGAGACAAGGTGAACTGGCAACAGACAATCAGAGAAGACAGGTATAAATACACTGGGGATATTGGGGAAGATGGGCGACACCTGGAGGGGGATGGAGACGAGCACAAAGACAGGTGAAAAAGATCAGGGTGTGACAGACCTAACTGATAATAAACCCAGGATAAGGGTTATTCAAGGGTACATGACATTCAGCCACATTTCATGAACATTGTTTATTTTAAATAAAGGGGAGGAGGGGCCATGTTGATAAAAAAGTCAGATTGAAAAATGGAGTGTTACTTAGGTCATCTTTTAGATCTCAGATCTTGTGACCAGGTTTGACTTCAATTAAATCCTGAGGGGTGCTTCCGAGTCAATCTGTGATCTTTATTGCAATCCTGGCCCTTAGATCTCTATCGCTCTGCGACCCATGGGGAAATGGAGGCACCTTTCATAACAATGGGCTTGGAATCTATGCTATTTCTGGCCAACCCCCTGTTCCCTAAACAATGATGTGACTCTATTGAGGGCCGCGACCTTGACTACAAGAGTTTCAGGGAGCCCAGGCCTGTCTCTTTTTACAAGTTTTTTATTTCTCAAAATCTGTAACATATCAATGACCTGAGGAGTGTTTTTTTCTCATGCTGGGATAGCAGCACTATCATAGTGCCATAGTGTTATCTAGACAGGGAGGTAAACATGTTATTATATTCCTTGTGTAATATTTGCACTGCTCTGATTCGCAGAACAAAAACACATTGGATTAATCTGTCTCTCCCAACTCTGAGGTTTCTATAGAAATACAGTCTAAATAGTTTTGAGCAACTGGCTGGGCTGGCAGTCTCTGAAAGAGCTAGTGGTTGACAGACACGGTGAAGAAGAAGGCCTGGGTTTGCGATGATTGGAGCTCCCCTCCCTGTCTCCGTTAATCCAACCTCTCCTCCCTCTCTGCCAGCCCTCCTCTGATGGCTAATTACAAGCTTTGATCTGTGTTTGTTCCAACTGTATAATATTTAACGTACTGTAATTACGCTGAATATTCACTAGGCACGTCACCTCCTGCAGAGTCATACTATAGCGGTAATACCCATATGAAAAAAGCATAGAGTATACTATGGTATAAATACTGTAGTATTACTATATTTATATACTATATTATTCACTGTAGTGTTTTTTGCAGACTTTACTGTAGTATTCACTTTAGTGTTTTTGTGGAGATGACTGGAGTATACTGAAGTATTTACAGTTTACTATAGTATAAATAGTGTAGTATTACTATAGTTAAAAAACTATAGTTTACACTATAGTAATTACTGTAGTGTTTCTGCAGGCATTACTGTAGTATTTACTATATTGTTTTTGTTTTATGATATACTACAGGTCACACCGCCTACTCATTCAAGGGTTTTTCTACATTTTTACTAATTTCTACTTTGTAGAATAATAGTGAAGACATCAAAACTATAAAATAACACATATGGAATCATGTAGTAACCCAAAAAGTTTTAAACAAATCAAAATATATTTTACAGTGCCTTGCAAAAGTATTCTTCCCCCTTGGCGTTTTTCCTATTTCGTTGCATTACAACCTGTAATTTAACTTCTTGTCAATAGGGGGGCGCTGTTTTCACTTTGGAAAAAATCGTGCCCAATTTAAACGGCCTCGTACTCTGTTCTAGATCATACAATATGCATATTATTATTACTATTGGATAGAAAACACTCTGAAGTTTCTAAAACTGTTTGAATTATATCTGTGAGTAAAACAGAACTAATTTGGCAGCAAACTTCCATACAGGAAGTGAAACATCTGAAAACGAGGCTCTGTTTCAGGGCCTGCCTATTCAACTGGCTTTTATTTATCGATATGTATGCACTTCATACGCCTTCCACTAGATGTCAACAGGCAGTGGAAGGTGGAATGGGGTGTCTAGCTTGATCTGAGGCCGAACAAGAGCTTTTGGAGTGACAGGTCCGATATTTCTTTGTTTTCGACGGCGCGCGAGGGAGCTCGACATTGTCTTCTGAAAAGCGTTCGGTATACACGGCGAATATCTCCGGCTCTGATTTTATTTGATACATATGATAATAACATCATAAAGTAGTTTTTTTCAACCGAGTTTTATCAGTTTATTCAACGTTTATTGGGACTTTTGGAGTTTTCCGTTCTTTGCACCAAGACAGGATGGGAATGTTAGCAACCTTGGCTAGCATTGTGGCGCGAATTCGACAGAAGAAATGGACATTCTAAATCCAAACAACGATTTATTCTGGAAATAGGACTCCTTGTACAACATTCTGATGGAAGCTCAGCAAAAGTAAGACAACATTTATGATGTTATTTCGTATTTCTGTGTAATATGTTGATGCCTATTCTCCGCCGTGTTGGTGAGAGCTGTCTCACAATAACCCAAGCTGTATGTTGTGGTAAAGTTATTTTTAAAAATCTAACACAGCGGTTGCATTAAGAACCAGTGTATCTTTCATTTGCCATACAACAAGTATTTTTATGTAAAGTTTATGATGAGTTCTTTGGTCAGATTAGGTGAGTGTCCAAAATATCTCCGGACATTCTGGGGGAATGTTGCTACGTATTCACAATGTATAACCACGATTTGCAGCTCTAAATATGCACATTTTCGAACAATATGGTTGGATTTTCCTCAGGTTTTAGCCTGCAATATCAGTTCTGTTTAACTTAAGATTTTTACAGTTTTGGAGTGTTTTCTATCCTAATCTGACTATTATATGCATATTCTAGTTTCGGGGGCTGAGAAATAGGCAGTATCAAATGGGTACGCATTTGCATTTTAATGCATGACATAAGTATTTGATACATCAGAAAAGCAGAACTTAATATTTGGTACAGAAACCTTTGTTTGCAATTACAGAGATCATACGTTTCCTGTAGTTCTTGACCAGGTTTGCACACACTGCAGCAGGGATTTTGGCCCACTCCTCCATACAGACCTTCTCCAGATCCTTCAGGTTTCGGGGCTGTCGCTGGGCAATACGGACTTTCAGCTCCCTCCAAAGATTTTCTATTGGGTTCAGGTCTGGAGACTGGCTAGGCCACTCCAGGACCTTGAGATGCTTCTTACGGAGCCACTCCTTAGTTGCCCTGGCTGTGTGTTTCGGGTCGTTGTCATGCTGGAAGACCCAGCCACGACCCATCTTCAATGCTCTTACTGAGGGAAGGAGGTTGTTGGCCAAGATCTCGTGATACATGGCCCCATCCATCCTCCCCTCAATACGGTGCAGTCGTCCTGTCCCCTTTGCAGAAAAGCATCCCCAAAGAATGATGTTTCCACCTCCACGCTTCACGGTTGGGATGGTGTTCTTGGGGTTGCACTCATCCTTCTTCCTCCAAACACGGCGACTGGAGTTTAGACCAAAAAGCTCTCTTTTCGTCTCATCAGACCACATGACCTTCTCCCATTCCTCCTCTGGATCATCCAGATGGTTATTAGCAAACTTCAGACGGGCCTGGACATGCGCTGGCTTGAGCAGGGGGACCTTGCGTGCACTGCAGGATTTTAATCCATGACGGCGTAGTGTGTTACTAATGGTTTTCTTTGAGACTGTGGTCCCAGCTCTCTTCAGGTCATTGACCAGGTCCTGCCGTGTAGTTCTGGGCTGATCCCTCACCTTCCTCATGATCATTGATGCCCCACGAGGTGAGATCTTGCATGGAGCCCCAGACCGAGGGTGATTGACCGTCATCTTGAACTTCTTCCATTTTCTAATAATTGCGCCAACAGTTGTTGCCTTCTCATCAAGCTGCTTGCCTATTGTCCTGTAGCCCATCCCAGCCTTGTGCAGGTCTACACTTTTATCCCTGATGTCCTTACACAGCTCTCTGGTTTTGGCCATTGTGGAGAGGTTGGAGTCTGTTTGATTGAGTGTGTGGACAGGTGTCTTTTATACAGGCAACGAGTTCAAACATGTGCAGTTAATACAGGTAATGAGTGGAGAACAGGAGGGCTTCTTAAAGAAAAACTAACAGGTCTGTGAGAGCCGGAATTCTTACTGGTTGGTAGGTGATCAAATATTTATGTCATGCAATAAAATTCAAATTAATTACTTAAAAATCATACAATGTGATTTTCTGGATTTTTGTTTTAGATTCCGTCTCTCACAGTTGGAATGTACCTATGATAAAAAATGACATGCTTTGTACCTCTACATGCTTTGTAAGTAGGAAAACCTGCAAAATCGGCAGTGTATCAAATACTTGTTCTCCCCACTGTACGTAGGGCAGCAGCCTCTAAGGTGCAGGGTACTGTAACCTGGTGGGAGTCGGCTAGTGATGGCTATTTAACAGTCTGATGGCCTTAAGCTTTCTGCCAATATCAGATATGTCTATGTCCTGGGAAATGTTCTTGTTACTTACAACCTCATGCTAATCGCATTAGCCTACGTTAGCTGGACCGTCCTGCAGGGGACCCACCAATCCTGAAGAAGTTTTTAAGATAGAAGCTGTTTTTGAGTCTCTCTGTCTCAGCTTTGATGCACCTGAACTGACCACGCCTTCTGGATGATAACGGAGTGAACAGACCGTGGCTCGGGTGGTTGATTTCCTTGATGATGTTTTTGGCCTTCCTGTGACTTCAGGTGCTGTAGGTGTCCTGGAGGGAAGGTAGTTTTCCCCCGGTGATGCATTGGGCAGATTGCACCACCCTCTGGAGAGCCCTGCGGTTGCGGGCAGTGCAGTTGTCGTATCAGGCAGTGGTACCAGGTGGTAATACAGCCCGACAGGATGCTCTCAATTGTGACTCACCACCTGGATTTGGTCTTATGTAGCAAAATTTGAAATTGTGTTTTTTACATTATATAAAAGCAGAGACTCAGAGCTACAAAATTGTACATGATACACTGCATTTGAGGAACAATGGAAAAGTAATTCTGCTTTGAAAGTTGATCAACTGTAAACAACATTTTGAGAAAATCGCCTTTGAATGTTTTGCTATCTAGTGAAGCTCTTCTTTGTCTACACCCATTCAGCATCATTCCCATCCTCACCCTAAGCTTTAGCCCCACCCATCTCGTTTCGCTCTCGAAGTGCACACTTGACGCTCTGGCCGATGATTTGTTTACCTCTGGATAACATGAAAACAGCCTTCATTAAGCTTTTTTTGCAGACGTTTACTGACACCGGCCATATTCAATGGGTGTTGTACACATGTCACGTAACTATAAGGGCATAAGGCGAGACCAAAATGCAGACACAGCAGGCAGATGGTTGAGCTCTGATGTTTATTATAACAAAGGGGGTAGGCAAAAGGCAAGATGGGGGCAGGTGAGAGTTCATAAACCAGGTCAGAGTCAAAAGAGTACCAGGGGATAGGCAGGCTCAAGGTCAGGACAGGCAGGGGTTCAATGAACAGGTCCGAGTCCAAACAGTACAAGGGGATATGAAGGCTCAAGGTCAGAACAGGCAGAGTGGTCAGGCAGGCGGATTCGGCGTCAGGAGAGGCAAGGGTCAAAACCAGGAGGGCTAGGAAAAAACAGACTGGGAAAAATAAGAGCTGGGAGAAATGCTGGCTGACTTGGCAAAACAAGACGAACTGGCACAGAAAGACAGGAAACACAGGGATAAATACACAGGGGACTAATTGGGAAAACAGGAGACACCTGGAGGTGGTTGGAGACAATCACAAAGACAGGTGAAACAGATCAGGGCGTGACAGTAACGTTAGCTAGTTAAACAATTCCATCGTGCTGGGAGCTAACCAACCATGTTCAATGTTACCTAGCTAACATTAGGCTCTAACTAGAACAGCTCACGGTTCTGGGAAACAAATAATAATGTCAGCTAGGGAGCCAGCCAGCTAACGTTAGCTAGCTAGCTAACAGTCCACTTTAGCTTGAAATGAAACCACTTTCTGTCAAAATGAGAAAACGTATAATATCTGAAAATGTAACGTTAGCTAGCTAACGCTAGACTATCTTACATCATCGTGCATGGAGGAATCAGGAATGCCATGCCACGGTTGCCCTGAGTTTGAAGATGTAATCCGGAGACAGGTGTTTCCTCCATCTATTTAGCTATCATACTGTAATTCCACTGATTTCAAAATTTGATCCTCCAGAAAGTGGAGGATCACTTATGCAGCTTCACTACACAATACATTTTTTTTAAAGCAGCGTTTGACAGGATTACCAACACAGACTGACGAGCTTCTATGGCGAACCAATCCGAACTCCTCTCTTGGCATGTCCAGCCCACTCATTATCTCAGCCAATCATGGCTAGTGGGAAGGTTGCTAACTTTTTCTGTGGCTTAACCAACAAGGCTTGTCATTTAAATAAGGCATTTCTGGCCAAAAATTCATTTTGCTAAAAAAATATGTTTCATGTTCAAATGTCGTGACTTGCGACATAAGCCTAGTTTCCTGAATCGGGACACAATTGTGCACCTGTAAAAGTTTGTGAGGGTTTTATGGGCCACACTGTCTGTGTGGGTGGACCATTTCAGATAGTCAGTGATGTGTACGCCGAGGAACTTGAAGCTTTCCACCTTCACCACTGCTGTCCCGTCGCTGTGGATAGGAACATGCTCCCTCTGCTGACTTCTTGAAGCAAGTGGGGACAGCAGACTGGGATAGGCAGGGGAGAAGAAGAGCCCACAGTCCTAAGTAGCGGGCCACGTCGGTGGCACTGTGTTATCCAGGCGAAGAAGGTGTTTAGCTTGTCCAGAAGCAAGACGTCGGTGTCTGCGACGTGGCTGGTTTTGCCCTTCTAGTGTGTGATTGTCTGTAAACTCTTCCACAGACGTATCGTGTCTGAGCCGTTACATTCTGCCTCCACTTTGTCTCTGTATTGCCTGTTTGATTACCTTAAGGAGGGAATAACTACACTGTTTGTATTCGGCCATATTCCCAGTCACCTTGCCACTGTTAAATGCAGTGGTTCGCGTTTTCAGTTTTGCGTGAATGCTGCCATCTATCCACGGTTTCTGGTTTGGGTAGGTTTTAATTGTCACAGTGGGTATAACATCTCCTATACATTTCCTGATGAACTCAGTCACCGTATCCATGTATTCGTTGATGTTATTCCCAGAGGCTACCTGGAACATCCTCGCACGGGTACTTCCTGTTTGAGTTTCTACTTATAGGAAGGGAGGAGCAAAATGGAGTCATGATCTGATTTGCAGAAGGGAGGGCAGGGGAGGGAGGGCATAGTAGGCATTTTGAAAAGTTGAGTATTAGTGGTCCAATGTTTTACCAGCGCGAGTACTACAGTCAATGTGTTGATAGAACTTCGGTAGCGTTTTCCTCAAATTTGCTTTGTTAAAATCCCCAGCTACAATAAATGCGGCCTCATAAAAAAGTTAAGTTATGAAATGGTAATAACACAATAATAGCATGATAATGTGTTAACTTCTTAAATATTGAGCTCAGAAAAAAAAGCAAGGAGAGGGGGATGCTTAAAAAAAGCTCTGGGAGCGTTTTGTTGTTAATCTTGAATCATCGGTCTCAACGATGGATTTTCAGCCAACCTGATGACAAACTTCCGCCCCAGAACAGCTATCCTCTCCTCTGTGGTCAATCACCCTGCCTGTTCATGTGAGTATTGATTATTTCTCTGTTTAGGGAGCCTGAATGCCATCTTAATGGCATGGTTTTGAACTGTCTGGAGCTTTGATATTTGTCTGGGAGCGGCATTGCATCAGGCTGGGGCAATCAAACAATGACTATGAGCTTGTAGTGCAGACTGCCAGCTTGAATATGAGGGTATTTTCATCGTTATCGTTATTGTCCTCCCATCTTAGTGGAGCAAAATGATAGGGACAAATTCACTTCTATGTGTATTAAAGTAGTAAAAAGTTAAGTATTTGGTCCCATATTCATAGCATGCAATGACTACGTCAAGCTTGTGACTCTGAAAATTTGTTGGATGCATTTGCTATTGTTTTGGATGCACAAATATCATATCCCCTCAAAGAAATCTAACCTTCTCTGTTATTGTAATGGTGAGAGGTTAGCATGTCTTGGGGGCATGATATTTGTGCGTCTGTAACTTTCTCACTCATCATTATTCACGATTCATTCAGCATTATCTGTAATCATGGTCGCATCCATATTAATCCATATTAATGTAGAAATAAAGGTATTCTTACATATTAAACTAAAAGTGACTTCAAAATAAAACGATACAAGTTTAACCATTAATTTCTAATCTGAAACACAACCAAAACAAACAGCAAAAGCAAAACAGCAAATATGTATGTTTACATTTGTCAATATTCATAAATTAATGTAAAGAAATAGGGATTGAAATCAAAATACTACTCATTTACAGAGCAAGTGGTAAAGCGGCATATAACACCAATGTTTGCTTTGTAGCATCTACAGTACAGATAAACACTATGGAGTCTTAAAGGAGGCCTGGTAAGGTCAAAATGCCAACTTTGATAAATTATGCTTTTAGATACAAATGTCAAGTATATTTCAACAATCCTTCCTCCTAAGGACAATTCTATGGATTTCATTTAGTAAAAATCCCCCAAATCATGCTTTTTGGGGAGGGGGGGGGGTGTTCGTGAGGAATCACTCTTATGTATCATCACCTGAGGATGCAGTTGAAAGGCGTTATTGCAAGAGTATCAAAATACAGAGCCTCAGAATACAAGGAACTCTTGTTTAATGAAGTAATGATGCAATCTCACTTATAAGTACATTTTTCCCCTGCCGAACATCTTTTTTTAATCTTTATTTAACTACGCAAGTCAGTTAAGAACAAATTCTTATTTACAATAACGGCCTTCCGGGGAACAGTGGGTTACCTGCCTTGCTCAGGGGCAGAACGACAGATTTTTTGACCTTGTCAGCTCGGCTACCTGCCCCCCCCATGTTAGTGCGTCAGTGATGAAACTGGAAATAACTGTGTCTTGAGGAGCTGAGAAATGTGGGAAATCATACCCGTGGTAGTTAGGTAGAGCATTTAAAAAATATATGGTAGAGACACTATAAATATTCCTTCTGATAAGCATAATAGGTCCTGTGTGGATGAGCTAGTAGAACATGGTGCTTGCAACGCCATGGGTTGTGGGTTTGATTCCCTCTGGGGACACCCATCTGTAAAACACATGACTAAGTTGTCATGGATAAAGGTGTCTGCTAAATTATTATAATAATCCTTGTCTTGCACAGTTTCACAGCCCCCTGATACCAGCACAGGTCCCTGGGATCTTGCTGGCCGATTGTTCAGGTTGATAGCTTACACAGATTTAGTCAGTTCTCAAGTGTTTGTTTTGAGCAATTATCCAAGAAGAAAGGGCTGTATCTTGTCGATCCCTGGTACAAACAGTTGGGTAGAACAAACAGTACAAACTGCTCTAGTATTTCCTTAGGTTCTACTGTAACTCCAATGGCACGACCACTATTACAGGTGATTGATATGTTTTCAGTATTTTATGTAGGCAACAACATTTAGGTTCAGCCACACAATAATAGACGTGTCATTGTTCTCTCAACATCGCGACAAATAAAGCAGACTAAACGCTATCTAATGTGAGCGATTACGGCGACAATTATGAAAATGTTCTTCTATGTTATTTCCATTCATTTCAATTTAGTATTAATTTAACGCAGACATTCATCAGCCCTATTTTTATTTTTTTTATTTTTTTGGCGGGGGGATAAAAAAGCAAGTCATTGGGCTTCAGGAAATTAGTGTAATTAGGTCATTATTCTCCAAGAAAATTGTGCCAGGAGCACTGAAATCCCAAATCAGTCATGTAGTGTAACCCAGGGGACTGGGACAGTGGCTCCTCTCTATCAACCGATGCTGCATATGAACGTGGCACATGATGGATTTCAGGGCTACGTTCATTCCATCTCTTGAACTGCAGAGATTGCCTGGGGAGGCTGCTGGGTCCCTGACAAGCAGAGTCTCCTTCTCCTCCGATCCTCCCTCTGTCATCTTGATCAACATTCAGCAGCTCGCCCCGTATCCATCACATGGGCTGACACGTCCCTTTTGAAGCATTTCTATCATGTAGCTAGGCTTACTAAATGAATGATGAAGATGGATGATGATGATGATGATGATTACTAACACCATCATTAGTTATTTGGTTGTCTAGTTAACCAGTATGCAACTATGTTAAATACAGAATCATCTCAGAAATGACAATGCCAGCCTGGTCTCATAGACTAGACATATGATATATTATGCTTACTTACTTTAATGTGTTCTTCTTATTCTTACTTTTATATTTTTTTGTTCTACCTTGTTATTTTTAGTATTACATTGTTATTAATTACTGCATTGTTGGGGTTAGAGCTTGGAAGAAATGCATTTCACTGTACATGTGACAAAACTTGAAACAGTAAAATTTGTATAATATGTTGTTTGGTATGGTTACATAAGCCAGAAGGTTACTTAAGGCAAAGACTAAAGGAGGTTGGTTGTTTGGGGTGGATGGGTAGGTATATAACGCAACTGTCTAGCAGGTCTAGCAACCCAAAGGTTGTGTATTAGCAACTTTTCAACAACTTACTACTTTTTATCTACTTTGCAACTACTTAGCATGTTAGCTAACCCTTCCCCTAACCCTCACCCTGCCCCTAACCCTAACCTTAACCCTTTAATCTAACCCTTAACCGTAACACTAACCCTTAGCCTAGCTAACATTAGCCAGCTAACTAAAGTTAGCGTTAGCCACCTAGCTAACGTTAGCCACAACAAATTGGAATTTGTAACATATCATACGTTTTGCAAATTCGTAACACGTTGTATGTTTTGCAAATTCGTAACATATCATTCAAAATGTAATTCAGGACATATCATACAAAATGAATGAATGCCATCCACAAATTAATACATATCATACGAAACGTAAATATCATACTAAATGGCGAGTCTGGGATTTGCATACAGAATAATACGAAATGGTTGACAATGCCGAAGAAAGTCTAAGCAATATTGTATTTACATTTTACCATTGCTACAAAATAGCAAGAAAACGGTTTTCAATCCACCCGCAACTCTCCTGCAACAGTTATCCAACATTGGATGGTTTGACGTATAAAGACTACACAATCAAAATGCCAGAAATAAGAGAAGTCAAGAACTCAGATCAGCCGCTGCATTGTACAATGTATTATGAAAGTAAACATTTGCAGGTTATTGTGCCTGAAAGGTTAATGTTAACTAACCTGAAAATAACGTTTCAGAGTGAACATGAATAATTATATAATTATGCATGCTAAGCAATACAGTGCTTGGTTGCACAGCATGTAAGTAAAATGATTATCTAGCTTCAGATTAGTGATTATCTGATTATCAGGGAGTGATTGTCATAGCAACACCGCAAATGACTTCCCAGGAATAATGCCTTGTTATATTTTATTGTATATATTTTTTACATTTTTAATCAGCCTAAGTAGGTAGATACACTTGAAACCCAGAAGTGACATAATATATGACTTCTCGTCGTTGCACACTTTACCTGACCATAAATCATGTATTTTTCATTCAACAATTAAATACAGTGATTTGGTTCCAGACACAACACATTTTGTGGAATGGTTGTGAACCCAACAGACCTTGTCTTTCTGATATCATCTGAACATTGGTTTGGAAACATACACTCTTTGAAGAAACCTTTTTGGTTGCAGGTAGAATAACCCTTGTGGTTCCAGGTATAACCCTTCTAGCTGGAACAAAAAAGTGTTCTCCTATGGAGGCAACCGAAGAACCTTTTTAGAGCCCTTTTTTCTTAGAGTGTAGGTTAGTGCAACATAGGTAGGTTTAGGTTACCCTATATTACATTGCACATTGATATGGTGTCTCCAAATCCCTTTGGTATTCAAATGCTGAAATCTGGTAATTTATTTATAACCAGCTTATTTATAACCCGTTTAGATTTTGGTCAACATTTGGTGAGAAACTACCTACACTTGTTTCACTGATGTTAGATTCACAAAGCGTGCTTATGCAAGACAAGGTAATAATTCCTGCCACCTTCAGCACAGCTAGGATATCTTGTGATATTCTGTTTCTGCTGTCCCAATATAGACCAGAATTTTTTTCTGATATACTTGAATATAATCAATACATTTCCATAATACCGTTGTTGGGTTATCAGTGTTGTACAGATTACGTGAATTAGTTTACTTCATCAATATCACCATGTCAAATAGCTCTTTCATTGGTTAGATGATATATTCAAGGAATGAGATTGATAGTAAGTGTAAATAAAGATTAGACACATGCAATTTAAAATGCTTGTCAAACAGCATTCTGCATATTTTTTGATCACCACCCCCCACTGATCCCATCACTGTAACCAATGTGTAGATGAAACATGGTAAACAAATAGTGTAGACCTAACTGTTTCTGGCATTAGTCAAGGAATGATTTGCAAGAATGTTTTGCTAATGATATTTCAGTGGGAGTTTGGAATCACTTTCCTGTCAATGAATTGAGAAGACGAAGCATGTAAATGTAATGCAGACTCTTTGATGCAAACCACTTTCCTTAAACAGTGAGGTTTTATCATATCTTAATCTAGTGAGGGAGGGAGAGACAGTGAGAGACTGCATTGTGTTCATAACACAGAACCAAAAACCTTAGTAGTAAACACTATTGAATCCAAAAAACAAAAAAAATGTTCCTCTCCCCATCTATATTTGCTCCTTAGCGCCTCTCCTTCCTAGCACTGCCATTGCCATTCCCTCAACATGAGTGCTTTTATTTGATGTCAAATTAATGACATTTCATTGCGAACACATTTTGTCTCAGAACTCTATGCGTAGGAAGATCACATTTATGAACTGTATATCCTAGAATTATATTTGTTTAGCATATTTACATAAAACATATCCAGCCCATCTATATATTTTTCTAAATGTCAATGTTTTATTCATATCTTCTCTATCATTTGTTTCTCATATCCTACCAACAGTTAAACTGCATAAACTGTCAAAAATAGTGATTTGTTTCATTGGTATATTACACATCTAATCTAATTTGCCATTTGGGTAGTAGAAGAATACACTTCAATTGGAATAAAGAGATTCTCGATCATATCCACCAATTATGGTAGTTATTTCTGAAATCAAAAAGATTGAAAAGGTAGCTCCGTTAAATGCTTTATACAAGTCTTATACAATTCATTCAAGTTCATTTTCTTCACAAGGCTCTCCTCTCTTTTTCATAAAGTACAACGTCATTGCCATAATTCAATCTTCACCTTTGCTGCCCTGAAAAAATACAGTGATAAGGAAAACAGGAAAACAGTAACAGTATAACATACTGTGGTTGTGCTGCATGTACTGGAGGAACCATAAATCACACAAAAAGCACCAATGAGATCCTGGCCATGCCCAGTCATCAATTAGATCTTTATTGATTGACAACCCTGTCAACCACATCGACTGCCTATACAGTGTTCATGGGATCATCCATGCTAACTGATTTAGCCCTCACACATGGGAAACATCCATCTGTGAGCTACTGCAGTAATCTTTAACATACTCTCTTTTGACTACACCACTGTAATCTCATATTCAAGACAGGGTATCAGAGTGCACTGCCTGCAGGGGCTGTTATGAAATATGTCTTCCATAAACTCTTGGAACGGGTCCAGGATGTCCTCTCACACTGCTGCATTATAGATGAACCAACTGACACTGTGATGATACATTTGTCACATCTATATACAATCATTTTTAAAGGATTGTCGCTCTTCATGCACCCCTGGAGTTCAGATTTTGTCACTTGACATTTACTTGAAGTTTTACGACCGGTCTGAGCTCTGATGTCTCAATTACCCGCTAAACAGAGCCTCTACGCTGTGAAGGGCTGGAGGCCGCCTGCCTTATGTATCTCCAAAGTAAAATTTTCAGGCCCCATTGACCAACGGCATCTTACATGGTAATAGTGAGATGTTGTTGTGACACCTTAGATAAGAAAATACCAACGTAAATGAGAGAAAGCTCAACTCTACTGCATTCTGTTTTTCTTTTATAGCAGATTATTTTGCAGATTTTGCTGAAACTATTTGGTCAAATAACTGTCTTCATACCTCTATCAAAGCAAAAACTTTCCAAATACTTTGCAACGGAAATCAAATCAAATCAAATTTTATTAGGTACATGCGCCGAATACAACAGGCACCAGTTAGCCTGGAGCTAGCCTCGAGCTAGGCCCATCTCGAGGCAAGCCAAAGAGGTCCACCGGCCAATTCTTGGGCTACAATACCTCTTTTGCCAATTAGCCTGGACCCTTTACTGCCGACACGGAGCCCCGCCGATCCATCACGACTGGTCTGCCGACATAACCGTCCGAGGTGGTTTCAACAGGCTCTTCCGTTGCGACTTCGCCGGATGCCCATCTGCTAGCCTCGACCCGCTAGCTGTCTGAATCGCCGTGTCTCCAGCTCGCTTAGCGTAGCAGCGACTACGGAATGGGCTCACTGACTCATCTAGTGCTACTCATTGGACCCTATGATCACTCGGCTACACATGCCTCTCCCTAATGTCAATATGCCTTGTCTATTGTTGTTTTGGTTAGTGATTATTGTCATATTTCACTGTAGAGCCCCTAGCCCTGCCCAATATGCATTAGATAGCCCTTTTTTTCCACCCTCCACACATGTGGTGACCTCCTCTGGCTTAACTGGTGCCTCTAGAGACAAAACCTCTCTCATCGTCACTGCCCAATGCCTAGGTTTACCTCCACTGTACTCACATCCTACCATACCCTTGTCTGTACATTATGCCTTGAATCTATTCTTCCGCACCCAGAAATCTGCTTCTTTTACTCTCTGTTCCGAACGCACTAGAAGACCAGTTCATATAGCCTTTAGCTGTACCCTTATTCTACTCCTCCTCTGTTCCTCTGGTGATGTAAATTTGTTTTATTCACTGCTTCATCACACTCCGCCAACCCTAATGTCCTAGCCATGTCTGAATCATGGCTTAAGAAGGCCACCAAAAATCCTGAAATTTCCATCCCTAACTATAACATCTTCCGACAAGATAGAACTGCCAAAGGGGGCGTAGTTGCAATCTACTGCAGAGATAACCTGCAGAGTTCTGTCATAGTAACCAGGTCTGTGCCCAAACAATTCGAGCTTCTACTTTAAAAAATCCACCTTTCCAGAAACAAGTCTTTCACTGTTGCCGCTTGTTACAGACCACCTTCAGCTGCACCCTGGACACCATATGTGAATTGATTGCACCCCATTTATCTTCAGAGTTTGTACTGTTAGGTGACCTAAACTGGGATATGAACTTCTTGTCAATAGGGGGAGCTGTTAGCACTATGTAATCTTGACGTTCCCAAATTAAACTGCCTCGTACTCAATTCTTGCTCGTACAATATGCATATTATTATTACTATTGGATAGAAAACACTCTCTAGTTTCTAAAACCGTTTGAATTATGTCTGTGAGTGAAACAGAACAGAACTGCAATTTCCCTATGTGGAGTTGAGAATGCAGAATTTTCCAACCTGTTCTCAGACCTGTGTATAACTCTGCCTGTCTTCTATTGGTTGAGATGCACTGCATACGCCTTCCCCTGGGTGTCAGCGAATAGAGGGCCTTGAAATGGAGTCTCTAGGCAGATCCGAAAGTCTATAAATTGATTGGAATCGAAGTGTCCCATCTTTTGATTCTTCGCTCTGACGCAGGGAGGATCTTGGCATGTCGTTTTAGAAGCTCCTGTTTTAGCTCCTAGATATATCCGGCTCTGTTTTTATTCGATATAGGCTTTAAAGACATCATAATCTTGTTATTTTAAACCGAGTTATATCAGTTTATGTCAGTATATTGCGATTTTCGGGTATTTCATTTTCTGACGTTGTAGGAAGTTGGGTATCTCTCTCGCATGCTATTGTTTACTGCTAATTGCAACGTGGAAGATGACTTTCTCCAACCCAGCAACGATTCTTTTGGACAAAGGACACCTATCCCAAGATTCTGATGAGAGGTCATCAAAAAGTAAGAACTATTTATGCTGATAATTCATTGTTCTGTTGAAAAAAGTCAAATGCATAAGACGCCATTACTTGCAGTGTAGCCTTGCTTTATCGCACGCTGTATTGCGCAGTAACGTTAATTTTAAAAATGTAACCCAGCGATTGCATTAAGAACTAATTTGTCTTTCAATTGCTGTCCAACCTGTATTTTTTTAGTCAAGTTTATGAATAGTTTTTGATAAAAATAGGTGCCTTTCCAAGATGGCGCCGGACAGATTGCTTGAGGTTTTGGACACTATTCTCATTGTATAAGCACGATTTGTGCCGCTAAATATGCACATTTTCGAACAAACTCTATATGCATTGTGTAATATGATGTTACAGGACTGTCATCTGAAGAATTCTGAGAAGGTTAGTGAAAAAATTAATATCTTTTGGTGGTTTATACGTTATCGCTATTTTTGCCTTGAATCAATGCTGGTGTGATGTTTGCTATTGTGGTAAGCTAATATAACGCTATATTGTGTTTTCGCTGTAAAACACTTAGAAAATCTGAAATATTGGCTGGATTCACACGATCTGTGTCTTTCATCTGCTGTACGCTGTGTATTTTTAAGAAATGTTTTATGATGAGTAATTAGCTAATACACGATGGTCTCTGTAGTTATTCTAGTCGCTTTGGTGAGAGTTGTGATGGTGGCTGCAATGGTAAACTCTGATTTATACCTGAAATATGCACATTTTTCTAACAAAACATATGCTATACAATAAATATGTTATCAGATTGTCATCTGATGAGGTTGTTTCTTGGTTAGTGGCTATTTATATCTTTATTTGGTCGAATTTGTGATAGCTACTGATGGAGTAAAGAAGTGGTGTCTTTTGCTAACGTGGTTAGCTAATAGATTTACATAGTGTCTTCCCTGTAAAACATTTAAAAAATCAGAAATGATGGCTTGATTCACAAGATGTGTATCTTTCATCTGGTGTCTTGGACTTGTGATTTAATGATATTTAGATGCTACTATTTACTTGTGACGCTATGCTAGCCTATGCTAGTCAGCTTTTTTACTGGTGGGGGTGCTCCCGGATCCGGGTTTGGGAGGAATTAGAGGTTAACACCCCGGCCGTCCTACAATCTAAGCTAGATGCCCTCAATCTCACACAAATTATTAAGGAACCTACCAGATAAAACCCTAAATCCATAACCATGGGCTCCCTCTTAGATATCATCCTGACCAACTTGCCCTCCAAATACACCTCTGCTGTCTTCAACCAGGATCTCAGCGATCACTGCCTCATTGCCTGCATGCGTGATGGGTTCGCGGTCAAACGCCAACCCTCATCACTGTCAAACGCTCCCTAAAACACTTCAGCGAGCAGGCCTTTCTAATCGACCTGGCCAGGGTATACTGGAAGGATATTGACCTCATCCCGTCAGTAGAGGACCCCTGGTTGCTCTTTAAAAGTGCTTTCCTTGCCATCTTAAATAAGCATGCCCCATTCAAAAAATGTAGAACTAGGAACAGATATAGCCCTTGGTTCACTCCAGACTTGACCAGCACAAAAACATTCTGTGGCGTGCTGCATTAGCATCGAATAGCCCCCGCAATATACAACGTTTCAGGGAAGTTAGGAACCAATATACTCAGTCAGTTAGGAAAGCTGAGGCTAGCTTTTTCAAACAGAAATGTGCATCTTAAAGCACTAATTCCAAAAGGTTCTGGGACACTGTAAAGTCCATGGAGAATAAGAGCACCTCCTCCCAAATACCCACTGCACTGAATCTAGGAAACACTGTCACCACCGATAAATCTACGATAATCGATAATTTTAATAAGCATTTTTCTACGGCTGGCCATGCTTTCCACCCCCCCTCTTCTCCTTCACCCAAATCCTAAAAGAGCTGCAAAATCTGCATCCTTACAAATCAGCTTGGCTAGACAATCTGGACCCTCTCTTTCTAAAATGATCCACCGAATTTGTTGCAACCCCTTTTACTAGCCTGTTCAACCTCTCTTTCGTATCGTCTGAGATCCCCTAAGATTGGGAAGCTGCCGCAGTCATCCCCCTCTTCAAAGGGGGAGACAATCCAGACCCAAACTGTTTTAGACCTATATCCATCCTGCCCTGCCATTCTAAAATCTTCCAAAGCCAAGTTAATAAACAGATCACAGACCATTTCGAATCCCACCGTACCTTCAATCTGGTTTCCGAGCTGGTCATGGGTGCACCTCAGCCACGCTCAAGGTCCTAAACGACATCATAACTGCCATCAATAAAAGACAATACTGTGCAGCCGTCTTCATCGACCTGGCCAAGGCTTTCGACACTCTCAATCTCTGCATTCTTTTTGGCAGACTCAATAGCCTTGGTTTCTCAAATGACTGCATCGCCTGGTTCGCCTGGTTCACCAACTACTTCTCAGATAGAGTTCAGTGTGTCAAATTGGAGAGCCTGTTGTCCGGACCTCTGGCAGTCTCTATGGGGGTACCACAGTGTTCAATTCTCGGGCCGACTCTTTTCTCTCTTGCTGCTGGTGATTCTCTGATCCACCTCTATGCAGACGACACCATTCTGTATACATCTGGCCCTTCTTTGGACACTGTGTTAACTAACTTCCAAACAAGCTTCATTGCCATACAACACTCTTCCTGTGGCCTCCTGCCGTAGCCTCCAACTGCTTTTAAATGCTAGTAAAACTAAATGCATGCTCTTCAACCGATTGTTGCCCGCACCCGCCCGCCCGACTAGCATCACTACTCTGGACGGTTCTGACTTAGGTATTTGTAGTTGTCCACATACTCTAACTGTCTGGTTAGACTGTAAACTCTCCTTCCAGACTCACATTAAGCATCTCCAATCCAAAATTAATGCCAAGGGGGTGAATACTTTCGCAAGCCACTGTACTCAGCTAGTCTAAAGAAGGCCAGTTTTATTGCTTTTTTAACTAGCACAACAGTTTTCAGCTGTGCTAACATAATTGCAAAATAGTTTTCTAACGATCAATTAGCCTTTTAAAATGATAAACTTGGATTAGCTAACACAACGTGCCATTGGAACACAGGTGTGATGGTTGCTGATAATGGGCCTCTGTACGCCTATGTAGATATTCCAATAAAAATCAGCCGTTTCCATCTACAACAGTCATTTACAACATTAACAATGTCTACACTGTATTTCTGATAAATGTAATGTTTTTTTAATGGACAGTACCAGTCAAAAGTTTGGACACACCTACTCATTCAAGTGTTTTTCTTTATTTTTATGTGTTGTAAAATAATAGTAAAGACATCAAACTATGAAATAACACATATGGAAACATATAGTAACCAAAAAAGTGTTAAACAAATCCAAATATATTTTATATTTTTGATTCTTCAAAGAAGCCACCTGTTGCCTTGATGACAGCATTGTAAACTCTTGGAATTCTCTCAACCAGCTTCAGTCGGAATGCTTTTCCAACAGTCTTGAAGGAGTTCAAAAATATGCTGTGCACTTGTTAGCTGCTTTTCCTTCACTCTGCAGTCCAACTCATCCCAAACCGTCTCAATCGGGTTGAGGTCGGGTGATTGTGGAAGCCAGGTCATCTGATGCGGCATTCCATCACTCATCTTCTTGGTCAAATAGCCCTTACACAGCCTTGAGGTGTGTTGGGTTATTTTCCGGTTAAAAAAACAAATGATAGTCCCATTAAGCACTAACCACCCACACCATCACACCTCCTCTGCCATGCTTCACGGTGGGAACCACACATGTGGACATCACTTACTCTGCGTCTCACAAAGACACAGTGGTTGGAACCAAACATTTTAAATATGGACTTACCAGACCAAAGGACAATTTAATTTATTAAAAAAACAACTGAAAAATCACATTTACATAAGTATTCAGACCCTTTACGCAGGACTTTGTTGAAGCACATTTGGCAGTGATTACAGCCTCGAGTCTTCTTGGGTATGACACTACAAGCTTGGCACACCTGTATTTGGGGAGTTTCAACCATTATTTTCTGCAGATCTGGGAGACTAGATCTGGGAGACCTCACAAGCTCTGTAAGGATGGATGGGGAACGTCGCTGCACAGTTATTTTCAGGTCTCTCCAGAGATGTTCGATCGGGTTCAAGTCCAGGCTCTGGCTGGGCCACTCAAGGACATTCAGAGACTTGTCCCGAAGCCACTCCTGCGTTGTCTTGGTTGTGTGCTTAGGGTCGTTGTCCTGTTGGAAGGTGAACATTCGCCCCAGTCTGAGGTCCTGAGCGCTCTGGAGCAGGTTTTCATCAAGGATCTCTGTACTTTGCTATGTTCATCTTTGCCTCGATCCTGACTAGTCTCCCAGTCCCTGCCACTGAAAAACAGTGCAGTAGAGATGTGCTGCAGAGTGCTGCAGAGATGGTTGTCCTTCTAGAACGTTATCCCATCTCCACAGAGGAACTCTGGAGCTCTGTCAGAGTGACCATCGGGTTCTTGGTTACTTCCCTGACCAAGGCCCTTCTCCACCGATTGCTCAGTTTGGCCGGGCGGCCAATTCGAGGAAGAGTTTTGATGGTTCCAAATTTCTACCATTTAATAATGATTGAGGCCACTGTGTTCTTGGGGACCTTAAATGCTGCAAAACATTTTTTGTACCCTTCCCCAGATTTGTGCATTGACACAATCCTGTCTCGGAGCTCTACGGACAATTCCTTCGAATTGCTTGGTTTTTGCTCTGACATACACTTTCAACTGTGGGACCTCATATAGACAGGTGTGTGCATTTCTAAATAATGTCAAATCAATTGAATGTACCACAGGTGGATTCCAATCAAGTTGTAGAAACATCTAAAGGATGATCAATAGAAACAGGATGCACCTCAGCTCAATATCGAGTCTCTTAGCAAAGGGTCTGAAAACTTATGTATTTCAGTTTTTTTTGGTATACATTGCCATCGGAAAGTATTCAGACCCCTTGACTTTTTCCACATTTTGTTAGGTTACAGCCTTATCTAAAATATAAATATATATATACATATAATATTTTTTAAATAAGATCATCTTTGAGAACTAACAATCACCAAAATCAAAAATTCCAAACATTACGCATTCAGGAGTATTTTTTGTCATTTGTCATATGTCTATAGATTTTGTTATAATGTTTTGATTCACTCAGATAACATAAAAACATGGCTTGTTTAACCTTTATTAAACTAGGCAAGTCAGTTAAGAAGAAATTCTTATTTACAATGATGGCCTACACCGGTCAAATCCAGAAAACACTGCGCCAATTGTGCACCACCCTATGGGATTCCCAATCACAACCGGTTGTGATACAGCCTAGATTCAAACCAAGGTGTCTGTAGTGACAACCTCTAGCACTGAGATGCAGTGCCTTAGACCACTGCACCACTTGGGAGCCTTGGCAACATGTAGAACTGCAGGAAATTTGCCTTAAAACGGCACAAATGTAAAATGTTCTCTTCGGGCCCATGACAAAATGTGTAGAATTGTAGGAAATTAGCTTAAAACAGCTAAATGTTATCTCTGCGGCCAAGAGGAGGGCCTTGGTTGGTGACCGCACCGTTGCCCATGACCACTGCCACGACCATCACCTAAGCCCCATTTTGATCCATAAAAACCCTGCTAAGGCAAGATGGAAACGATCCCTTACTGAAAATGCATGCCAGCATACCACTCTGTTTTTTTTATATAAATAATTACTGTAGCTAGTGAATTAAAGGCCCAGTCAAATCAAATCAAATCAAGTTTATTTTATATAGCCCTTCGTACATCAGCTAATATCTCGAAGTGCTGTACAGAAACCCAGCCTAAAACCCCAAACAGCAAGCAATGCAGGTGTAGAAGCACGGTGGCTAGGAAAACTCCCTAGAAAGGCCAAAACCTAGGAAGAAACCTAGAGAGGAACCAGGCTATGAGGGGTGGCCAGTCCTCTTCTGGCTGTGCCGGGTGGAGATTATAACAGAACATGGCCAAGATGTTCAAAATGTTCATAAGTGACAAGCATGGTCAAATAATAATCAGGAATAAATGTCAGTTGGCTTTTCATAGCCGATCATTAAGAGTTGAAAACAGCAGGTCTGGGACAGGTAGGGGTTCCATAACCGCAGGCAGAACAGTTGAAACTGGAATAGCAGCAAGGCCAGGTGGACTGGGGACAGCAAGGAGTCATCATGCCCGGTAGTCCTGACGTATGGTCCTAGGGCTCAGGTCCTCCGAGAGAGAGAAAGAAAGAGAGAAGGAGAGAATTAGAGAGAGCCAAGATTTTCAAAATGTTCATAAATGACAAGCATGGTCAAATAATAATCAGGAATAAATGTCAGTTGGCTTTTCATAGCCGATCATTAAGAGTTGAAAACAGCAGGTCTGGGACAGGTAGGGGTTCCATAACCGCAGGCAGAACAGTTGAAACTGGAATAGCAGCAAGGCCAGGTGGACTGGGGACAGCAAGGAGTCATCATGCCCGGTGAAGTAAAAAAGTGAAGTAAAAAATGTGATATTCCTGTGTTTTGTAAATATTTCCACACTATGAGGTTGGAATAATACTGTGAAATTGTGAAAATTATGATAATGCACTTTTGTAAGAGCTGTTTGAAAAGAGCCCCTAAAATTGCCTGTTTTGGGGGGATGGAGTTTTGGCCTGCCTGGTGACATCACCATCACCAGTTAATAGACCAATAAGAAAGACAGTTCCAAACCTTTCTGTCAATAACAGCTACTTTTCAATTTTCCTCTCACCACTCAGACCACTCCCAGACAGTCCTAGCTAAATTCATGCGCGAGAAATTGCTCTTTGCTAAGAAGCAAATGTTGTTTATTTTTGACCATTTTAATTGAAACAGTAGTGTACTTAATAGTTACCCAGAAATTATTTAACAAGGCAATAAAAATGGCTGCATTGGACCTTTAAGAAAAAACATAGATGGGGTGTTTTTTTTGTTTATTCTGAATGTAATATATTTCTGATTTACCAAATCTGAAGCCTTCCGCAGGCTCGCTGAGAGAAGCCACATTTACATGTTTTGTGTTCTCAGTTGAATCTCCTTTCTAGAGATGACAGGGTTAATATGTCATTCTGTCAACCCACTAAAGCCCTGTCACAATCTGTATGCATACTGGTTAAAGGGCAATCCTAGCATAATCCTTACCACACATAATTCACATACACTTAACATTGAAAAATGGGCTTGATTTTTTAGTCTACATTTAACAGTGACACTCAAGTTGCTGATTATCACACCAAGTCCGTTGTCCTTGTAATCACTTCCAGAGAGCAAATATTAGTAGAAAACATCTAAAATATTCGTAAATAAGTTATACAGTGCCTTCAGGAGGCATTCACACCCCTTTACTTTTTACACATTATGTTGTGTTACAAAGTGGGAAGAAAATTATTTGAATTGTCATTTTGTGTCAACGATGTACACAAAATACTCTTATGTCAAAGTGGAAGAAAAATTATATATCTTTTTTTAACTTATGGAAAATAAAACATAAATATATCCATATTAGGTAAGTATTCAAACCCTCTGTCAATACATATTAGAATCATCTTTGGCAGCGATTACAGCTGTGAGTCTTTCTGGATAAGTCTCTAGGTGTCACGCCCTGGCCTGAGTTATCTTTGTTCTCTTTATTATTTTAGTTAGGTCAGGGTGTGACATGGGGGATGCAGGTGTTTTTGTTATTGTCTAGGGGTTTTTGTATGTCTATGGGTGTTTGCTAATCTAGGTGTGATGTATGTCTATGGTTGCCTAGATTGGTTCTCAATTAGAGACAGCTGTCTATCGTTGTCTCTGATTGGGAACCATATTTAGGCAGCCATATTCATTGGGTAGTTCGTGGGTTATTGTCTATGTGTAGTGTTTGTGTCAGCACTATTTGTTTATAGCGTCACGTTCGTTCGCTTGTTGTTTTGTTAGTTTGTCAAGTGTTCTTCATTTCGTTTCATTAAAAGAAGAATGTATTGTTATCACGCTGCGCCTTGGTCCTCCTCTCTTCCAACATACAACGACCGTGACACTAGGAGCTTTGCACATCTGGATTATACAATATTTTACCATTATTCTTCAAGCTCTGTCAAGTTGGCTGTTGATCATCACTAGACAGCCATTTTCATGTCTTGCCATAGATTTCCAAGCCGATTTAAGTCAAAACTGTAACTAGGCCTCTTAGGAACATTCAATGTTGTCTTGATAAGCAACTCCGGTGTATATTTGGCCTTATGTTTAGGTAACTGTCCTGCTGAAAGGTGAATTTGTCTCCCCTTGTCTGTTGGACAGAAAACTGAACCAAGTTTTCCTCTAAGATTTTGCCTGTGCTTAGCTCTATTCCGTTTCTTGTTTCTTTTTTTTCTTTTTTTTTTACCCCCTTTTTTCTCCCCAATTTTGTGGTATCCAATTGTTAGTAATTACTATCTTGTCTCATCGCTACGACTCCCGTACGGGCTCGGGAGAGACGAAGGTCGAAAGCCACGCGTCCTCCGAAACACAACCCAACCAAGCCGCACTGCTTCTTAACACAGCGCGCATCCAACCCGGAAGCCAGCCGCACCAATGTGTCGGAGGAAACACCGTGCACCTGGCAACCTTGGTTAGCGCACACTGCGCCCGGCCCGCCACAGGAGTCGCTGGTGCGCGATGAGACAAGGATATCCCTACCGGCCAAACCCTCCCTAACCCGGACGATGCTAGGCCAATTGTGCGTTGCCCCACGGACCTCCCGGTCGCGGCCGGCTGCGACAGAGCCTGGGCGCGAACCCAGAGTCTCTGGTGGCACAGCTAGCGCTGCGATGCAGTGCCCTAGACCACTGCGCCACCCGGGAGGCCCTATTCCGTTTCTTTTTATCCTAAAAAACTCCCTAGTCCTTGCCAATGACAAGCATACCCATAACATGATGCAGCCTCCACCTTGCTGTGTTGTGTTGTGTTGGATTTGCACAAATTATGAAGTATGTTTAGAAATATTTTGATTCTGTACAGGCTTCCCTCTTTTCACTCTGTTATTTTTGTTAGTATTGTGGAGTAACTACAATGCTGTTGATCGATACTCATTTCTCTCCTATCACAGCCATCACACTCTGTAACTGTTTTAAAATCACCATTGGCTTCATGGTGAAATCCCTGAGCGGTTTCCTTCCTCTCCTGTAACGGAGTTAAGAAGGACGCCTGAATCTTTGCAGTGACTGGGTGTATTGCAGTGTCGGTCATGTGCTGTTTAAGATGAGGGAGGACAATTTTTTTTCATGAGCATGGCCTTATTACAGCATATTGGATGGCTTTCATTCATATTCCATTCTCTTTGTTCAATGTAACAGCAATAGGTTTAGGCTGCTACAAGATACTCAAATTTTCCCTATACCCATCATGAGGTTGCTACAACCTAGCCTATGAATGAAAGTTTACAACGTATGTGCACACAGATCGAGAGACACATTTGAGGTGAAAGACAGTGACAGGTTGTTTATCCCCGTTTTTTTCTGTTTGCTTCCGTTTTAGATTTTTTCCCCAACAGAATTGGTGGAATGAATACATCCAAGCCAAACCGCTACACACAGCCTACATCATTGTCACCATATTAGCTAAAGTAACGTCATAGTCAGCATAGCTAATAGAACTAATGCGTTGGTAAACCCGCTATAATCATGCCGTAACGTTAGTGTACAGTCAGTAAGCAGTTACACTGGCGGGCCCCGGTGGCAAAACATTTGTAATACCAGAAAGCTTACCTGACTTGGAAGAGTTCCAGTGTTGTGTTAGAAAGTCCTAGCCAGCTAGCTAACATAGTATCCCTCTGTTTGAGCAGGGTGTTTCAGTAGGTTAAACTAGCTAGCTGCATTTGCTAGCTAAGTAAGTGAAACTGAAAGTGGAAAAAAATGTCAATCTCTCTCTATTTCTCTCTTGCTTCTCCTTCATTTTGGAAGAAATTAAGTTGTTCAAAACTGTTCAATTATTGTCTTTTTCTCTGAGTCAGCTACTCACCACATGTTATACACTGCAGTGCTAGCTAGCTATAGCTTATGCTTTCAGGACTAGATTAATTCTCTGATCCTTTGATTGGGTGGACAACATTTCAGTTCATGCTGCAAGAGCTATGATAGGCTGGAGGATGTCCTCCGGGAAGTTGTCATAATTACTGTGTAAGTCTATGGGAGGGGGTGATAACCGTGAGCCTCATAGGTTTTGTATTGAAGTCAATGTACCCAGAGGAGGATGGAAGCTAGCTGTCCACCGGCTACACCATGGTGCTACCCTACAGAGTGTTGTTGAGTCTACTATAGACCTTCTTTGCAAAATAGTGTGTTTTAATCAGTTATTTGGTGACGTGATTATATTTAATATAGTTTTAACTAAAAAGGATAACTTTTTAAGTGTTTTACATTTTACATTTTTATGTAATTCACTGAGGAAGATGGTCCTCCCCTTCCTCCTCTGAAGAGCCTACACTGGTGTATTGATACACCATCCAAAGTGTAATTAAAAACTGCACCATGGTCAAAGGGATATTCAATGTCTGCTCTAAAAATATATTTATTTACATATCTACCAATAGGTGCCCTTCTTTGCGAACTATTGGAAAACCTCCCTGGTCTTTATGGTTAAATCTGTGCTTGAAATTCCCTTCTCGACTTAGGAACCTTACAGATAATTGTATGTGTGGGGTACAGAGATGGGGTAGTCATTTAATAATCATGTTAATTAAACACTATTATTGAGTTAGTCCATGCAACTTATGTGCACATTAAGCACATTTTTACTCCTGAACTTATTTAGGCTTGCGATTGGTTTTTATTATTTATACATTTGTTAAAATTTCTAAAAACATAATTCCACTTTGACATTATGGGGTATTGTGTGTAGATCAGTGACACAAAATCTCAATGTAATCCATTTTAAATTCAGACTGTAATACAACTAAATGTGGAAAAAGTCAAGGGGTGTGAATACTTTCTGACGGCACTGTACAGAATATGGAGGTATTCTTGAATCCACAAAACAGAAATGCAGATTTTAATATGAATACTTCAAACAGCCAACAGAAAAACATAAATTGAGCTTGAAGCCTGTTTTTAGAGCTTTGTGCACAATGGAAAGTTTTTATTGAACATTTTGTCTCTTGGCTGAGAGAGCGAGAGAGAGTGAGAGAGAGAGAGAGAAAGAGAGAGAGATTCAAATGAATTTCCATTTCAGAAAACTGGCTGGTCCGAATAAATCATAATAAAATTGGAACTTGTGGCCTGTCATCTCCCAACGATCTGCTACCTTGGGACAGTGCTGAAACCTCTCCCATCATATGCCCCAGTGAAGCAGAGATTATGGAAAAGAGCACGGAGAGGCTTTCTGTGCCAGAGGGAAAGTTTTTCAAAAGGGGATTAAAATACAGCTCACTTTTTAAAAAGGGCTTCCTCTTTGCCATGTATATATTTTAGCCCATGCCTGTTTCCCCTGAGAATTGGCTATCCTGAGTCATAGTCTTTATCTATTCTTGTGCAATTCATTAGTAATTGCATGGTCTTGGAAATTCATTTGACCATTTTCAATCTGTCTGAATCAGCACAACTATATCATTATCTAACATCTGTTGGAAAGGCCTGTGTTCTTGGTCACCCTTACAATGTCGCAACAGGCATAACTGTAATTATGACTGTCGCCATTACTTTGTTGCTGGACAGCATGTGGCTAGCATGTTACAGTCAATGTGCAGTGCAATGTTTCAATGTTAACTGGCCATGGAACAATGTAAAATATAGGAAATGCAGTTGGATAGATGTCCTTTGGGTGGTTGACCATTTGTCACGACTTCCGCCGAAGTCGGCCCTTCTCCTTGTTCGGGTGGTGTTCGGCGGTCGACGTCACCGGCTTTCTAGTCACCATCGATCCATTTTTCAGTTTCGTTTTGTTTTGTCTGTATTATACACACCTGGTTTTTATTCCCCCATCATGTTCCCTATTTAACCCTCTGGCTTTCATTTCTGTTTTGTCCGTGATTGTTTGTGCGTTAGGTGTTGTAGTTGATACGTGTATGTATCTGTTTATTTTCCAGTTGTGGAATTGTGCATTTATTTTGAGTAAAAGACTGTGGTTTCGCTCAACACCTGTGTCCTGCGTTTGACTCCAAAATTCTCCGCACACAACCCTGACACCATTCTTGATACACACGGTAAACTGTTGAGCGTGAAAAACCCAGCAGCGTTGCAGTTCTTGACACAAACTGGTGCACCTGGAACCTACTACTATACCCCGTTCAAAGACACTTTGTCACACCCTGATCTGTTTCACCTGTCCTTGTGATTGTCTCCACCCCCCTCCAGGTGTTGCCCATCTTCTCCATTATTCCCTGTGTATTTATACCTGTGTTTTCTGTTTGTCAGGTCAACAAGCATTTTTGTTCTCAGCTCTTGCTTTTCCCAGTCTCTCTTTTTCCTCGCCCTCCTGGTCTTGACCCTTGCCTGTCCTGACTCTGAGCCCACCTGCCTGACCACTCTGCCTGAGCCTGCCTGCCGACCTGTACCTTTGCCCCACCTCTGGATTGTTGACCTCTGCCTACCCTGAGCCTGCCTGCCGTCCGGTACCGTTGCCCCACCTCTGGTTTACAGACACCTGCCTGCCTTGAACTGTCTATTGCCTGCCCCTGTTGGAATATTAAACCACTGTCAAGTCGACGTGTCAGCATCTGGGTCTGACCTTGAATTCCGATCTCTTGTCTTACCCATTCACCCTCTGAATGGCATACATACACAATCCATGTCTCAATTGTCTCAAGGCTTAAAATCCTTATTTAATTAACCTGTCTCCTCCCCTTCATCTACACTGGTTGAAGTGTATTTAACAAGTGACATCAATACGGGATCATACTGTAGCTTTCACCTGGATTCACTTAGTCAGTCTACGTAATGGAAAGAGGCGTTCCTAATGTTTTGTACACTCAGTGTGTCACACTATAGTGCACAGCAGTAGCAGAATGAGGGAATGGCATAGACAGGAGCAGAATGAGGGAATGCCACAGACAGGAGCAGAATGAGGGAATGCCACAGACAGGAGCAGAATGAGGGAATGGCATAGACAGGAGCAGAATGAGGGAATGGCATAGACAGGAGCAGAATGAGGGAATGGCACAGACAGGAGCAGAATGAGGGAATGTTATAGACAGGAGCAGAATGATGGAATGTTATAGACAGGAGCAGAATGATGGAATGTTATAGACAGGAGCAGAATGAGGGAATGGCACAGACAGGAGCAGAATGATGGAATGTTATAGACAGGAGCAGAATGATGGAATGTTATAGACAGGAGCAGAATGAGGGAATGGCATAGACAGGAGCAGAATGATGGAATGTTATAGACAGGAGCAGAATGATGGAATGTTATAGACAGGAGCAGAATGAGGGAATGGCATAGACAGGAGCAGAATGAGGGAATGGCACAGACAGGAGCAGAATGATGGAATGTTATAGACAGGAGCAGAATGAGGGAATGGCATAGACAGGAGCAGAATGAGGGAATGGCACAGACAGGAGCAGAATGATGGAATGTTATAGACAGGAGCAGAATGATGGTAGCCGCCGACATGCCTTGCACCCAATGCTTATCAATTAGATGGAGGGGAAATGTCAGCCTCTCAAAGTGTGGGTCCCGCTGACTTTTCTGTGTATTGTTTGTCACATTCCAGTGACGTAAAGCATGTCAACATGGCATAAAGCAACCCTCCAGTGCTTTCAAATTGGCCCGGAGGGAGTTGTAGGCGCACTTTGGTATTTTCTCGAAATGGCAAGATACTCTGAGGACAAACTTCATCTAAAAATGCATCCGTCATATGGAACACATCTCTCTGCAACTTATGAAATGGACTATGGAGAAAAGTGCTATTGTGTGAGAAATCTTGCTCCAGTATTTTAATTTGCTATGTATTATGCATGGCTTTAGCAAATTAGCAACACTATTACAGTAGCTATCTATATATTCTGCGTACCCTGTTGTGTTACTCTGTTGGGCGCTGGATCTGATAAATGGATACTGCTAATCTTCCTTTATAGCATTTTGAGAGAACATTGTGATTTGCACTGGATCTTTGCACAAATCACAAAATGGACACCTATACTTTACACTCAATCAATTTCCAAAAATAAACATGGGTAGATATGGATATTGTAGAACTACATATTCATCTGGGAACATAAATGTGTATCGGCTATCTTCCTTTTCAACCAAAACCTCATGTATGGAAATTGATTGAGTGTAAAGTATAGTTATCCATTTGTGATTTGTGCAAAGATCCCTGTGCCCAAGGAAGCGAAGGTAACCTGCCTAAATGATTACCGCCCGTGGCACTCACTTCGGTAGCCATGAAAGGCTGGTCATGGCTCACATCAACAGCATTTTCCCGGACAACCTAGACCCGCTCCAATTTGCATTCCGCCCCAACAGATCCACAGATGACACAATCTCAATCTCACTCCACACTGCCCTTTCTCACCTGGACAAAAGGAACACCTATGTGAGAATGCTGTTCATTGACTACAGCTCAGCGTTCAACACCATAATGCCCACGAAGCTCATTACTAAGCTAAGGACTCTGGGACTAAACACCTCCCTCTGCATCTGGATCCTGGACTTCCTGACGGGCCGCCCCCAGGTGGTAAAAGTAGGCAACAACACGTTTGCCACACTGATCCTTAACACTGTCAGGGGTGTGTACTTAGTCCCCTCCTGTATTCCTTGTTCACCCACGACTGCGTGGCCAAACACAACTCCAACACATCATTAAGTTTGCTGACGACACAACAGTGGTAGGCCTGATCACCGACAACGATGAGACGCCCTATAGGGACGAGATCAGAGAACTGGCAGTGTGGTACCAGAACAACAACCTCTCCCTCAATGTGAGAAAGAAAAAGGAGCAGATCGTGGACTACAGGAAAAGGCAGGCCTAACAGACCCCCATTAACATCGATGGGGCTGTAGTGGAGCAGGCCGAGAGTTTCAAGTTCCTTGGTGTCCACATCACCAACGAACTATCATGGTCCAAACATACCAAGACAGTCGTGAAGAGGGCACGACAAAACCTTTTCCCCCTCAGGAGACTGAAAAGATTTGACATGGGTCCCCAGATCCTCAAAAGGTTCTACAGCTGCACCATCGAGAGCATCCTGACCGGTTGCATCACCGCCTGGTATGGCAACTGCTCGGCATCTGAACGTAAGGCACTACAGAAGGTAGTGCGGACGGCCCAGTACATCACTGGGGCCAAGCTTCCTGCCATCCTGGACCTATATAATAGGCGGTGTCAGAAGAAAGCCCAGAAAATTGTCAGAGACTCCAGTCACCCAAGTTATAGACTGTTTTCTCTGCTACCGCACGGCAAGCGGTACCGGAGCGCCAAGTCTAGGACCAAAAGGCTCCTCAACAGCTTCTACCCCCAAGCCATAAGACTGCTGAACAATTCATAAAAATTGCCACTGGACAATTTACATTGACCCCTACCCCCTCTTGTACACTGCTGCTACTCGCTGTTTGTTTGTTACCTATGCATAGTCACTTCGACCCCACCTACATGTACAGATTACCTCAATTAGCCTGTACCCCTGTATATAGCCTCTTTATTGTTGTTCTTATTGTGTTACTTTTTATTATTACTTTTTATTTTAGCCTACTTGGTAAGTATTTTCTTCTTCTTGAACTGCACTGTTGGTTAAGGGCTTGTAAGTAAGCATTTCACGGTAAAGTCTACACTTGTTGTATTCGGCACATGTGGCAAATAAAGTTTAATTTCATTTTGATATTTCATTTTTTCCAAACAGAAGCTACTGTTCTAATATGTATCTTTGTTCTGGGAATCCAGCAACATCTAATTCCTGTGGCAATATTAAAAACACCATGTCATAATGAAGATGGATGTGTGTTTTTGTGTTCCATGAGTAGTATCCGGCAATCTTTCTGTAGCAAGGCCTGTTCTTATTTGCTGGTATTGTTGACTAGAACGGTTTAACCAAGGCCACTCCAGAAAGGCCTGTTACAGTGTATATATGCAAAAGCTAACCTGCTCTCAACTGCCAGTATTCAATTTGAAAATGAGAAAATCTATTGATGTTTGACTCATTGAAATATTAATATTCACAACTAACCCCTGCACAGTGATGAGAATTTCAAGTGGAGTACTGAGCAAATGCTTTCAACGCTGCATTATCGGATAGCTCACAAATATTTTCAGCTTCCGAGCTCTGCCTTTTAAACTGTAGCAATATCACATATTTTATTACCTTTACACAGTTCACCTGTTCTTGTTTATTTCCCCCAATGTTGCATCAATTATTCACTCATACAGCAGGAAAAATAAATCATACCTTGAGATTCATTCTGAACGGGTTAATCTCTTCTCTCACACAACACAGGTCGTATCAAGTGCCATCTGCAATTCAATTACTTCTTCAGCGCCAGGATGTTTCATTTGCAAAAAAAAGCTTTTTTTTGTATCTTGTCAAATAAATAGACTACATTGTAAAATGATGATATTGTCAGATTATGTCCCATGTGACTGCTACACAATCTTCAGAAATCATGTTTTCTTTCAAGGAAATTATAATCTGCGTTATGTGCTTTGGGGGAACTAGAATGGAGAGTCTTGGGAAGTTTTGAGCTGTAATTGGTTTAGTGGAGATAATCAAGTAATTGAGGGAAATGCTCAAGTCTGCAGCATGTTTCTTGGAAACTATACCCGGCCATGGACATCATTATACCACTTCAGGGGCTTTTGAGGTCAGTGGAAACAATTTAATCCTAATGTTAACCATTTGTTTCAGGACATTACAGAAAAACAGCAGAGAGGTCAGGGTTGAGGTCAGAAGTATTATAGGTTGGCTAGTAGAGTAATAACCTCATAAATTAGAGAATGTCGAGTTCTCAAATTGACAGTTTATTGACTCAGAACTCACAGGCTACTGTCTGGCCGTAGCCTACACCAAATAAATCTTATTTAAAAAATCCTAGCTCACTGTCGGGACATGAAAAGAGAGAACAATACCAGCATGGCAATATAACAGATATGCAGTGCCCAGCCCCCTGCCCCCGCTGTTCCACCAACCACAAGGCCACCTGACACTGATTCCAGGCATTCTCTTGATTGGCAGACAGCAAGGGGACTTGGCATGCTGAACCTCACGAAACCCAACCCAAATGGGTAAACCTATCCTACCCTTAAGGAAAAAACACATTAATTTCACATGATCACATGCGAAGTTAATGTGATCACATGTGACAACATGTGAGAACATGATCTTGTGAAATTAATGTGAAATAAATGTGTTTTTTCCTTAAGGGTAGGATAGGTTTACCCATTTGGGGATGCAATGGGGATGCAAAATGTCAACATGTGAGAACATGAAACTACACGTGACAACATGTGATCACATGTGAAAACATGATCTCATGTGAATTCTTTTTGACAACATGGGAAGCAACATTTCAACATGTGATACCAGGAAATTACAAGTGACAACATTTGAGCACATGCGAAAGCTGAGATGTCAATTGTCATTTAGAAAACTTCACTTTAAAAGGCACAATTGACATTAGTTCAATTTAAGCAGTCACGGTCCCCTCCAGGTTTTGTCAAGGTTTTGTCTAGTTTGCGGTTTGTTCCAAGGATTTCCCAAGGATGTGTTTAGGACATTCTCAGAACGTTGTGTCATGGTCCCCTAAAAGTTTTTGCCTAGTTGTGTTAAAAATACAGTAAATCTACAACTAGTTACTGTATTTTTACATCTAAATTAAGCTGTTTACTTCAGACTTAACATCCCTTTGGATTTGAACTCACAACCTCTTAGTTGCTAGCTACCTGAAGTTCCTTCTGAGCCACCAGGTCTATGGACACAGAGGAGACTGACTATACATTTATTGCCAAGAATAAATTTCAGCATTTTGCCTAAAGTTGCAGTACAAATAAAGTAAATATATACAACAACTTGAAGGTGTTATTTACATAGAATTGCAGTATGCTACTGTATTCGGAATTCAATTACTGTCAAATCTGGTATAATTATGTGCTGTGAACAGAATTGGGACTCAGCCTTAAATGGGATTTGAACGATTAACCCATTGCTCGCTACAACCTGTAACACTACAGAAACCAGATGTGAAGGTCCTCGGCTGGTGAATGGTGCAGTGGTCTAAGGCTCTGCATCTCAGTCCTAGAAGTGTCACTATAGACCCTGGTTCAATTCCAGGCTGTATCACAACTGGCTATGACAGGGAGTCCCAGATGGTGGTGCACAATTGACCCAGTGTTGTTAGGGTTTGGCTGGGGTAGGCTGTCATTGTAAATAATAGTTTTTTCTTAACTGACTTGCCCAGTTAAATAAAGGTGAAAAAAAACATGTGGTTGTGAGGCCGGTTGGACGTACTGCCCAGTTCTTTAAAACAATGTTGGAGGCAGCATATTGTAGAGAAATTAACATTCAAATCTCTGGCAACAGCTCTGGTGGACATTTCTGCAGTCAGCAGGCCAATTACATGCTCCCTCAAAACTTTAGACATCGGTGGCATTGTTTTGTGTGACAAAACTGCACATTTTAAAGTGTGCCTTTATTGTCCCCAGCACAAGGTGAACGTGTATAATGATCATGGTGTTTAATCAGCTTCTTGATATACCACACCTGTCAGGTGGATGGATTATCTTGGCAAAGGAGAAATGCACACTAACAAGGATATAAACAAATTTGTATACACAATTTAAGAGAGAGAAATAAGCGTTTTGTGCGTATATGAAACATTTCTGGGATTTTCTACTTCAGCTCGTGAGACATGGGACCAACACTGTACATGTTGTGTTATATTTTTGTTCAGTGTATATTAACACAATCAGAAATAAGAGTATAGTTAGGGTACTGTATTGTTCCCTGGGGTACAAAAGGTCAAAGGTGCACTTCATAGCTTCACACTTCACAAAAAGGTCCAAGGTACAATCTCCTATACCTTGTAGTTATAGGAGAATCTTTAACCCAATATTTTGAATATAAGGTACGATCATCACTGCGCTATAAAATATACTGTAGGTGGGGGCAATGTACTAGTTGGGGCTCATTAGCATATTTCGGGCTTGGTTAAATGTGTGTGTATTTGTGCTAACCGTCAATGAAAGTGTTGGAGCAGTCAATCTTTATGCCAATGCAAGTTAAATAACTTCTTTAACACTGTTCTGTAAACTTTGCAAGAAAATCTGGGAATAATGAGATGCTGTAAAGAGGTTATGGTGCATTTTTCAGTAACTTAATGGCAACTTGTTGCCAGAAGTTGTTGAGAATTTGTCATTTCTTAAACTGTAAGCTGCTTACCAGGAAGTATATTTTATATTTGCTAAATGACACTTACTGCCGCTAGCAAGCCTTGCCAGTAACGTACTGTGCCCTAACTGACATTTCTGTTGACAGCATGCACATCACTTGCTGATTGGCAGCATACTGTAGCAGCAGCAGCCTACTAGAAGATTACAGGAGTGGCTTATTTGAGGTGTGGCTTTTAGCTAAATCCTTTTGGTGTCCCATGAGTGGGAATGTCATCCCAGTTAAAGTGGTGCATTCATAAACAGTCATCTCGTATACTGTTACTTCTGCCGCCTTGATAAAGGGAGACATAAGTGCATCTCCAACCATAGCTAGTGCCCATGTTACAGTAATACTCACTTACCAACCTGTCAGGGACTGTGACATATTAGTTACTATGAATTTGACAATAACATGCAAGCAATTAGTCAGTTAATGAAAATTTAAGATCAACTTCCAGTGAACCAGATGTCATTAAGCCTTAGGAAGAAGCAAAGTACCACACTTGATTGCCATGGCGTCTTACAAACACTGCAGAACTAACAGGGTCAAAAGAGCTGCTCAACATTTGGCAACATAACGATAAAACCACTTCAACTGGCAGAACATTTCGACTGATGGTTGGCACAAATACAAAATATTTTTAGATCATGCCCCCAAATATGTTAATGAACACCCACCAGCACATTGCCCCCACCCATATTTCAAAGTGCAGCAATGACTGTACCTAATTCTGCATTCTGAACCAAGTGGGAAGTAGGAATTTTCCATATAGAACTGGGAAAAAGCCACTATAACGACCCTTCAACTGGCTTTCTGAAGGATTGGCACTTCAATAAATTGTGCCAAAAAACGGTTCATTACTCTGAGCTTCATTATCTGTTCACCATGCACATTAGTGACATCTGCTGGTCAGCAATAAATAGCAGTGTGTGATTAGCAGGTATACTTTTTTTCTACACTGTTTTCATCAAACTCTGTGGTGCAGGGATAACTAGTTGACTTTTGTAGTCTATAATTAGTTTGAACACCAGGTTAAAATCATGTTTGCTTTCAAGTTCACTATTTCTCAAACTTAATCCACGGAATTACTTAGGATGCTTAATTAACTTCTTATGGCTGAAGGGGCAGTATTGAGTAGCTTGGATGAAAGGTGCCCATATCAAACGGCCTTCTCCTCAGTCATAGTTGCTAATATTTGCATATTATTATTAGTATTGGATAGAAAACACTCTAAAGTTTCTAAAACTGTTTGAATTATGTCTGTGAGATTAACAGAACTCATAATGGCAGGCAAAATCCTGAGTTGAAATCAAAACAGGAAGTCAGAAATCTGAGTCCCTAATGAAATCCTCTTGAGATATGAATGATTGTGCACTGCCTAGGGGTTCCACTAGATGTCAACCATCAATAGAAATTATAATGAGACTTCTATGATGTTGTGGGAGAGAATGATAGCAGAATCAGTCAGGTGTCCATCAAGCAGCCATTTTCTGATCATGCTTTTTCCTCATGTTAGTCACTTGCATTCCATTGCTCACGAAGACAAGAAAGAATACTCCGGTTGGAACTTTATTGAAGCTATATGTTAAAAACATCCTAATGATTGATTCTGTACTTAGTTTGAAATGTTTCTTCGACCGGTAATATCACTTTTTGAAGTTTTTGTCCGATATAACGCTGACCAGAATTAGCGTTTGGATATGTAAACCAGACGCGCTAACAAAAGAAGGTATTTGGACATAAATAACGGATTTTTTCGAACAAAACAAACATTTATTGTGGATCTGGGATTCCTGGTGTGCTTTCTGATGTAGATCATCAAAGGTAAGGGAATATTTATCATATATTTTCTTGTTTATGTTGACGCCATCTTTGCGGCTGTGGTGTTTTACTTTTGAGCGCCGTCTCAGATTATAGCGTGGGTTTCTTTTTCAGTAACGTTTTTTTTAAATCTGACACAGCGGTTGCATTAAGGAGAGGTATATCTATAATTCCATGTGTATAACTTGTATTATCATCTATATTTATGATGAGTATTTCGTTGAAACGATGTGGCTATGCAAAGTCACTTGATGTTTTTGCAACTAGTGAATCTAGTCGCCTCAATGTAAACTCAGATTTTTTGATATAAATATGAATTTAATCAAACAAAACATGCATGTATTGTGTAACATGAAGTCCTATGAGTGTCATCTGATGAAAATAATCGAAGGTTAGTGATTATTTTATCTCTATTCTGGTTTTTGTGAAGCTATCTTTAGCTGGAAAAAATGGCTGTGATTATTGTGGTTTTGTGGTGACCTAACATAATCGTTTGTAGTGCTTTCGCTGAAAAGCCTATTTGAAATCGGACACTTTGGTGGGATTAACAACAAGATTACCTTTAAAATGATATAAGACACATGAATGTCTGAGGAATTTTAATTATGAGATTTCTGTTTTTTGAATTTGGCGCCCTGCACTTCGACTGGCTGTTGTCATATCGGTCCCGTTAACGGGACTGCAGCCATAGACAGAAGCTTATACTATACTAAATTTAAGAAGATTATTTTAACAACAGTGCAGAAAGTGTGGTTTCACATAAATCAATTTTCCAAATAGTTAAATACAATTTAACAAGATTTGACCTACTACCCGCACATCCCTGACTCCCCACTCTACCTGCTAAGCTATTAGTCAGATGAAACCTTTTGTACAAAATCCTAACTACACCGTAAAAAAATATAACTGCAACAAGCAAAAATGTCTACGATTTCCTGAGTTGCAGTTCATGTAAGGAAATCAATTGAAATACATTCATTAGGCCCTAATCTATGGATTTCACATGACTGGGAATTCAGATATGCATCTGTTGGTCACAGATGCCTTTTAAAAAAAGGTAGGGGCGTGGATCAGAAAACCAGTCAGTATCTGGTGTGACCACCATTTGCCTCATGCAGGGCGACACATCTCCTTTGCACAGAGTTGATCAGGCTGTTGATTGTGGCCTGTGGAATGTTGTCCTACTCCTCGTCAATGGCTGTGTGAAGTTGCTGGATATTGGCGGGAACTGGAACACGTTGTCGTACACGTCGATCCAGTGTATCACAAACATGTTCAGTGGGTGACATGTCTGGTGAGTATGCAGGCCATGGAAGAACTGGGACATTTTCAGCTTCCAGGAATTGTGTACAGATCCTTGCGACATGGGGCCATGCATTATCATGCTGAAACGTGAGGTGATGGCACGAAAATGGGCATCAGGATCTCGTCATGGTATCTCTGTGCATTTAAATTGCCATCGATAAAATGCAACTGTGTTCATTGTTCATAGATTACACCTGCCCATACCATAACCCCACTGCGAGGGACTCTGTTCACAACATTGACATCAGCAAATCACTCACCCACACAACGCCATACACACTATCAGCCATCTGCCCGGTGTCGTGTCTTTGGCATCATTAAACTGAAGACTTATTTTTATCAAATAAATTCTCTGTAATTATTATTACGTCATTAAACTAATTTAATCATGTAACTGTAATTAACTAGGAAGTCGGGGCACCAAGGAAAATATTCAGATGACAAAGTTATAATTTTCCTAATGTAACTTTCAAATATTTTAATATCTGATCAATTAGTCTTCTAAATAATGAATTATTCTTTACCTTACGTTAGTCTCATTCCAAACATCGTAAATTGTTGGTTATCTGCACAAACCCAGTCTTCATTATGAATCATCCATACATCAATTGTCTTAAATCATTTATTTACTAACTAAATAATCAATCACACAAATGCACACAAACAAACAAGTAGATATGGTTACAAGGAAATGATAGGGGAATATGCCCTAGTGGGCTAAACCGGCATGGCGGTTTGTTAGACAAAAGGACTGAGGAGGGTGCGAAAGATAAAAGACACTACAGAGTTGATAATTATAACAATTGAAATGCTAATCCTTTGCACATGAACGCTCACTCATTCTGGAATAATTGCAATCAATATATATATTTACGTTCAGTGTGTCGTCGTGATCTCTGTTGGAAAGTTTGTTTCTGTTGGAGAGTTTGTCCGCCCTCTCTCTCTCTGCCGTGGTTAGAATGGATAGTTCACAGTAACATTCAGCAATGTTGTTATAGAATAGATGTTTTGGCGGTTGTCGGTCTTCGCGTTCAATGGTACCGAATTCCTAGCTGCTGACTAGTAATTAGTATCAAAGATTTGTTCTTATTCTGTCGGTTCGATAGTCTCAGAGTTTAAGCACGTGATATGGTTAAGAATTCAGCAATCGTCTGAAACCTTGGCCCTCTCGTAATTGAGAGAAGCATGGTCTGAAGATAAATTCCCAAGGTGGGGGTTATATTCGAAAGAGCAGAGCAGAAAAGAGCAGAAAACATCCCATGAATTTTCCATATACACAAAAAGCTTATTTCTCTCAAATTTTGTGCACACATTCATTTACATCCCTGTTAGTGTGCATTTCTCCTTGACCAAGATAATCCATCCACTTGACATGTGTTGTGACTTTACTTTCATTAATCTCATCAACTAACTATGTTTATTTGTTACCCAATTAAATTAATAATGTCAAAATTAACTCATTAGTTTTTGGGGCACCACAAGAGCGGTTGTTTAAAGAGTTATCCATCTCCCGAATTAAACTCAAAGGTCTTTACCTATTACATCCATTAAGCAGTCAAAATATTAATCATAACCTCGTCTGATATCATCATCTGAACAGTCGTAACCTCCTGCATCTGCAAGAACCCCAGCCTTACTTATGATTCAGTACTACACAAATTGGTTTAACTTTTTATTTACAAGCTATCTAAATGATAACACATACACATGTAATACATTAGAAACAGGCCACTAGCAGACTGACACAATATTGCGGCTTGTTACAAAAGAGATGGAGAAGGCGAGAGAGAGAGAGAGAGAGATAACACTTTGGAACATTTAGAAACTACGTACAGTATGTTCTTGGTAACAAATAACCTTCCTGTGGCACTGCTGAGCCAATAATGCACTCCAGACTGAAAGTTTGCAAGTTCAAATTCTAAGAGCATTGATGTACACTTTGGGCTAGATTCTATCAGATCTGCACCATCTCTGTGGGTGTTAGCAATCACGTGTTTACGGTTGATCTGATTGAATCTAGACCTTAATGTTCAGTGTCCCTGAGCACATCTACTTTTTCGTTGGTGTTGTTCCGGGCAATAAATCTGTGGCCGATCTCTGTAATGGCCACAGGCCTGGTGGTGAACCAGGACAATCCGGTTGCTGGCATCCAAGAGGTTGTAAGTTCAAATCCTGGGTGTGGTTGAGTCCTAAGCGTGCTCACCAATGTAAGGTCATGTACATTTAAATTCCAGAAAGTGAACCCAATTTTCCAGGTATTGAAAGTAATTGCAATTAGAATTTTGTGTATTACCTGAATACAGTTCGTTGTTGTACAGTTTATATGTACTGTACAAATACAATTCAGCTGTATAACAACAGTAAGTTGTTTCCACAATTTTCATTGCAACTCAAAAACTACAGGATTTTTATAAAAGTTTTTGTCATAAGCATATCTAAACAAGTATCCTATACATTTAACCTGTTTGGGCTGCAAGGGGCAGTATTGAGTAGCCAGATAAAAGGTGTCCATTTCAAACGGCCTCGTACTCAATTCTTGCTCGTACAATATGCATATTATTATTACTATTGTATAGAAAACACTATCTAGTTTCTAAAACCGTTTGAATTATTTCTCTGAGTGAAACAGAACTCATTCTGCAGCACATTTCCTGACCAGGAAGTGGAATGTCTGAAATCGATGCTCTGTTCTTCTTCCTGCCTATAAATGGGCACAAGACCTATTAGTATACATGCACGTCATACACCTTCCTCTGGGTGTCAAGAGGCTGTGAGAGAAGAAATGAGGTGATTATCTTGGTCTGAGATGGAACACATCATCTTGGAATGATGTGTCCTCCATTTTCGGTACTCTGAAGAGCGCGAGCTGGACAGTGGGGTTGCCTTTTGTTTAGCTGCCGTAATAGGCGACTACAATCTCCGGCTTTGATTTTATTTGATACATGTCACCATATCATCGTAAAGTATGTTTTTTCAATATAGTTTCATCAGATTATTGAAATTTTTTCGGGAGTTTTGCCGTGTTCCGTTCTCTTCCGTTTGTTGACATGGAGAGTGTCATGCCACCCGGCTAGCGTGCTTGCTAAATGAAGAGGGAAAGTTGCCGTTCTGAATCCAAACAACGACTGTTCTGGACAAAGGACACCTTGTCCAACATTCTGATGAAAGATCAGCAAAAGTAAGACCCATTTTATGATGTTATTTCATATATCTGTCGTAGTCGCCGGCGCCCAAGTGTTTCTGGCTATTGTGCTAAGCTAATATAACGCTACATTTTTTTTTCGCTGTAAAACACTTAATAAATCGGAAATATTGGCTGGAATCACAAGATGCCTGTCTTTCATTTGCTGTACACTATGTATTTTTCAGAAATGTTTTATGATGAGTAATTAGGGATTTGACGTTGGTGCCTGTAATTATTATGGCTGCTTTCGGTGCAATTTCTGACTGTAGCTGCAATGTAAACTATGATTTATACCTGAAATATGCACATTTTTCTAACAAAACATATGCTATACAATAAATATGTTATCAGAGTGTCATCTGATGAAGTTGTTTCTTGGTTAGTGGCTATTTATCAATCAAGTTTATTTTATATAGCCCTTCGTACATCAGCTAATATCTCGAAGTGCTGTACAGAAACCCAGCCTAAAACCCCAAACAGCTAGTAATGCAGGTGTAGAAGCACGGTGGCTAGGAAAAACTCCCTAGAAAGGCCAAAACCTAGGAAGAAACCTAGAGAGGAACCAGGCTATGAGGGGTGGCCAGTCCTCTTCTGGCTGTGCCGGGTGGAGATTATAACAGAACTATGCCAAGATGTTCAAAAATGTTCATAAGTGACAAGCATGGTCAAATAATAATCATGAATAATTTTCAGTTGGCTTTTCATAGCCAATCATTAAGAGTTGAAAAACAACAGGTCTGGGACAGGTGGCGGTTCCATAACCGCAGGCAGAACAGTTGAAACTGGAATAGCAGCAAGGCCAGGCGGACTGGGGACAGCAAGGAGTCACCACGCCCGGTAGTCCCGACGTATGGTCCTAGGGCTCAGGTCCTCCGAGAGAAAGAAAGAGAGAAGGAGAAAATTAGAGAGAGCCAAGATTTTCAAAATGTTCATAAATGACAAGCATGGTCAAATAATAATCAGGAATAAATCTCAGTTGGCTTTTCATAGCCGATCATTAAGAGTTGAAAACAGCAGGTCTGGGACAGGTAGGGGTTCTGTAACCGCAGGCAGAACAGTTGAAACTGGAATAGCAGCAAGGCCAGGCGGACTGGGGACAGCAAGGAGTCATCATGCCCGGTAGTCCTGACGTATGGTCCTAGGGCTCAGGTTCTCAGAGAGAGAGAAAGAAAGAGAGAACGAGAGAGAGAGAGCATACTTAAATTCACACAGGACACTGGATAAGACAGGAGAAGTACTCCAGGTATAACCAACTGACCCTAGCCCCCCCGACACATAAACTACTGCAGCATAAATACTGGAGGCTGAGACAGGAGCGGTCAGGAGACACTGTGGCCCCATCCGAAGATACCCCCGGACAGGGCCAAACAGGAAGGATATAACCCCACCCACTTTGCCAAAGCACAGCCCCCGCACCACTAGAGGGATATCTTCAACCACCAACTTACAATCCTGAGACAAGGCCGAGTATAGCCCACAAAGATCTCCACCACAGCACAAACCAAGGGGGGGCGCCAACCCAGACAGGAAGATCACGTCAGTAACTCAACCCACTCAAGTGACGCACCCCTCCTAGGGACGGCATGAAAGAGCACCAGTAAGCCAGTGACTCAGCCCCTGTAATAGGGTTAGAGGCAGAGAATCCCAGTGGAGAGAGGGGAACCGGCCAGGCAGAGACAGCAAGGGCGGTTCGTTGCTCCAGAGCCTTTCCGTTCACCTTCACACTCCTGGGCCAGACTACACTCAATCATATGACCTACTGAAGAGATAAGTCTTCAGTAAAGACTTAAAGGTTGAGACCGAGTCTGCGTCTCTCACATGGGTAGGCAGACTGTTCCATAAAAATGGAGATCTATAGGAGAAAGCCCTGCCTCCCGCTGTTTGCTTAGAAATTCTAGGGACAATTAGGAGGCCTGCGTCTTGTGACCGTAGCGTACGTATTGGTATGTACGGCAGGACCAACTCGGAAAGATAGGTAGGAGCAAGCCCATGTAACGCTTTATAGGTTAACAGTAAAACCTTGAAATCAGCCCTTGCCTTAACAGGAAGCCAGTGTAGGGAAGCTAGCACTGGAGTAATATGATCAAATTTCTTGGTTCTAGTCAGGATTCTAGCAGCCGTATTTACCACTAACTGAAGTTTATTTAGTGCTTTATCCGGGTAGCCGGAAAGTAGAGCATTGCAGTAGTCTAACCTAGAAGTAACAAATGCATGGATTCATTTTTCTGCATCATTTTTGGACAGAAAATTTCTGATTTTTGCAATGTTACGTAGATGGAAAAAAGCTGTCCTTGAAACAGTCTTGATATGTTCGTCAAAAGAGAGATCAGGGTCAAGAGTAACGCCGAGGTCCTTCACAGTTTTATTTGAGACGACTTTACAACCATCAAGATGAATTGTCAGATTTAACAGAAGATCTCTTTGTTTCTTGGGACCTAGAACAAGCATCTCTGTTTTGTCCGAGTTTAAAAGTAGAAAGTTTTCAGCCATCTACTTCCTTATGTCTGAAACACAGGCTTCTAGCGAGGGCAATTTTGGGGCTTCACCATGTTTCATTGAAATGGACAGCTGTGTGTCATCCGCATAGCAGTGAAAGTTAACATTATGTTTTCGAATAACATCCCCAAGAGGTAAAATATATAGTTAAAACAATAGTGGTCTTAAAACGGAACCTTGAGGAACACCGAAATGTACAGTTGATTTGTCAGAGGACAAACCATTCACAGAGACAAACTGATATCTTTCCGACAGGTAAGATCTAAACCAGGCCAGAACTTGTCCGTGTAGACCAATTTGGGTTTCCAGTCTCTCCAAAAGAATGTGGTGATCGATGGTGTCAAAGGCAGCACTAAGGTCTAGTAGCACGAGGACAGATGCAGAGCCTCGGTCTGACGCCATTAAAAGGTAATTTACCACCTTCACAAGTGCAGTCTCAGTGCTATGATGGGGTCTAAAACCAGACTGAAGCATTTCGTATACATTGTTTGTCTTCAGAAAGGCAGTGAGTTGCTGCGCAACAGCTTTTTCTAAAATTTTTGAGAGGAATGGAAGATTCGATATAGGCCGATAGTTTTTTATATTTTCCGGGTCAAGGTTTGGCTTTTTCAAGAGAGGCTTTATCACTGCCACTTTTAGTGAGTTTGGTACACATCCGGTGGATAGAGAGCTGTTTATTATGTTCAACATAGGAGGGCCAAGCACAGGAAGCAGCTCTTTCAGTAGTTTAGTAGGAATAGGATCCAGTATGCAGCTTGAAGGTTTAGAGGCCATGATCATTTTCATCATTGTGTCAAGAGATATAGTACTAAAACACTTAACCTGTTTGGGCTGCAAGCCCGACACCGCCCACAATATGACAACATCCAGCTCAAAGTGCAGGGCGCGAAATTCAAAAGCTAGTTTTTAAAAATATTTAACTTTCACACATTAACAAGTCCAAGACACCAGATGAAAGATAAACTTCTTGTGAATCAAACCAACATGTCCGATTTTTAAAATGTTTTACAGGGAAGACAAAATATGTACATCTATTAGCTAACCACGTTAGCAAATGACACCACTTTTCTAACTCCATCAGTTTCTTACTCCATCAGGTGCTATCACAAATTCGACCAAATAAAGATATAAATAGCCACTAACCAAGAAACAAATTCATCAGATGACAGTCTGATAACATATTTATTGTATAGCATATTTTTTTTCGAAAAATGTGCATATTTCAGGTATAAATCATATTTTACATTTCAGCTACAAATCAGAAAGTGCACCGAAAGCAGCCATAATATTTACAGACACCAACAGACACCAACGTCAAATAGCTTATTACTCATCATAAAACATTTCCGAAAAATATATAGTTTGCAGCAATTGAAAGATAGGCAACTTGTGATTCCAAACAATATTTCCGATTTATTAAATGTTTTACAGCGAAAACAAAATGTATCGCTATATTAGCGTAGCCACAATAGAGAGACACATTTGGGCGCCCACGACCCGTTCACATGCACGACAGATATATGAAATAACATCATAAAATGAGTCTTACTTTGGCTGATCTTTCATCAGAATGTTGAAACAGGCGTCCTCTGTCCAGATGAGTCGTTGTTTCGTTTCAGAATGAGAAATATCCCTGTTCATTTAGCATTTCCAGTAGCCGTGGTCCAACGTAAACACAGTCATACGACGGAACACGGCAAAACTCCCGAATAAAGTTTCAATAATCTGATTAAACTATATTGAAAAAACATACATTACGATGATATGGTCACATATATCCAAAAAAAATCGAGCCGGAGACGTTAGCCGTTCGTTAGGAAGGCAAAACAGAAGTCCATCCCACTTCCTTCAGAATACCGGAAGTGGGCGCTCAGGTCAAAGAAATAGGTTTTTTTCCACCACAGACCAAGAGGAGCAAAAAAATTTCTTCTCTGACATCCTCTTTACACCAATAGGAAGGCGTATAGACTGTCAGCAGACTCCTAGGTGTTAAGACCATATATAGGCATCAGATTGAAAAGAGCATAGATTTCTGACATTTCACTTCCTGGTCAGGAAAAGTGCTGCAGAAGGACTTGTGTTTCACTCAGAGAAATAATTCCAACTGTTTTAGAAACTAGAAAGTGTTTTCTATCCAAAAAGAATAATAATATTCATATTGTACGAGCAAGATTTGAGTAGGAGGCCGTTTGAAATGGGCACGATTTCACTGGCTACTCAACACTTTGCCTTGCAGCCATAAGAAGTTAAGTGTCTCTCCCGATCCCAGGCCCTGGCAGAGCTGTGCAGATCCAGGACAGCTAAGCCCTGGAGGAATACGCAGATTCAAAGAGGAGTCCGTAATTTGCTTTCTAATGGTCATGATCTTTTCCTCAAAGAAGTTCATGAATTTATTACTGCTGAAGTGAAAGCCATCCTCTCTTGGGGAATGCTGCTTTTTAGTTAGCTTTGCAACAGTATCAAAAAGAAATTTTGGATTGTTCTTATTTTCCTCGATTAAGTTGGAAAAGTAGGATGATCGAGCAGCAGTGAGGGCTCTTCGGTACTGCACGGTACTGTCTTTCCAAGCTAGTCGGAAGACTTCCAGTTTGGTGTGGCGCCATTTCCGTTCCAATTTCCTGGAAGCTTGCTTCAAAGCTCGGGTATTTTCTGTATACCAGGGAGCTAGTTTCTTATGACAAATGTTTTTCGTTTTTAGGGGTGCAACTGCATCTAGGGTATTGCGCAAGGTTAAATTGAGTTCCTCAGTTAAGTGGTTAACTGATTTTTGTCCTCTGACATCCTTGGGTAGGCAGAAGGAGTCTGGAAGGGCATCAAGGAATTTTTGTGTTGTCTGAGAATTTATAGCACGACTTTTGATGCTCCTTGGTTGGGGTCTGAGCAGATTATTTGTTGCGATTGCAAACGTAATAAAATGGTGGTCCGATAGTCCAGGATTATGTGGAAAAACATTAAGATCTACAACATTTATTCCATGGGACAAAACTAGGTCCAGAGTATGACTGTGGCAGTGAGTAGGTCCAGAGACATGTTGGACAAAACCCACTGAGTCGATGATGGCTCCGAAAGACTTTTGGAGTGGGTCTGTGGACTTCTCCATATGAATATTAAAATCACCAAAAATTAGAATATGATCTGCTATGACTACAAGGTCTGATAGGAATTCAGGGAACTCAGAGAGGAACGCTGTATATGGCCCAGGAGGCCTGTAAACAGTAGCTATAAAAAGTGATTGAGTAGGCTGCATAGATTTCATGACTAGAAGCTCAAAAGACGAAAACGTCATTTTTTTTTTTGTAAATTGAAATTTGCTATCGTAAATGTTAGCAACACCTCCGCCTTTGCGGGATGCACGGGGGATATGGTCACTAGTGTAACCAGGAGGTGAGGCCTCATTTAACACAGTAAATTCATCAGGCTTAAGCCATGTTTCAGTCAGGCCAATCACATCAAGATTATGATCAGTGATTAGTTCATTGACTATGACTGCCTTTGAAGTGAGGGATCTAACATTAAGTAACCCTATTTTGAGATGTGAGGTATCACGATCTCTTTCAATAATGGCAGGAATGGAGGAGGTCTTTATCCTAATAAGATTGCTAAGGCGAACACCGCCATGTTTAGTTTTGCCCAACCTAGGTCGAGGCACAGACACAGTCTCAATGGGTATGGCTGAGCTGACTACACTGACTGTGCTATTGGCAGACTCCACTAAGCTGGCTGGTTGGCTAACAGCCTGCTGCCTGGCCTGCACCCTATTTCATTGTGGAGCTAGAGGAGTTAGAGCCCTATCTATGTTGGTAGATAAGATGAGAGCACCCCTCCAGCTAGGATGGAGTCCGTCACTCCTCAGCAGGTCAGGCTTGGTCCTGTTTGTGGGTGAGTCCCAGAAAGAGGGCCAATTATCTACAAATTCTATCTTTTGGGAGGGGCAGAAAACAGTTTTGAACCAGCGATTGAGTGCTGAGACTGCTGTAGAGCTCGTCACTCCCCCTAACTGGGAGGGGGCCAGAGACAATTACTCGATGCCGACACATCTTTCTAGCTGATTTACACGCTGAAGCTATGTTGCGCTTGGTGACCTCTGACTGTTTCATCCTAACATCGTTGGTGCCGACGTGGATAACAATATCTCTATACTCTCTACACTCGCCAGTTTTAGCTTTAGCCAGCACCATCTTCAGATTAGCCTTAACGTCGGTAGCCCTGCCCCCTGGTAAACAGTGTATGATCGCTGGGTGATTCGTTTTAAGTCTAATACTGCGGGTAATGGAGTCGCCAATGACTAGGGTTTTCAATTTGTCAGAGCTAATGGTTGGAGCCTTCGGCGTCTCAGACCCCGTAGCGGGAGGAGTAGAGACAAGAGAAGACTCAGCCTCAGACTCCGACTCGCTACATAATGGGGAGAACCGGTTGAAAGTTACTGTCGGCTGAATGAGCGACACCAGTTGAGCATTCCTACAGCATTTCCCTCCAGAAGCCATGAGAAAGTTGTCCGGCTGCGGGGACTGTGCGGGGGGGTTTATACTAACGTTACTATCTGTACTTACTGGTGGCACAGACGCTGTTTCTTCCTTTCCTACACTGAAATTACCCTTGCCTAACGATTGCGTCTGAAGCTGGGCTTGTAGCACAGCTATCCTCGCCGTAAGGCGATCGTTCTCCTGTATATTATGAGTACAGCGACTGCAATTAGAAGACATCATGTTAATGTTACTACTTAGCTTCGGCTGTTGAAGGTGCTGACGAACCATGTCCAGATAAAGCGTCCGGAGTGAAAAAGTTGAATGAGGGAAAAAAGTTGCGATGGAAAAACTAAAAATATAAACGGTAATTTAAAAAAAAATAAAAAAAATAAAACGTAAAGTTGTCAGCTAGCAAAGTAAAGTTGGCAGCAAAACGCACAGCAACAAAACGCACAGCAACACGTATATAGAGTATATACCTGGTAGTGGTAGTATATACCTGGTAATTTATATCTTTATTTGGTCGAATTTGTGATAGCTACTGATGGAGTAAAAAACTGATGGAGTAAAAAAAGTGGTGTCTTTTGCTATCGTGGTTAGCTAATAGATTTACATATTGTGTCTTCCCTGTAAAACATTTAAAAAATCGAACATGTTGGCTGTATTCACAAGATGTGTACCTTTCATATGCTGTATTGGACTTGTTAATGTGTGAAAGTTAAATATTTAAAAAAAATATCTTTTGAATTTCGCGCCCTGCACTTTGAGCTGGCTGTTGTCATAAGTGTACCGGTGTCGGGGCTGCAGCCATAAGAAGTTAAATGCAATTAAAAGTGAGGGGTGCCAAGTTAATTTGCAGGATGGGCCAAAAAGTACCCAAGTGCATTGCGATTCACAGGAAATACACTGCTCAAAAAAATAAAGGGAACACTTAAACAACACAATGTAACTCCAAGTCAATCACAATTCTGTGAAATCAAACTGTCCACTTAGGAAGCAACACTGATTGACAATAAATTTCACATGCTGTTGTGCAAATGGAATAGACAAAAGGTGGAAATTATAGGCAATTAGCAAGACACCCCCAATAAAGGAGTGGTTCTGCAGGTGGTGACCACAGACCACTTCTCAGTTCCTATGCTTCCTGGCTGATGTTTTGGTCACTTTTGAATGCTGGCGGTGCTTTCACTCTAGTGGTAGCATGAGACGGAGTCTACAACCCACACAAGTGGCTCAGGTAGTGCAGCTCATCCAGGATGGCACACCAATGCGAGCTGTGGCAAGAAGGTTTGCTGTGTCTGTCAGCGTAGTGTCCAGAGCATGGAGGCGCTACCAGGAGACAGGCCAGTACATCAGGAGACGTGGAGGAGGCCGTAGGAGGGCAACAACCCAGCAGCAGGACCGCTACCTCCGCCTTTGTGCAAGGAGGAGCACTGCCAGAGCCCTGCAAAATGACCTCCAGCAGGCCACAAATGTGCATGTGTCTGCTCAAACGGTCAGAAACAGACTCCATGAGGGTGGTATGAGGACCCGACGTCCACAGGTGGGGGTTGTGCTTACAGCCCAACACCGTGCAGGACGTTTGGCATTTGCCAGAGAACACCAAGATTGGCAAATTCGCCACTGGCGCCCTGTGCTCTTCACAGATGAAAGCAGGTTCACACTGAGCACATGAGCACATGTGACAGACGTGACAGAGTCTGGAGACGCCGTGGAGAACGTTCTGTTGCCTGCAACATCCTCCAGCATGACCGGTTTGGCGGTGGGTCAGTCATGGTGTGGGGTGGCATTTCTTTGTGGGGCCGCACAGCCCTCCATGTGCTCGCCAGAGGTAGCCTGACTGCCATTAGGTACCGAGATGAGATCCTCAGACCCCTTGTGAGACCATATGCTGACACATGCACATTTGTGGCCTGCTGGAGGTCATTTTGCAGGGCTCTGGCAGTGCTCCTTCTGCTCCTTCTTGCACAAAGGCGGAGGTAGTGGTCCTGCTGCTGGGTTGTTGCCCTCCTACGGCCTCCTCCACGTCTCCTGATGTACTGGCCTGTCTCCTGGTAGCGCCTCCATGCTCTGGACACTACGCTGACAGACACAGCAAACCTTCTTGCCACAGCTCGCATTGGTGTGCCATCCTGGATGAGCTGCACTACCTGAGCCACTTGTGTGGGTTGTAGACTCCGTCTCATGCTACCACTAGAGTGAAAGCACCGCCAGCATTCAAAAGTGACCAAAAAATTAGCCAGGAAGCATAGGAACTGAGAAGTGGTCTGTGGTCACCACCTGCAGAACCACTCCTTTATTGGGGGTGTCTTGCTAATTGCCTATAATTTCCACCTTTTGTCTATTCCATTTGCACAACAGCATGTGAAACTTATTGTCAATCAGTGTTGCTTCCTAAGTGGACAGTTTGATTTCACAGAAGTGTGATTGACTTGGAGTTACATTGTGTTGTTTAAGTGTTCCCTTTATTTTTTTGAGCAGTGTATATAGCAAAACATTATTACCATAAAATGACACAAGTTGTGTCATGTGAACATGAGTTTTTGGAACACTTCATGTGACATTTCACATGTAAAAAATGTGTTTTGGAAAACTTCACTTGTGACATTTCACATGTTAAAACATGCTTTTGGAACAGTTCACATGTGACATTTCAAATGTCAAAGCAAGCTTTCTGGAACACTTCATGTTACATTTCACGTGAAAATATGTGTTTTTTGAACACTGCATGTGACATTTTATCTGTGGAAACAAGTTTTCTAGAACACTTCATGTGCAGTTCACATGAAAAAGTTTTTTTTTTTTTTACAATTCACATGTGACATTTCACACGTGATAACATGTTTTTGGAACACTATGTGACATTTAATTTGTGAAAAACTGTTTGGAACATTTCACTTGTGAAAATATGTGTTTATGGAACATTTCACGTGTGAAAAGATGTGTTTTTGGAAACTCACATGACCTATACATGTTTTCACTTGCAATTGCAAATGTTACCAATGTTCAGTCAAAGCATGACCCAACCTTGGGTTTGAACTCACAACTCCTTGATTTGAGGTACACTGGCCTTTCTGTTGCACCACAACGTCAATAGCATTCCCATCCACATTCATTACCTATACTCTTTTGCACTTAGCAAAAGAGTGACATCTGCGCTGCATGACCAAAAGTATGTTGATTATCTCATTCCAATATCATGGGCATTAATATGGAGTTGGTCCCCCCTTTGCTGCCATAACAGCCTGCACTATTATGGGAAGGCTTTGCACTAGATGTTGGAACATTGCTGCGGGGACTTGTTTCCATTCAGCCACAAGAGCATTAGTGAGGTCGAACACTGATGTTGAGCAATTAGGCCTAGCTCGCAGTCGGCGTTCCAACTCATCCCAAAGGTGTTTAATGGAGTTGAGGTCAGGGCTCTGTACAGGCCAGTCAAGTTCTTCCACACCAATCTTGACAAATCATTTCTGTATGGACCTCGCTGTGCACAGCATTGTCATGCTGAAACAGGAGAGGGCCTTCCCCAAAATGATGCCACAACGTTGGAAGCACAGAATCGTCTAGAATGTCATTGTATGCTGTAGCGTTAAAATGTCCCTTCACTGGAACTAAGGGGCCTATCCCGAACCATGAAAAACAGCCCCAGACCATTATTCCTCCTCCACCAAACTTTACAGTTGGCACTATGCATTCGGACAGGTAGCGTTCTCCTGGCATCCGGCAAATCCAGATTCGTCTGCCAGATGAAGCGTGATTCATCACTCCAGAGAATGTGTTTCCACTGCCCCAGAGTGCAATGGCTGTGAGCTTTACACCACTCCAGCCGACACTTGGCATTGCTCATGGTGATCTTAGGCTTGTTTGCAGCTGCTCGGCCATGGAAACCCATTTAATGAAGATCCCAACGAACAGTTACTGTACTGACGTTGCTTCCAGAGGCAGTTTGGAACTTGGTAGTGAGTGTTGCAAATGAGGACAGACGATTTTTACATGCTACGCGCTTCAGCACCTGGTGGTCCAGTTCTGTGAGCTTATGTGGCTTACCACTTCGCGGCTGAGCTGTTGTTGCTCCTAGACGTTTCCACTTCACAATAACAACACTTACAGTTGACCGGGGCAGCTCTAGCAGGGCAGAAATTTGATGAACTGACTTGTTGGAAAGGTGGCATCCTATGATGGTGCCACATTGAAAGTCACTGAGCTCTTCAGTAAAGCCATTCTACTGCCAATGATTTTCTATGGAGATTGCATTTCTGTGTGCTCAATATTATACAGCTGAAATAGCCACTAATTTGAAGGGGTGTCCTTTTGTATAGATAGTGTATTTTAGTATTTTAGTGTATCAGTTATTCTGACTATTCTCTCATCATTTATTTAATTGACTTATTTCAGAAACGTTAGGGTTTTCTGTATAGTTGTTGGTGTGGCATATTATTGTTTTAATGTAACACCTGAACCACTATAATAAATATATATATTTTTTGTGTGTGTATTTTTTAACAAAACTGAGATTTGCTTTGAAGACCCAAAGTGTAGCAATACAGGTAGAATTGACACTGTGGTGTAGCAGGAAGATTGGAATGCAGTGAAGCAAGAGGTTGTGAGCTGAATAATAATTACTGCATAAATAAACACACAATGTAGTCAAATATGTAAGTTAAAAGCACTTTGTGTGTATCATGAAGACACGTTTTTGTTTGAAGGGCATCACCTGTAAAATCACATGTGAAAATTTGAATCCACATGTAAAAGGTTATGCAATCATGTGAAAATCCATGTCAAATATCATCACGTAAAGAGTTCCAAAAACATATGGTTTTACATGATTTCACACTTTAAAATCCACATGTGAAGTGTTCCAAAAACAAGCGGTTTCACATGATTTCACACAACAACAGAACATAGGCACATAACTGTCCAAGCCGGTTGCTACAGTAGTTATTGACCCATGTAGGTTCCCTGACCATGTAATTAGACTCATACAACACCTTTTGGTCGATTAAAATGAAATGAGGTGAATCATGATCACTAGTCATACAGTTGAAAATGTGTCCTGAATATTTAATCAGGGACATAACAATGGAACAGAGAATGTTAACCCATGATGCTGTTAATTTAATTTATTCATCGAGCTGCCATGGCAGCTTAGTTCTGAAATTAACACCTTGTAATTTCCTATATTAAATTTCACACATTCAACCTTGAAGTGAATTAAGAATGTAAGGACTAAGCAGCACACCTCAGCCCTCAAACATCCCAGGGGCTGGTATTCTCTGTCTGATCCCCTGGAAGACATTTCACATCTAGCCAAAGGACCATGGGCAGCTTCTTTTCACACATATACTGCAGGTCAGCATTATCACTGACCCAGAAGAACACCAACCATAGCCCATGGTACCAGGGTTGGAGCTGCACTGTTCAGATATTATTCAATCATAGAAATACAAGCGTAGTGTTGATCAGGTTTTTAAAGCTGACTCACAATAGGGTAATCTGACCATGTGGCAATCTATTATAATCCTGTGCTAACAACAACCCTACAGTAGTCTACAGTGCAGTGTGAGACCACTTACCACTGTATCAAGAATGACACTTGAGATAGCCAAGTTGTTCTAATGACACAGCCATAACTGTCGTATGCTTGTCTTAACTACCCTAATAAATTATGTTATTATCTTAGTAGCTAGCTAGCTACCAGCGCGAATGTGTAGTTTTCTCCGCCAGAATGGTAGAATGGCCAACGCTAGCGAAAATGTTGTGGACCCCTTTCATTCTCTGGGGTACACTGAAAAGGTGCAAATTAAAAGTGAGGTATCGACCTCTGCCTGAGATCAGTTTCATGAAGAAGGATGAAAAGGTGAGGTTGTTCAATACCGACTGGTGTCAAAAGCATAGTTGCCTGTATTGCTGGCGTTGGCTGCTTTTTGGAAAGTCTGAGCCTTGGTCGAAAGGTGGGTACAGTGACCTGAAAAAAAAAGATTGTTCAGCTAAACGGCAAAACAAAAGCAGGGAGCATATAAATGTCCACGTTAGATTCAAGCTTCTGGGAAAAGTCTTTATTGATTATGATGAAGGTCTGCGTATTCAAAGAAGAATACAGGGATGTTCTCAAGCGTCTTATCAGCACCACTGCGTTTCTGGGCATGTAAGAATTTGCTTTTAGAGGACACGACGAGAGGGAAAGTTTCGCCAACAAGGGCAACTACAAGGAGCTTGCAGAGGTAATCGCACGTTACAATGCTTTACTTGCTGGACATATCGAACTTTCGACTGTCTTTTCAGGGAATGTCGAAAACAATTCCGAATGATTTGATAGCTTCCATCGCAAAGTTAGATTAAAGAGGGAGGTTGACGCAGCGCATTTTTTAGCATGCGCTCAAATAGTCTTTCCACTTTTCTCCGGTATTTATTTAGCAAAGATGATAACACATAATCACTCCTGCCAGACACAAGCAAAAACTCATGACAGAAATGTTGCAGCAGCCTAGTCACACCTAAACATTAGATATCTGACGTGCTGTATGGTATTAAAACTAGACTATTTTTTCAGTCTGATCAACTGTAAACTACTAATAAGATCAGCTGCATACAACCTATGCGCTCTGTCCATCTGGTCAGGGTAAACTAATCGGTAACGTTATATATTTATAGTCCATTTCTGTGTCAGGAGAAAATGTGAATGTGATCAAATTTAGTTTATATTCAAAATTGGGCTGGCTAGGCTGCCTATACGTTTCTAATCAAAAATTATTAACTAGAATTAATCAATCAACAAAGTAGTGATGACAGATGTGAGTAAATGTTTATAAGGCCTATAGTTGCATAGGCCTGCATGATGCAAACATGCATAAAGCAAGCTCAGCCCTGTGAGTTCTATTGTCTATCAGTTGTTGTCTATGTGTCTGGGTAGAGGAAATCCCCCTCCTAATCTAGTCTAAATATAATTTATATGAACAAATATAAGGTAGCTGCAGTTTGACAAGGTTTTCATCCCCCCTAGGGCCAGGAGTTTTTTAAAACCATGTGAGCTGATTAGGAAAAACTGGTCCCATCCTAGCCCATACTTTGTCTCCTGAGTGGTGCAGCGGTCTAAGGCACTGCATCTCAGTGCAAGATGGTTCCCTGCAGTCCCTGGTTCAAATCCAGGCTGCATCACATCTGGCTGTGATTGGGATTCCCATAGTGCGGTGCACACTTGGCCCAGCGTCATCTGGGTTTGGCCAGGTAGGCTGTCATTGTAAATAAGAAATTGTTCTTAACTGACTTGCCTAGTTAAATAAAGGTTCAAATAAAGAATATATATAATACATTTTTACAACTGATGAATCACTGTCATACCTTATAGGGTCCAGAGTTTTCCTGGCTAAGTTAACATATAAGGGAAAACTCCAGGCCCCCGTTGGGACCTATGGTGCCATCAGTCTGCTTCCAGTTGTCAGGTATGTGGAGGATCAGGGCTTTATTCAGGAACGTTTCTTGGGCTACGTTGATGTGTCAAGTGTGCTAGACGGGCAGTCTGTGTTTGACTTTATGAATTTTGAGATGTTTGAGTTTATCTTCATAGAGAAACTCATTGTCCAAACCTACGATTACCCCAGCTGTAATGGAATGTATCTGCTATTTCTATTTACAGCTAAGTCCCCTCCTGTTCCCTAAGAGGTGATGACTACTCCACTCCACTACCATTGTCAACTTTCTCCTGAAATGAACTGAAGCCAGGTCTCATGTGCCTGCTCATGCACTGGCACATTGAATGTTCCCCTCCAAGCACTGTGAGTACCCCTATCAATTTTCTCTCATTACTGTATGTAGAGTCAATCACATACACAAACACAATCAAATTATAATACACATCAATGATTGTACTCCTTGCTTGGACTAACTCATTCTTAGCTCTTTTGTCTAACTGTGTAGTGTGTTGTGTTATTGTTTTTTGTCTTCCCAGTCAAATCCTATCATACACTGGTCAAGCGTCTGAACACCTCAACTCATGCCTCATCTCATTCATTCACTGCTGTGATCCCTTTCCATCACTGTGTAAGTAGCCCTTTCATTCCCATTCCCCAAAATATTGTACTATAAAAAAGTTTCACACCCTGATCTGTTTCACCTGTCTTTGTGATTGTCTCCACCCCCCTCCAGGTGTCACCCATCTTCCTCAATATTCCCAGTGTATTTATTCCTGTTTTCTCTGTTTGTCTGTTTGTCTTGTAAAGCTTACCAGCGTGTTTTTCCGAGCTCCTATTTTTTCCTAGTCTTTTTTTTTCTAGTCCTCCCGGTTCTGACCTCTTGCCTGCCCTGACACTAAGCCCGCCTACCTGACCATTCGGTCTGCCCTGATCTTGCCTGCACCCTGTACCGTTTGGACTCTGATCTGGTTTATGAACTTTTGCCTGTCCTCGACCTGCCTCTTGCCTGCCCCTTGTTGTTTAATAAATATCAGAGACTCTGTGTCTGCATCTGGGTCTCGTCCTGTGTCGTTATAAAATGTCTTTATTAAATGCTTTAGGCTCAAATAATACGTCTTTGAAACACACTTTGTCGTCTCTGTGCGTTCCGCGCCTATACTGTGGGTCTCCCATCCTCCTCAATGTCTCAAGTCACCAGCCTCCACTGCTTGTGGTGCATCACTAAGATACACATTGTCCCATTCTGTGGTCAGAGCTTTTCTAGATAACTGCCTGAGACTGGTACTAAACTACCAGGCTAAATAATACTAAGATATGCCCTTTGACAACTCAATTACGATCCAGGTTCAACACCACTAAATGACGATCCGGGAACAACACATCAAAATTATGATCCAAGATCAATACAAATTACTCTATTTGAAAAAAAAGTGCTATCTAGAACCTAAAAGGATTCTTCGCCTGTCCCCATAGGAGAATATTTTGAATAACCCTTTTTGGTTCCAGGTAGGACCCTTTTCACAGAGGATTCTACATAGAACCCCAAATAGTTCTACCTGCAACCAAAAAGGGTTCTACCTAGACCCAAAAAGGGTTCCCCTATGGGGACAACTGAAGAACCCTTTAGGAACCCTTTTTTCTAACAGTGTAATATCGAATATGAGGCTGATATCATTGCCAGTCATACATATTATAGAACAACGAACCAACTTTGTATCAGATACTGCAGGGCTAATAACGTATACAGGGTAACAGGGAGAGTCTCTTCTCCCAGCCCCACCATCTATACGGTGGAGACAGATTTCCACACAAAGCCGTCAGTGAGCCTTGCTGGCGAGGGACGCCTTTGATATGAGAGAGGGCTAATCCTAGTCTTCTTTCTGCTGCCATGTCTTCATCCTCTCAACCAGGTGCCCTTTCATTAACCTTTGACTTGCACTGGCACCGTGTTTGAAGAAGCTGGTGTTAAATTGGCTTATACCGGATCGCTGCAGCAGAGAGGAGTAGCAGCCCTTTTTCTCACACAGGTCTCTGAAGGTGCTGCACAGTACAACACTATTATATAATGTAACCACTTCTTCTGGGTTGGCTGTCCCAGCCCTAGCTCAACTAGGCTACTCTGGCCTGCCCCTGTCAATGGGCATGACAACTTCTACTTGTTGAAGGGGGAATGTGACCGAAAACAGAGAGGTAGGGAATGGAGAATAGGGAAGTAACTGTTTCGTTGTAGATTTCAGCTCAGTCGCTCATCGTCAAGGCCAGGAGTTTTTCATCACACCCACATGATAGTCAAATGTTGTATTCTTCAAATAACATTGCTCATCTTCACTTTGCCTAATGTGCTCTGGTGTTGTGTCAGTTTTGGCCCACTTAATGGGTTCAGTGCACTGTTGTGATGGATGAGTTAAGTCACTGAATCTACAACAACCCCCCCCCCCCCCCCCCTACCACGCCACGACCGCACACATAGACATGCAGACTCTTCAAGTACTGTAGATGTTATATGCTTTTCCATTGATGTCTCCCCTCTCGACACGTAAGCTGCAGCTTTATCAGGCTGTCTTGAGAGGACTAAGAGTTCATCAGGCACTCATTCATATTTGGGTCAGCCACCAAATTGAGCTGTGCAGAGCTGTGTTGTGTGCTCTCACTGAAGAGAATTGTTGTGGCAGAGATGGATCTGGTGCTCTATAGCCGTCCTTATAAATTGGACACGGCAGCATAAACCAAGGCTGCTTAAACACTTCACAGTAGCTGCCTGTGGTCCCACTATGTGACAGCATTTCCCCCTGAATATGTTTTTTGGAGGTATTGGCCAGTCATATGGTTGGAGACTCGTATTTACAATTCTCACAGAAACAAGCTTTTACTGGAATAGAAAAACCTAGCTGTTGTATCTCTAGAAAATAGGACAACAAACAATAACAACACCTGCTGGTACTGTTGACTCAGTGAATCAATTATATGTAACGAGGATATTTGAATACATGCTCTATTACAGTACTCTGTAGGATAAACTCTTCACTCTGAACACACCCTATCGTTATTAATGTTTTTCCTACACATACTGCATATACAGTACATTCATGAATCATATTCACCTATGGAGAGAATTTCACCTCTAGACACCCACAACAGACAGGCTTATGAGAAAGTTATCATAATCAGAGGATGTCCCATTATACGTACATGAGATTACACCTTACCATATAGTTAACTTTCATTTCACGTCAGGATACATGACCATAATCATACATAAATTGACTATCTCCATTATCGATCACAAGCCCATTGGAGGGTATTACACAAACTAAGCTTCATAAAAGTAGCACAGCTACTACATGTAGTACGCAGCCCAATACATTTCTTCCTCACATAGAACTAGATTAATTATTAAAGCCATGATAACAGGATTTTTAAACTGTGTATTCTCATGCGTAGTTTACAATGGATCTAGATGTGTGCTCATTACCTTCCTCAGTAATTCTGAGTTTAATCTCACGTTTACAGTTAACAGTCTGCTGTGTGAGCACAGTGAGCTGAGGGAGCACAGTGAGCTGAGGACAGATGGTCTGAAAACACAGAGGCGTGTTTTTAATTCATTCACAGCCGAGAAAGGTCATTTCCCCCTCTCTGTAGACTGTGTGGAGCGTGGAGCATGGCAGAGATATTGGGCACATCCGGTGACACGCCATCATGGCAGCAGGATACCCATGGCAGCAGGATACCCATGGCAGCAGAGGCATTTTTAAAAGAGTTGTTTTTCAAATGACTCTGCAGACTTTGCAAATTACTTGCTGATCTGTTTTTCACCATTAATGTTGAACCTAAGCATTTGTTTGATAATCACATATTATAGCAGCACTCCAGACGTACAGTATACTACCTTATACTACACTACCGTTCAGAAGTTTGGGGTCACTTAGAAATATCCTTGTTTTTTAAAGAAAACCACATTTTTTGTCTATTAAAATAACATAACATTGATCAGAAATAGAGTGTAGACATTGTTACTGTTGTAAATGACTATTGTAGCTGGAAACGTCAGATTTTTAATGGAAAATCTACATAGGCGTACAGAGGCCCACTACCCGCAACCATCATTCCTGTGTTCCAATGGCACGTTGTGTAGCTAATCCAAGTTTATAATTTTAAATGGTTTTGATCATTATTGATCATTAGAAAACCCAGCTGGAAACTGTTGTTCTGATTAAAGAAGCAATAAAACTGGGCTTCTTTAGACTAGTTGAGTATCTGGAGCATCAGCATTTGTGGGTTCAGAAACAAAATGGCCAGAAACAAAGGACTTTCTTCTGAAACTCGTCAGTCTATTCTTGTTCTGAGAAATAAAGGCTATTCCATGCGAGAAATTGCGAAGAAACTGAAGATCTCGTACAATGCTGTGTACTACTCCCTTCACAGAACAGCACAAACTGACTCTAACCAGAATAGAAAGAGGAGTGGGAGGCCCCGGTGCACAACTGAGCAAGAGGACAAGTACATTAGAGTGTCTAGTTTGAGAAACAGATGCCTCACAAGTCCTCAACTGGCAGCTTCATTAAATAGTACCTGTCTCAAAGTCCCAAAACACCAGTCTCACGTCAACAGAGAACAGGCGACTTCGGGATGCTGGCCTTCTATTATCTACATTGTAGTAACCAAAAAAGTGTTAAACAAATCAAAATATATTTTATTTTTTAGATTCTTCGAAGTAGCCACCCTTTGCCTTGATGACAGCTAGGCACACTCTTGGCATTCTATCAACCATCTTCACCTGGAATGCTTTTCAAATAGTCTTGAAGGAGTTCCCACATATGCTGAGCACTTGCTCGCTGCTTTTCCTTCACTTATTGGTGCCCTCTTAAGGATTCACCCCTATTTTTCAATTTTTGCCTAAAATGACATACCCAAATCTAACTGCCTGTAGCTCAGGCATTGAAGCAAGGATATGCATATTCTTGATACCATTTCAAATGAAACACTTTGATGTTTGTGAAAATGTGAAAGCTTTCTGCAAATATCTATATGTCTATGTCCTGGGAAATGCTCTTGTTACTTACAACTTCAAGCTAATTGCATTAGCCTACGTCAGCTCAACCGTCCCGTGAGGGACCCACTGATCCTGAAGAAGTTTTAATAGACCAAAAATAGAGTTCCAAACCTTTCTGCCAATAACAGCTAGTTTTTAGTTTTCCCCTCCACTTTTTTGGTTACTACATGATTCCATATGTGTTATTTAATAGTTTTGATGTCTTCACTATTATTCTACAATTGTCACGACTTCTGCCGAAGTTGGCTCCCCTGCCTGTTCGGGCGGTGCTCGGCGGTCGTCGTCACCGTCCTACTAGCCGCCACCGATCCCTTTTTCGTTTGTCTGTTTGTTTTGTCTTATTAGTTTCACCTGTGTTTCTGTTTTCGGTTAATGAGCTTCCCTATATTTAGTAGGTAGACCCGCCCTTGTTTTGTGCGGGATTGTCTTTATGTTACGTGTGTGTGTTTTAGGTAGAAGTGTATTATTTTTACTATTTACTTGGCACCCTGTGTTTTGGGTTATCAAGTTGTTCTCTGCGCCCTGTATGTTTAGGCTTATCATTTTTTGTGTGCAATAGTAAAATGAGCACTTTTCCCAAGTGGAACTCTCTGCGTCTGATTCCTTCACCCACCTAGTCCCGCGTGACAGAATCCCGCACCGGATCATGGAATCAGCAGGAGCAGCCGCATCTCCTCTCCCATCGATGGAGGAAAGGGTCCTCCATCATACCAGTGTTCTCCACAGGATTGGTTCAGCTATGGACCAAATGATGGAGAGGATGGATCGATGGGAGAGGAGTGGCCTTCCCACCTCATCTCCAGCCCCCCCCCCCCCCCCCAGCACATCCTGTTCCTGCTACCGCATCCGGCTCCGGGGCTCTTCGGCTGGCGAGTATGATGGAACGGCGGCTGGGTGTCAGGGTTTAATTCTCCAACTGGAACTTTACCTGGCGACCGTTCGTCCTACTCCCTCCGGAGAGGAGAGCGTGAGCGCCCTCGTCTCCTGTCTGACTGGACGAGCTCTCGAGTGGGCCAACGAGGGTCGTGCGGCGGGTGAACGGCTGTTCCACCTGCGTCAGGAGACGAGGAGCGCACAGGACTTTGCCCTGGAGTTCAGGACCTTGGCCGCAGAAGCAGGGTGGAACGACAGGGCCTTAACTTCTTATGGCTGCAAGCCCGAAGCCGGGCACAATATGACAACAGCCACTTCAAGTGCAGGGCGCGAAATTCAAAATATATTTTGAAATATTTAACTTTCACACATTAACAAGTCCAATACAACATTTGAAAGATAAACATCTTGTGAATCCAGCCAACATGTCCGATTTTTAAAATGTTTTACAGCGAAAACACCACGTATATTTGTTAGCTTACCACCAAATACAAATAAGGACAGACATTTTTCACAGCACAGGTAGCATGCACAAAGCCAACCTAACTAACCAAGAACCAACCAAACTAACCAAGAAACAACTTCATCAGATGACAGTCTTATAACATGTTATTCAATAAATCTATGTTTTGTTCGAAAAATGTGCATATTTGAGCTATAAATCAGTTTTACATTGCAGCTACCATTTCTGAAAAATACATGGTGTACAGCAAATGAAAGACAGGCATCTTGTGATTCCAGCCAATATTTCCGATTTCTTAAGTGTTTTACAGCGAAAACACAATATAGCATTATATTAGCTTACCACAATAGCCAGAAACACAAGCCATTCCCCAGCAGCAAAAGTTAGCGATCGTAACAAACCAGCAAAAGATATATAATTTTTGACTAACCTTGATAAGCTTCATCAGATGACAGTCCTATAACATCAGGGCATACATACACTTATGTTTTGTTCGAAAATGTGCATATTTAGAGCTGAAATCAGTGGTTATACATTGTGCTAACGTAGCTACTTTTTCCCACAACGTCCGGATATTTTTCTGCCACTCACATATTCTGACCAAATAACTATTCATAAACATAACTAAAAAATACATGTTGTATAGGAAATGATAGATACACTAGTTCTTAATGAAATCGCCGTGTTAGAATTCTAAAAATAACTTAATTACGATATGCAGTTTACGTTATGGCGAGAGCGTGCCCAAAACCTGGCCGCAACCTACTAGTACAACATGTTCGACAGATATATGAAATAACATCATAAAATGGGTCCTACTTTTGATGATCTTTCATCAGAATGTTGTACAAGGGGTCCTTTGTCGGGAACAATCGTTGTTTGGATTTAGAATGTCCTCTTCTCCAGTCAATTAGCACGGAAAGCTAGCAAAGTGGCGCTAAGCTCTCCTTCGTGAACAAACGCAGACAACGCAACACGCCTAACGTCCCGAAAAAATTTCAGTAATCTAATGAAACTATATTGAAAAAACATACTTTACGATGATATTGTCACATGTATCAAATAAAATCAAAGCCGGAGATATTAGTCGTCTATAACGACAGCTGTACAGAAGGCAAAACCAGGTCCCTTCGCGCGCTCTCCAGAAAACAGGAAACTGGTGACACGTCATACAAAGAGCATTTATTCGAGCCCAGATCAAGTTATACACTCCATTTTTTCTCTCACTGCCTGTCGACATCTAGTGGAAGACGTATGAAGTGCATGTATTCTAATAAATATCAAGGACCTTTATAGGCAGCCCCTAGAAGAGAGCATCGATTTCAGATTTTCCACTTCCTGTCTGGAAGTTTGCTGCAAAATGAGTTCTGTTTTACTCACAGATATAATTCAAACGGTTTTAGAAACTAGAGAGTGTTTTCTATCCAATAGTAATAATAATATGCATATTGTACGAGCAAGAATTGAGTACGAGGCCGTTTGAAATGGGCACCTTTTATCCGGCTACTCAATACTGCCCCTGCAGCCCAAACAGGTTAATAGACCATTTCCGATGTAGCCTTAGGGAGGACGTCCGCTGGGAGCTAACGTGTCGGGACACCACCCTCACGCTGGATGAACTCATTGACATGGCCATCCATCTCAACAACCTGCTGGCTGCCCGCGGACGTTCGGAACAGGTCCTGTCGTTTCCACCTCCCAGCCCTCCTGCTCCTATCCCTATGGAGTTAGGGGGGGGCAGCGTCGAGGGGGACCGGAGGAGGAGTGTCCTCCTGCACCAGTTGTGGTCGGCGAGGGCACACGGCCGAGCGGTGCTGGAGGAACTCGTCTGGGAGTCGGGAGGGCAGGCGGAGCACTACTCGATCACCCCAGGTGAGTCAGCACCAGACTTACCCAGGGCTTCCTGTTGGTCATATGTATGTGTTAACCTCTTTCCCCGGGTTTTCTCCCTCTCTACAGCATAAGGCGCTAGTCGATTCAGGCGCAGCTGGGAATTTCATAGATCGGGGGCTCGCGTTAAGGCTAGGGATTCCCCTTGTGTCGTTAGACCTACCTTTCCCCGTGCACTCCTTAGATAGCCGACCATTAGGGTCAGGAATGGTCAGGGAGGCCACGGTACCACTGGACATGGTAACGCAGGGTAGTCATAAGGAGCAGATTAGTCTGTTCCTTATCGACTCACCTGCGTTTCCAGTGGTGTTGGGAATTCCCTGGCTAGCTCAGCACAACCCGGTGATTTCCTGGCGACAGGGGGCTCTTAAGGGGTGGTCAGAGGAGTGTTCAGGCAGGTGTATAGGAGTTGCCGTTGGTGCGACTACGGTGGAGAGTCCAGACCAGGTTTCCACCGTGCGCATTCCCTCTGAATATGCCGATTTGGCTTTCGCCTTCAGTAAAAAGAAGGCGACCCAATTACCACCCCATCGTCGAGGGGACTGCGCGATAAACCTCCTGGAGAACGCTGCACTTCCTAGGAGTCACGTGTATCCTTTGTCCCAGGAGGAGACAGTAGCTATGGAGACATATGTTACTGAATCACTGGGACAGGGATACATTCGGCCCTCCGCATCACCTGTCTCCTCGGGCTTCTTTTTTGTGAAGAAGAAACATGGCGGTTTACACCCGTGCATTGATTATTGAGGTCTAAATTCTATCACAGTGTGGTTTAGTTACCCACTACCTCTCATCGCTACGGCGGTGGAATCATTTCACGGGGCGCGCTTCTTCACAAAACTGGACCTGAGGAGTGCGTATAATCTGGTGCGTATCCGGGGAGGAGATGAGTGGAAAACCGCATTTAGTACTACATCTGGCCATTATGAGTTCCGCGTCATGCCATATGGGTTGAAAAATGCTCCAGCTGTCTTTCAATCCTTCGTAGATGAGATTCTCCGAGACCTGCTCGGGCAGGGAGTGGTAGTGTACATCGATGACATCTTGATCTACTCTGCCACACGCGCGACGCATGTGTCTCTGGTGCGTAAGGTACTTGGGCGACTGCTGGAGCATGACCTGTATTGCAAGGCGGAGAAATGTGAGTTCTTCAAACAGGCCGCTTCCTTCCTGGGTTATCGTATTTCCACCTCCGGGGTGGTGATGGAGGATGACCGCGTTACAGCCGTGCGTAATTGGCCAACTCCGACCACGGTGAAAGAGGTGCAGCGGTTTTTAGGGTTTGCCGGGGTTTTGGTCAGGTGGCTTCTCCCATTACCTCACTGCTGAAGGGAGGACCGGTGCGCTTGCGTTGGTCAGCAAGGGCGGACAGAGCTTTCAGTCGTCTGAAGGAGCTGTTCACCAATGCGCCCGTGTTGGCGCATCGGGACCCCTCTTTAGCGTTCATAGTGGGGGTGGACGCGTCCGAGGCGGGGGTCGGGGCCGTGCTGTCCCAGCGCTCGGGCGTACCACCCAAGCTCCGCCCTTGTGCCTTCTTTTCGAGGAAGCTCGGTCCGGCGGAGCGAAACTATGACGTGGGGGACCGGGAGTTGTTAGCTGTAGTCAAGGCTCTGAAGGTGTGGAGACATTGGCTTGAGGGGGCGAAACACCCTTTTCTCATCTGGACTGACCATCATAATCTCGAGTACATCCGGGCAGCGAGGAGACTAAATCCGCATCAGGCTAGATGGGCCATGTTTTTTACCCGGTTTCTGTTCACCATCTCATACCGACCAGGCTCCCAAAACACCAAAGCCGACGCGCTGTCCCGCCTCTATGATACCGAGGAGCGGTCCGTTGAGCCAACTCCCATCATTCCACCTTCATGTCTCGTGGCACCGGTGGTATGGGAGGTGGATGTGGAGTTGGCTATGTGGTGCGGAGTTGGCTATGGGGTGCACTATGGGGTGCCTGAGGACATCGTTTCTGATCGGGGCCCCCAATTCACGTCCAGAGTTTGGAGGGCGTTTATGGAGCGACTGGGGGTCTCGGTCAGCTTGACCTCGGGTTTTCACCCCGAGAGTAATGGGCAGGTGGAACGCGTAAACCAGGATGTGGGCAGGTTTCTGCGGTCATATTGCCAGGACCGGCCTGGTGAGTGGGCGAGGTATGTTCCTTGGGCTGAGCTCGCTCAGAACTCCCTCCGCCACTCCTCAACGAACATGTCCCCTTTCGAGGTGTGTTATAGGTTACAACTTCCTAGGTATTACCGTATTAACCCCTCGTTTCATGTGTCTCTCCTCAGGCCGGTGGTGGCTGGTCCTCTGCAAGAAGGTGAGGTGCCTGAGGTCCCTCCGCCCCCTCTGGATATCGAGGGGTCCCCGGCGTACACAGTACGTGGCATTCTGGACTCGAGACGCCGGGTGAGGGGCCTACAGTACCTCGTGGACTGGGAGAGGTACGGTCCGGAGGAGAGATGCTGGGTTCCAGTGGGGGACATTTTGGATCCTTCTCTACTGAGAGACTTCCACCGCCTCCACCCGGATCGCCCGGCGCCTCGCCCTCCGGGTCGTCCTCGAGGCCGGTGGCGGCGCGCTGCGGGAGCCGCGCGTCAGGAGGGGGGTACTATCACGACTTCCGCCGAAGTTGGCTCCCCTGCCTGTTCGGGCGGTGCTCGGCGATCGCCGTCACTGTCCTTTTAGCCGCCACCGATCCCTTTTTCGTTTGTCTGTTTGTTTTGTCTTATTAGTTTCACCTGTGTTTCTGTTTTCGGTTAATGAGCTTCCCTATATTTAGTAGGTAGACCCGCCCTTGTTTTGTGCGGGATTGTCTTTATGTTACGTGTGTGTGTTTTAGGTAGAGGTGTATTATTTTTACTATTTACTTGGCACCCTGTGTTTTGGGTTATCAAGTTGTTCTCTGCGCCCTGTATGTTTGGGCTTATTCATTTTTTGTGTGCAATAGTAAAATGAGCACTTTTCCCAAGTGGAACTCTCTGCGTCTGATTCCTTCACCCACCTAGTCCCGCGTGACAACAATGTAGAAAATAGTACAAATACATAAAAACCCTTGAATGAGTAGGTGTGTCCCAACTTTTGACTGGTACAAAAAATATATATATATTGGGGATTGGAAAGGATGCAGACAATTCCATTGATGGAATCCACAGTCTATCTGCAATATTAAAGCTGATCCACCCCCCTCCTCTAAAAAATAACAAAATAACACAAAAAATATGCACGAGCGGAGTTAAAAGTCGCATTAGGTCAAACACGCTTGCATGAGCACAAATATAAAAAGTTATATTTTAGGGTAGAAACATAGTATTCAAGTTGACCTGAATGAGGTGGCAAGATTTATCACTGCATATCAAACTATAGAGGACAACCATAACCAATTGACATTGACACTTAATCCGTACGACAGTGCCTTCAGAGTATATTCACACCCCTTGACTTTTTCCACATTTATGACTCGTTTCAGGAAACTAGAAGTATTTCGCGAGTCACTACTTTACAGGATAGGCATTTGAACAAAAACATTATTTTTTTATCAAAATCTGTTTTTGGGCAGAAATGCCTTCTGGAACTTGTGAACTTTCATGTACCTTAATAGCACATTTGTATGCCATCTGTAAATACGAATAAAACTGTTCAATTAAGAGCCTAGCTGGTCTAGCCACGGAACAAGACAGGAACCTTCCCACTAGCCATGATTGGCTGAGATAATAGATGGGCTGGACATGCCGAGAGATGAGTTCAGATTGGTCTGTCATGTAGCACGCTTCTGTCTATAACATAAACTGTTCAGTGTGTGTAGATAATCCTTTCTATTTTGAAAGATATCATGAAGAATTGCATAAGTGTTGCTAATGCTCTCCACTTTCTGGAGGACCGAGTTTTGAAATCAGTCGAATGCCCGGTGGAAACAGAGTATGATAGCTAAGGAGGTGGAGAAAATTCTGATGTTTGATTGCAAATAATGCGAAGGGAGTCTAAAAAATAACACACAGAAGAAGGCTGTTGTATAAAACAACTGTCTTCGGATTGCATCTTCAAATAAAGGACAACCATGTCATCCATGACAGAGAGGGAGAAGTGTTTATCCACGCACAGTTTACGGGTAATAGAGTCTAGCTAGCTACATTTTCAGATTTCATAAGTTTCTAATTTTGTCAGAAAGTCGTTTTCATTGAATGTTAAAGCGTTAGCTGGCTGGCTCGCTAGCTAACGTTACGTGTATAATCTGTGTAGTAATATTATTTGTATCTCAGAGCCATTTGCATTGCTAGTTATAGCATAATGTTAGCTAGCTAAATGGCATTGAACCTACAGTAGCTCGTTGGTTAGCTTTAGCTACCAGCAGATTCATGCATGGTACTAACATTATGAGTTGGGATTATGATTCATTGTTTAGCTAGCTAGCTACGTGTCTGAACAAAAGACTCCACTATGAAAGTAACCATTTCACTGTACCGTTTACACCTTCTGTATCCTGTGCATGTGACAAAAAAACATTGATTTTATTTGATATAGTGTGTCTTTACCAGAGACGGTAATGTAAAGAACAACATGACCTGCACCAAAGTCAAATTAGGATAACGTTAGGCCAATGAAACAGTGTTCTAAAATTCTTTGGTGGAATGCCCTGCATTTATTTAATCACACACACTATTTTCTGTAATTAGCTCCCCATTAACTTGAAAATAATGTTCTTGTTTTGAGTTTATTTTCCTGTAATAATGATAACAAATTAACAAAAGTTAAGACGTTGTCAGCTATATGATATGGTCATTATTTGAACTGGCTAGCCAGATAACTTAACGTTAGCTAGCTAGCTAACAAGCTAGAAACTAACCAAAACATTGTTTAGAAAGTTGCTTTTAGTTTCCTGATTTGCTAGATTAACATATACTAAATACATTTTTAAACGGATATGTTTATTGGTGTTAAAATACACCAGTTATGCTATTTTGGACCAGCAGGCTGCTGATGTCATGCAGCCTGTATAGCACATGGCCTCACATGTGAATCCTTAAAGAAGTGGGTGGCTAAGGCTTAAGAGGGTGTGAAGATGCTGAATGGGTGTAGACAAAGAAGAGATCTACAGTAGCTGGACCAAAACATTTAAGAGACATTATCTCAAAAGTGGGGTTACAAGTTTAATAAACTTTCAAAGCAGAACTTCCCATTGTTCCTCAACTGCAGTGCATGATATAGATTGTTCTAGCTCACATAAGACCGAATCGAGTCAGTTGGTCACATTTTGTTGTGTTACAGCCTGAATTTTTACAAAATAATACAAAATGAAAAGCAGAAATGTCTTGAGTCAATAAGTACTCAACCCTTTTGCTATGGCAAGCCTAAATAAGTTCAGATGTAAACATTTGCTTAACATAGTCACATAATGCATGGACTAACACTCTGTGCTATAATAGTGTTTCACATGATTTTTGAATGACTATCTCATCTCTGTACCCCACACATACAATTACCTATAAAGTCCCTCAATCGAGCAGTGAATCTCAAACACAGATTCAACCACAAAGACCAGGGAGGTTTTCCAATGCCTCGCAATGAAGGGCACCTATTGGTAGACGGGTAGAAATGTAAAAAGCAGACATTGAATATCCTTTTGAGCATTGTTAAGTTATTCATTACACTTTGGATGATGCATCAATACACCCAGTCACTACAAAGATAAAGTGTATTCCATAAGGTGTATTTTTATCTGATTCTACTGCTTGCATCAGTTACCTGATGTGGAATAGAGTTCCATGTAGCCATGGCGCTTTGTATTGCAGTGCGTCTCCCATATTCTGTTCTTTTCTTGGGGATTGTGAAGAGACCTTTGGTGGCATGTGATATGGGCTATGCATTGGTGTCCAAACTGTGTGTTAGTAGTTTAAACAGACACCTCGGTGCATTCAGCATGTCAACACTTCTTATAAAATCAAGTATTGATGACGTCAATCCCTCCTCCACTTTGAGCCATGAGAGATGTACATGCATATTATTAATGTTAGCTCTCCATATACATTTAATGGCCAGCCGCGCTTCCCTGTTCTGAGCCAATTGTAATTGTCAGAGGTCCCCTCGTTATGGCACCTGACCACAAGACTGAACAGTAGTTCACTTATTCTTCTTTATAAGAAACATGAATGTGTTGAAAATCCCTAATTGTTTGCATAGTCAACTTACACACAGCTCTGACACACTTATCCCACCAGGGGTCTTTTCAAAGTTCCCAAATCCAGAAAAAAATCAAGAAAGTGTACAGTATTATATAGAGCCCTTATTGCATGGAACTTCCTTCCATCTCATATTGCTCAAATGAAAAGCAGACCGGGTTTCAAAAAACAGATAAAGCAACACCTCACGGCACAACGCCGCTCCCCTACTTGACCTAGATAGTTTGTGTGTATGCATTAATATGTAGGCCACACATGCATTTTAAAATGTATGTAGTTCTGTCCTTGAGCTGTTCTTGTCTATTGATGTTCTGTATTATGTCATTCTGTATTATGTTTTGTGTGGACCCCAGGAAGAGTAGCTGCTGCTTTTGCAACAGCTAATGGGGATCCTAATAAAATACCAATACCAAAACTAGAGCCTGCAAGGACCGGCCTCGTTGATAGTGTTCTTAAAAAGGAAGAGCAATCCTTTATTATCGACAGATTTCTACCCATCTTAGCTGCTGTTGTATCATAATGTTTTGACCATGACAGTTTACAATTTAGGGTTACTCCAAGCAGTTTAGTCACCTCAACTTGCTCAATTTCCACATTATTTATTACGAGATTTAGTTGAGGTTTAAGTTTTAGTGAAGGATTTGTCCCAAATACAATGCTTTTAGTTTTTGAAATATTTAGGATTAACTTATTCCTTGCCACCCATTCTGAAACTTACTGTAGCTCTTTGGTAAGTGTTGCAGGGATTTCACTCACTGTAATAGCTGACGTGCATAGTGTTGAGTCATCCGTATACATAGACACACTGGCTTTACTCATGTATTGACTCAGGGGGTTGAATACTTATCTAATCAAGATATATATTAGTGAGTTCTTTTCTTCATATTTGGTTTTACAAATGCTAGATTCTTTCTTCCACTTTGACATTACAGAGAATTTGTGTAGATCATTGACAAAAAAAATACAATTAAGTACATTTTAGTCCCACCTTGCAACACAACAAAATGTGGAAAAATCAAGGGGTGTGAATACTTTCTGAAGGCACAGTATATCCTATTGGCCAAGATATAGGCTTTGCACAGACATGAAAGACATGCACAATAAGTGGAAAGTGGAGAGCATGTGTATGAATCCAGCATGGCCATAGTGATCGTTTAACGTTTAGTGGTGGAGGTAGAGGCAGTGCTTGGCTGACCCCCTATGTGCAGCAGTAGATGGAGAAACGGTATTAGCACCATAGATCATGTAAAATTAGCAGCAGGAACCCCTGTCAGCCCAGACATTGGCACTTAATCTTGGACTTTCGGCAGACTGTTGCCTTAACGGGTCAAATGATATCTATAAATCAAGCATCCCCTGGTGCAGAATAAGAAGGAGTTGAGGAGCTGGAGAGAGGAGCGCTGCACTGCTCTGGGCTGGCTGGCACTGAAACTCTTGGGGAATTAAGCCTGGTCATAAAAACCTAACCCAAGGAAATAATCCAATCTATTTCATAAAGGATTAAACCCCTTAAAGAAGATTGATTGCTTCGTCCTCTTTTTGCACTAGATGTAATCCTAGATTATGGAGACCATTTGGAGTTAGAATTTAAGGAAATTTAAACAGGCTTAATGATCAAGGATTCATTCTGAGATTGTCTTGCTGGCTAGTTAGGATACAAGAGGCTTTACTTGGTCGTCAGCTGCTTCTATTTTATCTCTGAAATCATTTTCTTTCATCATTGTCTGTGGGGAGAGATAACCAAAGTTATGATGTATTAGACTTTAAGGGTTTGACTTTAAATTAAAACATTTTCTAATAATTTATGATATGTATGATATTATACCAGCTGTATTATACCAGCATTATACATTTGGTTGTAAAATGTGCACTGAGAACTCCTTGGGTCCTCTATTCCTACAGAGTGAGATAGAGGAGGAGAGCCTGGATGACAGACAGACCTGAGTGTCACTCAAGACAGATACTAATGCTATGGAATCCCTGAGGCTCGGTGATGGTGGAAGTGAGTGCAAGGGGAAACAGAGGCGCCCCACACACTAGTGGTGCACGGGTTGACTCATAACCTGCAGTCTCCGCGGTTATATCGTCGGGGTGGGCGGTTTTTAGGCTAATAAAATATTGTGTGGATGAAGGGCTGTTGGGTGGCGGTTGGGTTGAATAAAGAGAAAACAATTCATTAAAATAAATCCATAACTGTAGGCAATTGTGCAATTCATATCATAGGCTACATTTATATTTTTCCTTCATTATTTGTTTTTGGCATTAGTTTAGGACCTAACTGTAACCAGGTACAGTTGACACTATTCTGTTTCTCAACCGGGCTGCAAAAGAAAGGAAGACAAAGTAGGCAATTATAGCCTCGTAACTGGACAGCAATTTTCTAAACATTATGTTGTGTTAATTTTCTAAGCCAATTTGTATTTTTTTAAGCTGTTTTATTTAATACATATGCCAGTATAGGCTATATTGTTTTACAAATTGGTTTTATTTCAGCAAAATGATTTGCTACTTACTGTTCAATAAGCATTTTCAAATGAATAGGCCTAAATGCTCAAGAAAAACGTTATTGTTCAATAAATTGTTCAAGGGCAAAGTAGCCTAAATGTATAGTGCATTTTCACAAAAGCATGCACAATATGTGAGTTATTGTTTTACTTTTGAGCAAGGTGAACATTTTTGAGCAAGGTGTCAATTTAGGCAATTTTTTTATATTTTATGTTTCAACAAAGCATTAGTGTCACGATCGTTGTTGTAAGAATCGGACCAAAATGCAGAGTGGTTTGGGTTCATCATCTTTTATTATGAGAACCGGCACAAAAACAATAAAGAGCAAAGAAACGAACGTGCAGCTTTGTCGTGCTCAAAGGCAACAATACAAAAACAAGATCCCACAACAAACTGGTGGGAAAAAGCTGCCTAAATATGATCCCCAATCAGAGACAACGATAGACAGCTGCCTCTGATTGGGAACCATACCAAGCCAACCTAGAAATAAAGCAACTAGAATGCCCACCCTAGTCACACCCCGACCTAACCAAAATAGAGAATAAAGGATCTCTAAGGTCAGGGCGTGACAGTACCCTCCCCCCCAAAGGTGAGGACTCAGGCCGCAAAGCCTGACTCTATAGGGGAGGGTCCGGGTGGGCATCTAGCCTCGGTGGCGGCTCCGGTGCGGGACGTAGACCCCGCTCTGCTCACGGATCTGCCCGCTTCGGTGGCGACTCTGGTGCGGGGATCGTCGCCGGAAGCTCCGGACCATGGATCGTCGCCGGAGGAACCGGACCGTGGATCGTTGCCGGGGACTCCGGACCGTGGATCGTCGACGGAGGAACCGGGCCGTGGATCGTCGCCGGAAGCTCCGGCCCGTAGATCGTCGCCGGAGGAACCGGACCGTGGATCGTCGCCGGAGTAACCGGAAATTGTGGATCGTCGCTGGAGGAACCGGACCGTGGATTGTCGCAGGAGGTCCTGGACCGTGGACCGTCGTAGGAGGTTCCGGACCGTGGACTGTCGTAGGAGGTTCCGGACTGTGAACCGTCGCAGGAGGTTCCGGACCGTGGACCGTCGTAGGAGGTTCCGGACCGTGGACCGCCGCAGGAGGTTCCGGACTGTGAACCGTCGCCGGAAGCTATGGACTGTGAACCATCGCCGAAAGCTCTGGACTGGGGACCATCGCCGGAAGCTCTGGACTGGGGACCGATGCCGGAAGCTCAGGACTGGGAACCGTCGCCAGAAGCTCCGGACTGAGGACCCTCGGAGGAGGCTCCGGACTAGGAACCCTCGCAGGAGGCTCTGGACGGGGAACCCTCGCAGGAGGCTCTGGACCATGGATCATCACTGGAGGCTCCGGGCCATGGATCATCACTGGAGGCTCCGGGCCATGGATCATCACTGGAGGCTCCGGGCCATGGATCATCACTGGAGGCTCCGGGCCCTGGATCATCACTGGAGGCTCCGGGCCCTGGATCATCACGAGAGGCTCCGGACTGGGTACCGTCGCTGGAGGCTCCGGACTGCAGACCTTCGCTGGAGGTTCTGGACTGCAGACCATCGCTGGAGGCTCTGGACTGCAGACCGTCGCTGGAGGCCTGGTGCGTGGAGCTGGCACAGGGCGTACCGGGCTGGGGAGATGCACTGGAGACCTGGTGCGTAGAGCCGGCACAGAACGTACCGGGCTGGGGAGATGCACAGGAGGCCTGGAGCGTGGAGCCGGCACAGAATGTACCGGGCTGGGGAGATGCACAAAAGGCCTGGTGCGTGGAGCCGGCACAGGACGTACTGGGCCGTGGAGGCGCACTGGAGGTCTGGAGCGTAAAGCTGGCACAACGTGTCCTGGACAGATGTCAACCTTCGCACGGCAAGCGCAGGGAGCTGGCACAGGACATACCGGGCTGTGGAGGCGCACTGGAGACACGGTGCGTAGAACCGGCACACATTGTACCGGAACGATAACACACTCCTCAAAGCGAGTGCGGAGAGCTGGCACAGGTGGTATCGGACGGCTAACACACTCCTCAAAGCGAGTGCGGAGAGCTGGCACAGGTGGTATCGGACGGCTAACACGCTCCTCAGGGCGACTGTCTTGCATCTCCAGCCAAACCAACAGCTCTTCCTCTTCACTCTCTTCACATTTCGCCAACCACTCCTCGAAGGTCTCTATCTCACCCCTCCGTTCACTCTCTCTCATTCTATCCAACGCTTCCTCTATGGTCTCTGACTCACCCCTCAGCGTCGCCGTTCACCCCGCTTTCCCCCCCCCCAAAACATTTTTAGGATGTTTTTTGGGCCTACGTCGTGGCCGCGTACTCTGGTGACGTCGCTGTCCCTCCTTCGCTGCTTCCGCCTGCTTCCATGACAGGCTTTTGTCTCCTGCCATTATTTCGTCCCAAGTACAGGATGTCCTCCACTCCTGGCTTTCCTCCCACCCAGGAGGAGCTGTTCCTCCTGGGCACGCTGCTTTGTCCATGGGTGGTGGGATCTTCTGTCACGATCGTTGTTGTAAGAATCGGACCACAATGCAGCGTGGTTTGGGTTCATCATCTTTTATTATGAGAACCGGCACAAAAACAATAAAGAGCAAAAAATTGAACGTGCAGCTTTGTCGTGCTCAAAGGCCACAATACAAAAACAAGATCCTACAACAAACAGGTGGGAAAAAGCTGCCTAAATATGATCCCCAATCAGAGACAACGATAGACAGCTGCCTCTGATTGGGAACCATACCAAGCCAACATAGAAATAAAGAAACTAGAATGCCCACTCTCATGACGTCGCCCTCTTTGGGTACAGCGAGCACCATCCCCCTCTCTCTGTCTCCTACACTCAGGCTGCTGCGACCTCAGGTCGTACATTCCTGGAGTAGATGATCTCCTCATGGCCACAGTATAGAGAGAGAGTGACTTTTCATAGAGAGAACAAAGGAATTTCTTCCACCTCACAGAACTTGAGGTCCGAACAACATTTATGTTCTGGAGAAGGTATAAAAGATCGGTGAAGAATCCAGCTACGAACTGGTCCGTTTGGTACAATTTTGTGAAACTCATGGGAGACAATACGGCCACATTACCATAACGCTGTTTATATAATAGCCTCAGATATGAGGTTTACATCTAATTGTTGTTTAACCTCTAATTCCTCCCAAACCCGGATCCGGGAGCACCCCCATCAGTAAAAAAGCTGACTAGCATAGCCTAGCATAGCGTCACAAGTAAATACTAGCATCTAAATATCATTAAATCACAAGTCCAAGACACCAGATGAAAGATACACATCTTGTGAATCCAGCCATCATCTCTGATTTTTAAAATGTTTTACAGGGAAGACACAATATGTAAATCTATTAGCTAACCACGTTAGCAAAAGACACCACTTTTCTTACTCCACCATTTTTTTACTGCATCAGTAGCTATCACAAATTCGACCAAATAAAGATATAAATAGCCACTAACCAAGAAACAACTTCATCAGATGACAGTCTGATAACATATTTATTGTATAGCATATGTTTTGTTAGAAAAATGTGCATATTTCAGGTATAAATCATAGTTTACCATTGCAGCCACCATCACAACTCTCACCAAAGCAACTAGAATAACTACAGAGACCATCGTGTATTACCTAATTACTCATCATAAAACATTTCTTAAAAATACACAGCGTACAGCAAATGAAAGACACAGATCTTGTGAATCCAGCCAATATTTCAGATTTTCTAAGTGTTTTACAGCGAAAACACAATATAGCATTATATTAGCTTACCACAATAGCCAGAAACACAACACCATTTACCAGCAGCAAAGGTTAGCGATCGTAACAAACAGGCAAAAGATATATAATTTTTGACTAACCTTGATATTCTTCATCAGATGACAGTCCTGTAACATCATATTACACAATGCATATAGGGTTTGTTCGAAAATGTGCATATTTAGCGGCACAAATCGTGGTTATACAATGTGATTAGTGACCAAAACTTCAAGCAATCTGTCCGGCTCCATCTTGGAGAGGCACCTAATCTAATCGAAAACTATTCATAAACTTGACTAAAAAATACAGATTGGACAGCAAATGAAAGATAAATTAGTTCTTAATGCAATCGCTGTGTTATATTTTTAAAATTAACGTTACTGCGCAATACAGCGTGCGCTAAAGCGAGACCGCACCGAAATTTATGGCGGAATTATTATTTGACATTTGTCAACATAAATATGAATTAACAGCATAAAGACTGCTTACTATTTGCTGAGCTTCCATCAGAATCTTGGGCAAGGTGTCCTTTCTCCAGAACAATCGTCTTTTGGTTGAAAGATGTCCTCTTCTCCTGTCGAAATAGCCGCTAACGTTAGCTATGTGCCGGAAAGGTGTCCAACTCCTGATAGCGCGTCACAAAGAAATCCCAGAAAATCGCAATAAACTGATATAAACTGCTATAAGTCGGTTTAAATTAACTACCTTGTGATGTCTTTAACAACTATAACGAATAAAAACATGACCGGAGATATAGAACTGCTAAAACGAAAGCTTTGCAGGACGCCATTGTGATGTCCCTCTTGCGCCAGGCGCCCCGTTGAAAAGAACGGTACTTCCGTTCCACGGTCTTATATAGGGCCCCAGATGGTGCAATCCACTCCATTCAAATTCTCACCGCTTACTGACATCTAGAGGAAGGCGTATGCAGTGCATGTAGCCCCATAGCTTGCATGGGGACTTATAAACTGACCTCAGAACAGGGACCTCGATTTCAGAAATCTCACTTCCTGACAGGAAATGTGCTGCAGAATGAGTTCTGTTTCACTCAGAGAAATAATTCAAACGGTTTTAGAAACTAGAGAGTGTTTTCTATCCAATAGTAATAATAATATGCATATTGTACGAGCAAGAATTGAGTACGAGGCAGTTTAATTTGGGAACGAATTTTTACAAAGTCGAAATGGCGCCCCCCTATTGACAAGAAGATAAGATGAATGAGTGCGGATGATACTGTTTGTGAAATTATGTAATGTGATTTTGGACTGTTTAACTTTTTATGGCTGCAGGGGCAGTATTGAGTAGCTCTGATTAAAGGTGCCCATTTCAAACGGCCTCGTACTCAATTCTTGCTCGTACAATATGCATATTATTATTACTATTGGATAGAAAACACTCTCTAGTTTCTAAAACCGTTTGAATTATATCTGTGAGTCAAACAGAACTCATTTGGCACAAACTTCCTGACCAGGAAGTGGAAAGTCTGAAATCGAGGCTCTGTTCTTCTTCCTGCCTATACATGGGCATGATACGTAAGAGTCTACGTGCACTTCATAGACCTTCCCCTGGATGTCAAGAGGCTGTGAGAGAAGAAATTTTGTGTTTATCTTGGTCTGAATTGGAATACAAGCTCTTTGTATGACGTGTCCCTCATTTCCGGTACTCTTGGGAGCGCGAGGTGGACAGTGGGATTGCCTTCTGTTTAGCTGCCGTTATGGACGACTACTATCTCCGGCTCTGATTTTATTTGATACATGTGACCATATCATCGTAAAGTATGTTTTTTCAATATAGTTTAATCAGATTATTGAAATTTTTTCGGGAGTTTTGCCGTGTTCCGTTCTCTGACTTTGTTGACGATGGAGAGATCCGTGCCACTTGGCTAGTGCGCGTGCTAAATGAAGAGGGAAAGTTGCCGTTCTAAATCCAAACAACGACTGTTCTGGACAAAGGACACCTTGTCAAACATTCTGATGAAAGATCAGCAAAAGTAAGAAACATTTTATGATGCTATTTCATATATCTGTCGTGCATGTGAACTAGTCGTGGGCGCCCAACGTTTGGGTACTCTAGCTATACCGAAGCTGCATATCGTAATGAAGTTATTTTTAGAATTCTAACACTGCGATTTCATTAAGAACTAATGGATCTATCATTTCCTATACAACATGTATTTTTTAGTTATGTTTATGAATAGCTATTTGGTCAGAATATGTGTGTCAGAAAAAGTGTCAGGAAAAATCCGGACGTAGTGGGAAAAAGTAGCTAAGTTAGCACAATGTGTAACCATTGATTTCAGCTCTAAATATGCACATTTTCGAACAAAACATAAGTGTATGTATAACCTGATGTTATAGGACTGTCATCTGATGAAGCATATCAAGGTTAGTCAAAAATTATATATCTTTTGCTTGTTTGTTACGATCGCTTACTTTTGCTACTGGGAAATTGCTTGTGTTTTTGGCTATTGTGGTAAGCTAATATAACGCTATATTGTGTTTTCGCTGTAAAACACTTGATAAATCGGAAATATTGGCTGGAATCACAAGATGCCTGTCTTTCAATTGCTGTACACTATGTATTTTTTAGAAATGTTTTATGATGAGTATTTAGTTATTTGGCGTTGGTGTCTGTAATTATTCTGTCTGCTTTCGGTGCAATTTCTGATTGTAGCTGCAATGTAAACTATGATTTATACCTGAAATATGCACATTTTTCGAACAAAACATAGATTTATTGAATAACATGTTATAAGACTGTCATCTGATGAAGTTGTTTGTTGGTTAGTTTGGTTGGTTCTTGGTTAGTTAGGTTGGCTTTGTGCATGCTACCTGTGCTGTGAAAAATGTCTGTCCTTTTTTGTATTTGGTGGTGAGCTAACATAAATATACGTGGTGTTTTCGCTGTAAAACATTTTAAAAATCGGACATGTTGGCTGGATTCACAAGATGTGTACCTTTCATATGCTGTATTGGACTTGTTAATGTGTGAAAGTTAAATATTTTTTAAAAATATATTTTGAATTTCGCGCCCTGCACTTGAGCTGGCTGTTGTCATAAGTGTACCGACGTCGGGCTTGCAGCCATAAGAAGTTAATGAAGGAAACTCCAATTCCCTTTGGAGTTTAACTAAATCAGAGGACTGCCCATGAGCACAGTTAGGACCTGGCGTCATGAGACAGCCTTTTTCTGCTCTTCCGAATAAAACCCCCACCCGGGTTTTCTATCACCAGACCAGCTTACCTCGATAAGGAGAGGGCCAAGGTTTGAGAGGAGACCATAAAACTGAGTTTAAGCTAAGGTTTGAGTAGATGGCTGAATATTTTAACCATAACACGTGGTTAAACTCTTAACTTCTAGTTCCTCCCAAACCCGGATCCGGGAGCACCCCCGTCAGTAAAAAAGCTGACTAGCATAGCCTAGCATAGCGTCACAAGTAAATACTAGCATCTAAATATCATTAAATCACAAGTCCAAGACACCAGATGAAAGATACACATCTTGTGAATCCAGCCATCATTTCTGATTTTTAAAATGTTTTACAGGGAAGACACAATATGTAGATCTATTAGCTAACCACGTTAGCAAAAGACACCACTTTTTTTACTCCATCAGTAGCTATCACAAATTCGACCAAATAAAGATAAATAGCCACTAACCAAGAAACAACTTCATCAGATGACAGTCTGATAACATATTTATTGTATAGCATATATTTTGTTAGAAAAATGTGCATATTTCAGGTATAAATCATAGTTTACCATTGCAGCCACCATCACAACTCTCACCAAAGCAACTAGAATAACTACAGAGACCATCGTGTATTACCTAATTACTCATCATAAAACATTTCTGTCACGGTTTTCTAAAGTTGAACCCAGAAGCAGACCAGGACAAGGAGAGTAAGACGAAGGTGAGTATTTATTTACAAGTTCGAATGTAGTGATAGAAAAATCCAAGTGACGGAGCGGGCAGCGGAGGTGAGTTGATGGGATTGAATAGGCAGATCCAATGAAGTAACTGAAGTCACCGACGACCAGGTAGGGATGAGATGAGTGTTCCGGGTGAATGACTGTAGACAGAAAAAACGGAGGTGAGTTCAAGGCAAGCAAAACGTACAAAACAACAAAACAAACTCTATCAAACTGGAGGCTGATACACTGGCACAACATACTGTTCATGGCTAACGATCCGGCAGGGAATGGATGTCAGGTCAGTGCTTATGAAGTGGAGGGGTGATGATCAGGACCAGGTGTGCAGATAGCGGATTGGAAACAGGTGCGGTAAATCAGAGATCTCCCAACCAGCTACGTCGCCCGGCAACCAGACAGGGTGCGTTCCAGGACACCGGAAAAAACACTCCAGGACAGAACACAGGCAAAAACAGACTCAGGAAGCGGGATTCGTGACAATTTCTTAAAAATACACAGCGTACAGCAAATGAAAGACACAGATCTTGTGAATCCAGCCAATATTTCAGATTTTCTAAGTGTTTTACAGCGAAAACACAATATAGCATTATATTAGCTTACCACAATAGCCAGAAACACAACACCATTTACCAGCAGCAAAGGTTAGCGATCGTAACAAACAGGCAAAAGATATATAATTTTTGACTAACCTTGATATTCTTCATCAGATGACAGTCCTGTAACATCATATTACACAATGCATATAGGGTTTGTTCGAAAATGTGCATATTTAGCGGCACAAATCGTGGTTATACAATGTGATTAGTGGCCAAAACTTCAAGCAATCTGTCCGGCGCCATCTTGGAGAGGCACCTATTCTAATCGATAAGTAATCATAAACTTGACTAAAAAAATACAGGTTGGACAGCAAATGAAAGATACATTAGTTCTTAACTTCTTATGGCTGCAGCCCGGTGTCGGTACACTTATGACAACAGCCAGCTCAAGTGCAGGGCGCGAAATTCAAAATATATATTTTTAAAATATTTAACTTTCACACATTAACAAGTCCAATACAGCATATGAAAGGTACACATCTTGTGAATCCAGCCAACATGTCCGATTTTTAAAATGTTTTACAGGGAAGACACAATATGTAAATCTATTAGCTAACCACGTTAGCAAAAGACACCACTTTTTTTACTCCACCAGTTTTTTACTCCATCAGTAGCTATCACAAATTCGACCAAATAAAGATATAAATAGCCACTAACCAAGAAACAACTTCATCAGATGACAGTCTGATAACATATTTATTGTATAGCATATGTTTTGTTAGAAAAATGTGCATATTTCAGGTATAAATCATAGTTTACATTGCAGCTACAATCAGAAATTGCACCGAAAGCAGCCATAAAACTTACAGACACCAACGTCAAATACCTAATTACTCATCATAAAACATTTCTGAAAAATACATAGTGTACAGCAAATGAAAGACAGGCATCTTGTGATTCCAGCCAATATTTCCGATTCATCAAGTGTTTTACAGCGAAAACAAAATGTAGCGTTATATTAGCTTAGCACAATAGCCAGAAACACTTGGGCGCCGACGACTAGTTCACATCTACGACAGATATATGAAATAGCATCATAAAATGTTTCTTACTTTTGCTGATCTTCCATCAGAATGTTGGACAAGGTGTCCTTTGTCCAGAACAGTCGTTGTTTGGATTTAGAACGGCAACTTTCCCTCTTCATTTAGCACGCGCACTAGCCAAGTGGCACGGATCTCTCCATCGTCAACAAAGTCAGAGAACGGAACACGGCAAAACTCCCGAAAAAATTCCAATAATCTGATTAAACTATATTGAAAAAACATACTTTACGATGATATGGTCACATGTATCAAATAAAATCAGAGCCGGAGATAGTAGTCGTCCATAACGGCAGCTAAACAGAAGGCAATCCCACTGTCCACCTCGCACCTCCCAAGAGTACCGGAAATGAGGGACACGTCATACAAAGAGCTTGTATTCCAATTCAGACCAAGATAAACACAAAATTTCTTCTCTCACAGCCTCTTGACATCCAGGGGAAGGTCTATGAAGTGCACGTAGACTCTTACGTATCATGCCCATGTATAGGCAGGAAGAAGAACAGAGCCTCGATTTCAGACTTTCCACTTCCTGGTCAGGAAGTTTGTGCCAAATGAGTTCTGTTTGACTCACAGATATAATTCAAACGGTTTTAGAAACTAGAGAGTGTTTTCTATCCAATAGTAATAATAATATGCATATTGTACGAGCAAGAATTGAGTACGAGGCCGTTTGAAATGGGCACCTTTAATCAGAGCTACTCAATACTGCCCCTGCAGCCATAAAAAGTTAATGCAACCGCTGTGTTAGATTTTTAAAATTAACGTTACTGAATACATACTAAAGCGAGACCGCACCGAAATTCATGGCGGAATTATTATTTGACATTTGTCAACATAAATACAAATTAACAGCATAAAGACTGCTTACTATTTGCTGAGCTTCCATCAGAATCTTGGGCAAGGTGTCCTTTCTCCAGAACAATCGCCTTTTGGTTGAAAGATGTTCTCTTCTCCTGTAGAAATAGCAGCTAACGATAGCCACCCACTGGAGAGGTGTCCAACTCGTGAAAGCGCGTCACAAAGAAATCCCAGAAAATCGCAATAAACTGATATAAACTGCTATAAGTCGGTTTAAATTAACTACCTTATGATGTCTTTAACACCTATAACGAATAAAAACATGACCGGAGATATAGAACTGCTAAAACGAAAGCTTTTGCAGGACGCCATTATGATGTCCCTCTTGCGCCAGGCGCCCCGTTGAAAAGAACGGTACTTCCGTTCCATGAGCTTTTATAGTCCCCCAGATGGTGCAATCCACTCCATTCAAATTCTCACCGCTTACTGACATCTAGAGGAAGGCGTATGCAGTGCATGTAGCCCCATAGCTTACATGGGGACTTATAAACTGACCTCAGAACAGGGACCTCGATTTCAGAAATCTCACTTCCTGACAGGAAATGTGCTGCAGAATGAGTTCTGTTTCACTCAGAGAAATAATTCAAACGGTTTTAGAAACTAGAGAGTGTTTTCTATCCAATAGTAATAATAATATGGATATTGTACGAGCAAGAATTGAGTACGAGGCAGTTTAATTTGGGAACGAAATTATTACAAAGTGCAAATAGCACCCCCTATTGACAAAAGGTTAAACTATCGATACCAACAGAATAAGAACAAGTCTTTAATATTAATTACTAGTCTGCAGCTAGGAATTCGGTATCATTGAACGCGAAGCCCGACAACCACCGAAACATCTATCCAATAAAGACATGAATGAATGTCACTCTGAACTATCCATTCTAACCACGACAGAGAGAGGGCGGACAGACTCTTCAACAGAGATCCCGACGACACACTGAGCGTAAATATATATATTGATTGCAATTGTTCCCGAATGAGTGAGCGTTCATGTGCAAAGGATTAGCATTTCAATTGTTATAATTATGAACTTTGTAGTGTCTCATCTCAGTCGACCCCCACTTCCCTTTTGTCCACCAAGCCGCGATACCGGTTTATCCCACTAGGGAAACTCCGTTATCATTTCCTTGTAACTATCTACTGTTTGTTTATGCATTTCTGTGAATTACTTAGTTAGTAAATAAATGATTTAAGACAATTGATGTATGGATGACTCATAGTGAAGACTGGGTTCGTGCAGATAACCAACAATTTACGACGTTTGGAATGAGACTAACGTGAGGTAAAGAAGAATTCATTAATCAGAAGACTAAGTGATCAGATATTAATATCTGAAAGTTATATTAGGAAAATTATAACTTTGTAATCTGAATATTTTCCTTGATGCCCCGACTTCCTAGTTAATTACAGTTACATGATTCATCAGTTTAATCGCGTAATAATAATTACAGAGAGTTATTTGATAAATAAGTCTACAGTTTAATGATGCCAAAGACACGACATCACCCTAGTCACACGCCGACCTAACCAAAATAGAGAATAAAGGATCTCTAAGGTCAGGGCGTGACAATTAGCTACTGTTCAATAGGCCTAAATATTCAGTAAGTAAATTAAGAAAAGTTAAGAAAACTGTAACTGTTCAATAAATGTTTCAAGAGAACTTTATCACATATACAATGCATTCGGAAAGTCTTCAAACTCCTTGATTTTTACCACATTTTGTTATGTTACAACTTTATTCTAAAATGGATTAAATTGTTTTTTTCCCTTATCAATCTACACACAATACCCCATAATGACCTTTATTCAGTACTTTGTTGAAGCACCTTGGCAGCAATTACAGCTTCAAGTCTTCTTGAGTATGATGCTACAAGCTTGGCACACCTGTACTTGGGGAGTTTCTCCCATTCTTCTCTGCAGATCCTCTCAAGCTCTGTCAGGTTGGATGGGGAGCGTCGCTGCATAGCTATTTTCAAATAAAATAAAATCTTATTGGTCACATACACATGGTTAGCAGATGTTAATGCGAGTGTAGTGAAATGCTTGTTCTTCTAGTTCCGACAGTGCAGTAATATCTAACAAGTAATCTCTAATACACACAAGTCTAAAAGGGGTGGAAGAGAATATGTACATATAAATATATGGATGAGCGATTGCCGAGTGGCATAGGCAAGGTGTAATAGATGGTATAGAATACATTATATACATATTATATGAGTAATGTAAGACATGCAAACATTATTAAAGTGGCATTGTTTTAACTGACTAGTGATCCATTTATTAAAGTGGCCAGTGATTGGGTCTCAATGTAGGCAGCAGCCTCTCTGAGTTAGTGATTGCTGTTTTTTCAGTCTCTTGGTCCCAGTTTTGATGAACCTATACTGACCTCGCCTTCTGGATGGTAGCGGTGTGAACAGGCAGTGGCTCGGGTGGTTGTTGTCCTTGATGATCTTTTTGCCCTTCCTGTGACATCGGGTGCTATATGTGTCCTGGAGGGCGGGTAGTTTTTCCCCGGTGATGCGTTGTGCAGACTGCACCACCCTCTGGAGAGCCCTGCGGTTGAGGGTGGTGCAGTTGCCGTGCCAGATAACTGACGAGAATTCTCTTGGGAGGTAATATGGCCCGCATTTAATTGTAAGGAATTCTAGGAAGGGTAAGCAGAAGGACAATGTGCACATCTAATGAGTGATGTGCATGTCTACGGAGCCTGACCAGGAGGCCGCTCCGTCTGCCCCTTCTGCGGTTCCGTTGTTTTTGGTCGGCTTCTGGGATTAGATCCATTGTCCTGAGTGGTGGTCCAAACAGAGGATCGCTTTGGGAAAGCTGTATTCCTTTTTGTAATGTTGGTAAGTTGACATTGCTCTTATATCCAATAGTTATTCCCGGCTGTATGTAATAAGACTTAAGATTACCTGGGGTATCAATGTAAGAAATAATACATTAAAAATTGTGCATAGTTTCCTAACGCCTCGAAGCGAGGTCGACGATCTCTGTCGGTGCCATCTTCTTCCATATATTCAGGTCTATCCAGAGATGTTCGATCGGGTTCATGTTCAGGCTCTGACTGGGCCACTCAAGGACATTCAGAGACTTGTGCCAAAGCCACTCCTGCGTTGTCTTGGCTGTCTGCTTAGGGTCGTTGTCCTGTTGGAAGGTGAACCTTTGCCCCAGTCTGAGGTCCTGAGTGCTCTGGAGTAGGTTTTCATCAAGGATCTCTCTGTACTTTGCTCCGTTCATCTATCCATTGATCCTTACTAGTCTCCCAGTCCCTGCCACTGAAACACATCCCTGCAACATGATGCTGCCACCACCGTGCTTCACCGTAGGGATGGTGCCAGGTTTCCTCTAGACGTGACACCTGGCATTCAGGCCAAATAATTCAATATTGGTTACCTCAGACCAGAGAATTCTGTTTCTCATGTTCTGAGAGTCCATTAGGTGCCTTTTGGCAAACTCCAAGCGGGCTGTCATTTGCCTTTTACTGAGGAGTGGCTTCCGTCTGGCCACTGTACCATCAAGGCCTGATTGGTAGGGTGCTGCAGAGATGGTTGTCCTTCTGTAAGGTTTTCCCATCTCCACAGAGGAACTCTTGAGCTCTGTCAGAGTGACCATCGAGTACTTGGTCACCTCTCTGACCATGGCCCTTCTCCCACGATTGCTCAGTTTGGCCGGGCAGCCAGATCTAGGAAGTCTTGGTGGTTCCTAACTTCTTTCATTTAAGAATGATGGAGGCCACTGTGTTCTTGGGGACCTTCAATGCTGCAGATATGTTTTGGTATCCTTCCCCAGATCTGTGCCTCGACAGGATCCTGTCTCGGAGCTCTACGGATAAATCCTTCAACCTCATGGCTTGGTTTTTGCTCTGACATGCACTGTCAACTGTGGGTCCTTGTAGAAACATCTAAACATCTAAAGATGATCAATCGAAACAGGATCCACCTGAGCTAAATGTTCAGTCTCATAGCAAAGGGTCTGAATACTTATGTAAATAATGAATTTCTTCTAATTTTTGTTTTATTTTTGTACCTACAGGGGTCCTAAAATTCTAAATCAAATACACTGCTCAAAAAAATAAAGGGAACACTAAAATAATACATCCTAGATCTGAATGAATGAAATATTCTTATTAAATACTTTTTTCTTTACATAGTTGAATGTGCTGACAACAAAATCACACAAATATTATCAATGGAAATCAAATTTATCAACCCATGGAGGTCTGGATTTGGAGTCACACTCAAAATTAAAGTGGAAAACCACACTACAGGCTGATCCAACTTTGATGTAATGTCCTTAAAACAAGTCAAAATGAGGCTCAGTAGTGTGTGTGGCCTCCACGTGCCTGTATGACCTCCCTACAACGCCTGGGCATGCTCCTGATGAGGTCTCCTGAGGGATCTCCTCCCAGACCTGGACTAAAGCATCCGCCAACTCCTGGACAGTCTGTGGTGCAACGTGACGTTGGTGGATGGAGCGAGACATGATGTCCCAGATGTGCTCAATTGGATTCAGGTCTGGGGAACGGGCGGGCCAGTCCATAGCATCAATGCCTTCCTCTTGCAGGAACTGCTGACACACTCCAGCCACATGAGGTCTAGCATTGTCTTGCATTAGGAGGAACCCAGGGCCAACCGCACCAGCATATGGTCTCACAAGGGGTCTGAGGATCTCATCTCGGTACCTAATGGCAGTCAGGCTACCTCTGGCGAGCACATGGAGGGCTGTGCGGCCCCCCAAAGAAATGCCACCTCACACCATGACTGACCCACCGCCAAACCGGTCATGCTGGAGGATGTTGCAGGCAGCAGAACGTTCTCCACGGCGTCTCCAGACTCTGTCACGTCTGTCACATGTGCTCAGTGTGAACCTGCTTTCATCTGTGAAGAGCACAGGGCGCCAGTGGCGAATTTGCCAATCTTGGTGTTCTCTGGCAAATGCCAAACGTCCTGCACGGTGTTGGGCTGTAAGCACAACCCCCACCTGTGGACGTCGGGCCTTCATACCACCCTCATGGAGTCTGTTTCTGACCGTTTGAGCACATGCACATTTGTGGCCTGCTGGAGGTCATTTTGCAGGGCTCTGGCAGTGCTCCTCTTTGCACAAAGGCGGAGGTAGCGGTCCTGCTGCTGGGTTGTTGCCCTCCTACGGCCTCCTCCACGTCTACTGATGTACTGGCCTGTCTCCTGGTAGCGCCTCCATGTTCTGGACACTACGCTGACAGACACAGCAAACCTTCTTGCCACAGCTCGCATTGATGTGCCATCCTGGATGAGCTGCACTACCTGAGCCACTTGTGTGGGTTGTAGACTCCGTCTCATGCTACCACTAGAGTGAAAGCACCGCCAGCATTCAAAAGTGACCAAAACATCAGCCAGGAAGCATAGGAACTGAGAAGTGGTTTGTGGTCACCACCTGCAGAACCACTCCTTTATTGGGGGTGTCTTGCTAATTGCCTATAATTTCCACCTTTTGTCTATTCCATTTGCAGAACAGCATGTGAAATTATTGTCAATCAGTGTTGCTTCCTAAGTGGACAGTTTGATTTCACAGAAGTGTGATTGACTTGGAGTTACATTGTGTTGTTTAAGTGTTCCCTTTATTTTTTTGAGCAGTGTAGTTAAGTGATCCTCGGTATAACCATATTAAAACATTTCAATATCCAAATTTTTCTCTCTGCCCCACGGCAAAATTAGTATAATTGCAGGACTTTAGCTTTAAAAAAGCAAGATTGTCTCTCGCCTCATGGCAAAATGTGTAGAATAGCATGAGGTTTGCTTTAAAATGCACATTTCAATCTGTACCATGCCAAAATATGAAGAATTGCATGAAGTTAGTTGTTTTCCCTCAAAAATGTGTTTTTTCTGAAGAAACAAAAAAAATGTGGGGGAGGGGAGGCCTTGCGCCGACCTTGCAGTGTGTGTGTGTCTGTGACACGCATGCGTTTCTGTGTGTGTTTCTGTGCCTGTGCGTGTGCCCGTGTGCGGGTTTGTGTAAGACAGTCAAATGCTCTGCCACCCATGGAACTAATTTAAAGAGCTCGTTTAAAGGCTGTCACACGGTGTGCTCTGACAACCACTGATCTCTGCACATTTAACCACCCAGGCAGCTGTCAGGGCCTAACAGACAGACAGGCAGGCTGGGGGCCAACCACCACTGACTGATTGCATGCAGGGCCAGAGTGAACTGTGATCTGGTGAACTTTATTTTCCATGGCAGGCCTAACGTGCAGTGCATGCCCCATTACAGTGGCCTGGTCGTCCCAATGCAGGGCGATGCTCAGATAGCTTTCTCATTGTCGCCTCCGTCAGAACTGCAGAGAAAGACAAAAAGGGGAAGGTATAAAAATACCTGAATAATCCCAAAGATGCATGTTTTATTCATATATATAACTGAGAGAATGCAACACCTTTTTGAGGGAAAACAATATTAAAAAAGAGAAAAGAAAGCCCTTTTATTGAACATGAGAAAATAATTCCAAGCAATTTACAACACGTTAAATGAGCTACAGACACTCTCAAACATTAACAGTGTTGAAAACGAATTACATGGTTATAAGCTGTATGCACCATCAACCCCTAGTTTGCATATTTCATTGCATGCATACAGCATATCAGAGAAAAATCAATTTTCACAGGAGCAGAAACGCATGAGTCAGGGAATCATAAAGTGGAAAGTCTACAGCTGCTGTGGTTAAGCAGTCTTGTCTGTAGGAGTCTATTTTCAGCATCCTCATCCACAGCTTTATCTGCATCCACTGGGATGGAGGTAATCTTAAATAATTTCATCTGAAACCTTAATTTCTAAATTAATTCGTAATTACTTCACAATTGCACATGTCCAATGTAATTCCTACATAAATATACTGTATATATCCAGGGAAACTATAAAAAAAACATTTTAACTGTCTCAGTGAGGTATAAACAAAGTTAAACACCTGACGAGGTTACGGAGCAGTTTAACCAACATTTTTATTAGTCCCCAATTTCATTTATACTACAAAATGATCAATCATAACAAAATGAACATCTCAACACAATTTGAAAAATGGAAAAGGGAGATAGTGCACATCTCTTGGGGTTAGTTATGGGTCTTTTGTTTACGAAACAGCAAGCCTTTTTAAAACTGTTTAGTGAGGCTGCTCTAAGCCAGGAGAAGCTGTCAAAACATCTGACTGTGAATGAAAGACAGAATTGTCTCTGAGTAACGTTGATGTACAGTGTTGACGGGATTCCGTTTTTCTCTGTCAGTAAGGTTCAGTGTCAAGACAGAGAAGTTTGGATATATGATTATTAATCATGTTTGCATCATGTCATATGTGATCTATGAAGGGTTTGCAGGACAACATTTTCACGTTATTCATTGAGCCTACAGGGCAGTAAATGCCAACCCACTTAAACACCCCACCCTACAAATGTGTTGGTCTCGGGGTGTAAAATCTGTCGATGTTAGGGTGCCAGCCCAGCCAGACATCTGTCTGATAGCCTGAAAGAGAAAGCCATCAAATAAGAATTCCAGCCTGTCTACCTGCAAATCTCCCCAATCTGTGGATTAAAGCTAAATCCTCCCAGATCTGGGCCGGGAGCTACATCAGAGGCTGTGCAGGGCCGGGAAGTTACGTAACATCATTAAGACCTGCCTGCCCTCCCCTGGGCTGGTTCCTCACCCCTCTAACTCCGAGCCTTTGAGCAAATAAAGCCGTATAAGAATGTTGAACTAAGACACCCACAAACTCCTGGAAACTTTCTCATCTGGCTGACTCATCTGGCTGTTCACGTAAAAATTGAGGGCAACCCTTCTTCTAAACTCACAACTCATCATTGTTTTCCAACAAATAGTTTTTTCTCCGTCTTGTACTCCCACTATATTTCTGTATGAATTAAATATAATATATACATTTTTGTGGTGGTTTGACATTACCATTCACAATATAAAAATTAAGTTTAATTCCAAAACGCTAAATATCAATTTGCTTTTATTGTTTAAAGAAACCATGTAACAGAAGATTGGTGTGTTTTTTCACTATATAATCATGGCATGGTGTTGTTCAATGACAGACCTATTCGTATAAAATCTATCACTTGATGCTTTCATTACAGAGAGACTGTCACGATTGTCGTCAGGGTGGAAACCAAGGTGCAGCGTTTTCCTTTATTTTAAAATGTCACCAACAAAACAATAAACAACAAAACGAACGTGAAGCTCCGTAAGGCTATACATGCATTAACGAAGACCAAACTACCCACAACTACCAAAAGGAAAAAAGGCTGCCTAATTATGATTCCCAATCAGGGACAACGATAGACAGCTGTCCCTGATTGAGAACCATACCCGGCCAAAACATAGAAACAAACATAGGATAGCCCACGCAAACCACACCCTGACCTAACCAAATAGAGAAATAAAACGGCTCTAAGGTCAGGGCGTGACAGTACCCCCCCCCCCCCCCCCCCCCCCCCCCCGCCGGAGGCTCCGGACTGGAGACACACTGGAGGCCTGGTTCGTGGAGCAGGCACAGGACTCACCGGGCTGGAGAGACACACTGGAGGCCTGGTTCGTGGAGCAGGCACAGGACTCACCGGGCTGGAGAGACACACTGGAGGCCTGGTTCGTGGAGCAGGCACAGGACTCACCGGGCTGGAGAGACACACTGGAGGCCTAGTTCGTGGAGCAGGCAATGGACTCACCGGGCTGGAGAGACACACTGGAGGCCTGGTTCGTGAGCAGGTACAACCCGTCCTGGCTGGATACCCACTTCAATCCAGCAAGTGTGATGCACTGGGCTGTGAAAGCACACTGGAGGTCTGGAGCTTAGAGCTAGCACAACCCCTCCTGGCTGAATCACCACTTTAGCCCGGCACGTTCGAGGCGCTGACACAGGACGCACTGGGCTGTGCAGGCGCACTGGAGACACCTTGCGCAGAGCCGGCGCAGGATATCCCGGTCCAAGGAGGCGCACTGGAGACCAGGAGCGCTGAGCCGGCACCACCCTTCCTGGCTGGATACCCCTCTTTACGCGGCAGGTACGGAGAGCATGTACTGCACGCACCGGGCTTTGCACTGAAGGCACGGTGCGTAAAACCGGAAAACATGGCACTGGAACCGTGACCAACCCGTGTGCCTCTCGTGCTCCCGTCTCTGCCGTAACTCCTGATCTCTCCGCTCCTCTCTAGCTGCCTCCGCCTGTTTCCATGGCAGGCTTTTGTCGCCTGCTATGATCTCCTCCCATGTCCACGATGTCCTAAACTCCCTTCTCTCCCATGCCCAGGATCCCTTCTCCTCCTGGCCACGCTGCTTGGTCCTTTTGTGGTGGGTTCTTCTGTCACGATCGTCATGGGAAGAAGTGGACCAAAGCGCAGCGTGGTACGTGCTCATTCTATTTATTTATTAACTGAACACCAACAACAACAAAACAAAATACAAAGGTGACGTTCTGCAGGGCAAAATAACAACCAGTGCAAAATTAAGAACCCACAAATGAAAGAGGGAAAAAGGACTGCCTAAGTATGATTCCCAATCAGAGACAACGATAGACAGCTGCCTCTGATTGGGAACCACACTCGGCCAAAAACAAAGAAATAGAAAACATAGAAATAAAGAAACTAGAATGCCCACCCTAGTCACACCCTGGCCTAACCAAAATAGAGAATAAAAACCCCTCTATGGCGTGACAGCTACGTTTGCTTGCTAGCCTCTTAAGGATCGGACCTTTTTTTTTTTTTTTCGCCAAAAATGACATACTCAAATCTAACTGCATGTAGCTCAGGACCTGAATCAAGGATATGCATACCATTTGAAATTAAAAACTTTGAAGTTTATGAAAATGTGAAATTAGTGTAGAAGAATATAACACATTAGATCTTGTTAAAGACAAAAAATAGGTGTTTCATCATCTTTGAAATGCAAGAGACAGGCCATTATATGACTTATGACTCTAGACACAGTAGGGGTTCAAACTGTAGAACCCAATTCCTACATTTGAATATAAAAATGGATTTTATCAAACAAAACTATGCTACATTTTTATCTCCGCGACCCTCAGGATGACAAATCAGAAAAAAAATGTACTTACATTATTGAATGTAAGTACATTATTTACCTTCAGAGGTGAATGTATCAAACCAGTTGCCGTGATAAAAGTTTTTTGTTGTTGTGCATTTATCTCAAACAATAGCATGCTATTTTTTCACTGTAATAGCTACTGTAAATTGGACAGTGCAGTGGGATTAACCTTTTGTCAATAGGGGGTGCTGTTAGCACTTTTTTTTTCTTGACGTTGCCAAATTAAACTGCCTAGTACTCAATTCTTGCTCGTACAATATGCATATTATTGTTATTATTGGATAGAAAACACTCTCTAGTTTCTAAAACCGTTGGAATTATGTCTCTGAGTGAAACAGAACTCATTCTACAGCACTTTTCCTGCCAGGGAGTGAGATTTCAGAAATCTTGGCCCCTGCTCCCAGGTCAGTTTATAAGTCCCTGTGAATGCTATGGGGCTACAAACACTGCCTACGCCTTCCTCTAGATGTCAGTAAGTGGTGACAATTTGAATGGGGTCGATTGCGCAATCTGGGACTTTATAAAAGACCAAGATACGGAAGTACCTTTCTTTTCAGCCGTGCGCTCGACGCAGAGTGGTCGTCGGACTGGCCTTCTTCCAAGCTTTGGTTTAGGCACTTCTATATCCCCGGTCATATTTTTATTCGTTATAGGTGTTAAAGACATCATAAGGTAGTTAATTTAAACCGTTTTATAGCAATTTATATCTGTTTAGTGCGATTTTGAGGCATTTCTTTGTGACGCACTTTGAAGAGTTGGACACTTTTCCTGTAGATGCCGAACGTTAGTGGCCATTTCGACAGGACAAGAGGACATCTTTCGACCAAAAGACGATTAGACCGGAGAAAGGATACATTGCCCAAGATTCTGATGGAAGCTCAGCTCATAGTAAGAACTATTTATGATGATAAATCGTTGTTCTGTTGAAAAATGTTAAACGCATATATCGCCATTTTTTTTTGTGTAGCTTCGCTTTGGCGCACCCTGTATTGCACAGTAAGGATAATTTTAGAAATGTAATTCAGCGATTGCATTAAGAACTAATTTGTCTTTCAATTGCTGTCCAACTTGTATTTTTTTAGTCAAGTTTATGAATAGTTTTCGATAAAAATAGGTGTCTTTCCAAGATGGCGCCGGGCAGATTGCTTGAGTAGTTGGACAGTATTTCCATTGTGTAAGCACGATTTGTGCTGCTAAATATGCACATTTTCGATCAAACTCTATATGGATTGTGTAATATGATGTTACAGGAGTGTCATCGGAAGAATTCTGAGAAGGTTAGTGAAAAAATTAATATATTTTGGTGATGATAACGTTATCGCTCTCTTTGCCTTGAATCAATGCTCGGGTAACGTTTGCACATGTGGTATGCTAATATAACGATTTATTGTGTTTTCGCTGTAAAACACTTAGAAAATCTGAAATATTGTCTGAATTCACAAGATCTGTGTCTTTCCATTGCTGTGCGCTGTGTATTTTTAAGAAATGTTTTATGATGAGTAAATTGGTAATACACGTTGCTCTCTGTAGTAATTCTAGTCGCTTTGGTGAGATTTGTGATGGTGGCTGCAATGGCAAACTATGATTTATACCTGAAATATGCACATTTTTCTAACAAAACCTATGCTATACAATAAATATGTTATCAGACTGTCATCTGATGAAGTTTTTTCTTGGTTAGTGGCTATTTATATCTTTATTTGGTCGAATTGGTGATAGCTGGTGATGGAGTGAAAAAATAGTGGAGTAAGAAAAATGGTGTCTTTTGCTAACGTGGTTAGCTAATAGATTTACATATTGTGTCTTCCCTGTAAAACATTTTAAAAATCAGAAATGATTGCTGGATTCACAAGAAGTGTATCTTTCATCTGGTGTCTTGGACTTGTGATTTAATGATATTTAGATGCTAGTATTTACTTGTGACGCTATGCTAGCTATGCTAGTCAGCTTTTTTACTGGTGGGGGTGGTGGGGGGTGCTCCCGGACCCGGGTTTCTGAGGCGGTAGAAGTTAACAAGAATTTATAAGACATGTCTAAAATATGAGAACATTAATATTTTACACACAAATGAAGGTACTGATAAGCAATAATTTCTGATGAAAAAACACAAATGTGAAGAACTGGTGGCTATAGCGTTTTGGAAGCAATTTCAGTCAAATGTCCCCAACCTGTCAGTAAGACTTACAGTACAAATAGAAGACAGTTTATTGACTTCTTGTCTCATCAGAGATTTGATATGGATATGTAACATCTTCCCCCACTCAACAGAGTACCGTAGTTACAAAGTATGTTGTCTGTCTTTCATACAGTTATCAACAGGGTATTGGAATGGATCATAGACATTCTACATTAGTAATTCCCACCAGCATCCTAGACGTATGCTATTGTCATTCCACAGCAGTGCCATGCTGCAATGTTCTCCCTGGCTCTCAGAGACCTGCCATGGATATGTTCTGGAGAAGGCTGACTAGGCCTGAAGGCCCAGCTTCTCAGTCAGGAGAGGTTGCCTAGTTATGTTCAGTAGCACTGTCTGCACATCACTGCACTGTTTTATCTCTTCACATGATGGAAAACAAAAAGGAGAATAAGTCCCACTAAACAGAGATACTTTCTTCACCTAGCTCACAGCGCTAGCTCAATAGGAGGACTCTGTCGCGTCGTAAATGCTGCTCAATACTCAAAGACAAAAATGTTGACACTCATGCAGTATTCGCAGAAATATTCATAAATCAGCCAAGTACTGATTGGTAAAAGAAAAGACCATTAGAGTGAGACAATCATTGATCATTTTCAAGTTTGCCAAAAAAGGAGGTGGTTGTAATTTATGGGTAGAGCAAGAAGTGCTGCATCACCTGGGACAGTTTTAGAGCTCCTTACTCTTCTGAGGTCCTACATCTGTAACAACAACAACATGATTAATCAACCATGATCATAGTTTTTTAGAAACATCTTCATGTACTTTTAAAGTGATTATGCTTTTCGATGTACTATAGATCCTTTCGTAACACAAAGAAAACACAATCATCATTCAAGAAAAATAAACACTGAGCAAAAATCACACTTTCTATGTCAGAGGCCAAAATATCCGGGGTCAAAAGTCGCAACACTCCTAAAAGTTTACCAAACAGATCAGGCAAAAACCTGTGGTCCTTTGTTTCAACTTCCATCCGAGTGCTTTGTGCACTACCGAGGAGGGAGAGAGAGAATTGATGTTGGCAGCTCCCCTTTGGAAGCCTTCAACAGCCGTTCATCCATGCCCACCTCTCTTTGCTTTCAAAGTGTAGTGCCTGCCAGACTATCAGAAGGAAACATATCGGGGAGGTCTCTCCTCTCTGAGATCCCATGCTGCTTGAACCCTCTACTTACCCCAGGCCCATAAGACACAAAGGGCCTATTCTAACGAGCATTGGCCATCTTACTAAAACTAGGTCACCTCTCCTTAAACCATCAATACGCACTAAAATAACTCGTACAGCTGATCCCAATTGTAACCATCACTGGCCACTGATTTACCACTCCTTAAAGTGGATGTCAAGGCTATCTTTTAGTCCTGATTGCTGTCAACAGTTTCCAATAATATTTTGCCCTCTGGTAGGTATTAAATGTATAATTTTAACAAATTGATCCTGCTTTTTTAGTAGACTGAAGGCGATTGATCTATTTGACAATCATTCCGTCGAACTGAAATATAGTATTTCCTTGTTATTATGGCAAATCTACCATGGTAATTTACCCGACACCACTACTGTTCGTGTAGCCTAGTCTTCCTTTAATTAAAACTTGTTTCCTAAGGTCGATGTCTGAGCCCCCGCGGGAATCTAATTAGCATAATTAAAAGATCCCCATAAAAAATCCATCAGTTTAAGCTAGAGATATGTTTTTTGCACCACATCCTCCTATGTCACACTTCCGCATCTGCGGTGAAAGATAAACAGAGCTAGATCGGTGTTTGTCAGACAATGAGACATCCCGAAAATCTAAATATTCTGTAGCGTCCAAAAGGTTTGGCCTACGACCCCCACGGTTTGGCTTACGACCCCCACAAGTGTCTTGGGACTGGTCTGAAGTCGGTACAGCCAATCTACCAACTTCTGTCTGTAGCATCCGAAAAGTTTGCGCTACACACTAATATGATCCCTAATGTTGTGTCTCTGGCTATCATTAAATGTGAAGACTTATTTTATCAAATCAATTCTCTGTAATTATTACGTGATTAAACTAATCACGTAAATGTTATTAAATAGGAAGTCGGGACACCACGGAAAATCTTCAGATAGCCTTGATTACAAAGTTATAATTTTCCGAATATAACTCTTCAGATATTTTAATATCTGATCAATTAGTCTTCTATTAATGAAATATTCTTTACCTCAATCAGTCTCATTTCAAACATCGTAGAATTCTTGGTTATCTGCACAAACCCAAACCCAGGGTGTGGACCGATAAAGGCGCGGGAAAGACAAAATGGATTCACTACAAACAGTGGGTAATTATATTCATTGAAATGCTAATCCTTTGCACATGAATGGCCGCTCATTTAGGAATAATTGCAATAAAAATATTTACGCCCGTATGTTGTTGTTGTCTTCTCTGTTGGAATCATCGTTCCGTCTGCTGGAGACTCAGTTCACCAGAGGGTCTCTGGTTACTTCAACCGAAGTCACAATGTCTTTCATGGTTGTAGCTTTATCAGTGGCTCCGGATAGTGTCTGTTGTAATGGATAAGTCAGGTGTCCATTGTTATTAGAATAGATGTTTCAGCAGTTGTCAGTATTCTCATCCTAGGTTTACATAATTTCTAGCTGCAGTCTAGTAATTATATCTAAGATTTGCTCTTATTCTGTAGGGATCGATGTCTCAGAGTTGAACCATTTCCAGCCGTGTAGCCAATGCTCCACGTGGTATCGTTTTCTAGTCTTAGGAATTCAACCATTTGCAACCTCAGCTCACGCTGGGTTTTGCTTAGTCTGATGTGAATTTCCTCAGGAGTGGATTTTATTCATAACAACATAAACGGGTGGTTCCATGATGCCAGATCATGTCTGTGCTCACGGGGGCGTGGCCGCTGACTAGTTAAACTTTACAGGGAATACAATTCTCTCAAATTAAAGGTTAACATCACATCATTTCACATAGTTTCATCTTTACTCATTCATTTTATAGAAGAATTAGATGCAAACCCCATAAGTGAGAAATGTACACATTCAGAGATATAGTTATGTGTGTTTCCTGTCCTCTCTGAGGTCACCAAATGAAACACACTCAACATAACTGCTAATCTACTGCCAAATTTACTAATAATATGCATATTCTAGCTTTTATGGCTTTGTAGCAGGCCGTTTACTCTGGGCATGCTTTTCATCCGGATGTGAAAATACTGCCCCCTACCCCAAAGAAGTTAAATCCATTTGACCTAATTTCTACCAGACTGTCATATTTGCAACCAAAGGCAAATAAACTCTAGAGCACCTTTACTCCACACACAGAGATGGGTACAAAGATCTCCCTCACCCTCCACTCACTCAATACAGAAGTGGTCAGATGACACGGATATTACACTACAGGACTCTTTTGCTAGCACAAATTGGAATATGTTTGGGGATTCATCCAACGGCATAGAGGAATATACCACCTCAGTCACCGGCTTCATCAATAAGTGCATCGACGACGTTGTCCCCACAGTGACCGTACGTACATATCAAAACCAGAAGCCATTAATTATAGGCAACATCCGCACCGAGATAAAGGGTAGAGCTGCCGCTTACAAGGAGCAGGACACTAATCTGGACGCTTATAAGAGATACAACTATGCCTTCAGACAAACCATCAAACAGGAAATGCGTCAATAAAGGACTAGAAGGCCAGTATCCCGGAGGCGCCTCTTCACTGTTGACGTTAAGATTGGTGTTAAATGAAGCTGCCAGTTGAGGACTTGTGAGGCATCTGTTTCTCAAACTAGACACTCTAATGTACTTGTCCTCTTGCTCAGTTGTGCACCGGGGCCTCCCACTCCTCTTTCTATTCTGGTTAGAGCCAGTTTGCGCTGCTCTGTGAAGGGAGTAGTACACAGCGTTGTTGTTTCTTGGCAAATTCCCGCATGGAATAATCTTCATTTCTCAGAACAACAGTAGACATGAGTTTCAGAAGAAAGTCCTTTGTTTCTGGCCATTTTGAGCATGTAATCGAATCCACAAATGCTGATGCTCCAGATACTCAACTAGTCAAAAGAAGGCCAGTTTTATTGCTTCTCTAATTAGAACAAAGTTTTCAGCTGTGCTAACATAATTGCAAAAGGGTTTTCTAATGATCAATTAGCCTTTTAAAAAGATAAACTTGGATTCGCTTACACAACGTGCCATTGGAACACAGGAGTGATGGTTGCTGATAACGGGCCTCTGTATGCCTATGTAGATATTCCATAAGAAAATCAGCTGCAATAGTCATTTACAAGATTAACAATGTCTGCACTGTATTTCTGATCAATTTGATGTTATTTTATTTTTATTTTTATTATTCTTTCAAAAACAAGGACATTTCTAAGTGACCCCAAACTTTTGAATGGTAGTGTTTATAGATATATACGCATTTCACTGTAAGTTCTACCTACACATGTTGTATTCAGCACATGTAACAAATAAAAGTTGATTTAAAATGTTATTTTATTTGCATATATAAATACACTACAAAACTTCAAAAGTTTGGGGTACGTACGTATGTATGTATGTTGGGGGCCCACTGGAGTTCTCCCCCAAGAGAACATATGAACATGTCATAAGCCATGTCAAAAATGTTTAGCATTACAGGAAATTCACTGTGAAACTATAATACAATTTTCTACGATGTGTGTAGAACTGCAGGAAATTAGCTTCAAAAGAGCAACATTTCCTCCCAATCTCATGGCAAAATATGTAGAACAGCATGAGAGTAGCTGTAAAACTGCACCTTTTTCTCATGTTTGCCCTGTGACAAAACGTGTAGAATTGTAGGAACTTCTCTGTCCCTTCCTACTGTAGGGCTTGAGAAAAAAACTTAAACTTTTCTCATGAGCTTGTATCTCTCCTCAATATGTAGTTTAGGTACAGTAGGTAGCTAGGATGTTAACTCTTCCAAAAGTTATTCATATATATTAGTGTTTTTTCTGTTGATATCTGTATCTATCATAACTGGACAACTACCCATCAACCAAAGATCGATACTAATGCATGCATACTGGACAATAACATAATTAATCTTGCCACAAATGTTTGCTAGAGAGTTTGCAAACAATGATAATGATTTGTTTCAAATCTTAGATTTCACCACTTTTCATTCCTATTTAAAATGGGTGACAAACTCTCCAAAATCTAGCCTGATAAATGAAAGAGGGCAACTGGGGAAAGAGTACATGAGGTAGAGTTGGAGGGGGAAAAAGCAGATGAGAGTAGCTGGATGTCCAAAACGATACATAATCTATGGGATATGGCTCTGGCTGTGTCCATTCCAGGGTACCCTCTGTCTCAACCTTGCCGTTAGCTAGTGTAACGCTGGGGTAGGGTGCCTGGGGCCGGGCAATGTCTAAGTGATTAGATAAAATAGGGAAGGCTAGGCAGCGGAAGCCACAGCCAAGTTCCTCCTGCAAGTCCCAGAGACCATGCAGGACACATCAGCATCAGCAGGGAGAGGGCTTGAAAAGAAGAGCCTGTCACTCCAGATTCAGTTACACACAGGAGACCCACATGGAGTGGATAGAGAGCTAACTAGTGCCATTAAGATTAATGTTTCATGTTTGTATAAATATGATCAACATTTAAGCAAATAGGTTTGCCTTGTGTTTATGCAACGTGTTTTGACCTGATCAACAGGACTCTATGGTCTGGTGAGATAGAAGAGCACAACTGGTGGTTTAGACCTCGGTTCTATATTTCATGCAGCATGTATAGCATTTCATGTACCTTTTTTATTTTCTCTGCTTTATGGTAATGATATTCAGCGAGGTGTCAAATCCTGCTCTGGGCATCTTCTCTCCTTGCTGTTCAGGTCAGCAGAGAGCAACTCTCTAACAGTTGCAGATGTATCTCTACAGCTGCATCAGGACATGAAAAATAATGCCAGACATTACAGGGGTTTTTGAGGTTTTGTAAATACTGAAATTCCTTTTCATTTTTTCTAGTGTGGTGAATAAAGTGTCTAAACTGCATTCGGATCAGTGACAAACCTATTGGACTAGAATGGAACATACATGACCTGTTTCAGAAAGCTGGGTGTTTTGACGGACATCACTTCACAGGAGAGGCATTTGAATGTAAAAAAAGATGATACAAACATGGATAAAAATCCATTACAACCAGTTTATTCATCTCCAGTATGGGTTCTAACACCATGGGTGTTTTTAATTCTAAGAATAAAAACATATAGTTCATTTCTTTATGAATGAATATAACAATCATTCATCTAAAATAAAGTGTGTGAAGCTGAGTAACAGTCCTGTTTTGCTGCATTTCAACTATAACTCATTCCATGCCAAACCACTTGGCAGAGACATGTCCTCAGAGCAAACTCTCAGAGGATTAGTAAAACAGGGTTGAGGTGTGTGGCACCGTGCAGCGGTCAGGAAACTAGAATCCTAATCAGATGGTTTCAGGTTCAAATCCCTCAGGGGAGGCGTCAGCTTGACTGGCTCCAACGAATATGTTGTGGCTTTATAAAAAAAAAAACTCTTAAGCCACGGAACTGTATGCAAGTCACCAGAACTAGCCTAAGATGTCGAGAGAATATGAAAATATTGATGAATTCAGAGAACTGCAGTGTCATCTCAAGTGTCAAGGCATTCTAGGAAGCAAAACAGTCTACGAAGTACATGAATGTTTTAATTCCATCCATGCCTCTCCTTGACCACTGAAAAAGACGTGTTCCTCCAGCAACCATCATCATTACATGTGCAGAAAATAGGTTGCTTCGAGCAGGTTAGATTGCTAGAAAATGAATAGGTCATCATTCCAGCAGATGTTTGCTTCAGCATGTATACATATGTATGAGGTAATGGGAGCGTTAAAACCATTAACTTAACTGTGATTAGAGAAAATTTTATATTTCCTCACAATGTTTGCCAAACCGCCTGCCTGCCCTGATGCCCAGAGGAACGGTGCCATCTGTGAGCTCTTAAATAAGTACTTTGCAATTTCCCGTTCAGGATAAATGTGTTCTTAATAGTTTTTGCTTCATCATCTGCCTTAATGGTTTGTCATATATTTTCACATCTGGGCCTGTATCCACAATGCGTCTCAGACTAGAAAATTGGTCGTAAGTGCTGAGAAAATAAACATTTTACTCCTACTGTTATGGGTAAAAATAAAAGCTATTAATGAAGCCTCTTTAGTGATAAGAGTCACACGTAGTCGACAGATATTTAGGACACCTCATGAGCTGTCCTAAGCAGTTTAGAGTTACAAGCAGTTGTCTTGAATATAGAAAAAGGCATTGGGTCAGTGGTTCTGGCGCCATAGACAGGCAATGGTTTTGGAGTTGAAAGAATGTTTTGATATTTCTATATGATCAACCCATTGTCACGTTCCTGACCTGTTTTCCTTGTTTTTGTATGTGTTTAGTTGGTCAGGGCGTGAGTTGGGGTGGGCATTCTATGTTGTGTGTTTCTATGTTGGGTTAAATGTGTTGCCTGATATGGTTCTCAATTAGAGGCAGGTGTTTGACGTTTCCTCTGATTGAGAACCATATTAAGGTAGGCTGTTCTCACTGTTTGTTTGTGGGTGATTGTTCCTGTGTCTGTGTATGTCGCACCACACGGGACTGTTTCGTTTTCGTTCGTGTATGTAGTCTGTTCCTGTTCGTGCGTTCTTCGTTATATGTAGTTCTCATGTTCAGGTCGGTCTACATCGTTTGTTTGTTATTTTGTAAATTATCAAGTGTATTTCGTGTCAGTGTTCGTCTCTTTAAATAAATCATTATGTATTCATCACCCGCTGCGCCTTGGTCCACTCTCTCACCGAAAGACGACCGTTACACCCATAAATAATCTAGACCTATATGGAACAGTATCTCTTATGCTTTTGAAAATATATATACATGAGGTGTAATTCATATGATATGCCTAAATAATTATAACCACTAGGCTAATAAAAATCAAAAATATTTTTCTTTCAATTAGTTCATCAACCTACATCATGTTATTTCAAGTTATCCTTTTGGAGCGCTATATCACGTGACTTTTAAAAAAAGTCCTAAATTGGGCATGCTTATATATTGGGCAACTGACAACATCTAGGGGCTTATGCGCTCGGTGGAAATGATAGATCTTTCAAACATTTTATGCAACATTATCGGCAAGTGACTTGATGCTTACTTTGCCAAAAGCGATTTAGAGAGTTGTTGAATGGGAGGGACGATGGTGTTGATACAACGGTATTAAAAACCAGTACAATATTCCTATCACATTATTAAAAATATCTGATTTTTTTTTTAAATGTAGAAACATATTAGGCAAGAGTTAAGAGTAGGCAAAGTGATCTTGTCAGGTGAAAATGATAAACGTTTTACCATTGCAACATTTGATGTACACTCACACTCACCGTGGTTGTCTGAAGGTGCTATAGAGTTCACAGCTGGCGATGCCTCATCACGATTGGTTATTCCCCATAATTTGCAACAGTGTCAATGAGCATCATCATTATCTTCCCTTTGCAGTACTTCAAACTGTCGTGATTTCCAGCGGAGATAAACTTTTATAAGTTGGTTTTACTCCTGGCTCAGAGTTTGTCTGGTTAGTGTCTTAACATCATCCTAAAACCTACTCTGAGCTGGGAGTGTTTTTAGTCTTAAAACAGGTTTTAACAGGATCCTAGTACCGTTTCTGAGATGCTTTGTGGATACGGACTCTGGTCACATCTGGTCAAAATATTTTGCTAAGAGAGTGGAGAGTAAGGCCATCATTCAATCCTGTCACGCTTTTAGACAACACATCTGTGGTCATACCATGGATCATTATCAGTATTTCTACAATAGTGTTTGGTGGTGAGTTCCACCACCTGCTCAAAGAGAAATTAAATTTAGCATACACACACAAGGATCCCAGACAGTACCTGGGCTCCCCAGACTTAATTTTTTGATTCTCTGTTTATGCACATGAATCCTTCCTGATTGTCCTCTTCTGAGCTGAATCCTGTTTGACATTTCCTTTCTCTCCAGCAGAGGTCTGCTCTATTTTGCTATGTAAAAAATATATAATTGAGGTGTGCTGAAAGCGTGTAGCTTTGAAAGGAGGAAGAGAAATAAAATGTAATTTCGAGGCTGTGTTCAATCTACTTCAAGAAGCAGCAAACACGACGGACAGAGAGAGGGCACTAAAAGCAGAATGTGACTCAGAAGATATCACACAGTATTTTAGGGGTGTGTGTGTTTGTCATTGTGATAGCTACACCATTCTTCTCCATTGCCTTTGGGGATCCATAGCCTAGGACAGGACTCCCTCAGTTCACAGATGGAGTTTGCGATTGGATACCTCCAGTGAATAATCTTCTCATTACTTATCATGATGAACTGTGACGTGAAAATATCAATAAGGGACTGTGGTGAAGCGATCCAATTAAGGTGTAAAACCAGGAGTCTCATTAGTGCTGAGACACTGATAATGCAAATGACGACCTGCTAGTATTCAACCTTGAAAATAAATTGCCCAAGCAGATCAGCCACTACAGGTCTACCTGGGGTTGATGTAAGGGCTGTGTCGACACAGCTCTCTCTGGGATTGTAGAACATGTATTACAGTTTTGCTCAGTGCAGGTGGAATAATAAAGAGAATTCAACTATTTAATCCAATGTAATTAACTTTGATATTTTCACAAAAAGTTGTACATTTTAGAACACAGGGGTACTGAATGGGGATTATCAATTGTCACCGAGCTGATATTAGCCACGGTATTATTATTCATGGTTGCAGATTGTGTCACAATATTGTTATGAAGATTGTCTTCTATTCTATTAAATGCATTCTCAATTGGCACTGATTCAAGTTTTGGTTTAAAGTGCATTATAGTGGCTTGGAAAAACAATGGCACTTCAAAAGGAGGCAAAACATTGTGAAGTCGTTAGATTTAAAACATGTATTTATTTATTTCACCTTTATTTAACCAGGTAGGCTAGTTGAGAACAAGTTCTCATTTGCAACTGTGACCTGGCCAAGATAAAGCAAAGCAGTTCGACACATACAACACAGTTACACATGGAATAAACAAACATACAATCAATAATACAGTAGAAAAATCTATATACAGCATGTGCAAATGAGGTAGGATAAGAGAGGTAGGCAATAAATAGGCCATGGTGGCAAAGTAATTACAATATAGCAATTAAACACCGGAATGGTAGGATGTGCAGAAGATGAATGTGCAAGTTGAGATACTGGGGTGCAAAGGAGCAAAATAAATACATACAGTATGGGGATGAGGTAGATTGGATGAGCTATGTACAGGTGCAGATTGACTTTAGATGCAGTATAACTTTAGCTAGCGTGCTAAGATTCAGGGGAGAGCACCAGATTTGAGCTAACATTAGCATTGCTAGTTATTTGACAGACTTTGCTAGCTAATGGCAACATTTGATTTGATGACACAATGAAGACAAAGCTGTCATAGTATAATTTAGACAAAACAATCATTAGCCCCCGTTATGAATGACTGGGTGCCACAGGACTTTCAAGTTTTCTTCTTCTAATTTGTGTTTTTAATGGTGGACTACAACCAAATTAATAGCCCATGTGTTTTGTTTGCTTCAATCACTGAACACAACCGCCATTTATTAGAGACAGGCTTCTATTTGAGCCAGGCATGTATTTCTTTATTTAATGCACACGGCTTTTGTTCAATCAAATGTTAAAAAGACTACCAAACTGTTTACTGTGACCAGTATAACTAGTATAAATATTATAATAACAAACCCATCGCAGATCAGACTTGCAAAGAGAAGGCCTAATATACTAATACTCTGAGTAAAAGTATTTATCTTCAACTCGCAATCTGTTGAATCTATTTGATTAGATATAGTGTCTTGCGAAAGTATTCACCCCCTTGGCATTTTTCCTATTTTGTTGCCATACAACCTGGAATTTAAATGGATTTTGGGGGGGTTTGTATGATTTGATTTACACAACATGCCTACCACTTTGAAGATGCTAAACATTTTTCATTGTGAAACAAACAAGAAATAAGACAAAAAAACAGAAAACTTGAGTGTGCATAACTATTCACCTCCCCAAAGTCAATACTATGTAGAGCCACCATTTGCAGCAATTACAGCTGCAAGTCTCTTGGGGAATGTCTCTATAAGCTTGGCACATCTAGCAACTGGGATTTTTGCCCATTCCTCAAGGCAAAACTGCTCTAGCTCCTTCAAGTTGGATGGGTTCCGCTGGTGTACAGCAATCTTTAAGTTATACCACAGATTCTCAATTGGATTGAGGTATGGGCTTTGACTAGGCCATTTCAAGATATTTAAATGTTTCCCCTTCAACCACTCAAGTGTTGCTTTAGCAGTATGCTTAGTGTCATTGTCCTGCTGGAAGGTGAACCTTGTCCTGCTGGAAGGTGAACCCAGTCTCAAATCTCTGGAAGACTGAAACAGGTTTCTTTCATGAATTTCCCTGTATTTAGCACCATCCATCATTCCTTCAATTCTGACCAGTTTTCCAGTCCCTGCCGATGAACAACATCTCCACAGCATGACGCTGCCACCACCATGAGGTTCTCGGGGTGATGAGAGGTGTTGGGTTTGCGCCAGACATAGCATTTTCCTTGATGGCCAAAAAGCTCAATTATAGTCTCATCTGACCAGAGTACCTTCTTCCATATGTTTGGGGAGTATCCCACATCCCTTTTCGCGAACACCAAACAGGTTTGTTTATTTTCTTCTGTCCACTCTTCTGTAAAGCCCACCTCTGTGGAGTGTACGGCTTAAAGTGGTCCTACGGACAGATACTCCAATCTCCGCTGTGTAGCTTTGCAGCTCCTTCAGCGTTATCTTTGATCTCTTTGTTGCCTCTCTGATTGATGCCCTCCTTGCCTGGTCCATGAGTTTTGGTGGGTGGCCCTCTCTTGGCCGGTTTTTGTGGTGCCATATTCTTTCCATTTTTTAATCATGGATTTAATGGTGCTCTGTGGGATGTTCAAAGTTTCAGATATTTTTTTATAACCCAACCCTGATCTATACTTTTCCACAACTTTGTCCCTGACCTGTTTGGAGAGCTCCTTGGTCTTCATTGTGCCACTTGCTTGGTGGTGCCACTTGCTTAGTGGTGTTACAGACTCTGGGGCCTTTCAGAACAGGTTAATATATACTGAGATCATGTGACAGATCATGTGACACTTAGATTGCAAACAGGTGGACTTCATTTAACTAATTTTGTGACTTCTAAAGGCTATTGTTTGCACCAGATCTTATTTAGGGGCTTCATAGCAAAGGGGGTGAATACATATGCACGCCCCACTTTTCCATTTAAATGTTGTATTTTATTTTTTGAAACAAGTTTTATTTATTTTTTTCACTTCACCAAATTGGACTATTTTGTGTATGTCCATTACATGAAATCCAAATAAAAATCCATTTAAATTACAGATTGTAATGCAACAAAATAGGAAAAACGCCAAAGGGGGTGAATACTTTTGCAAGGCACTGTAGATTTAAATTGTATGTTAAACATCACAGCATAGTTGAAAGATATATGGTGCGTAGAGGGTGACTAGCAGAGATAGGTTGGATGGGCTGAGGGAAACTGAGTGTTACAGGCTGACTACACCGCTTGCGTTGCAAAATAATTTTGAAATCTACGTTATTCAATTATTGCACCCACTGCTCGTGTGCGCCAACTAGCGTCTGCGTTGCCAAGGGCTAAAATAGAAGTCAGTTCTATTTCTCACACAGATCGCGCTGCAAGTCCTGCCTCTCCCATCTCCTCATTGGTTTATAGAAGCATGTGCCATCTCCTCATTGGTTATACCCACGTTGGTGACTGAAAGACGAACGAGGTCAGTGGCGGTAATGCACCTAATTTATGAAAGTTGCCAATCGCATTATAAAGTCAAGAGAAGAAAAAGCCTGGAAGGAGGAGAGATGACTAGAAACGATTCGGTTGATTGTTTTATGTGTGGATTAATTGTCGGAGTAGAGGACCTTGTGCATTTCAGGTAAAATAACAACTCAATGTTTATATCCCAGGACAAATTAGCTAGCAACAGCAAGCTAGTTAAATAGGACAAATTAGCTAGCAAGGGCAAGCTAGCTAGCTAAATTGCCATAAATGTTTAATGCTTTTCAACCTGTCCCCAAATTAATGTAATTGGTTCAGAGTTTGTTTTGATATTTTAAACTGCGTGTCGTGATCACGTTTGGTGTGGGGGGACAAAATAAATGTATGCACAATGGCGCACGCGCGCAGCTGGTTTGGGTTCCGTGTTAGGATGTGGAACTGGAGACAAGTGGGAGGAGTTCTGGGCGGGGGATAGAATGATGGTTAAAGATCAAATTAAATGTAAACTTCTGACCCACTGGAATTGTGATACACTGAATTATAAGTGAAATAATCTGTCTGTAAATAATTGTTGGAAAAATGACTTGTGTCATGGTAGATGTTCTAACCGACTTATCAAAACTATAGATTGTTAACAAGAAATTTGTGGAGTGGTTGAAAAACGAGATTTAATGACTCCAATCTAAGTGTATGTAAACTTCCGACTTCAACTGTAGGTACCATTATTCATGGCATGGTTAGCCAGCTAGTATATGACTAAAACGCCTACAGCTAGATTTTTTATTTATTTACCAAAGCGGCAATCAGGTTCAAATGCCAGACTAAAATGAAGGAAACCAGCACCTCAACCTCTTTCTAGGTAGATCACTTAACAAACCAAGGTCAAAACTTCCCTCTATGGAGTGGGTGAGACTGCATGGCACCTTATTGACTTGTCGGTGGAGAGGAGGAGGAAAAAAAAGTCCCCTCAAATAGAAGCCTACCTTCAGTGAGGGAGGGGGAAGAAATATTGCAACAAAAATGCAACCTGACAGAGCACCCTCTGCCGTATTAGTCTGCCTGCTGTTCCCCGCAGCCATGTTAGACCAGCTGCCCACTGGGCACACCATGTAATTTCAACATAGATAATTAGGTAATATTTGGTTGACATGCCGACAGAGAGCGCTGCCTCACTTCTAGTCCTTAGGAAACTTTTATGTTTTATTTCTTACATTGTTAGCCCAGAAAATATTAAGTGTTATTGCATACAGCCGGGAATAACTATTGGATATCAGAGCGACGACAACTTACCAGCACTACGACCAGGAATACGACTTTCCCGAAGTGAATCCTTTGTGAACCACCCAGGGCATTTGAACTGATTCCAGAGGCTGACCCAAAACAATGCCACCGGATTGTCATATACTCTGTTTCACGGAAACATTGCTCTCTCGGGATATGCTGTCAGAGTCAGTACAGCCACCTCGATTCTTTGTGCTTTGTGCCGACAGGAATAAACATCTCTCCGGGAAGAAGAAGGGCGGGGGTGTATGTTTCATGATTAACGACACATGGTGTAATTGTAACAACATAAAGGAACTCAAGTCCTTTTGTTCACCTGACCTACAATCCCTCACAATCAAATGCTGACTGTGTTATCTCCCAAGGGAATTATCCTTGGTTATTGTCACAGCCGTGTATATTCCCCCTCAAGCCCATACCACAACGGCCCTCAAGGAACTTCACTGGACTTTATGCAAACTGGAAACCATATATCCTGAGGCTGCATTTATTGTAGCTGGGGATTTTAACAAAGCACATTTGAGAACAAGGCTACCTAAATTCTATCAGCATGTTGACTGTAGCCCCCGCGCTGGAAAAACACTGGATCACTGCAAATCTAACTTCCGCGATGCATACAAGGCCCTCCCCCACCCTCCGTTCGGCAAATCTGACCACGTCTCCATTTTGCTTCTCCCCTCTTATAGGCAGAAACTCAAGCAGGATGTAGCCGTGACAAGGACCATTCAACGCTGGTCTGACCAATCGGAATCCACGCTTCAAGATTGTTTTCATAGCCTCAGAGAATAATATCGACGTATACGCTGATTTGGTGAGTGAGTTTATGAAGAAGTGTATAGGAGTTGTTGAACCTACTGTGACTATTAAAACCTACCCTAACCAGAAACTGTGGCATTCGCGCAAAACTGAAAGCGCAAACCACCAAATTTAACAATGGAAAGTTGACCGGGAATATGGCCGAATAAAAACTCTGTAGTTATTCCCTCCACAAGGCAATCAAACAAGCGAAATGTCAGTATAGGGACAAAGTGGAGTCGCAATTCAATGGCTCAGACACGAGACGTGTCGGGCATGGTCTACAGACAATCACGGACTACAAAAAGACACCGACATCTTGCTTCCAGACAAACTAAACACCTTCTTTGCCCACTTCGAGGATAACACAGTGCCACCGACCAGGCCGCTACCAAGGTCTGTGAGCTCTCCTTCTCTGTGGGCGATTTGAGTAAGACGTGTTAACCCTCAAAAGGCTGCCGACCCAGACGGCATCCCAGTCCGCATCCTCAGAGCATGCCCAGAACAGCTGGCTGGTGTGTTTACAGACATAGTCAATCTCTCCCTATCCCAGGCCGCTGTCCCCACATGCTTCAAGATGGCCACCATTGTCCCTGTACCCAAGAAGGCAACGGTAAGTGAACTGAATGACTATCATACCATAGCACTCACTTCTGTCAACATGAAGTGTGATACAGCCTGGATTCAAACCAGGGTGTCTGTAGTGATGCCTCTAGCACTGAGATGCAGTGCCCTAGACTGCTGCGCCACTCGGGAGCACACTCGAGACTAAATCAAATCACAATTGAAATGCACTTTAAATAAAGTTGTATATGTTTTATTTTATTCGTTTTTATTTCAAAGATAGGCTTGGTTAAAACCCTGGATAGGAGACCAAAAGGTAGCTGTTGAAACTGGGAGGTGCTGCCCAGCCTATAGTTTTTTTTCTGACAGTGGATATAATATTGAAGATCTGATGTTGTACAAATTCAACATATTTTATACAAGGTTTGTCTATGTTGAAATTTGGTTACTATGAAGACATAATCGTGTGGTTGAAATTTCACCCTCAAAACAACTGTTGATAACTTTTTTTAAATCCAATGTATTTTCCACGTAGATTCCACGTCACTATATGTTGACAAATTATGCTGCAACAACGTTGATTAAACCAGTTTGTGCACAGAGGGTATTGTAGCCAGCCCCCTGGAGTACTGCAGTCATGATGGAGATTACAATGTAGTGCACAGTCTACAGTACAGTACAATAATACCAACTTGATATAGCAAAATGAAATTATTCTGATTAACGGTTTTCTACAGAGGGTTAATATTGATGGGTTGTGGGAAACCAGTGTATTTGAGCAGTGGTCTTTCTTGAGCTATTCTCTCCTGCCTCATCTGGTGTTATGCAACCTTGAAACTTGCCCTCTGGCCTCTGCACAGTACGATTTCATTTCAGTCTTGATTAATGTCATTGAATAAGCATCTCCAGCAGCTGCATTGTATGTTTCCCTGGTCATAAATGGCAAGCATATTGAAATGAATGAGTCCTTGCTTCTCATCTTCCGTTCCCTTAAGCTAGCCTCGATTATTTAATTTATTATTATTTATTTAACTTAAATATTAATTTTTCACTGGGGGTGAAGTGCACATTCATTTACCGAGGAGGAAATGAAATGAGGGGATGTCTTCGCTGAGAGCCATGTTGAAGACAAGCTAACGTGTTGCTGAGTTGTTTTAACTTCTTATGGCTGCAAGGGGCAGTATTGAGTAGCCAGTTAAATTGTGCCCATTTCAAACGGCCTCGTACTCAATTCTTGCTCGTACAATATGCATATTATTATTACTATTGGATAGAAAACACTCTCTAGTTTCTAAAACCGTTTGAATTATTTCTCTGAGTGAAACAGAAGTCATTCTGCAGCACACTTCCTGACCAGGAAGTGGAATGTCAGAAATCGATGCTCTGTTCAACTTCCTGCCTATACATGGGCATGATACGTAAGAGTCTACGTACACTTCATACACCTTCCCCTGGTTGTCAAGAGGCGGTGAGAGAAACATTTTCGTGTTTATCTTGGTCTGAGGTGGAATAAAAGCTCTTTGTTTGACGTGACCGTCCATTTCCTGTTTCTGGAGCGCGCGAAAGAGGACATGGATTTGCCTTCTGTTTAGCTGTTGTTATGAACGACTAACATCTCCGGGATAGATTTTATTTGATACATGTGACCATATCATCGTAAAGTATGTTTTTTCAATATAGTTTCATCAGATTATTGAAACATTTTCGGGAGTTTTGCCGTGTTCCGTTCTCTGACTTTGTTGACGTTGGAGAGCTTTGTGCCACTTGGCAAGTGCGCTTCCTAAATCGAGAGGGAAAATGAAGGTTCTAAATCCAAACACCGACTGTTCTGGACAAAGGACACCTTGTCCAACATTCTGATGAAAGATCAGCAAAAGTAAGAAACATTTTATGATGCTATTTCATATATCTGTCGAACTGTGTACTAGTCGTGGGCGGCCAACGTTTTGGCTACTCTAAGCTATACCGAAGCTGCATAACGTAATGAAGTTATTTTTAGAATTCTAACACTGTGATTTCATTAATAACTAATGGATCTATCATTTCCTATACAACATGTATTTTTTAGTTATGTTTATGAATAGCTATTTGGTCAGAATATGTGTGTCAGAAAAAGTGTCAGTAAAATATCCGAACGTTGTGGGAAATAGTAGCTACGTTAGCATAATGGGTAACCACTGATTTCAGCTCTAAATATGCACATTTTTGAACAAAACATAAGTGTATGTATAACCTGATGTTATAGGACTGTCATCTGAGGAAGAAAATCAAGGTTAGTCAAAAATTATATATCTTTTTCCTGTTTGTTACGATCGCTTACTTTTGCTACTGGGAAATTGCTTGTGTTTTTGGCTATTGTGGCTACGCTAATATAACGCTATATTGTGTTTTCGCTGTAAAACACTTGATAAATCGGAAATATTGTCTGGAATCACAAGATGCCTGTCTTTCAATTGCTGTACACTATGTATTTTTCAGAAATGTTTTATGATGAGTATTTAGTTATTTGGCGTTGGTGTCTGTAATTTTTCTGTCTGCTTTCGGTGCAATTTCTGACTGTAGCTGCAATGTAAACTATGATTTATACCTGAAATATGCAAAATTTTCTAACAAAACATATGCTATACAATAAATATGTTATCAGACTGTCATCTGATGAAGTTGTTTCTTGGTTAGTGGCTATTTATATCTTTATTTGGTCGAATTTGTGATAGCTACTGATGGAGTAAAAAACTGATGGAGTAAGAAAAGTGGTGTCTTTTGCTAACGTGGTTAGCTAATAGATTTACATATTGTGTCTTCCCTGTAAAACATTTTAAAAATCGGACATGTTGGCTTGATTCACAAGATGTGTACCTTTCATATGCTGTATTGGACTTGTTAATGTGTGAAAGTTAAATATTTAAAAAAAATATCTTTTGAATTTCGCGCCCTGCACTTTGAGCTGGCTGTTGTCATAAGTGTACCGGTGTCGGGCTTGCACGCCAAACAGGTTAAATTGTATTTTATTTGACCTTTATTTAACCAGATAGGCTAGTTGAGCACAAGTTCTCATTTACAACTGCGACCTGGCTAAGAATAAAGCAAAGCAGTTTGACACAAAGAACAACACAGAGTTACAAATGGAATAATCAAACATACAGCCAATAATAAATTAGAAAATCAATATACAGTGTGTGCAAATGAGGTAAGATAAGGGAGGTAAGGCAATATATAGGCCATGGTGGCGAAGTAATTCCAATATACCAATTAAACACTGGAGTGATTGATGTGCAGAAGATGAATGTGCAAAGGAGGAAGATAAATTAATAAATAAAGTATGGGGATGAGGGAGTTGGATGGGCTATATTACAGATGGGCTATGTACAGGTGCAGTGATCTGTGAGCTGCTCTGACAGCTGGTCCTTAAAGCTAGTGAGGGAGATATGAGTCTCCAGCTTCAGTGATTTTTGCAGTTCGTTCCAGTCATTGGCAGCAGAGAACTGGAAGGAAAGGTGGCTAAATGAGAAATTGGCTTTGGGGGTGACTAGTGAGATATACCTGCTGGAGCACGTGCTACGGCTGGGTGCTGCTATGGTGACCAGTGAGCTGAGACAAGGCGGGGCTTTACCTAGCAGAGACTTGTAGATGACCTGGAGCCAGTGGTTATGGCAACGAGTATGAAGCGAGGGCAAGCCAACGAGAGCGTACAGGTCGCAATGGTGGGTAGTATATGGGGCTTTTGTATCAAAACGAATGGCACTGTGATAGACTGCATCCAATTTGTTGAGTAGAGTGTTGGAGGCTATTTTGTAAATGACATCGCCGAAGTCAAGGATCGGTAGGATGGTCAGTTTTACGAGGGTATGTTTGGCAGCATGAGTGAAGGATGCTTTGTTGCGAAATAGGAAGCCGATTCTAGATTTAATTTTGGATTGGAGATGCTTCATGTGAGTCTGGAAGGAGAGTTTACAGTCTAACCAGACACCTAGGTATTTGTAGTTGTCCACAAATTCTAAGTCAGAACCGTCCAGAGTAGTGATGCTGGACGGGCGGGCAGGTGTGGGCAGCGATCGGTTGAAGAGCATGCATTTAGTTTTACTTGCATTTAAGAGCAGTTGGAGGCCACGGAAGGAGTGTTGTATGGCATTGAAGCGTGTCTGTAGGGTTGTTAACACAGTGTCCAAAGAAGGGCCAGAAGTATACAGAATGGTGTCATCTGAGTAGAGGTGGATCAGATAATCACCAGCAGCAAGAGCGACATCATTGATGTATACAGAGAAGAGAGTCAACCCGAGAATTGAACCCTGTGGCACCCCTATAGAGACTGCCAGAGGTCCAGACAACAGGCCATCCGATTTGACACACTGAACTCTATCAGAGAAGTAGTTAGTGAACCAGGTGAGGCAGTCAATTAGAGAAACCAAGTCTATTTAGTCTGCCGATAAGAATGTGGTGATTGACAGAATCGAAAGCCTTGGCAGGTTGATTAATACGGCTGCACAGTAATGTCTCTTATCGATATCGTTTAGGACCTTGAGTGTGGCAGAGATGCACCCATGACCAGCTCTGAAAAGAGATTGCATCTGTTTGTTAACTTCGCTTTCGAAGACCTTAGAAAGGCAGGGTAGGATAGATATAGGTCTGTAGCAGTTTGGGTCCAGGGTGTCTCCCCCTTTGAAGAGGGGGATGATCGCGGCAGCTTTCCAATCTTTGGGAATCTCATGTGATACGAAAGAGAGGTTGAACAGGCTAGTAATAGGGGTTGCCACAATGTCGGCACATCGTTTTAGAAAGAGGGGGTCCAGACTGTCTAGCCCAGCTGATTTGTAGGGGTCCAGATTTTGGAACTCTTTCAGAACATCAGCTATCTGGATTTGAGTGAAGGAGAAAAGCTGGATTTTTAAGAATAGAAGCTTGAATTGTTTGGGTACAGAACTCTGCAGGCTATCTCTGCAGTAGATTGCAACTCCGCCCCCTTTGGCAGTTCTATCTTGGCGGAAAATGTTATAGTTAGGGATGGAAATTTCAGGGTTTTTGGTGGTCTTCCTAAACCAGGATCCATACTAAGCTAAGCTAAGACATCCGGGTTGGCAGAGTGTGCTAAAGCAGTGAATAAATCAAACTTTGGGAGGAGGCTTCTATTGTTAACATGCATGAAACCAAGGCTTTTACAGTTACAGAAGTCAACAAATGAGAGCACCTGGGGAATAGGAGTGGAGCTAGGCACTGCAGGTCCTGGATTAACCTCACATCACCAGAGGAACAGAGGAGGAGTAGGATAAGGGTACGGCTAAAGGCTATAAGAACTCGTCGTCTAGTACGTTCGGAACAGAGAGTAAAAGGAGCAGGTTTCTGGGTGCGATAGAATAGATTCAAGGCAGACAAAGGTATGGTAGGATGTGAGTACATTGGAGGTAAACCTAGGCATTGGTGATGATGAGAAAGATATTGTCTCTAGAAACATTTAATCCAGGTGATGTCATTGCATATGTGGGAGGTGGAAGTAAATTGTTGGTTAAGGCATATTGAGCAGGGCTAGAGGCTCTACAGTGTAAATAAAACAATTATCACTAACCAGAACAGTAATGGAAAAGGCATATTGACATTAGGGAGAGGCATGCATAGCCAAGTGATCATAAGGGTCCAGTGAATGGTTGGGCTGGCTGGAGACACGGTGATTCGGACAGCTAGCAAGCCGGGCTAGCAAGCTAGCAGAAGGGCCTTAGAGGGACGTCTGACAGAGGAAAGTCTGTTTTAGCCTCCTTGTGCGGTTCCGTCGATAGACCAGTCGTGATGGATTAGTAGGGTTCCGTGTAGCAGAGGGGTCCAGTCCAATTGGCAAAATTATCTATTCAGCTAACAGTCTAATATGCTCTAGACAGCTAGCGGGCCGCGGATAGCAGGCTAGCAGATGGCCATTCAGGGGATGTCACGACGAAGGGGCCTATTGGAAAAAAATACCTTGGGCAGATTACGTCGGTAGTCCAGTCGTGATGGATAAGCAGGGCTTTGTTTGGTAAAAGGGGCCCAGGCTGATTGGCAAAATAGGAATAGTGGCACGAGAAATTGGCCGATGGACCTATTAGCTAACAGTCCGATATGCTCTAGACAGCTAGCGGGCCGCGGCTAGCAGGTTAGCAGATGGGCATTCAGGGGACGTCGCGACGATAGAGCCAGTTGAGTAACCCCCTCAAGCAGATTATGTCGGTAGTCCAGTCGTGAAAAATCGGCGGGGTTCCGTACCCCGTACCTGCAGTAAAATGGGTCCAGGAGTGGCTGATGGACCTCTTCAGCTAGCTGATGGTCCTAGCATGGGCTAGCTCCAGGCTAATTGGTGCTTGCTTCGGGACAGAGACGTTAGCCAGGAGTTGTCACTCGGATTGCAGCTAGCTAGCTGCGATGATCCAAGTGAGAAGGTTCAGAGCTTGCGGTTCGGAATCCGGGGATATGGAGAGAAAAATAGGTCCGGTATGCTCTAGTCTGAATCGCATTGTTTTGACTGCTAATTAGGGACCGTTCCACATTTTCAAAACTGGTACACCGAGAAAAATGGGGGAGGCCATGCTTTTTCAATTTCAGACAGGGGGATGGTTTAGTATTTTTTTCAAATCTAGTCCAGTGTCATGTATTTTGTAATCAATGAAATGTTAATATTCCCGATTGTGCCCAACATCCCTGATTCTCTGCTGGACGCTCAATATTAGGTGCACCAGTGGTCTCAATCAAATGATCTTTAGCATTGTATCCTGCAACGCGGTTAGCCTCAGTTGCTGGGACCTCTATATCTGTCCAGGGATCCTGCAAAACAAAGGTTTGAAGAGTGGCTTGGCGTAGCAGCTAGCCTAGCAGTTAACCTTTACCGAACCTCAACCCCGTATCCGGGATCACCCCCCACCCCCCCCACACTGATTAGCATCGCTAGCATAGCGTCACAATTAAATAGTAGCATCTAAATATCATTAAATCACAAGTCCAAGACACCTAATGAAAGATACAGATCTTGTGAATAAAGCCACCATTTCAGATTTTTTAAATGTTTTACAGGGAAGACACAATATGTAAATCTATTAGCTAAACACGTTAGCAAAAGACACCATTTTTCTTTGTCCACCATTTTTTCTCAACACCAGTAGCTATCACCAATTCGGCTAAACTAAGATATTGATAGCCACTAACCAAGAAAAAACCTCATCAGATGACAGTCTGATAACATATTTATGGTATAGGATAGGTTTTGTTAGAAAAATGTGCATATTTCAGGTATAAATCATAGTTTGCCATTGCAGCCACCATCACAAATCTCACCAAAGCGACTAGAATTACTACAGAGAGCAACTTGTATTACCAATTTACTCATCATAAAACATTTCTTAAAAATACACAGCACATAGCAATGGAAAGACACAGATCTTGTGAATTCAGACAACATTTCAGATTTTCTAAGTGTTTTACGGCGAAAACACAATAAATAGTTATATTAGCATACCACATTTGCAAACGTTACCCCAGCATGAATTCAAGCCAAAGAGAGCGATATCGTATCATCGCCAAAATATATTAATTTTTTCACTAACCTTCTCAGAATTCTTCCGATGACACTCCTGTAACATCATATTACAACATACATATAGAGTTTGTTCGAAAATGTGCATATTTAGCCATAAAAAACCGTGGTTATACAATGAAAATAGTAGCAAAACAAGCCTGGAAATGTCGGTCGCCATCTTTGAGTGATCTAGTTTAATCAAAAGCTAATCATATACTTGACTAAAAAATACAGGGTTGACAGGAATCGAAAGACAAATTAGTTCTTAATGCAATCGCTGATTTACATTTTTTTAATTATCCTTACTTTTCAATACAGGTTGCGCCAAGCGAAGCTATACAAAACAAAATGGCGGCGTAAGCGTTTAACATTTTTCGACAGAAACACGATTTATCATCATAAATTGTTCTTACTGTGAGCTGTTCTTCCATCAGAATCTTGGGCAAAGAATCCTTTCTTGGGTCTAATCTTCTTTTGGTCGAAAGATGTCCACTTGTCCGTCGAAATGCCCACTAACGTACGACCGGGACCCCGAAACGTGCCCAGCGCTTCAAAGTGCACAACAAAGCAATGCCTCAAAATCGCACTAAAAGGATATAAATTGCTATACAACGGTTCAAATTAACTACCTTATGATGCTGTTAACACCTATAACGGGTAAAAACATGACCGGAGAAATATTACTGGCTAAACTAACGCTTGGAAGGAGGCGAGTCCGATGTCCTTCGCGCGCAAGGCGCAGGCAGCAAAGGGAAGCTACTTCCGGTATTTTCTGTTTTATACAGCCCCTGATTGCGCAATCGACTCCATTCAAAGCGTGATCACGCACTGACATCCAGGGGAAGACGTAAGACGTGTCTGTTTCTCCATAGCATTTACACGGACCTTTAAACTGACTCCAGATCAGTGGCCAAGATGTTTGAAATCTGACTCCCTATAATGAAAAGTGCTGTAGATTGAGTTCTGTTTCACTCAGAGACAAAATTCCAACGGCTATAGAAACTAGAGAGTGTTTTCTATCCAATAATAATAATAATATGCATATTGTACGAGCAAGAATTGAGTAGGAAGCCGTTTAATCTGTAGAGGAAATTATGCTAATGTGAAACAGCACCCCCTATAGTGGCAAGAAGTTAACTATCTATCAAGCTAGAAACATTTCCTTGACAGCTTGAACACAGCCGCGACATAGTTAGCCCTTGTGGCTGCAACCGTGGATTGTCCTGTGCTTGTGGCTGTCTAAATCCCTGCTGTTATTTGCTGTTTAAATCTTCCCTGCGAACTGCCCTGTCTGTAACTTTGTGGAGTACCTGCGTTAGCCTACGCTGTTACCATGGCATCCAAAGCCAATGGTGGGAGTCATGGAGAGGTAAGTGTTTCTCTATCACAGGTGAAGGATCTTTTAAACAAACAAAAAAGGTTCTACAAGCAGTTAGCTACAAAAATAGCTTTGTTCAAATACTGATGGACTCAACTAATAAAATGAGGGTCCAGAGCTTTAAGAACACTTTGCAGTTCTCCCATGGAAATGGGGATTTCCTGAAAGAGACTTGCAGCAAGATGACAACAAACTGTCAGTCCTCTCGATATGACATCAGCACTCACTGTGAATCATTATGAATTATTACTGGAAAAGCAGACTATCTACACTCTTAGAAAAAAGGGTACTTTGGCTGTCCCCATAGGAGAACCCTTTTTGGTTCCAGGTAGAACTCTTTTGGGCACTCTGTGAATAGGGTTCTACATGGAACCCAAAAGGGTTCTCCAAAGCGTTCTCCTATGGGGACAGCTTAAAACCCTTTTAGGTTCCAAAAAGTCTAGAAGGACAATCCAGGAGGAATAACATTGTTGTGGGTGGCATACCAGAGTCTTCACATGAGAACGGGGCCGAATCTGAGGAGAAAGTAAGAAAAACTTTAATTGAAAAGCTGCAGATGTATCACACAAAGATTGGGGTGGAGAGCACCCACAGGTCTGGAAATTTGTAACCAGCCTAGGTGACAGACCCAGGCCGATAGGTGTCAAGTTCCTGATGTTTAAGGACAGATGGCCGTTCAGGAAAGAGCCAAGAACTTTAGAGGATCCAACATCTTCCTCTACGAGAACTTCTCTAAAGTTGTTCTGCTGTTTGTATCAACCTATAGTCTTCATAAAGTCATCTATCTTCTGTTGTTGTATCAACATATAGTCTTCATAAAGTCATCTATCTTCTTCTGTTGTTTCCTCCAGTATATAGTCTTCAGTCTTCATAAAGTAATCTGTATTGTTCAGTTATTTCCTCCAGTATACAGTCTTCATAAAGTCATCTATCTTGTTCTGTTTTTTTCCTCCAGTTTAAACTGTAGTCTTTATAAAGTAATCTACAGTGTATTTGGAAAGCATTCAGACCCCTTGACTTTTTCCACATTTTGTTACATAGAAAATTCATCAAAGATCTCTCTTCTTTCATCATTCCCTCGATCCTGACTAGTCTTCTAGTCCCTGCCGTTGAAAAACATCCCCACAGCAGCTGCCACCACCATGCTTCACCGTAGGGATGGCACCATGTTTCTTCCAGACATGACGCTTGGCATTCAGGCCAAAGAGTTCAATCAGACCAGATAATCTTGTTTCTCATGGTCTGAGAGTCCTTTAGGTGCCTTTTGGCAAACTCCAAGCAGACTGTCATGAGCCTTTTACTGAGGAGTGGATTCCGTATGGCCACTCAACCATAAAGGCCTGATTGGTGGAGTGCTGCAGAGATGGTTGTCCTTCTGGAAGGTTCTTTGGGTTCTTGGTCACCTCCCTGACCAAGGCCCTTCTCCTCCGATTGCTCAGTTTGGCCAGGGAGCCAGCTCTAGGATGAGTCTTGGTGGTTCCTAACTTCTTCCATTAACCTGTTTGGCGTGCAAGCCCGACACCGGTACACTTATGACAACAGCCAGCTCAAAGTGCAGGGCGCGAAATTCAAAAGATATTTTTTTTAAATATTTAACTTTCACACATTAACAAGTCCAATACAGCATATGAAAGGTACACATCTTGTGAATCAAGCCAACATGTCCGATTTTTAAAATGTTTTACAGGGAAGACAAAATATGTAAATCTATTAGCTAACCACGTTAGCAAAAGACACAACTTTTCTTACTCCATCAGGTTTTTACTCCATCAGTAGCTATCACAAATTCGACCAAATAAAGATATAAATAGCCACTAACCAAGAAACAACTTCATCAGATGACAGTCTGATAACATATTTATTGTATAGCATATGTTTTGTTCGAAAAACTTGCATATTTCAGGTATAAATCATAGTTTACATTTCAGCTACAATCAGAAATTGCACCGAAAGCAGCCATAATATTTAGAGACACCAACGTCAAATACCTAATTACTCATCATAAAACATTTCTGAAAAATACATAGTGTACAGCAATTGAAAGACAGGCATCTTGTGATTCCAGACAATATTTCCGATTTATCAAGTGTTTTACAGCGAAAACACAATATAGCGTTATATTAGCGTAGCCACAATAGCCAAAAACACAAGCAATTTCCCAGTAGCAAAAGTAAGCGATTGTAACAAACAGGCAAAAGATATATAATTTTTGACTAACCTTGATTTTCTTCCTCAGATGACAGTCCTATAACATCAGGTTATACATACACTTATGTTTTGTTCAAAAATGTGTATATTTAGAGCTGAAATCAGTGGTTACCCATTATGCTAACGTAGCTACTATTTCCCACAACGTTCGGATATTTTACTGACACTTTTTCTGACACACATATTCTGACCAAATAGCTATTCATAAACATAACTAAAAAATACATGTTGTATAGGAAATGATAGATCCATTAGTTATTAATGAAATCACAGTGTTAGAATTCTAAAAATAACTTCATTACGTTATGCAGCTTCGGTATAGCTTAGAGTAGCCAAAACGTTGGCCGCCCACGACTAGTACACAGTTCGACAGATATATGAAATAGCATCATAAAATGTTTCTTACTTTTGCTGATCTTTCATCAGAATGTTGGACAAGGTGTCCTTTGTCCAGAACAGTCGGTGTTTGGATTTAGAACCTTCATTTTCCCTCTCGATTTAGGAAGCGCACTTGCCAAGTGGCACAAAGTTCTCCAACGTCAACAAAGTCAGAGAACGGAACACGGCAAAACTCCCGAAAATTTTTCAATAATCTGATGAAACTATATTGAAAAAACATACTTTACGATGATATGGTCACATGTATCAAATAAAATCTATCCCGGAGATGTTAGTCGTTCATAACGACAGCTAAACAGAAGGCAAATCCATGTCCTCTTTCGCGCGCTCCAGAAACAGGATATGGACGGTCACGTCAAACAAAGAGCTTTTATTCCACCTCAGACCAAGATAAACACGAAATTTCTTCTCTCACCGCCTCTTGACAACCAGGGGAAGGTGTATGAAGTGTACGTAGACTCTTACGTGTCATGCCCATGTATAGGCAGGAAGTTGAACAGAGCATCGATTTCTGACATTCCACTTCCTGGTCAGGAAATGTGCTGCAGAATGAGTTCTGTTTCACTCAGAGAAATAATTCAAACGGTTTTAGAAACTAGAGAGTGTTTTCTATCCAATAGTAATAATAATATGCATATTGTACGAGCAAGAATTGAGTACGAGGCCGTTTGAAATGGGCACGATTTAACTGGCTACTCAATACTGCCCCTTGCAGCCATAACAGGTTAACCTCTTATGGCTGCAAGCCCGAGGTCGGTACACCTATGACAACATCCCCCACCCCCCCCACACTGATTAGCATCGCTAGCATAGCGTCACAATTAAATAGTAGCATCTAAATATCATTAAATCACAAGTCCAAGACACCAAATGAAAGATACAGATCTTGTGAATAAAGCCACCATTTCAGATTTTTAAAATGTTTTACAGGGAAGACAAAATATGTAAATCTATTAGCTAACCACGTTAGCAAAAGACACCATTTTTCTTTGTCCACCATTTTTTCTCTCCACCAGTAGCTATCACCAATTCGGCCAAATAAAGATATTGATAGCCACTAACCAAGAAAAAACCTCATCAGATGACAGTCTGATAACATATTTATTGTATAGGATAGGTTTTGTTTTTATAAAAATGTGCATATTTCAGGTATAAATCATAGTTTACAATTGCACCCACCATCACAACTCGACTAGAATAAATACACAGAGCAACGTGTATTACCTAATTACTAATCATAAAACATTTCTTAAAAATACACAGCTCACAGCAATGGAAAGACACAGATCTTGTGAATTCAGACAATATTTCAGATGTTCTAAGTGTTTTACAGCGAAAACACAATAAATCGTTATATTAGCATACCACATGTGCAAACGTTACCAGAGCATTGATTCTAGCCAAAGAGAGCGATAACGTAATCATCGCCAAAATATATTAATTTTTTCACTAACCTTCTCAGAATTCTTCCGATGACACTCCTGTAACATCATATTACAACATACATATAGAGTTTGTTCGAAAATGTGCATATTTAGCCACAAAAAACCGTGGTTATACAATGACAAAACTAGCAAAACTAGCCTGAAAATGTCGGGCGCCATATTTGACAGTGATCTTGTCTCATGATTAACTATTCATAAACTTGACTAAAAAAATATAAGTTGGACAGCTATCGAAAGACAAATTAGTTCTTAATGCAATCGCTGAATTACATTTCTAAAATTATCCTTACTGTGCAATACAGGGTTCGCCAAGCGAAGCTATACCAAAGAAAATGGCGGAATATGCGTTTAAAATTTTTCGACAGAACAACGATTTATCATCTTAAATATTTCTTACTATGAGGTGATCTTCCATCAGAATCTTGGGCAATGTATCCTTTCTTGGGTCTAATCTTCTTTTGGTCGAAAGATGTCCTCTTGTCCGTCGAAATGCCCACTAACGTTCGACCGTGTCACGTTCCTGACCTGTTTTCTCTTGTTTTGTATGTGTTTATTGGTCAGGGCGTGAGTTTTGGGTGGGCAGTCTATGTTTTCTATTTCTATGTTGGGATTTTGTGTTCGGCCTGGTATGATTCTCAATCAGAGACAGGTGTCTATCGTTGTCCCTGATTGAGAATCATACTAAGGCAGCCTGGGTTTCACTTGTGTTTTGTGGGTGTTTGTTCCTGTGTCAGCGTTTGGGCCACACAGGACTGTTTCGGGTTTGTCACATTTGTTGTTTTGTATGTTGAAGTGCTTTGTTGTTTTGTCATTAAATAATGAACACTTATCCCTCCGCATCTTGGTCCGATCCATGCTCCTCCTCGTCCGAGGAGGAGAACGACATTGACAGCCGTTACAGAAACACCCACCAATCCCGGACCAAGCAGCGTGGCAACGGGCAGCAGCAACAGCAGCAGCGGTGCCAGGAGGAATGGTCATGGGAGGAAATCATAAACGGAAAAGGACCCTGGGCAAAGGTGGGAGAGAATCGCCACTCTTGGGAGGAGAAGGAGGCAGCCACAGCCCAGGAGCGCTGGATTGAGGAGGCAGCACGTAAGAGAGGCTGGAAGCCCGAGAGGCTCACCCAAAAATTTCTTGGGGGGGGGGGCTAAAGGGGCGTTTGGCGAAGCCGGGTTGGATACCTGAGCCAACTCCCCGGGCTTACCGTGGAGTGAGAGGGCGTCGTACTGGTCAGACACCGTGTTATGCGGTAAAGCGCACGGTGTCCCCAGTACGCGTGCTTAGCCCAGTGCGGGCTATTCCACCTTGCCGCACTGGGAGGGCTAGGTTGGGCATCGAGCTGGATGTCATGAAGCCGGCCCAACGTATCTGGCCTCCAGTACGTCTCCTCGGGCCGGCGTACATGGCACCAGCCTTACAGGTGGTGTCCCCGGTTCGCCTGCATAGCCCAGTGCGGGTTGTTCCACCTCGCCGCACTGGCAGGGCTACGGGGACCATTCAACCTGGTAAGGTTGGAGAGGCTCGGTGCTCAAGAGCGCGTGTCCTCCTTCACGGTCCGGTATATCCGGCGCCACCTTCCCGCCCCAGCCCAGTACCACCAGTGCCTACACCACGCACCAGGCTTCCAGTGCATCGCCAGAGCCCTGTTCCTCCTCCCCGCACTCGCCCTGAGGTGCGTGCCCTCAGCCCGGTACCTCCAGTTCCGGCACCACGCATCAGGCCTATAGTGCGTCTCAGCCGGCCAGAGTCTGCCGTCTGCCCAGCGGTGCCTGAACTGCCCGTCTGCCCAGCGGCGCCTGAACTGCCCGTCTGCCCAACGCCGTCTGAACCGTCCGTCTGCCCAGCGCCGTCTGAGCCATCCGTCTGCCCAGCGCCGTCTGAGCCATCCGTCTGCCCAGCGCCGTCTGAGCCATCCGTCTGCCCAGCGCCGTCTGAGCCATCCGTCTGCCCAGCGCCGTCTGAGCCATCCGTCTGCCCAGCGCCGTCTGAGCCATCTGTCTGCCCAGCGCCGTCTGAGCCATCTGTCTGCCCAGCGCCATCTGAGTCATCCGTCTGCCACGAGCCATTAGAGCCGCCCGTCTGTCCCGAGCCATTAGAGCCGTCCGTCAGTCAGGAGCCGCTAGAGCCGTCCGTCAGTCAGGAGCCGCTAGAGCCGCCCGTCAGTCAGGAGCTGCCAGAGCCGCCAGCCAGTCAGGAGCTGCCAGAGCCGCCAGCCAGTCAGGAGCTGCCAGAGCCGCCAGCCAGTCAGGAGCTGCCAGAGACGCCAGCCAGTCAGGAGCTGCCAGAGACGCCAGCCAGTCAGGAGCTGCCAGAGACGCCAGCCAGTCAGGAGCTGCCAGAGACGCCAGCCAGTCAGGAGCTGCCAGAGACGCCAGCCAGTCAGGAGCTGCCAGAGCTGCCCTACAGTCATGAGCTGCCCTACAGTCATGAGCTGCCCTACAGTCATGAGCTGCCCTACAGTCATGAGCTGCCCTTCAGTCATGAGCTGCCCTACAGTCATGAGCTGCCCTCCAGTCATGAGCTGCCCTCCAGTCATGAGCTGCCCTCCAGTCATGAGCTGCCCTCCAGTCATGAGCTGCCCTTCAGTCATGAGCTGCCCTTCAGTCATGAGCTGCCCTTCAGTCATGAGCTGCCCTTCAGTCATGAGCTGCCCTCCAGTCATGAGCTGCCCTCCAGTCATGAGCTGCCCTCCAGTCATGAGCTGCCCTCCAGTCATGAGCTGCCCTCCAGTCATGAGCTGCCACTCAGTCCGGAGCTGCCACTCAGTCCGGAGCTGCCACTCAGTCCGGAGCTGCCACTAGTCCGGAGTTGTCCCTCTGGCCTGAGCTACCTCTCTGTCCTGGGCTACCTCTCTGTCCTGAGCTACCTCTTTGTCCTGAACTACCTCTCTGTCCTGAGTTGTCTCCTCTATTGTAGAGGGGAGTTGGTGAAGGTTCCTGGACCATGGTCGGGGGCGAGGGTCGCCACTCAAGGGACGCTAAGGAGGTGGACAAAGACAATGGTGGAGTGGTGCCCTCGTCCACCGCCGGAGCCGCCACCGCGGACAGATGCCCACCCAGACCCTCCCCTTGAGTTTTAGGGGTGCGCCCGGAGTTCGCACCTTGAGGGGGGGGTTCTGTCACGTTCCTGACCTGTTTTCTGTTGTTTTGTATGTGTTTAGTTGGTCAGGACGTGAGCTGGGTGGGAATTCTATGTTGTGTGTCTAGTTTGTCTGTTTCTATGTCAGCCTAGTGTGGGTTCTCAATCAGAGACAGATGGTAGTCGTTGTCTCTGATTGAGACTCATATATAGGAGGCTTGTTTTGTGTTGGGATTTTGTGGGTGTTTGTTTCCTGTCTCTGTGTTTGTTCTGCACCAGATAGGACTGTCTCGGTTTTCACGGTTTGTTATTTTGTTTGTTGTTTGTAGTGTTCAATTGTTATTATATTAAACATGTTTAACACTAGCCGCGCTGCACTTTGGTCCTCTCCTTCACCCCTGGAAGAAAGCCTTTACAGACCGGTACTGGAAACGTGCCCGGCGCTTCAAAGTGCATCACCAAGAATTGCCTCAAAATCGCACTAAACGGATATAAATTGCTATAAAACGGTTTAAATTAACTACCTTATGATGTCTTTAACACCTATAACGAGTAAAAACATGACCGGCGAAATATTACTGGCTAAACCCAAGCTTGGAAAGAGAGCAGGTCCAACGTACATCGTGCGTCAGGCGCAGCAGGAAAAGAACGGTACATCCGGTCTTTGGCGTTTTATACAGGCCCTGATTGCGCAATCGACTCCATTCAAATTGTCACCTCTTACTGACATCTAGAGGAAGGCGTAGGCAGTGTTTGTAGCGTCATAGCCTTCACAGGGACTTATGAACTGACCTGGGAGCAGGGGCCAAGATTTCTGAAATCTCACTCCATATCAGGAAAAGTGCTGTAGAATGAATTATGTCTCTGAGTGGAACAGAACTCAAACGGCTATAGAAACTAGAGAGTGTTTTCTATCCAATAATAACAATAATATGCATATTGTACGAGCAAGAATTGAGTACGAGGCCGTTTGAAATGGGCACCTTAAACAGAGCTACTCAATACTGCCCCTGCAGCCATAAAAAGTTAAAGAGCTCAGCCATGTGCTTATTGTCAGTAACAAACACATCATCAACATTAAGGGACATAGGCAGCTGTGAGGAGGAGGGTTTATTCTCCAGGCCTTTATCTGTTTTCCAGAACTTCTTGGGGTTAGACCCAAAGAGAGTGAACTGCACCTTAAAGTAACTAACTTTGGCCTTCCGGATAGCATGAGTGCACTTATTTCTAATTTGCCTGAACGAGAGCCAGTCAGCCTGAGTATTCGCCAAATGCAATTCTTGAGGTGGAGTAACTCTGCAAGATGACGGTCGAACCTGGGGCTAAACCTGATTTTAATTTTAATTTTCTTCATGGGGGCGTGTTTGTTAACAATACCACTGAAAAAATAAAGAAATAAGGTCCAAGTGTCTTCGACAGAGGGGCTCAAGCTGATTCTATACAATTTTACAGAGGCCAGTTCACGAAGGAAGGACTGCTCATTCAAAAATTTTAGCAAGCGTCTATGACAAATCAGAATAGGTCGTTTTACTGAGCAGCCATTACGAACACAGGCTGTAAAACAGTGATCACTAAGGTCATTACAGAAAACACCAGACTGATACCTATCAGGATTATTTGTGGGGATAACATCGAGGAGAGTAGCCTTTTCTGCTTGTTTGGAGTCATATCTTGTGGTATTGGTAATACTCTGAGAAAGGTTTAGGGATTCACATTGCTTTAGAACTTGGTCAGGTGGTTTAAGCATGTACCACTTTAGGTCACCTAGCAGGACAAATTCAGACTATTTGAAAGTTTAATACTTAAACCCAGGAAATCAAATAGTTTGGGGACAGACTTGGTGGAGACAGCCGAGCACTGAAGGTGATCCTTGGTAAAATTGCCACTCCCTCACCTATGGAAGATCTGTCTTACCGAAAAAGGTTATAACCAGATAGGTTAACATAAGTATTCAAAACACTCTTCCTTTACCACGTCTCAGTAATGACCAACACATCTGGATTGGAGCTGTGAACCCACACTTTCAATTGATCCATATTAGGTAATAAGCTTCCAGTGTTAATGTGCAGAAAACCCAGGCTTTTACGAGAGCAGAAATCAGCGAAGCAGATATCATAGCATAAGTAAGAATTGGGGCTAGCAACAGTAGATGGGCCAGGGTGTACATGCACATTTCCAGATATCATCAACAGTAATACAATCAAGGCTCTGCAGTGGTGATTCATGACATCTGAATGTGCATCAGATGGCAACATTATCTTATTGTAGAGCAATTTCATCAGGCAACATGAATACAAAGACGGCGAGAGATGGTTGGAATAGGATGTGAGGCCAAAAGTGTGTGTAACCAATAGAGAATCAGAGTCCCGAGTGTGGGAACAAACATAGTCCGTCCCAGGGTTGGGTAAAGGAAGTTCATAGTCAACAAAGTATGCAGGAGTCATGAGGCAAACAGCAAAATCGCAAAATGAACAAAAATAAATAAATAACAACTTGGGGCTAGCCATTATAAGTTCAGAGTAACTCGCACCAACAGTGCCTGTGTGCTGGAGGCGAGCGAAAGCTCGGTAGAGAGGGGGGAGTGTGGTGGGGGTACCTGTACAAGACAGGGGGAGACAAGCCAGGGCAGACGGTGAACAGATCGCCAGGTGGAATCCAAGCAGCAGTGCAGCAGGCAGCGGGAGTAGGTGTCACACCCACTTGGGAGAAACTTTATTTCTGGAGGCAGATTTCTTGTAGAAAATACCGGTGGATGACCCTGAATAGCAGGAGGGTGCTTCAATGCCTCTGGATTTGGGAGGGGTAGCCTGTGAGACTCCTGCCATGTGTTGGGCTCAAAGGCTTCGACACCTTTCACTTCACGCCTCAGTGCTAATTGAAGTTGTGTCTGTCCAAAATGAGGTTGTAGGTTTGGAGTTTTGATCTGGAGTAAAGGTTATGCTGTGGAGGGTAGAATCCTGTATATATCCCGACTGAAAAAATCCAAGTTTATCTAACTCCAAAACTATCATATTGAAAAAACATGTTGAAAAATATGAGAGCTCACATGCAGCTGTGAGAGCTCACATGCAGCTGTGTGCCTTAACTTAGCATTCAGTCCTTATGTATTTTCTTCTTGCCTTTTGAAAATAAAAGATAGCTTCAGACTAGACATTACTCACTCAGTTCCAGGTTGGATGGTGTTTTCAGGTTTCTGTTTGTTTGCCAGAGCAAAGTCCTTGGTAATAATCATAGGTGCTGTGCATTCAGGTAGTTCCGTCCAAAATCAGGTTGAAGGTTTGGACTTTTGATTTTGAGTGAAGGTTGTGTTGTAGAGGGTAGCATCCTGTATGTGTCTCTGCCAAAAAATCCAAGTTCATCTAACTCTAAATCTATCTTTTTTTTTAACATGCTGAAAAATGCGGGAGCTCATCTGCTTATGACCTCTCTCGCTCTCGCTCTCTCTCTTGATCTTGTTTGCTATACTATAGGCCTAGGCGATACGAAGTTAATGCCAGGCCTGCCCTGCTTTTGCTGATGTAAACCCTTTTGTGCTGCCTAACCAATGCCTATGTTGTGTAGCCTATTGTGACACTTAATCAGCCCTAAAAGAAAAGATGCATGCGTTCCAGCCAATGGTAGTCAAGCAGGCCCTATATAAAGGAGCGCCCCCCAGCTATCACACTCCCCAAAAGTCTTAAGCAAGTCCCCAGTGGCCGGCAGGGCCGAAGTCCTATGGGGCTCTGCTCCACTCATAGAGTTACATGCCCAGTAACTATCATTCTATATTGTCTAGCACCGATACCAGATTTACTTCCTGCCGGTCCCAACACTTCCCACATAATGAACAGGTCAGGAGGTGATTCTTCCGAAAATCATTTTTTATTAAAAGAAAATGCAATAGCTGCGCATGGACTACTGATGTCCTGTTCAGTTTGAGAGGAAGAGCAAGAAGATGAGAAGGAGGACCAGAGGTCAACTTTGATAGCTTGTTACTGCTGTAATTGGTTTTAATAAAAACAATATGATTCATTACCCATGATGAAACTATTTATCAAAGTTATTGACTTTGCCAGATTTGAGTAACTACATAACTTACATTAAATTTAAGCGGCAGCCGCAGCACAATCAGCCGGAGATGGATAGTACATGGGTGCTACAGTCAATCGGAGATGGATAGTACATGGGTGCTACAGTCAATCGGAGATGGACACCACATGGCTGCTGAAAGTAGACTAATTCGAGAAGGCCTAACTCATTTAAGCAGTCTTCATTTTAATTTGATTTTACTAACAACAAAAGGGCTTTGTGTTAGAGCCTATTTTGTGTTGGAGCCTATTTCTTCACATTTAAGAGATAAGAGGTAGGCCTACCTCTTTGGCAGATTCAATTCTAAACTACTATCCATAGATTTTGTCAGCCAATTCCTTCTATCACATGCACGCCTTAAATAGAAAATTGCTTTTTCATGTTCACTTATATTAATATTTCTGTGAATTACTACTGGTGGGGTAGGCTCCAGACAGGATTACACACACTCCACTCCAATCACATGCATTGGTGTGGTATTAAAAAAGATTCTGCTGGTCTCCTATCATGTAAAATGATTTAGAATTGCATGAAATGCGTTTATGAAAGTCAATTTATTCTCAGACCCACAAATATGATAATAGATTCATGCAATGCTTTTATTATTAATTAGATATTTTCACCCCTACCTTCTGCTATGTTGCCACGTAATGCTTACGAGACACATAACAGTTTCTAAAACTAAATATCTAATGCTCTGGTCTGTCCTACAAATAAAAGTAAACGTTAGGCATGTTCTCTGCTATCCACTTTGTTTCCATTCTTGTTTCGATTGCCGGGAAGGGTCACTTGTTGTTTTTTTATCATTCAGGGAGGGTCAGGAAAAAAAACATGTTACTAATTGGAGGGCCATCTATTTTCATTTCAGAGAGGTCAGATTTTTTCCAGGTATCCCTCGTTATAAATAACGCACCTTAAGAGTTCACAGTCATGTCACTGACAACAACACTTCAACCTAAGATCTCCGTGTCTTAGAATGACACCGTGGGTTCAAGCAAACAAATGCTGCTCTGACTGTTGACTGAGCCAATGTACAGCAAGGAAGCTATATTTCATATATCTTTTAGTTATTCACTCATATGTTTCTAGTACAACCATTTTTTTAATCTTCTCTTGTCCTGGTCAATCAACATGTTTCCAATTTGTGCAGTATACTGCATATGTCCTTTGATTGACGCATACACTGGGTGTACAACACATTAGGCACACCTGCTCTTTGCATTACGTAGACTGACCAGGTGAATCCAGGTAAAAGCTATGATCCCTTATTGATGTCACCTGTTAAATCTACTTCAATTAGTTTACCTGAAGGGGAGAAGTCAGGTGAAAGGATTTTTTACCATGCTTCACCGTAGGGATGGTGCCACGTAAGAATTTCCTCCAGACGTGATGCTTGGCTTTCAGGCCAAAGAGCTGCCATGTGCCTTTTACTGAGGAGTGGCTTCTGTCTGGCCAATCCACAATAAAGGCCTGATTGGTGAAGTGCTGCAGAGATGGTTGTCATTCTGGAAGGTTATCCCATCTCCACAGAGGAACTCTGGAGCTCTGTCAGAGTGACCATCGGATTATTGGTCACCTCCCTGACCAAGGCCCTTCTCCCACGATTGCTAAGTTTGGCCGGGCGGCCAGCTCTAGGAAGAGTCTTGGTTGTTCCAAACTCCATTCATTTAAGAATGATGGAGGCCACTGTGTTCTTTGGGACCTTCAATGCTGCAGACATTTCTTGGTACCCTTCAAAAGATCTGCTCCTTGACACAATCCTGTCTCGGAGCTCTACGGACAATTCCTTTGACCTGGCTTGGTTTTTGCGCTGACATGAACTGTCAACTGTGGGACCTTATATAGACAGGTATGTGGCAGGTAGCCTAGTGGTTAGAGCATTGGGCCAGTAACCGAAAGGTTGCTGGAGCGAATCCCCGAGCTGACAAGGTAAGAATCTGTCATTCTGCCCCTGAACAAGGTAGTTAACCCACTGTTCCCCGGTAGGAAATCATTGTAAAATAAGAATTTGTTCTTAACTGACTTGCCTAGTTAAATAAAGGTTAAATAAAAATATAAAAAATTCAAATGTGCCTTTCCAAATCATGTCCAATGAATGGAAATCACCGCAGGTGGGCTCCATTCAAGTTGTAGAAACATCTCAAGGATTATCAATGGAAACAGGATGCACTTGAGCTCAATTTCGGTCAGATGGGAGACCCCTCTGGCTTTCTTATCCAATGGGTTATGAGAAGGAGGGAGGACGGAAGGAGTATGCAATTGAGATTCCCCCACTGACTAGGAGTAGCCGTCCATCAGGCTAGCAAAGGTTGCACCTTTTCAGAAAATGAATGAATAGCTCGCAAGTAGATACTGAGAAATAATATATGGGGCAATTTATCAATTAGGATTTGTTATCTCTAATGGTTATGATAAATTAGGCATTGCTTCATGCTGTTGGAATATAGAAAAATGTGCATATATTTTTTCTGGCCATCTGTTCGTAAAATATATGTATTTTTCATTCACCCAAGTTCAATATACACTATATATAGAGAAGTATGCGAACACCCCTTTAAATTAGTGGATTCGGCTATTTCGGATATATCCGTTGCTGACAGGTATATAAAATCGAGCACACAGCCATGCAATCTCCATAGACAAACATTGGTGCACCGTCGTAGGATGCTATCTTTCCAAATTTCTGACCTGCAAGAGCTGCTCTGATCAACTGTAAGTGCTGTTATTGTGAAGTGGAAACGTCTAGGAGTAACAACGGCTCTGCCTGCGAAGAGATAGGCCGCACAAGCTCACAGAACGGGTCCTCCGAGCGCTGAAGCTCATAGATGGTAAAAATTGTCTGTCCTCGGTTGCAACACTCACTACCGAGTTCCAAACTACATCTGGAAGCAATGTCAGCACAATAACTGTTTGTCGTGAGCTTCATGAAATGGGTTCCCATGGCCTAGCAGCTGCACACAAGCCTAAGTGATAGGCCACACAAGCTCACAGAACGGGACCTCCGAGCGCTGAAGCGCGTAGCGTGTAAAAATTGTCTGTCCTCAGTTGCAACACTCACTACCAAGTTCCAAACTACATCTGGAAGCAATGTCAGCACAATAACTGTTCGTCTTGAGCTTCATGAAATGGGATTCCATGGCCTAGCAGCTGCACACAAGCCTCAGATGTTCAATGCCAAGCGTCGGCTGGAGTAAAGCTCGCTGCCATTGGACTTTGGAGCAGTGGAAACGTTTTCTCTGAAGGGATGAATCATGCTTCATCATCTGGCAGTCTGACGGACAAATTTGGGTTTGGCTGATGCCATTAGAATGCTACCTGCCCCAATGCATCGTGCCAACTGTAATGTTTGGTGGAGGAGGATTAATGCCCTGTGGCTGTTTTTCATAGTTCGGGCTAGGCTCCTTAGTTCCAGTGAAGTCTTAACGCTACAGCATACAATTACTTTCTAGACGATTCAGTACTTCCCAACTTTCTGGCAACAGTGTGGGGAAGGCCCTTTCCTGAAACAGGAATGGTTTGTCGAGATTGGTGTGGAAGAACTTAACTGGCCTGCACAGAGCCCTGACCTCAACCCCATCGAACACCTTCGGGATGAATTGGAATTCCCAACTGCGAATTCCCAACTGCCAGGCCTTATCACCCAACATCAGTGCCCGACCTCATTAATGCTCTTGTGGATGAATGGAAGCAAGTTCCCGCAGCAATGTTTCAACATCTAGTGGAAAGCCTTCCCAGAAGAGTGGAAGCTGTTATTGCAGCAAGGGGGGGAGCAACTCCATATTAATGCCCATGATTTTGGAATGAGATATTCGACGAGCAGGTGTCCACACATTTTCGGTCAAGTAGTGTAATTTATTGTGGCAAAACCGAAGATAAATAGTTGTGTTCTGTTCATAAATATGGATTCCCCCTGTGAAGAAACAGTGTACAATTGCAGGAAATGTTTTATTAATAAAAAACGTATTTTAATTTAAAATTGTTTGGTTTTAAGTATTTATTTTTTACATCCCCACTTTCAGACAGATTCAGGTGCCCATGCATGTATTGTGTATGTGTGCCATTCAGAGGATGAATAGCAAGACAAAATATTTAAGTGCCTTTGAATGGATATGGTAGTAGATGAAAGCCGCACCGGTTTGAGTGTGTCAAGAGCTGCAACACTGCTGGGGTTTTCACGCTCAACAGTTTATCAAGAATGGTCCACCACCCACAGGACATCCAGACAACTTGACACAACTGTGGGAGATAATCGGAGTCAACAGGTGCCAGCATCCCTGTGGAACTCGTGTAGTGTCCCTGATTAATTTACGCTTTTCTGAAGGCAAAAGGGGGTTCGACTCAATATTAGGAAGTTTTGTACACTCAGTTTATATGGTTAAAACTTAAGGGCTCAAATGGGAGCAGGCGTACTGGAAAGCAAAGCTATTGATATCGGGGTTGTATTCTGACGGCAAAAGTATCTATTGGGTATATAGAGAATATTTGAACAGTAATGGATAACTAATTGCCTCACACAAGATGCTAACTTCAGGCCTGGTAGCCAAAAATGCTATGGTCCCCTTTAATTAAATATACTGTGGTGTCTGGGCCATGGATTCAGCACGCCACACATCAAAGCCCAATGGTGAGCCAGCTCAACGCTTTTCATCTTATACCACCATAAAATTAGCCTAATTCAATGCAGGGAGATGTTCATTTTTGAAGAAAAACAGTTTGTTTAGAAATATCATACTATTCGAGCTTTAACCACTCTTGCTTAATAATCCCTGTCGCCGTCAGTATGTAGCTGTGTCAAAGAGTTGATCTTGTTAAAACTGGGATGTTGTTACTGGGTGAGGCTCCAACAGTGAGTGTTTCAAAGGCTTTGAGAAATAAAATAATGCTCATTAGTAGCACTTTTTGTGAGGTGGACGGATTTAAAAGTGTCAGCATTCCATATGCAGTTTTTTTACTGCCAGTTCAGCTCTATTTTTGTGGGCCCAAGTTCCTCCAGGCTCTGCACGTTTAATGGCATGCATCTCTCCATGGTGACAGACCTGAAAGAGGCAATTTATTTGGCCTATATGTGCATGTGTTTCAAAATCATTAGCAAATCGTATTACACACGACCTTATATTATTGTATAAATTCAATATTATTGTGCCTGCTGGTGTTCTCCTTGTCCTCAGTTTATAAATACATACATAGGGAATATGGTTTTATGTTGCTAAAAGTAGAAACACTAACAAAACACATGGACTGATTCCACGTGGAGATAATTTTTAACTAATCTAGACTGCACTGCAGGATTCAGAGACATTTCCTCCTACCATTTTAAAATAAAAATGATTATAAAAATCATGACTTAATATCCTGTCCTAGCCTACAGATTACTCACTCATGATATCAAAAATCATGGGAGAACCACTAGATCTGAAGATCCATCACAAGTTCCATTCCGAGGGGGTCTGACTTCCATCTCAGGTAGCTGTAGAGGAGGCCCTCTTCTGCAGCGCTTGCTCACTCGGTATATGATCATTAATATGATAGTGGGCTGAGCCAGTGAAAATCTCTGAGCAGCCTTGAAGAAAATCCAATTATGATCTTTGATTCCTCTAAAGAAACGGGATTACCTACAGTACCTGGTTAATGACATTTACCTTCCCATTCATGGCCTCTCTAAATGAGATGATCTGGAGACAATGTGGGTGTTTCAAGTGGACTAAGGATGATGACCATCAATTTCTCACTCCTTACAAGTCTATTAGATGGACAGCTCTCATCATACAAATAGCAGTAGTTTCATGATATCCTCACCGAGCTCAGCTTTACTCAGACACTTTATAGCCCACTCCGTAACAAAAGCCCAGAGTGTGAGTGAAACGGAGTGTTTTCTCTCACTTCGGTTTACACTGCAGTGAACTGAGAAACGCCAGAGGGAAGGGTAGCCAGAGAGGGACACCTGGGCTCATCTTCAAGTGTACCAGATACTGAGAGTCTCGTGTGAGATAGACAAACCTAGGCTAAAATTAAGCTAAAATCATTGGATTTCAGAGACTGTGAAGCAAAAGATTCAATAATGGAAAAAAAATGCAGGAGGATGGTGCTGGAGAATAGAACGGAGCCATACTCCAGGCACTATATGTTAAGATTTAGCTAGCACCTACACTACTAAACCATGCCAGAGCTCTGATTATATAACGGGTTGTTTGGATCCTGGATGGTAATTGGTTGATAGCAGGGAGTTATAGCACCACAATCAGTGCATTCTCCAGGTAATGCCTGTTAACATTTCCTTTAGATTTACCAATGCGCCTCCACCGTTACAAACATAATCTTCCCTTTAAAAAACGCTGAGACAATATTTCCCCATGCTACTACTAGGCTAGCATTTGGTTTGCAACAGTTGGAGTTTGTCTAAACCTTGCTGTCTGCCTCTCCAACCTGTTGAAAAATGTAAAAAAAAAATATATATAATAATAATCTGATCTCCACCATTCCTGCATATGAACATGACAAGACTGACAGCTTCTAGAGGGAGTAATGCTACGACCAAAAGTGACCTTTTTGTAGCAGGTTAGGAAAATGTATACAGCTGGTTAGGAAAATGAACGTGGCACGTTAGGATACTTAGGTTAAGGTTAGGAAAAGGGTTATCTGTGCTCTATCTAGTCACAACCGCCTATTAGGCTATACTGCAAATTATTGTTGTTTGTCCCCGAACTGGCCGAATGACAAAGCAATCCTTCAGCATAACAAGTTTGTTCAACTTCTTTAACATCATTGTGCGGTCCTGGCGCTGTCCTTTCAGCACCACGAAGGGCACTCCAATAGCTTAAAATAACACTCATCAAGATCTGTCTTCTACGCCTAATAGCTCTCCTCATCACTTATTATTATTACAAATACAAGATTATCACTTCTCACAACGGTGTTTGTTTAGTAAGTTAGATCAAAGCTTAATCAATGTCTTGCAAGATCACATAATGATTCATTTGCATTTTACATAACAGAACCGAATATAATAGCATAGCATAGTAAGCCTATAATGTTACTGTTACACAAGAAAATCCTCCTCCCCACTGGGCACAGATGTCAGTTCAAAGTCTAGTTTTGATTTACATTTGGTTGTGTTGTCAACTAACATTTCACCATGTTATTGGATTTTGGTTAAAAGTTGGATGAAAAAAAAGATGAAATGCCCTAATGTTGATGACTTTTACAAATCCAATTTGTTTCCCACATTGATTCAACTTCATCACATAGATTTTGGGGGTTGAAATGACGTGGAAACAACGCTGATTCAACTAGTTTTTGCCCAGTGGGTCATTTCTAGTGAGATTTTAGCTTGGTTAGATGAAGCTGAATAGTCCCCCCGAAAAATTACCATGCCCCCAAACTCATCGGAGCGTGCCACTAGGCAGGATATGTTACCGGATTCAAGAAGGTGGGTGTTTGATGCAAATTCCTACTTCACAGTAGAGCCATAATTTTGTTAAACAAAAATACAAATTATAATAATAATACAATTCAGAAAAGGCTTCTTGAACATGTGAACTTTCATATGCCTTAATAAGAAACTGGTGTGTGATCTGTAAATATGAATTGAAATGTTAAATAACGAGCCTAGTTCAGCCAAGGAGAAAGCACGGAGCTATAGGTAGAAAGACAGGATCCTTCCTGGCTTGCCATGATTGGCTGAGATAACGGATAATAATGGTGCTCGTGAACTTGTTTTTAATTACTGGGAAGGTATGAGAACCCAGGAATTATCGTGTGAATAACACCAAACTAAAGGATGTTCTTAGGCACGAGGTGAAGCCAAGGAAAGGTGTTATTCTCAACACTTCCAAAAATGGTAAGGTTCATTTAAGGTTCTGAATGAAAAGTGAAAAGATGTCTTTTCAGGATGTTTTTCCGGACATTGAAAATATGTATTTTCCAGACGTTGAACAACTTATTTTCTGGACGTTGAAAATACGTATTTTCCGGACGTTGAAATCAGGTACATTTTCAGTTCTGGATAAAAGTTGAAAAGACATTTTCCGTAAGTTTAAAATATGTATTTACGAACGTTGAAATTGGATTAATTTTCAGTTCTGAATGACATTTGAAAAGATGTCGTGTTCGGCCCTGCACACGTCCCGTACAACTCCGATAATGAGCACTTTACGTGTAAATGTCCGGAAGCAGTTCAGTAAATCCCCAGAAATGACCACACACGCCCACCCACGTACCAGAACATGTATTCAAATTCCAATGCACGCCTTTGACGTCAGTTGAACTAAATCTCCGCCTACGTCTCTCCCATAAATGTCAGTAAATGATTGTGCACTTGCTCAAGGTTGCGCATGCTTATTCGCCCACATTGAATGCTGATGCTGCTCATTGCTAGCTTGCCTTAGAGGCTGTCACTGGTATATTAAGAACAATTCATTATAAAATGAATTAATTACAGTAAATTTATTCATGAATTAATACATTACTTTTAATTATTAATATCACACATCAGGGTTTCTACACCTTTTTAGAAATAAAATTCAGGCACCAGTATCAAGGGGTTGTCCAGCACCTCATGACATCGCTATACTAAAACATCTCTTAGTTCCTTGAATAAAACACACAATCCACTTAACCACTACTTGAAGGATAATTCATTTCACATGAGCAGGAGAAAGCATACCTCAGATGAATATGAACGAGCCTATTTAAAAATCCAAGATCAACAATTACTGACAAGAGTCATCCAGCTTGGCCCAGGGTGAGCCTCCATTGGGCTTATTGTGTTGCTATGGTGTTGAGGGGTCTGTGTAATCTAGGTTGCTTTGACAAAAACTCCCCAGACATGATCCATGTTTATTTATTTATAACCCTTATTTTATCAAGTCAGTTGACTGAGAACACATTCTCATTTACAGCATAGTTACAGAGGAGATGAATGAGCCAATTGGAAACTTGGGATGATTAGGTGGCCATGATAGTGTGAGGAACAGATTGGGAAATTAGCCAGGACACCAGGGTTAACACCCCTACTTACAATAAGTGCCATAGGATCGGTAGTGACCACAGATAGTCAGGACACCCTTTAAACGTCCCATCCTAAAGATAGCACCTTACACAGGGCAATGTCCTGGGACATTTTTTTTAGACCAGAGGAAAGAGTGCTTCTTACTGGCCCTCCAACACCACTTCCAGCAGCATCTGGTCTCCCAGCCAGGACCAACCCTGCTTAGCTTCAGAGGCAAGCCCTTGGCTGCAACCCTTCTAATTTAGTGTACCTTGCGCGCACAACCCATGTGGAATTCCAGGTCTCTGACAGCATTTGGAACTGCCAATCTGCGGTCAAGAACACTGAGTTCATTTCAGCCTATGCTGCCCTTCAGTCCCTTGACTTTTTGGCCCTGACGGAGACATGGATCACCATGGAGAATACTGCTACTCGAGCAGCTTTCTCTTCATCTGACTACGTTTTCTTTCATAGTCCAAGAGCATCTGGTTGTCGCAGTGGTGGCACAGGGTTACTCATTTCTCCTAACTCGAGATTTTCTCTTTTATCCCTCACTCACCTGTACATCTGAGTATTTGAATTTCATGATGTCACTGTCACTTGTCCACTCAAGCTGAACATTGTTGTTATCTATCACCCACTAGGTGCCCTTGGAGAGTTCCTCAATGAGCTTAACACCTTGATAAGATCATTTCCTGACGATGGCTCACCTCTCTTCGTACTTTCCGACTTCAACCTCCCAACATCTGCCTTCGATTCATTTCTTTCCAACTCTCTCTTTCCCCTCCTCTTTTGAGCTTGTCCTTTCCCGATCATGTGACATGTCTGTGCTCTGTGACATCTCCCTCATTAAGAATGAGAGCACAGAAACATTGTTTGGGGAGGTAAATCTGAGAGTGTAAAAGAGATTGCAAAAGTATTACATTTGTGTAGCTTAATGTTACAACTAAATTGATCACTTTCCAGAAGAATCTACTTAACTTGCTAATTGCCTTTGCAAAAATGTATGTCTCACTATGTATGTATGTATTTTGCATCAGGGTTTGAACTGGGTTAGCTAGCTAGCTAGTTTGTTTGTTTATCACTAAAGATGATAAAAAACACTAAATGTACACCCATGCATTGTATGGGCAAAAACAGTACATATCATTCACTCTATTTACACGGTGCTAATTATGCAAACAAATTATAGAAGAGGCCTGTGTATTAAATGTAACAGAAAATCCATGAACAGCTAACTAACAACAACATAGCTAAGCTAAAAGTAATTGGCTAGCTAGTGCCTAGAGCTGGGCTAGCTACTGTTAGCAGTTAGGATTTAGCATGTGACTGTTAGATACAAATCCTTAAAAAGTTAACTTCTAAAATACATATATTTAGTGTAGTTCATATGTACACATGTAAATACACTTAATGGCATAGTTTGTAAAAGTCAGAAATAAAAATAATCTGAGATGCCATCTTGATCTCATTAACTTACAAAGTTAGATAGCTTAGCTTAGCTACACTCATATGAATATGAAAAACAATTCTTTAAAACACTTAATTGATACAGTATGTACAATATTATACTCTCTTGGATGTTCAAAAATTCCCAATTATGCATTACGTTTCTGGAAACTTCCAGGTTGTGCACATCATTTTAACTCTTAACTGATGCAAGCGCATGCCTTTACTTCATGTGTTGGAAGAGAAGTCCAGTGAATAAAAGCCAACTCTCTGTTTTGCCTAATTACATTTTTTTCAGGTTTGTACCATTTATAAGCATGGTTTAGTTTTTCAAATCTAGAGAACTATTGCGTTTGCTGGTAATTGTTTGTCTAATTTAACCTCTACTTCCTCACAAACCCGGATCCGGGAGCACCCCCCATCAGTAAAAAAGCTGACTAGCATAGCCTAGCATAGCGTCACAAGTAAATACTAGCATCTAAATATCATTAAATCACAAGTCCAAGACACCAGATGAAAGATACACATCTTGTGAATCCAGCCATCATTTCTGATTTTTAAAATGTTTTACAGGGAAGACACAATATGTAAATCTATTAGCTAACCACGATAGCAAAAGACACAACTTTTTTTTCCCACCATTTTTTTCCTGCATAGGTAGCTATCACAATTTCGACCAAATAAAGATATAAATAGCCACTAACCAAGAAACAACTTCATCAGATGACAGTCTGATAACATATTTATTGTATAGCATATGTTTTGTTAGAAAAATGTGCATATTTCAGGTATAAATCATAGTTTACCATTGCAGCCACCATCACAACTCTCACCAAAGCAACTAGAATAACTACAGAGACCATCGTGTATTACCTAAATACTCATCATAAAACATTTCTGAAAAATACACAGCATACAGCAAATGAAAGACAAAGATCTTGTGAATCCAGCCAATATTTCAGATTTCTTAAGTGTTTTACAGCGAAAACACAATATAGCATTATATTAGCTTACTACAATAGCCAACCACACAGCAGCATTGATTCATGCACGTTAGCGATAGCGAATAAACCAGCAAAAGATATTACATTTTTGACTAACCTTCTCAAAACTTCATCAGATGACAGTCCTATAACATCATATTACACAATACATATAGAGTTTGTTCGAAAATGTGCATATTTAGCAGCACAAATCGTGGTTATACAATGAGAAAAGTAGCCAGGCTGCCAACAATATGTCGGGAGAAATCTTGGGAGAGGCACCTAGTCTAATCAGTAACTAATCATAAACTTGACTAAAAAATACAGGTTGGACAGCAAATGAAAGATACATTAGTTCTTAATGCAATCGCTGTGTTAGATTTTTTAAATTAACGTTACTACAACATACAGCGTGCGTTAAAGCGAGACCGCACCTAGATTAATGGCAGAATATGAGTTCTACATTTTTCAACAGAACAACGAATTAACATCATATATAGTTCTTACTTTTTGATGAACTCCCATCAGAATCTTGGGCAAGGTGTCCTTAGTCCAAAAGAATCGTTGCTTGGTTGTAGATTGTCCTCTTCAACGTTCGAATTAGCAGTAAACATTAGCCATGTGGCAAAGACGATTCCGACTCACTAAAACGCAGCACAAATAAATATCCGAAAATCGCAATATACCGATATAAACTGATATAACTCGGTTTAATATAACAACATTATGATGTCTTTAACACCTATATCTAATAAAAACAGAGCCGGATATATCTAAGGGCTATAACGGGAGCATTCTAGAACGACAGCCAGAGATCCTTTCTGCGTCAGAGCGAAGAGGACAAAGGACGGACCCTACGTTGCCAGACCATTTATAAGCTCTCAGATCTGCCTAGAAACACCATTTCAATTCTCACTATTCGCTGACATCCAGGGGAAGGCGTATGCAGTGCATCTCAACCAATAGAAGGCAGGCAGATTTATAAACGGATCTCAGAACAGCCAGCAGAATTCAGCATTCTCACATCCTCATAGGAAAATTGCTCTAGCTCCAGTTCTGTTTTACTCACAGATATAATTCAAACGGTTTTAGAAACTAGAGAGTGTTTTCTATCCAATAGTAATAATAATATGCATATTGTACGAGCAAGAATTGAGTACGAGGCAGTTTAATTTGGGAACGAAATTATTACAAAGTGCAAACAGCACCCCCTATTGAGAAGAAGTTAATCAAATTGATTTATAAAACCCTTTTTACATCAATAGATGTCACACAGTTCTTATACAGAAACCCAGCCAAAAACCCCAAACAGAAAGCAATGCAGATGTAGAAGTACGATGGCTAGGAAAAATCTCCCTAGAAAGACGGGAACCTAGGAAGACACCTAGAGAGGAACCAGGCTCTGAGGGTGGCCAGTCCTCTTCTGGCTGTGCCGAGTGGACATTAAAAGAGTACAGATTGTTACTGTTCTACACTCTACTGTATTGTACTGTACTCTACTTTACTGTACTGTACTATGCTGTGCTCTACTGTACTGTGCCGTTGTAACGGGTGTCCTCCTCCTCTTCGGAAGAAGAGGAGGAGTAGGGATTGGACCAAAGCGCAGCGTGATAATTGGACATAATGAAGTTTATTAAAGAAAAGACGAAACCCGAAAACACTTCAACAAACTACAAAATAACAAACGAACGTAGACTGACCTAAAACATGAGAACTTACATATAACACGAAGAACGCACGAACAGGTACAGACTACAACAAACGAACGAACAAACCGAAACAGTCCCGTATGGTGCAACATACACAGACACGGAAGACAATCACCCACAAACAAACAGTGTGAACAGCCTACCTTATTATGGTTCTCAATCAGAGGAAACGTCAAACACCTGTCCCTGATTGAGAACCATATAAGGCTAATTACACCTGACCTAAACATAGAAACACAAAACATAGAATGCCCACCCCAACTCACGCCCTGACCAACTAAACACATACAAAATTAACAGAAAACAGGTCAGGAACGTGACAGCCGTGCTGTCCAAATTTGTGAAAAATAGATGTCTATGATACTCTACTGAATAAAACTCTACTGTCATGTACCGGACCAAATCTGAACCAATCATAGACGTCTATGTTTGGGCCAAATCAAAGCCAGTCCAGACAACATCTGAAGCAAACATAAATATATATGTTTGGGTCAGATTTGGTCCAGTCCGGACCTAAAACAGATGTCCAAGAGACGTCGGCATTGGTCCGTGCATTTGGGGTTATTACGCTAGCGCCCAACCTGGTCAACATCCGGTGAAATTGCAGAGCGAGAAATTCAAAATACAAAATTCATACTATTAAACATTCATGAAAATACAAGTGTCTTACATCGTTTAAAAGCTTAACTTCTTGTTAATCCAGCCGCTTTGTCAGATTTCAAAAAGGCTTTACGGCGAAAGCATACCATGCGATTATCTGAGGACAGCACCCCGCGTACAAAAGCATTACAAACATTTTTCAAACAAGCAGAGGCGTCACGAAAGTCAGAAATAGCGATAAAATAAATCACTTACCTTTGAAGATCTTCCTCTGTTTGCAATCCGAAGGGTCCCAGCTACATAACAAATGGTCCTTTTGTTCGATAAAGCCCTTCTTATATCCCAAAAAAAAAGTCAATTTAGTTGGCGCGCTTGATTCAGTAATCCACCGGTTTCCCTCGTTCAAAATGTATACAAATGAATCTCAAAAGTTACTAATAAACTTCGTCCAAACATGTCAAACAACATTTCTAATCAATCCTCAGGTACCCTATATGTAAATAAATGACACAATTTAAGACAGAGAACAGTATGTTCATTACCGGAGATAAATAACGAAGGGCGCGCTCTCATCCACGGGGAGCCACCTAGAAAAACTACCAATTCTAGTTAATTTTTACAAAAACAAGCCTGAAAGACTTTCTAAAGACTCTTGACATCTACTGGAAGCCCTAGGAACTGCAATCTGCGAGGTATTCCATTGATATTCCCATAGACAGCCATTTCAATGAGTGGTGAGCTCCACCCCCCAAAAAATTCAGATGGATTCTCCTCTGTTTTTTTTCTGCCATATCAGTTCTGTTATACTCACAGACATTATTTAAACAGTTATGGAAACTTTAGAGTGTTTTCTATCCAATACTACCAATTATATGCATATCCTAGCTTTTGGGCCTGAGTAACAGGCAGTTTACTTTCGGCACCTCAGTCATCCAAACTTCCGAATACTGCCCCCTAGCACGAAGAAGTTTTAATAATGTCACAGAAGCACTGGCGCTACGGATGGTACATTGGCACTGTGGTGTACCTCCAGCTGCCAAGCATTAGAGCTCACACACCTGAGGCTAAGTGAGCACCATCTCGCAGGCCCAAAAGCAGAGAGACTTGCTCAGTCTAAATGTGTTGATGTTAATACTGGGTATGCACTGAGTATTAGTAAACCTATTATAGTAAGTTTATTTTTCTGCTATTAGTGTGAATTACGCTGTGATGAATCTCATAGAGTATAAAGCAGAGCAAGTTACACTAATAAGGTTCTCCTGATGGGGTTGAGGGTAGCCGGCATTGGACCAATGTATTACTTTGCATAACAAGTATACTGTAGTTAGACATATCCAATTACACATTTTTACTTCAATTCAAGATGGTATTGCAATTCCAGGGGCCCTATTTGAACCTATCAACATTTAAAGAGAAATCTACAAAATGCCAAAATGATCGGGATTTAGTCAAAACTTGTGACAGAGGGCATTGCTGACGCTCTTTCCTCTCTTTCTGTATGATCAGAGCGTTCATTAGAATTCCACAACATGCACTGTCGGGTAGTTAATATGTCTCCAAGGTTAACATTTTTAATGCAAGACTGAGAGATTCAGAGAAGTGCTCCTTTGAAGTTTCTTGTTGGAGTCAGAAGGGAGGCTGCGAGGCCGTTGAAGACTGTCTGCGATATTGACATTAAAACTCAAAACATAGAATAATGCCAATTGAAATTTCATAGCATTCCCTTTGGGAAGCCTGAGAGCTGGGCATGTTGGTGTGAGATGAATAATGAAACTTCCCTAGCTTTGCTCATTTTTTATTTAATGTGGAACTCCTTTGTTGCTCCCCGAAGCTCCCGGGCAGCTGTATGCATGTAACACAGGTATAGGAGTCAGAAGAAAGTGTCAAGTTCCCTTGTGCGGTACGCAGGACATCGAGTGTGAAGGTTAAGTGATATAGCCTCAATAGCCTTTGTACATGGATCACTGCTAGATTTCACTAACCTGTTTGTCATCACCATAATGAGTCTGTAGAATTTCCAAAGGGAATCTCTCTCTCAGGCTATATAGAGAATATGTATACTCTCCTTATGGACAATAGGCTATTGTCATGAGATTGATATACATCCAATCACAGTATATCAGGCTAATTGCCTTTTATCCCCTCCTGTCTCATAATGGGCGTTTAAAAAATGGCCTAGTGCTTGTGCCCTTATACGTAGACACACAGATGACTTTTGAAACATCAATTGGGTTTCATTTGGTGCTGTCAGCAGCAACTGGCTTCCTGTGGCACCCTGCGGCCCCCCCATCCAACCTGTGTCATGTGAAGGGGAAGCCATAGCCGGGTCTCCTGTCCACCCCTGAATCACCCAGATCTGCTGCCAAAAGGTTAACAGCCTACTAGAAAGTCAAGGGCATCTGTTTAAGTGGTGTCACAGGCCTTAGTGCTTAGTGCAAAACATTTGAGACAAACTGTCAGCAAAAAAGTATTGGATTTTGATTTAAGTAAACAACAGTTGTCACCTCTTTGATTTCAAGCACAATGAGCATCCATTCGAGGGCTAGCAACGTTTGTGGATTAAACTAATGACCCGGTCCAAAATACGGTTTCCCAATCTGAGATTGTAGGACACCACCTGCACTTTACTGTACAGGGACTGGGACGTGTTAATTATCAATTACAATCACCCATGTTAACTCACTTTGAAATAGGTCAGTACAATTTATTAACAAGTTCAACCCAATACAACTGAAAAAAAATGTATTAATTGAAAAATTTGATTTTGCAGGCACGGAGCCACGCATGTGCACAGCAAGCACAAACTCATAATCTTACATTTTCACCCAAGACATTGCTAAGACGTTTGTAGTCAGCTCTTTGGAATTATATTTCCACCAGAAACAAAGCACCCATCTATCCCTGACACAGATGTCAACAAACGTGTATTTTTCATGAGGGAGTATTTGTTATCTAAGAGCATTGAACTCATTTCTAGTCATGCAAAGCATACATTATAAAGCCTTACTATAGAATCCCTCACAAACATTTGTAGCTTTTCTGTCGAAGACTCAAAATTAAGAGTTCATCCAATTTGAATTCTCAAAATGTGGTTTTATCACAATAACAATATTCAGAATTGTTATTTCAGAATATACACTGAGTGTAGAAAACATTAAGAACACCTAATATTCCTAATATTGCATTGCTTCCCACATTTGTGTCAAGTTGGTTGGATGTAATTTGGGTGTTGAACCATTCTTGATACACACGGGGAAACTGTTGAACGTGAAAAACCCAGCAGCGTTGCAGTTCTTGACACAAACCGGTGCACCTGGCACCTACTACCATACCCCGTTCAAAAGCACTTAAAAATGGTGTCTTGCCCATTCACCCTCTGAATGGCACACATACACAATCCATGTCTCCATTCTCTCAAAGCTGAAAAATCCTCCCCTTCATCTACATTGATTAAAGTGGATTTAACAAGTGTCATCAATAAGGGATCATAGCTTTCTCCTGGATGCCCCTGGTCAGTCTATGTCATGGAAAGAGTAGGTGTTCTTAATGTTGTGTATGTGCCATTCAGAGGGTGAATGGGCAAAATGTTTTCATTTATTATTTTATTTAACCTTTGTTTAACTAGGAAAGTCAGTTGGGATTGAGGTTAGGGCTTTGGGATGGCCACTCCAATACCTTGACTTTGTTGTCCTTAAGCCATTTTGCCACAACTTTGGAAGTATGCTTGGGGTCATTGTCCATTTGGAACACCCATTTGCGACCAAGCTTTAACTTCCTGACTATTGTCTTGAGAAGTTGCTTCAATATATCCGCATAATTGTCCTTCCTCATTATGCCATCTATTTTGTGAAGTGCACCAGTCCCTCCTGCAGCAAAGCACCCCCACAACATGATGCTGCCACCCCTGTGCTTCATGGTTGGGATGGTGTTCTTCGGCTTTCAAGCCTCCCCCTATTTCCTCCAAACATAACGATGGTCAAACAGTTCTGTTTTTGTTTCATCAGACCAGAAGACATTTCTCCAAAACGTACGATCTTTGTCCCCATGTGCAGTTGCGAACCGTAGTCTGGCTTTTTTAATGGCGGTTTTGGAGCAGTGGCTTCTTCCTTGATGAGCGGCCTTTCAGGTTATGTCAATATAGGACTCTTTTTACTGTGGATATAGATACTTTTGTACCTGTTTCCTCCAGCATCTTCATGGGGTCCTTTGCTGTTGTTCTGGGATTGATTTGCACTTTTCACACCAAAGTACGTTCATCTCTAGGAGATAAAATGAGTCTCCTTCCTGAGTGGTATGACGGCTGTGTGGTCCCATGGTGTTTATACTTGCATACTATTGTTTGTACAGATGAACGTGGTACCTTCAGGCATTTGGAAATTGCTCCCAAGGATGAACCAGACTTGTGGAGGTCTACAATTTTTTTTCTGAGGTCTTGGCTGATTTCTTTTGATTTTCCCATGATGTCAAGCAAAGAGGCACTGAGTTTGAAGGTAAGCCTTGAAATACATCCACAGGTACACCTCCAATTGACTCAGATGATGTTTTAAAGCCAATACATAATTTTCTGGAATTTTCCAAGCTGTTTAAAGGCACAGTCAACTTAGTGTATGTACACTTCTGACCCACTGGAATTATGATACAGTGAATATTAAGTGAAATAATCTGTCTGTAAACAATTGTTGGAAAACTGCGCCTCTTCAACCTCAGGAGGCTGAAGGAATTTGGCTTGGCACCTAAAACCCTCAAACCTTTGCATATGCACAGTTGAGAGCATCCTGTCACGCTGTATCACCACCTGGTACAGCAGCTGCACAGCCCACACCCTCAGAGTTCTCCAGAGGGTGGTGCGATCTGCCCAACGCATCACCGGGGGAAACTACCTGCCCTCCAGGACACCTACAGCACCTGATGTCACAGGAAGGCCAAAAAGATCATCAAGGACAACAACCACCTGTACAACCCACTATCATCCAGAATGCTAGGTCAGTACAGGTGCATCAAAGCTGGAACCGAGAAACTGAAAAACAGCTTCTATCTCAAAGCCATCAGACTTTTAAATAGCCATCACTATGCGGCTTCCACCCGGTTATGTAACCCTGTACCTTAGAGGCTGCTGCCCCATATACATAGACTTGAAATCACTGGCCACTTTAATAATGGTACACTAGTCACTCTAATAAGGTTTACATATTCTTGTCACGTCTGCTCCTGCTCCTCCCCCTCCGGCGTACGATGTAGCCAGAGTACTAACCACCGGTCCTGTGATTCATCATTACGCACACATGGCACTCATCATTACACACACCTGTGAATCACTATGATTCATACCTGGACTCAATTAGCTTCATCATTTCCTCCCCTTTATATGTCATTCTCCCAGGTTCACTCACTAGTTGTTAGTGTCGTGTTTGTCACGCCCTGACCATAGAGAACCATTGTTCTCTGACCATTGTTTCTCTATGGTATAGTAGGTCAGGGCGTGACTAGGGGGTTATTTAGTATATGTATGTCTATGTTGTATTCTAGTTTATTATTTCTATGTGGGTATTCTAGTTTTCATATTTCTAGGTTGGTGCTTGATATGGTTCCCAATTAGAGGCAGCTGGTTGTCGTTGTCTCTAATTGGGGATCATATTTAAGTAGTATTTTTTCCACCTGTGTTTTATGGGATATTGTATTTTGAGTAAGTGTATGTAGCACCTCTGTAGTCACGGTTCGTTGTTCGTTTATTGTTTTTTGTTAAGTTTCACTATTAAATAATTATGTGGAACTCAACATTCGCTGCGCCTTGGTCCGTTTATACAAACGAACGTGACAGGGTTCTTGGTTTTGTTGTTTTATTAAAATGTTTCACTTGCACCTGCTTCCGACTCACTGCCCCATCATTACACATCTCATATGTATATACTGTATTCTATTCTACTGGATTTAAGCATATGCCACTCTGACATTGTTCATCCTAATATTTATATATTCTTTAATTCCATTATTTTACTTTTAGGTTGTGTGAATTGTTGTGAATGGTTAGATATTACTACACTGTTGGGAGCACAAGCATTTCGCTACACCCGCAATAACATCTGCTAAACATGTGTATGTGACAAATACAATTTTATTTGATATAGAATGGGTGTAGTATGTGGAAGATGAGGGCTGCAGTAGGTACCTCAGATGGGGGGGTCAGGCCTAAGAGAGTTTTATAAATAAGTATTAACCAGGGGGTCTTGCAACTGGTTTACAAAGATAACTACTTTACAGAGGAGTATAGAGTGCAATGATGTGTCCTACAAGGAGCATTGGTGGCAAATCTGATGGCCAAATGGTAAAGGACATCTAGCTGCTCGACAGCACCCTTACCTGCCAATGTATAAATTATGTCTCCGTAATCTTGCATGGGTAGGATGGTGTTCTGAATCAGAGTTAGTTTGGCAGCTGGGGTGAAAGAGGAGCGATTACGATAGAGGTAACCAAGTCTACATTTAACATTATACTGCAGCTTTGATATGTGCTGAGAGAAGGACAGTGTGCCATCTAGCCATATTCCCGAGTACTTGTATGAGGTGACTACCTCAAGCTCTAAACCCTCAGAGGTAGTAATCACACCGGTATTCTCTTACCAAACCACATGACCTTTGTTTTGGAGGTGTTCAGAACAAGGCTAAGCGCAGAGCAAGCTTGTTGGACACTAAAAAAGCTTTGTTGTAGAGCGTGGAGGGGAGGAGGGGCCAGCTGAGAATAAGACTGTATCATCTGAATATAAATGGATGAGAGAGCTTCCTACTGCCTAAGCTATGTTGAAGTAAATTGAGAAGAGCATGGGGCCTAGGATCGAGCCTTGGGGTAATCCCTTCGTGACATGCAGAAGCTGAGACAGCAGATGTATTGACTTTATCCACTGCACTCTTTGAGAGAGGTAGTTAGCAAACCAGGCCAAAGACCCCTCAGAGACACCAATACTCCTTAGCCAGCCCACAAGAATGGAATGGTCTACCGTATCAGAAGCTGGCCAAGTCAATAAAAATAGCAGCACAACATTGCTTAGAATCAACGGCAACGGTGAAATCATTTAGGACCTTTTAAGGTTGCAGTGACACATCCATAACCTGAGCGGAAACCAGATTGCATACCAGAGAGAATACTATAGACATCAAGAAAGCCAGTCAGTTGATTATTGACACATTTTTCCAACACTTTTGGTAAATAAGGCAAAATAGAAATTGGCCTATAACAGTTAGGATCAGCTTAACGCACCGTGGCTGCCTTCCAAGCAATGGGAACCTCCTCAGAGAGAAGAGACAGGTTAAAAAGGTCAGAAATAGGCTTGGCGATGATAGGGGCAGCAACCTTAAAAAGTGCCTTTTGAAACGGGGTATGGTAGTGCAACACTGCTGGGTTTTTCACACTCAACAGTTTCCTGTGTGTATCAGGAATTGCAACTCAATATTAGGAAGGTGTTCATAATGTTTGGTATATTCAGTATGCTCATATTATACTGTACATTATCCAGTGTAAAATGATATTGACTGAATTCACCAAAATAAAGCAGAGCCAGTAGTGTGGGACACATAACGCGAGTTGGAATATGTCTTTCTGTAACAATATATAATTACAATGAGCGATTAAAAGAACACATTTCACAGAAAGGGGACAGCACACAATCCATCACACAGTTCAAATGCTCTATCAAGAGATTAGTTGATAAGCTGCCTTGCCTATTCCAGTTAACATGGTAATAAGTCAGCTCCTAATGATCCCTGTCGTCCACAAAACCCTGGCCACAGACTGCTCACACATTTCTAAGGTAAGGGTGACACATTTGAACGACAATTCAAAATCAAGCCATATCAGATTTGCTTTTGGTCCATTTATATGAGAACAGTGATCGTGTCTGATGGACAGTTTGTATTGCTGTTTGATAGACACCCTTCCCCTATTTCAATTTATTTGGCATATTGGTGTCCTGGAAGAAGATTGCCCATAAATGTGTTACATTCGCTACTCAATACCGTAATATAACCAAATGTGAATCTGTGAATCTAAGTCTCTACTCATGCCTATCTAAGTGTAAAATCCCTAGTGTTTGAGCCTGCAGTTCCATTCCAGGTGGTATGTTTGGGTTGAGATTCCTGGTTGCCCTGTACTTTTCACATTAACCACAGTGTGTGAAGCTGAAACGTGGACATGGGGTAAATTACATCAGATGCTATCATCAATCTCTATCTGGTGGAAGCACATTTTACAAACTGGCCAACAGTGCAACAGCAGGCAGGCTGAGGCTGGAGTATAGGAGCAGCCCCTCACTCAAACAGGTCCCCTTTATCTATGTGACAGGCCATGAAAAGGCCTCTCTGCAGGATGTATACTTTATCACAGCATCAATGATTCCGGTGTAGTCAATAGTAGGTTCAATTGCCCTACAAAATAGAGTTCCACACTTTGTTAAAAGTGTGGAATTTGTTGATGTAAAGATTAACATGAAATACTCTGAGTATTGGATATTACACACCTGGTTAATACAGTGGTTGGTATGTACATGCCGTCCTCCATCAACATCTTGCATATTAGGATGAGTGGCAAAAGCTTAAAGCCAGCATCCTCGAATGACTCTGGACAATCACACACCCAGGCAGACTACACTGATGGTCTCCATCCCTGAGAAGTGTCACAGTTCAATAGATGCTATCGCTACTTGGTGATACCTTCAAAGGATCAATATCCAATTCAGCCTGCATTACTTTTAGCAAATAACCACCGTCCACACCGAATTACTCGTCCTAAAATCTGTCACACCTCCGTAGCCTTTGTCCGTGTCGACCTTCTGTAATGAGGAGATTGCCTTACGATAGCTCCTCCCACCACATTCCACTAGTCACATGGCAGTACACTCTTAGAAAGTGGTAAGTAGAACCATACAGGGTTCTTCGGTTTGTCCCCATAGGGGAACGCTTTTTGGTGAAGGATAGAAGCCTTTACAGAGGGTTCTATCTAGGATTCTTCAAAGAACACCCTGTATATGGTTTTACCTAGAATCCTCTATGAAGGGTTCTGCTTAGAACCCTCTATGAAGGGTTGTACCTAAAACCATTTTATCATCTTAAGGTTATTCCTAGAACCGTCTATGAAGGGTACTACCAAGAACCGTATTCTTTTTTGGAGGGTTCCTCCTAGAACCCTCTATGAATGGGTAGGACCCACTAGCCTTATTCCCCTTTAAAATTTAATTATTTCTGACAATACATTACATATATCATAAGGCCTTTCTTTAAGAGCGTAGTTATACCCTAACACAGTAGTGTTAGGAATCTTCTGGTTTACAGGCTATATCAGGCCCACAAGTCACATTATGCTGGTTTGCAAAGTGATGTGTAATTTCGATTGGAATCCAAAAAGAGTGAGGATAGCCAACAAGTGGAATTGTTAATCACACGCAACCTGCATTCAGAATGACTGCCAGAATTACAGAATATTAAGACTACCTCAATCATCTAAACTGGAACAACAATCTCAGTAACGGTTGCAAAAAGTCCAATTACTAACAGATTGTATTAGTTTAGAAAACTATGTCATTTATCTTTGTGTAGCATAAAATTAAATCAGCTGCAGAGATGGTTGTCTGTCGGAAAGTATTCAGACCCCTTGACTTTTTCACATTTTGTTACGTTACAGCTTTATTTAAAAATGGATTAAATGTTATTTTTTACTCATCAATCTACACACAATACCCCATAATGACAAAGCAAAAACAGGTTTATAGAAATGATGCGGCCCTGAAGCAGCAAATCAGCCCCAAACCATGATGCTCCCTCCACCAAGCTTCGCAGCTGGGATGAGGTTTTGGTGTTGGTGTGCAGACCCTTTTTACCTCCACACATAGCATTGCGCATTTTTCCCAAAAAGTGAAACTTTTGTCTCAGCTGTCCACAGCACATTTTCCCAGAAGCATTGTGGAACATCCATGTGATCTTGGGCAAACTTGAGATGTGCCGCAATGTTTTTTTTAGACAGCAGTGGTTTCCTTCGTGGTGTCCTTCCATGAACACCATTGTTGTTCAGTGTTTTTTTGATTTTGGACACATGAACACAGACTTTCGTTGTTTGTAGAGTTTTCTGGAGGTCTTTTGCTGTTACCCTTGGGTTCTTTCTCACCTCTTTCAGGATTGCCATTTGTGCTCTTGGAGTGATCTTCGCAGGACGCCCACTCCTAGGGAGAGTAGCAACAGTCCTGAATCTTCTCCATTTGTAGACAATATGTCTTACTGTGGATTGATGAACACCAAGGTCTTTAGCGATGCTTTTGTAACCTTTTCCAACTTCGTGCATCTCTATAATGCCTGTTCTAATATCTTGTGAAAGTTGTTGGGATCGAGGCATAGTTCACACTTACCAATCTTTCTGGAGAAGAACATATTTGTCAGTAACCAGGCTTTGTGTGCCTTTATTTAAAGGGCAGGGAATCTCCAATCTCATCTCATTAATTGAAACACCTGACTCCAAATAGCTTTTGGAGAAGTCGTTAACACAGAGGTTCACTTACATTTTACAGCCTGCGCTGTGAATGATTACTCAATGTCTTAAATCAAAATTTTAAAAATACAACTGTTTGTGTGTTATTAGTTTAGTCAGATTGTGTTTGTCTATTATTGTGACTTGGATGAAGATCAGACCACATTTTATGAGTAATCAATGCAGAAATCCAGGTAATTCCAAAGGGTTCACAAATTATTTCTTGCAACTGTAGATTGCTGAGGATTTTTTATTTATTTAATCCATTTTAGAATAAGGTTGTAACGTGACAAAATGTGGAAAACGTCAAGCGGTCTGAATACTTTATGAAGGTACTGTACATGCAAAAACACAGATATTACAGTAAAACAAACATTTCTGAAAATCTCCCTGCAATAGAGCATGCTGGGAAATATTAAATATGGTTCTACTGTATGTAGAACCCTTCTTGCCTTCCAAAGAATCATCAAATAACCCTTTCTTCAAAAAACAGTTCTTAGGATGTTAAAGGTTCTAAGAACACCTGTCCTCCAAAAAGGGTTATTCTGATCAAAACGGTTCTTGGTAGAACCCTATCCCCCTTTTGGAACCCTTTTTTCTAAGAATGTAGGGTATGGAGAAACTTGTCTGTCAGGTGTCTCATTATAACTCCATCATGCATAGGGTTACATTTTGGGAAAGCAATATCTACATCACCAGGCTGTAGACTATAGAGATCCCTCACTAACACAGCAGGACTGTTCAAGGAGGTTTCAAATCAATTTCCCTCTTAAAAGCTACCTCCTCATCCAGTTGAATAGGGGATTTCTCGAATTCCTTTGAACTGTCTATCAAATAGAACTTAACAAATAGCCCCACCCATCTACAATGACATCTATCAAATAAGTAATTCACTGTAGTCTTTATTACAGAGGGAAAGCACACAGCTCGTACAAAGCATGCCAGTTAATCAGTTGTCCCAGGGAAAGGTTTTCTGTTACACAACCATTTCCTGCAAGAGTACATGTATCTACATGTACTGTAGTTAAATACCCCCCACAGGTGGGGCTTACTCTGATACATGATACAACATTGTATGATTTATTAACACAGACTTCGTCTTAACTTTAGACAAGCAGGCAGTCAGGAGAACAGTGTCCTAAATGATTACGTTTGAGAATTATGATAAATATGTACAATTTTACACTTACACGAAAACCACTTAAATTCTCTTACCATTTGATCAGTGGAGTAGTAATCTTTTATCAGGCATTTAATTGGCTTTGAATATGATTAGTATGTGTAATTAGCCTGAGATAATTGTATGAGGAGAACCCCAGTAGGCCCGACTGATTGAACCCAGATGGAATCACCTGGTAATTGCTGTGATAGAACATTAATATACCGTAGCTCAGGAAAAGAGTGAAAATACGTTTCAATACATCTTTCAAGTTGCACCAGCTGGGTTCATCTTCCTGCACTAGATCAGAGAAAGAAAAAGAGAAAAATAAACTGTTTCATCACATTGATTTATTACCGCTGTACGGTACTCCTGCAGCCATTGAAGTCAATCTTGTGAGAAGTTAATAGTCTCAGACATTAGCTTAAATTAAGCTTCATGGAACGGTACATTTCGAAAGCTCTCTCAAGTCTTCTTCATGTTCATACATGTCTACCCCCTGTAGTCACTGGATGTGGTGTTATGCTATGTCGTGTCTCTGACTTGTCGTTAAATGTGAAGACTTTGATAAAATAACATCAATTGTCTATATGTAATTTGTGCACATTTGTGGCCTGCTGGAGGTCATTTTGCAGGGCTCTGGCAGTGCTCCTCCTTGCACAAAGGCGGAGGTAGCGGTCCTGCAGCTGGGTTGTTGCCCTCCTACGGGCTCCTCCACGTCTCCTGATGTACTGTCCTGTCTCCTGGTAGCGCCTCCATGCTCTGGACACTACGCTGACAGACACAGCAAACCTTCTTGCCACAGCTCGCATTGATGTGCCATCCTGGATGAGCTGCACTACCTGAGCCACTTGTGTGGGTTGTAGACTCCGTCTCATGCTACCACTAGAGGAAAAGCACCACCAGCATTCAAAAGTGACCAAAACATCAGCCAGGAAGCATAGGAACTGAGAAGTGGTCTGTGGTCACCACCTGCAGAACCACTCCTTTATTGGGGGTGTCTTGCTAATTGCCTATTATTTCCACCTTTTGTCTATTCCATTTGCACAACAGCATGTGAAATTTATTGTCAATCAGTGTTGCTTCCTAAGTGGACAGTTTGATTTCACAGAAGTGTGATTGACTTGGAGTTACATTGTGTTGTTTAAGTGTTCCCTTTATTTTTTTGAGCAGTGTACATTGAAATGCTAATCCTTCGCACATGAACGGCCGCTCATTCGAGAATAATTATAAATATATATTTACCCGTATGTCATTGCTGTCTTCTCTGTTGGAATCCGGTCCATCTGCTGGAGAGTTCATCTAGGTCTTTCTGGTTGCGTTTCCCCGGAGATCAAAGTATTTCGAAGTTGCTCGAATGGATACTTCAGAGTACCATTCGGAAATGTTCCCATAGATTAGATGTTTCGGCAGTTTTCTGTATTCTCGTCCTCGGGTTACGTAATTTCTAGCTTCAGACTAGTAATTTGTGTCTAAGGTTTGCTCTTATTCTGTAGGGATCGATAGTGTCAGAGTTTAACCATTTCCAGCCGTGTCCTTTGGTAGAGTTGTAGTTCAAACCACTTCCAACACCAGCGCCACCCGGCATGTTTTGATCTAAGAAATTCAACCATTTGCAACCACAGCTCACGCTGGGGTTTGCTTACTCTTAACTATTCGCAACCACAGCTCACGTGGGGGTTTGCTTAGTCTGAAGTGAATTTCGTCAGGAGTGGGTTTTATGGGTAACAGTAGAAAAGAGCAGAACATGACACCTAATGTGCTGTCTGGGCTGACGGGGGTGTGGCCACTGACTAGTTATGAAAAACCCATACTCTCATTTAGAAGATTAACATCATATTACAACTTTTCACAAATAGTTTCATGTTTAATCACATACGTTTCACAATATTTAGATGTAAACCTGACAGCTGGGAAATACCGTTATGAGAGATAACATTATGTGTGTTTCCTGTCCTTCATGAGGTCACCAAATGAAACACACTCAACATAACTGTCCCTTAAGTGTCCACGGACCATTCCCACACTCTCAAAAGTGGACATATTGTTTAATTCTCCCATTTCTGGGATTTAGGAGTTTGGCCAAGTGAAGTCCCTTGTTCTATCTCTGTGCTCTCTCTGCATGACCAGGGGGAGAGAGTCTCTGCCAGGAATTTACAACCTGAGACAATAAAACTGGGGTTAGGAGAGAGAGTCGGAGAGAGGGGGAAGCCACGATCTACACCCAGAACGGGCCACGTCATGACAGCAGTAGCAAACTGCACATACAGTACTGTAGCATTCCAAACTATTTCCTCTGCTCAGTGAATCATCAATCAAGTTATGATCATTTTTTTGACAGGACCCAGAATACAAGCTTTGTTGTTTGCAACAGTTATGATTAATGATACATAGAACTAAATACAGTATGAGTATGGAACGATGAACATCCTTTACAAGTAAGAGCACATGAAAAAGAAATGCACTGTGAGTACAAACGCCTTCGACCTCGCTAGTATGGGTTAAATACACTAAATCCATTCACTATTTACTGTTTTAGTTGTCATTTTGGGTCAATGTTAGTTTATAGCTTCACGTAGGAGTCGCTTCTTTGAATCTCTGGTAGCATCAGGAATGATTATGAGACCTTAATTGGGATGATGCAATACATTGTTTCTAAAGGGCCTTACTTTGTCTTCATTGTATTACTTTAATGTTACAGCATGTAGGGCTCCATTGTTTTTGAAAATTTAGACAATATCCTACTTCCCACAGTTGTTTCTGTGAACTGCTGAGAAACTCCATCAAATATTATTTTATCTATTTTATCTAACTTTAGGATCGCCATAACAAAGGGGTTGAAGACATTTCAGCTTTTCGTTTTCCATTAATTTGTAAAAATGTATTCTGAAAATGTTCTGTTAATGATCATTATCTGGTAAAAAAAAGTTGAGGTTCAAAAACATAAGTTTGCAACCCCTGTTTTAATTTACTCCATGGCTCAGTCAGCCAAGTGGACACAAGGCTGCTTGGCTCATCTCAGTCACGAATAGGAATAACTTTGCAGTCATTTCTCATTAATAAACAATGCTATCCATGCTGGTGGGTGGTAACATTCAAATAAAATCCAGGCCTGAAGCGGAAGTTAGTACACCACATTCACACAGATTTGCACGAAGTGGGAAGTTTGGATTTGTCACTTTAAGCCCAAATCTTTGACTAAAATGGTGACTTATTGACTTAAATCATTGTGCAACATCATGAGTAAACTCTTGACCATCGCCTTTCAGCTTGTAAAAGTGTTTCTACTGTTGTGGGATTTTAACAGACATTTTAGGGTCAAGAGTCTAACGTTTGTGTCATGAAGATTGTTGCATGTGTCACCACTGAGAGAATACAATTGAGGCTGAAATACATGTTTTGTAATGCTGTATAATCCCCTTTGTAGATTTTTCATTCTCTTCAGGATTGAATCGGCTGATAATGATTTATTGACTCCTTTTGGTATTGAAGAACATGTGGCCCATCTACAAAGAGCTGTTTGGCAGCAAAATCATCTTTAATCCCTCCTGATTTGAAAATCTTAAAAGCCATTTTAGCTGCCTGTAGTACAATGGGCAGGCACATATGAGGTGGTGCATCTCAGTAGATTATGAGTCCTGTCACTGCTCTTTGTCAGTGGGTTTTATCCCCATTTTATTTTGCTAACCAAACTATTTCTAACAATCCACCTGGTACCCAACTGAAACCCAAAATGTTTTTGTACCGTAAAATCTAAAATCCTTTTTGGAAATTTCCTCCAACACCCAGATGAGCAGAACAATATATCTCCAGCCCCTTAAGCTCTGGCCCAGTAGGAATTGGTGGCAAGCTACCAGTGGGACCAGACCCACCATTTGGGAACCACTGATCTATTTATCATCCCTCCCACATCCCCGGTTATCTTCACAGCAGGGACCCGTATCCCTCACACTGCCAATTCATTTCTACTAGGCTCAGAACGACCCTGAGTCACTCCATGCCTTGGCATAGAGAGAAAAGATTAGTCAACGCATTTATGGCAATCATTTGCTGCGTGTTTTTACCCACACTACATCAGATGAAATTGAATACGTTGGGTTAGAGATTATGACTTAAATTGATGTGTAGACCAGAAATTGATGGGCAAATAGCCTGCTCTTGTCATTCAATTGTTATTGCATTCATTTGATCTAATGTAAAGGTTTGGAGGCTGAATGGTTATCCCTTTTATAAATCTAGATGACTACATACAAAATATCACAAATTAGGCTACACACAGTGTTTTAAGTCGGTTGTGTTGAACGTCCAAGTTCATTCTTGTCAGCTTTAAGCGGCAATCTGCACTCGCTACATACATTTTTTGACATATAAATGAATGATTTAATGGCGAATTCGGAGGGAAGCCATGACCGGGACTCGAACCTGGGTCCCGCAACTGGCCTCCCAACACCCTAACTGTTATGCCAAAAGGTCTGAACTTATTGTTGAGGATTCTAGGTGTTGGGTTAAGTTAAGGTTGCTACAATATGCACAAAATAGAACCCAAAAGATAAGCCTGTTTAATTTCAATTCTTGTAAACAATGTAAATGTAACCACACTTTATAGCCTCAAAACATGGTTAAAACTATAATTTTGATATCATGGATGGTCAGTCCTTGCATCCATAGCTCTGTATATGGATTTGAGAGTGATTTTTACCAAAACAGTGCGAGTGCATTCGCTTTGTTATTGTTTCTACTGCAGATTACCCCTTTAAAAATGATTACAGGTGCATTTTGTTTACAGGGTATTTTCCATGTTTGAAGTAACTCTTCAAACATGGAAAATCATGCCGCTCATTAGTTCAGCAGCACATTGTGATATGGCACAATACACTTATGTGGATCAAATTCAACCCATCAATTAAGCAATGACAGCCTACCATAAACACGCTTCGTACAGTTCCATTTACAACCACGAAAACCAATCGGCAACCAAGAAAACCATAATAGAATGTATCTATTTCTATGATGAAACATACCGATATGTATCTATACCCATAGGGGTCATTTGTGTTCTTGCATTGGAATTATATTGAACTCTACTTATATCACGCTATACCGCAATAAACATAGCAGTTCAAATGCCTACACCACTGAATGCTTTTGACCAAGAAGAAACAGGTTGGTGCAAACCCTCTATCAGCATCGTGGACAGTGCCCTACACACTAAAGCAAGGCCGTTGAAAACCTAGGCAATCATTTTTTCATTCCATACCGCAGGTTTTTTGCTGAAATTAAAGCCACTAGCTATACCACCAATATTTTGATAAAAACCAACCAACTAGATTGTTTCTTACCTTTTTAGGAGATTTGCAGCCTCCTTGATGCTCTGTTGAACTTCCTGAGTAATCAATCATTCCATTCTCCCTGAAATCTTCTTGTAAGATCAAATGCCAGTTGGATTAGTTTAGCTTTTGCCAAAGTTTAAAATGAGTTCTCACACGCAACAAAAGTCAATCCATGTTTCAGTGCAGTAAGCAAGATCGGCATAGTGAAGAGAGGCCCAGAGAATCACTGCAGGATATCCGTTTCATTGCAGTGGAGTCCATTTTACCTCATTGGAGCTGGAGTGAATTCAGTCTGCAAAAACTGGCGAATGTCGCTCATTGCAGGATATCCGTTTCATTGCAGTGGAGTCCATTTCACCTCACTGGAACCGGAGCGATTTTAGTCTGCAAAACCTGGCGAGCGACACTAAACTCAGCTTCCACTAAATTCTGTTTTGCTTAGATCCAGCAATAGTTTCACCTCTTCACATCGAGAAAGACATGACTCATGGCTCTCTGGGTCAAGGGCACACAGGCCAGGAATCCTCGCTGCTGGGCTTGGCGGCGGCCTCAGTGGTTTGATGCTACTGCTGCTCATTACTCTCCTTCTCCTTTGGCTTTGTTTGGGTATTTTGGCGACACCAATTTTGGATATCCATCGTGGCAGTGGCAAATTAGCTGCATCGAGCTAGCTAAATAGACTAAAGCTAATAACACTAATGTATTTTACAGCTAGCTAAGAAGCTAACTAAACTCTGTAGTGGTGGGGCATGAGGCAGAGTCGAGTGAAGCAACTTCAACGGTAAACTTGACCCCGCCCTTATAAATCTAAATCAAATATTACAGGCAGAGGCGTATCACGTTATTCACTTAGCCTACCACAGATTAGAAGAGCTTTTTCCTGCTTTTTATGGCAACCCAAGTCATGCTTAACCACCACACGGTCTGTCTATTGTGTGACACTGTGCCACGGAGATACAGATATTGCGCCAACCTAACACTCAATCATTTGAACTTTTTAGCTATTTTTAAATAGGGAGCTAAAAACTAAAACTGAGGGGGCACAAGTTTCAACTGAAGGGGCTAAGCCCTCTTTTGCCCCTTCGTGGAACCGGGCTCGGGTTGCTGAGAATCATGTGCTCATACAGTCCAGTGATAATATAAACTGAGTAATATGAATAGATAGGCCTCTGAAAATCTACAATAGAATATATAGATCAAATACATATTATTGCACACTGACCTTTTTTTTCAGTTCTCTAGCACAATCAGATTCCGTTCTCTGTCCACTTGGTATTACAACCACGCATAGCAGGCTTTGGGAATATCAAACCTCCGTCCCACAGACCAAGCACCAGATCCTGACATTTAAATAAAAATATGCTAGAATCCAGGAGAAATGGAAATGCTGTGCTTCGTATAAAATCTGATAACACAGAATAGCTTGTTTCCTGGCTTTCTACAAGGGGCTACACCTGAGGTCTGCATAATTTTTTAAAATCATCTGCGGTACACAGCCAGACAATATTTACATGCACTTATTCTCAGGTGTGAGATTTTCAAGGGCAGTTATTTTTTTTATCACAGTGACTCACTAGTCCCTTGTTTAATTGTGCTGTTGAGTTGTGAGTGCTGGTGTCGTGTTGGCACCAAGTGCTGAATGAAACAAGTCAAAATTTTGTCAGGTATGTTCTCCCCTTGGCTTTGGGCACCTTGGATGTTTGAAACAGAGACCATTGTTGTGTAGCTTCATTGTCAAAAGCTGCCCTGCCTGCATACAGATGTTCCCTGGATTAAAACATCGCTAGCTATGCACTATCTCCTGTACATTTCAAATTGGGGCCATTCTCCAGCTGAGGCTTCCTTACAGATCACTTTACTTCCCCTTCGTGTGCTTCCAATGTTACAAAATCATTGTTGCATAACCATGCAATAGCAAAAGCAGTTGAACTGGTTCAACATACCATAGCAAAGCAGGAAAAAAAGTGCATACAGGTCTAAGTGATACATAAGACAACACGAATAAAATCAAGTAACATTATATTTTTCACTTGCACCGATTACAACAGGTGTAGATTTATCCGCGAAATGCTTGCGATGAGCGCTTCCCAATGATGCAGAGTAAAATAATAATAATAATTGTGTAACAAAAAAATACACAAGAATGTAGCTATAAACAGGAACTACCAGATCAATGTGCAGGGGTATGAGGTATTTGAGGTAGATATGTACATGAAGGCAGGGTAAAGTGACTAGGCGTAAAGGATGTCACGCTGCTTGCTTAGTGAGTACCACTTCCTCCTGATTCGGCCCATACCTGATGTTGCCTTGCTAGCACACGTGACTGCCCTCCTGAAGCGTTTTACCAGTTGTCGCCACACGGAAAGCTAGCTATTTTCTGCTGCAAATCAAATTGTATTTGTCACATGCCCCGAATACAACAGGTGTAGGCCTTTACAGTGAAATGCTTATTAACACCATACCCTAACCGGCCTCGCAGGTGCCCCATCATGCGCAAATTGATTTTGTCCCCCCACAACAAACGCGATCACAATACGCAGGTTAAAATATCAAAACAAACTCTGAACCAATTATTTTAATTTGGGGACAGATCGAAAGCAAGGCAATTTAGCTAGCTAGCTTGCAGTCCCTAGCTAACTTATCCTGGGATATAAACGTTGAGTTATAATTTTACCTGAAATGCACAAGGTCCTCTATTCCGACAATTAATCCACACATAAAACGGTCAACCGAATCGTTTCTAGTAATCTCTCCTCCTTCCAGGCTTTTTCTTCTTTAACTTATATGGCGATTGGCCACTAACTTTCATAACGTGTATTACCACCACCAACCTCCGGTCGTCTTTCAGTCACCCGGGTGGGTATAACCAATGAGGAGATGGCACGTGGGTATCTGCTTCTTTAAACCAATGAGGATATTGGAGAGGAAGGACTTGCAGCGCGAACAGCGTCACAAATAGAACTGACTTCTATTTTAGCCCTTGGCAACGCAGACGCTCGTTGGTACGCGCGAGCAGTGTGGGTGTAATAACTGAATAACATACTGTATGTATAAAATTATTTTGCAATGCAAATGGTCCGGGTAGTCATTTGGTTAGCTGTTATGGTTTGGGGGTAGAAGCTGTTTAGAAGCATCTTGGACCTAGACTTGGCGCTCCGGTACCGCTTGCCATGTGGTATCAGAGAGAACAGTCTATGACGAGGGTGGCTGGAGTCTTTGTCAATTTTTAGGACCTTCCTCTGACACTGCCTGATATAGAGGTCCTAGATGGCAGGAAGCTTGGTCCCAGTGATGTCCCGGGCCGTAAGCACTACCCTCTGTAGTGCCTTCCGGTAGGCCTCCGAGCAGTTGCCATACCAGGTAGTGATGCAACCAGTCAGGATGCTCTTGACGGTGTAGTTGTATAACTTTTTGAGGATCTGAGGACCCATGCCAAATCTTTTCTTTAGGGGGAATAGGTGTTGTTGTGCCCTCTTCACGACTGTTTTGGTGTGTTCAGACCCTGACAGTTTGTTGGTGATGTGGACACCAAGGAACTTGAAGAGTCAACATGCTCCACTGCAGCCCCGTTGATGAGAATGGGGGCGTGCTCGGCCCTCCTTTTCCTGTAGTTCACAATCATCTCCTTTGTCTTGATCATGTTGAGGGAGAGGTTGTTATCCTGGCACCACACTGCCAGGTCTCTGACCTCCTCCCGATAGGCTGTCTCATCCTTGTTGGTGATCAAGCCTACCACTGTTGTGTCGTCAGCAAACTTAATGATGGCGTTGGAGGTGTGCTTGGCCAGGAAGTACAGAAGGGGACTGAGTAGTCACCCCTGAGGGTCCCCCGCGTTGAGGATCAGCGTGGCTGATGTGTTGTTACCTACCCTTACAACCTGGGGATGACCCGTCAGGAAGTCCAGGATCCAGTTGCAGAGGGAGGCGTTAAGTCCCAGGGTCCTTAGCTTAGTGATGTGCTTTGAAGGCACTATGGTGTTGAACGCTGAGCTGTAGTCACTGAATAGCATTCTCACGTAGGTGTTCCTTTTGTCCAGGTGGGAAAGGGCAGTGTGGAGTGCAATTGAGATTGCGTCATCTGTGGATCTTTTGGGGTGGTATTCAAATTGGAGTGGGTCTAGGGTTTCTGGGATAATGGTTTTGATGTGAGCCATGACCAGCCTTTCAAAGCACTTCATGAATACAGGTGGATAGTCATTTAGGCAGTTTAAAAATCATGGTAAATTAATACATACTGTACATGTGAAGGGCAGCCCTCGAAGTGACTCTTCTTATCAGCTTTATGCAAGAATTTGCTCTGTGTTGTCATAGGAATTCAGCATTCACTGTGTTGATCTTACCAACCCCCATTGTCACATCTCTGAGAAGCAGAGGTTCTATTGTGATTACATCGTGTGGTCTGATTTCTTAATTGGAGGTTAACGTTACAGTAATACTATTGATCACCAACTCAAAATCTGAGTCTTAAAAAAGAGTCTTAGATTCATTGTTCTTTTTCTCTCCCTACCCCATGAGCTTTGGGCCATGGCACAAGCCATGGTTTCTTTGTCTCTCTCTCTGATCATGCTTAGAATAATGCCTTGTAATGCATGTTAATGCTTTGTAACTTAAGCTTCATGCCTTATGTGTGAATCCATTCATTTTACAAAGTAATTAAATACACTGTCACGTTCTGACCATAGTTCTTGTGTGTTTTGCTTGTTTTAGTGTTGGTCAGGACGTGAGCTGGGTGGGCATTCTATGTTGTGTGTCTAGTTTGTCTGTTTCTATGTTTGGCCTAATATGGTTCTCAATCAGAGGCAGATGTTTTGTGTTGTCTCTGATTGGGAATCATATATAGGTGGCTTGTTTTGTGTTGGGGATTGTGGGTGGTTGTTTCCTGTCTCTGTGTTTTCTCTGCACCAGCTAGGACTGTATCGGTTTGCCACTTTTTGTTATTTTGTATTTGTAAGTGTTCTCTGTTTATCATTTAATTAAACATGTTGAGCACTGGCTACGCTGCGTGTTGGTCCGATCCCTGCTACACCTCCTCTTCTCTTGAAGAGAAGGAAGGCTGCCGTTACAGAACCACCCACCAATCTCGGACCAAGCAGCGTAGCAACGGGCAGCAGCGACAGCAGCAGCAGCAGCGTGTTCAGGAGTGGACATGGGAGGATGAGCTGGATGGAAAAGGACCCTGGGCAGAGCCAGAGGAATGTCGCCGCCCTAAAGCAGAGCTGGAGGCAGCAAAAGCAGAGAGGCGGCATTATGAGGCGCTAGCAAGGCAGAGCGGCTGGAAGCCCGAGAGGCTCCCCCAAAAATGTTTTGGGGGGGGGGGCTAAAGGGGTGTGTAGCTGGGTCAAGTAGGAGACTTGAGCCAACTCCCCCTGCTTACCGTAAGGAGCCAAGGATGGAACCAGAGCCAGTGAGGGCGGTATTGGAGGTGAGCGAAGTAGAGACTGTGAAGGATCTAATGGGGAAATTGGAGGAGAGAGAAATGAGGGATTTGCTGGTTTGGTGCATGAGGCACGACATCCGCCCGACGGAACATGTCGGGGATTTGATGTCACCTGAGTCAGCTCTCCATACTCGTCCTGAGGTGCGGGCTAGCCGTCTGGTGAAGACTGTGCCAGCCTCACGCACCAGGCCTCCTGTGCGCCTTCCTAGCCCTGCACGTCTTGTGCCAGCTCAGCGCACCAGCTCTCCTGTGGCAGTCCCATGCACCAGCTCTCCGGTGCCGGCGCCACGTACCAGGCCTCCAGTTCCAGCACCCCACACTCGCCTTGAGGTGCGTGCCCTCAGCCCAGTACCATCGTTGCCAACACCACGCACCAGGCTTCCTGTGCGTCTCCAGAACTCTGTTCCTCCTCCACGCACTCTCCCTGTGGTGCGTGTCTCCAGCCCGGTACCAGCAGTTCCGGCACCACGCACCAGGCCTACTGTGCGCCTCAGCAGGTCTGAGCTGCCTGCCTGCTCAGCGCCATCTGAGCTGCCTGCCTGCCCAGCGCCGTCTGAGCTGCCTGCCTGCCCAGTGCCGTCTGAGCTGCCTGCCTGCCCAGCGCCGTCTGAGCCGCCCGCCTGCCCAGCGCCGTCTGAGCCGCCCGCCTGCCCAGCGCCGTCTGAGCCGCCCGCCTGCCCAGCGCCGTCTGAGCCGCCCGTCTGCCCAGCGCCGTCTGAGCCGCCCGTCTGCCCAGCGCCATCTGAGCCGCCCGTCTGCCCAGCGCCATCAGAGCCGCCCGTCTGCCCAGCGCCATCAGAGCCGCCAGTCTGTCCCGAGCCATCAGAACCGCCAGTCTGTCCCGAGCCATTAGAGCCGCCCGTCTGTCCCGAGCCATTAGAGCCGCCAGCCAGTCAGGGGCTGCCAGAGCCGCCAGCCAGTCAGGAGCTGCCAGAGCCGCCAGCCAGTCAGGAGCTGCCAGAGCCGCCAGCCAGTCAGGAGCTGCCAGAGCCGCCAGCCAGCCAGGAGCTGCCAGAGCCGCCAGCCAGTCAGGAGCTGCCAGAGCCGCCAGTCAGTCAGGAGCTGCCAGAGCCGCCAGTCAGTCAGGAGCTGCCAGAGCCGCCCTCCAGTCATGAGCTGCCCTCCAGTCATGAGCTGCCCTCCAGTCATGAGCTGCCATTCAGTCATGAGCTGCCATTCAGTCATGAGCTGCCATTCAGTCATGAGCTGCCATTCAGTCCGGAGCTACCTCTCTGTCCTGAGCTACCTCTCGGTTCGGAGCTGTCTCCTCAGTCTGATGGGGCCTTTTGTGAGGGTTCCTAGGCCAAGGTCGGTGGTGAGGGTCGCCACTCAAAGGACGCTAAGGAGGGGGACAAAGACAATGGTGGAGTGGTGTCCTAGTCCAGCGCCGGAGCCGCCACCACGGACAGATGCCCACCCAGACCCTCCCCTAGAGTTTTAGGGGGTGCGTTCGGAGTCCGCACCTCAGGAGGGGGGTACTGTCACGTTCTGACCACAGTTCTTGTGTGTTTTGCTTGTTTTAGTGTTGGTCAGGACATGAGCTGGGTGGGCATTCTATGTTGTGTGTCTAGTTTGTCTGTTTCTATGTTTGGCCTAATATGGTTCTCAATCAGAGGCAGATGTTTTGTGTTGTCTCTGATTGGGAATCATATATAGGTGGCATGTTTTGTGTTGGGGATTGTGGGTGGTTGTTTCCTGTCTCTGTGTTTTCTCTGCACCAGCTAGGACTGTATCGGTTTGCCACTTTTTGTTATTTTGTATTTGTAAGTGTTCTCTGTTTATCATTTAATTAACATGTTGAGCACTGGCTACGCTGCGTGTTGGTCCGATCCCTGCTACACCACCTCTTCTCTTGAAGAGAAGGAAGGCTGCCGTTACATACACTTGTATTTAAAATTCCATTCTCAGACATTTCTTCATTGCCTATTACTGTAACTCAGCCATAGTCTCATGCATATTGCTAATTTTCTTTATGAGTCAGATAAACATTTTAATAGGCTAATTGCTTAGTCTTATGAGTTGCATGTGATGTGTATATATAATATACTGTATATAAACCTTTCAAATATTACTGCCCACTACAGTGGTGTTTACTGCAGCATCATTGGTAGGTGCCAACACTCTACTCTATATTTCCCTGGACTGCTCTCACCCCACAGAACAGTAACCTGGTTCACATCATTCCATCCCTCGCTGTCCCTAATGTGTAATGTGTTCTGAATAAACAAACAAACACAGACTGTGGTCACTCAGCCAAGGTCTGGGGACATAACCCACCACCACGTTACATCCCTGGGACAACACACTGCCCGCTATGGCCCTGGCCGACCAAACTGAGGCCCACAGACCAAACGTGGCCAACAACAATGTTTGGTTTTGCCCGGCAAAGACTACTAAAGGGCCGCCAACAAAAAGTCAGTGTCTCAACTTACTGTTTAGAGCACAGGAGGTTGGTGGCACGTTAATTGGGGAGGACTGGCTCGTGGTAATGGCTGGAGCGGATAGGTGGAATGGTGTCAAATACATCAAATGTGGTTTCCATGTGTTTGATGCCATTCCTTTCTACTCTGTTCCTGACATTATTATGAGTCGTCCTCCCCTCAGCAGCCTCAACTGTTTTACAGATCTCATAGTAGAATACACAACATGCACATTTTTTATTTGGTAGTGCATCAGCAGTTTTCCTGTCCATGTCAGCAAAAATGTTATTGTTCGTCTAGCCAGCTAGTAATCATGGCCGACTTACTGACCGGGCACCCAAGGCATGTGCCCAGGAGACCCACATTTATTTTGTTAGTCACTCTCGTTCAGATATAATTAGAACATGGCATAACTCATGGCAGTGTAGAACAGCAGGGAATTGACATTAAAACTGCAAATGTTTATCTCCATCCAATGGCAAAATTAGCAGAATCGCATTAAATACATTTTAAAACGCCTACATTTTCTCTCTGCCCCATGGAAAAATGTGTAGAATTGCAGAAAATAGGCTTTAACCTTTTACTACGGTGGACTGAATCAGGGTCACGCAGAGTGATTATTGGTAGTCTTAAACAAGTCTACTTTGAAACAAAAGTATTCACCTCACACACATGGTTATGGGCTTAAAAAACACCGATATAGAGTTGAAATGTATTCAATTTTGAGTTTGCATCCCAATATTACACTTTATATACATCATAGAAGACATAAATACTGTATAACAAAACAGCTTGACATAGAAACGACATAATTTCATCAGGTTTTTGAAATGATCTTTATGAAATAAAAAAATATATTATTAACATTCTACAGATGAGGCCAAAGAGGGCACTTTTGTTTATTGACTGCAGGAAAAGGCTACAACAGCGACATTTTCTCCACTTCATGGCAAAACGTGTAGAACTGCAGAACATGAATTTAAGAGCTGGATTAGGGTTGGGGGGGCCAAGTTATATGGGTACAATTTGATTCATGTTTGAAGTGGAATATTACGATTACTTTAAAAAAAACGATTGTTTCAAGAACCTAAAAGCTATTGTTTACCTTTTTATATTTCTAAATGGATAATGCCTATTTATTTGGCCCTTGGCCCACCAGTAAGATTATATTTTGGCCCACCAAGCCCAAAAGTTTGAGCACCCCTATGCTCTAGGGCTAGTCTTATCAGTAGTGGTGCGTTGGTAAAATCACTCGGGAAGCCAAGCCAAACCAATATAAAAGCCATATTACAACCACCCCTCGACGTCTCTCCAATGTACAGAAGGTAATAGAGATGACAAAAAAACATGTTTACCTGGCTAAGTTTCGAAGCAGCAGCATCAGCATCAGATTGTGGATCCGGCTCCATGTCTTCTCCCAGGTATACTGAGATTTATGCTGGCTCAGGCTTAATATTATACTATCGCTGCAGGGGTATGGTGTGGTATCTTTATCTGTGTTCTCTTTGGCACAATAACTACTGTCAAACAGTAGTGGTGCTTGGCTAAAATCAGTGGGGAAGAGAAGCCAATAAAAAAAGCCATATTACAACCTATGTTGTGATTTTTGCATTGTTTGCTCTATAACCCATTGGTTCATACGCCACCGTGATATACAATAAGGCCGTGACAACAAAAAGACAACAGTGACACATTGGCGGGATAAAGTCAACTACACATACGTTTGTTTCATCACAAAACCGGAGAGCAACATCTGTCTGGTGAAGCCCACAAAGCAAATATTGCACATGACAAACAGTTACAGTATATGACCTGCAGCATGGTCAAGCAAGTTAATGTTTATGACAGTTTACAAAAACAACTTTGATTTAGAACCACAGTTACCTCAAGTCAACACAAAGACAACAGGAGCACTGCCTCCGCTATTCCATTTCAACTTAAACATTTAAACATCATCAAATCAACAAGGCTATACACTGAGTCTTTCCATGACATAGACTGACAAGGTGAATCCTGGTGAAAGCTATGATCCCTTATTGATGTCACCTGTTAAATCCACTTCAATCAGTGTAGATGAAGGGGAGGAGACAGGTTAAGGATAGGACACTTTTTTTCAATTTTCGCCTAAAATGATATACCCAAATCTAACTGCCTGTAGCTCAGGCCCTGAAGCAAGGATATGCATATTATTGATACCATTTGAAAGGAAATACTTTGAAGTTTGTGGAAATGTGAAAGAAATGTAGGAGAATATAACACATTAGATCTGGTCAAATATAATACAAAGAAAAAAACAACTTTTTTTTGTACCATCATCTTTGAAATGAAAGAGAAAGGACATAATGTATTATTCCAGCCCAGGTGCAATTTAGATTTTGGCCACTAGATGGCAGCAATATGTGTGCAAAGTTTTTTACTGATCCAATGAACCAATGCATTTCTGTTCAAAATGTTGTATCAAGACTGCCCAAATGTGAATAATTTGTTTGTTAATAACTTTTCAAGATCAAAACTGTGCACTCTCTTCAAACAATAGCATGGTATTATTTCACTGTAACAGCTACTGGAAATTGGACAGTGCAGTTAGACTTCTTCTCAATAGGGGGTGCTGTTTGCACTTTGTAATAATTTCATTCCCAAATTAAACTGCCTCGTACTCAATTCTTGCTCGTACAATATGCATATTATTATTACTATTGGATAGAAAACACTCTCTAGTTTCTAAAACCGTTTGAATTATATCTGTGAGTGAAACAGAACTGGACTTAGAGCAATTTTCCTATGTGGATGTGAGAATGCAGAATTCTGCAAGCTGTTCCCAGATCAGTTTATTAATTTGCCTGTCTTCTATTGGTTGAGATGCACTGCATACGCCTTCCCCTGGATGTCAGCGAATAGTGAGACTTGAAATGGAGTCTCTAGGCAGATCTGAAAGGTTATAAATGGCTTGGGAAGGAAAGGTCCGGTCTTTGCCCTCTTCGCTCTGACGCAGGAAGGAGCTTGGCATATCGTACTAGAAGCTCCGGTTATAGCTCTTAGATAATTCCGGCTGTGTTTTTATTCGATATAGGCGTTAAAGACATCATAATGTTGTTATTTTAAACCGAGTTATATCAGTTTATGTCAGTATATTGCGATTTTCGGGTATTTATTTGTGTGGCGTTCTAGGGAGTTGGGTATCTCTGGCTCACATGGCTAATGTTTACTGCTAATTGCAACGTTGAAGACTACATTCTACAACCGAGCAACGATTCTTTTGGACAAAGGACACCTTTCCCAAGATTCTGATGGAAGCACATCAAAAAGTAAGAACTATTTATGCTGTTAATTCGTTGTTCTGTTGAAAAATGTAAAATGCATAAGCCGCCATTAATTTCAGTGCGGTCTCGCTTTAACGCACGCTGTATGTTGTAGTAACGTTAATTTTAAAAATGTAACACAGCGATTGCATTAAGAACTAATGTATCTTTCATTTGCTGTCCAACCTGTATTTTTTAGTCAAGTTTATGATTAGTTATCGATTAGAATAGGTGCCTCTCCCAAGATTTCTCCCGACATTTTGTTGGCAGCTTGGCTACTTTTCTCATTGTATAACCACGATTTGTGCCGCTAAATATGCACATTTTCGAACAAACTCTATATGTATTGTGTAATATGATGTTATAGGACTGTCATCTGAAGAATTCTGAGCAGGTCAGTGAAAAAATGTATATCTTTTGCTGGTTTATACGTTATCGCTATTTTTGGCTTGAATCAATACTGTTGTGTGGTTGGCTATTGTAGTAAGCTAATATAACGCTATATTGTGTTTTCGCTGTAAAACACTTAGAAAATCTGAAATATTGGCTGGATTCACAAGATCTGTGTCTTTCATTTGCTGTACGCTGTGTATTTTTCAGAAATGTTTTATGATGAGTATTTAGGTAATACACGATGGTCTCTGTAGTTATTCTAGTCGAGTTGTGATGGTGGCTGCAATGGTAAACTATGATTTATACCTGAAATATGCAAATTTTTCTAACAAAACATATGCTATACAATAAATATGTTATCAGACTGTCATCTGATGAAGTTGTTTCTTGGTTAGTGGCTATTTATATCTTTATTTGGTCGAATTTGTGATAGCTACCTATGCAGGAAAAAAATGGTGGAGTAAAAAAAGTTGTGTCTTTTGCTAACGTGGTTAGCTAATAGATTTACATATTGTGTCTTCCCTGTAAAACATTTTAAAAATCAGAAATGATGGCTGGATTCACAAGATGTGTATCTTTCATCTGGTGTCTTGGACTTGTGATTTAATGATATTTAGATGCTAGTATTTACTTGTGACGCTATGCTAGGCTATGCTAGTCAGCTTTTTTACTGATGGGGGTGCTCCCGGATCCGGGATTGGGAGGAATTAGAGGTTAACAAGAATTTAAGCTTTCTGCCAATATCAGAAATGTCTATGTTCTGGGAAATGTTCTTGTTACTTACAACCTCATGCTAATCGCATTAGCCTACGTTAGCTCAACCGTCCCGTTGGGGAACCACCGATCCTGAAGACGTTTTTAAAAGAAGGATTTTAAAGCCTAGAGACAATTGAGACATGGATTGTGTAGTATGTGTGTCATTCAGATGATGAATGGGCAAGACAAAAAATGTAAATGCCTTTGAACGGGGTATGGTAGTAGGTTCCAGGCGCACCGGTTTGTGTCAAGATCTGTCACACTGCTGGGTTTTTCATGCTCAACTGTTTCCCGTGTGTATCAAGAATGGTCCACCACCAAAAGGACATCCAGTCAACTTGACACAAGTGTGGGAAGCATTGGAGTCATTATGGGCCAGCTTCCCCATGCCCAGGCGAATTGAGGCAGTTCTGAGGGCAAAAGGAGGGGTGCAACTCAATATCGGGAAGGTGTTCTTAATGTTTGGTATAATCAGTGGATATGCTTCGTTAAGTACACTGAAAACAAACATAAAGATACCAAAAACTATTTAGTCCAATCAATGTTGCTAAATATCGTGTGGCTGCCCATGATACTCTTTTCTGTGCGTGTGCGTGTCTGTGTGTGTGTCTGTGCTTGCATGCATGCACAAGTAAAAAAACAACAAGTTGACTTACTCTACTTGTAGACTAGTTGAATGCCAATGCCATCCTCCTCTCTTTCATGTTGGCAAAACGGTCTATGGCTCTGTCATAGAGTAGGATTACATTTTTTATTTTCAAAGGCTACATAGTTAAAATGCTTGCTAGCCTAACTTCTTCACTTGTGCAAAAATGAACCAGCTAAGTTAGTTAGCTAGTTAACGTGAGCCTACAAGGCTACATCTAGGCTACACATTGAACTTAAGTCGCCTCAGGCCAGTGGCACAATATATTAATTTATGGTTAGATCAGAATCGCCGTCATATTCATTGGCCTGTACAGAAAATTAAGTCAAAACCACAAGTCCAAATCAACCTCTCCATCCATGGTTTGGGAAAGGGCTGATTTAACAAGCTAGCTGGTGTGGGATGTCAACACAAGCAGACCAGAAACAGACACCTTTGTGTGACAATGATGACGTTTTGTTTGGATGTGATTTGATTCGGATGGGGCCACAGTGTCTCCTGACCGCTCCTGTCTCAGCCTCCAGTATTTATGCTGCAGTAGTTTATGTGTCGGGGGGCTAGGGTCAGTTGGTTATACCTGGAGTACTTCTCCTGTCTTATCCAGTGTCCTGTGTGAATTTAAGTATGCTCTCTCTAATTCTCTCGTTCTCTCTTTCTTTCTCTCTCTGAGAACCTGAGCCCTAGGACCATACGTCAGGACTACCGGGCATGATGACTCCTTGCTGTCCCCAGTCCGCCTGGCCTTGCTGCTATTCCAGTTTCAACTGTTCTGCCTGCGGTTACGGAACCCCTACCTGTCCCAGACCTGCTGTTTTCAACTCTTAATGATCGGCTATGAAAAGCCAACTGACATTTATTCCTGATTATTATTTGACCATGCTTGTCATTTATGAACATTTTGAAAATCTTGGCTCTCTCTAATTTTCTCCTTCTCTCTTTCTTTCTCTCGGAGGACCTGAGCCCTAGGACCATACGTCGGGACTACCGGGCGTGGTGACTCCTTGCTGTCCCCAGTCCGCCTGGCCTTGCTGCTATTCCAGTTTCAACTGTTCTGCCTGCGGTTATGGAACCGCCACCTGTCCCAGACCTGCTGTTTTCAACTCTTAATGATCGGCTATGAAAAGCCAACTGACAATTATTCATGATTATTATTTGACCATGCTTGTCACTTATGAACATTTTTGAACATCTTGGCATAGTTCTGTTATAATCTCCACCCGGCACAGCCAGAAGAGGACTGGCCACCCCTCATAGCCTGGTTCCTCCCTAGGTTTTGGCCTTTCTAGGGAGTTTTTCCTAGCCACCGTGCTTCTACACCTGCATTACTAGCTGTTTGGGGTTTTAGGCTGGGTTTCTGTACAGCACTTCGAGATATTAGCTGATGTACGAAGGGCTATATAAAATAAACTTGATTGATTGATTGATTGGTGTAAAGTCAAACTGGCCTCCCTTGGGGGGAATTTTGCTGCGCCAGTAAAACCCACAGTTGAGCTCAGCTAAATAGTGATTGGCTATTGTTTTTTTGTTTTTTTTGTCAAGGGAGGCCAAGTGCTTGCTGGCATCAATCAATGAAATGCTACAGAGGCAACATGTCATATTCTTTTGTTCCAGACAGCATCAGATACATGGGCTACCCATACTGCGAAAGAGGGACACTGTTTCCCTCGCTTGGATGATTACTCCGGTGAGATTCCGCCACTTGCGAATTGACGGACAATTATGAAAACACAGAGAGAGAAAATATTTTATTATCCCCAAAATATATTTGGGGAAGCCTGACATCCATGAATACATGCCACTGAGTCTCATCACCTCTTTACACTGCAGACAAGGTCCATCCAGAGCCATTTATAGTACATGGTTTAGGGTCTATCTAGCGACTCCTCCCATCTTTTATTCAGTGTCTAGTCTCTGTAGTTCTGGCTATTGCTTTGGACTTTTGGCAAAGAAATACTGACATGGTTTATATTTGAATGAGTGTGGCCAGGCAAGGGCTCCCAATGACCAGTGAAAAGTAAATTGTGAATGGCTGCCAGTCCTCCTCCATGCACCAGTTTTAAATCAATTAAGAAGCAATACACATATAGCAGCACAACTATCAACTCCAACTGCCACCCACTGGAGTTACTCTGGCTTCAAGTGTTTACGAGCTAAAAGTGCCAGAGAGGTCCCATGGCCCCTCTGTAGTTTAATTTCAACATGCAACCCCCCCGTCTTCCTTTGCTCCCCCATCCTATCATCCCCTGGAGGGCACAGTGGCATTATGAGGCATGAGAGCAGCTCCTCTCAAGCCAGTTGACCTCCTGGTGAAAGGTTTCCACAAATCTGCCATGCAAGGGGATGGAAAAGCATGAGGCATGCTGCGTTTTTACAAGTGGAGAGGATTTGTTTTTGTTAATGTTGCTGTCTTTGTTCATTCCATCTAAATCCTGGAGGGTATGAGCTGTTGTTCGCATTCATCTCTGCAGATGAATATTGCATGGAGCTGCAACTTGACTGGTCAGTCAGCAGCAGCCCGAGTGTTTAATAAAAACAGTGTGAAACGCCAGGGTAAATGACACCAAAACTGTGCTGCCACAAATTAATAATTCATTAGGAGCTGTTCAGGCTAGACCTACATAAATACCATATCTGACAAAGCCCCCGATGGCGCGTTGGAATTAACATAGAATGCTCTGCAGGCAGCAAAAAACAAATTATAGGTCCCTGTCATCGAAACAGATGTAAGAGATGCAAATATCATTGTGATCCAGCTCTCTTTTCCTGGATTTCCCTCTCGCCCTAGCTCTTTCTAGCGCTCTCTATCTCCTCTGTCTCTCTCTACATCTCTAAATGGGGAAGACACATTTCAGTTGAAGGCATTCAACTGACTAGGTATCCCCCTTTCCTCTCTCTTGCTCTCTTTTTCTACTCTCTCTCTCTCTACCTCAATTCAATTTCAATTTAAAGGGCTTTATTGGCATGGAAAACATATGTTTACATTGCCAAAGCAAGTGAAATAGGTCTCTCTCTCTCTCTCTCGCTATCTCATCACTCTTTTGCTCTCTCTCCTCTCGCTGTGTCTCTCCATCTCCCCTTTCTCTCATTCTTTCGCTCTCTTGCTCTTTCTCCTCTCTCAATTAAATTAAATTCAAGGGCTTTATTGGCATGGGAAACATATGTTTACATTGGCAAAGCAAGTGAAAAAGATAATAAACAAAAGTGAAATAAACAATTAAAAAAATTAACAGTAAACATTACACTCACAAAAGTTCCAAACTAATAAATACATTTGTCTATATATAGGGTTGTAACGATGTGCAAATAGTTAAAGTACCAAAGGGAAAATAATTAAACATAAATATGGGTTGTATTTACAATGGTGTTTGTTCTTCACTGGTTGCCCTTTTCTTGTGGCAACAGGTCAGAAATCTTGCTGCTGTGATTACACACGGTGCATACCCAATAGATATGAGAGTTTATCAAAATTGGATTTGTTTTCAAAGTCGTTGTGGGTCTGTGTACTCTAAGGGAAATATGTGTCTGTAATATGGTCATACATTTGGCAGGAGGTTAGGAAGTGCAGCTCAGTTTCCACCACATTTTGTGGGCAGTGTGCACATAGCCTGTCTTCTCCTGAGAGCCAGGTCTGCCTACTGCGGCCTTTCTCAATAGCAAGGCTATGCTCACTGAGTCTGTACATAGTCAAGGCTTTCCTTAAGTGTGGGTCAGTCACGGTATTCTGCCACTGTGTACTCTATGTTTAGGGCCAAATACCATTCTAGTTTGCTCTGTTTTTTTGGTAAATTCTTTCTAATGTGTCAAGTAATTATCTTTTCGTTTTCTCATGATTTGGTTGGGTCTAATTGTGTTGTTTTCCTGGGGCTCTGTGGGGTCTGTTTGTGTTTGTGAACAGAGCCCCAGGACCAATATGCTTAGGGTACTCTTCTCCAGGTTCATCTCTCTGTAGGTGATGGCTTTGTTACGGAAGGTTTGGGAATCGCTTCCTTTTAGGTGGTTGTAGAATTGAACAGCTCTTTTCTGGACTTTGATAATTAGCAGGTATCGGCCTAATTCTGCTCTGCATGCATTATTTGGTGTTTTACATTGTACACAGAGGATATTTTTGCAGAATTCTGCATGCAGAGTCTCATTTTGGTGTTTGTCCCATTTTGTGAATTCTTGGTTGGTGAGCGGACCCCAGACAACACAACCATAAAGGGCAATGGGTTCTATAACTGATTCAAGTGTTTTTAGCCAGATCCTAATTGGTATGTCAAATTTGATGTTCCTTTTGATGGCTTAGAAGGCCTTTCTTGCCTTGTCTCTCAGATCGATCACAGCTTTGTGTATTCGCTCTCTCGCTCTGTATCTCCCATATCTCTCTATTACCGCCCCTCCCCCCTCTCTCTCTCAGAGTGGTTATTTCATCCATGGACGTAGTAATGTGATGAGGATGGATCTAGCTGAGCTGATGCAGAAAGAAAGAGCCTGTCATGGGAAAAGAAAGCACCTAGAGTGGATGCTGGAATACATTTAGACCCTTTCTTTACTTTCCCTTTCATTATACATTACAATCATTGGGAAGTCACATCACATATTCATGTTCCCAGGGTATAACCATGGGTTGTTTGTGGATTATGACATGGGTACTGTATATTACAGTATGCCTGTATTTTATTTGGGGGGATATGGCTAATAGTTCCATGGGAAGACAGTAGTTACCATAACAAGAATATCATAAAACATACAGTATTCTCGCTAACAAATCCTGGTTCAATGCTTTTCAAGTGAAACCGACACACATTGGCATTATTCACAGTTGCACACATTGCATTTGTCAAGTCTCTGTGGAAGCCAGGCAATTCCGAGTCCATTTAATGACTGTGGAGTCTGAATTTGCAGCACGGCTGATCAAGGACCCTTGTGTTGCGAGTTGGAACGTTGTTGAAAATCATACCTGCGCCACACTTTGACGACACAGGCTCCCGACCATGTAAATGGAAAATACAACCACTTTGCATGGAGCAATTCTAAGTCAATTTTCCCTAGTTCGTCATGCGGAAAATTAAGACTGTGCGAGATAAGATACGAATGAACATAACATATTGCATAGTATATCTACTTTATGACGACAAGTCACAATGTAGAATCCCTGTGTTGCTAGGGCATCGGTCGTATCTTAACTCATTCATGGACGTCACATAACTGTGTCTCTCACATGATGTCCCTGGTAAAGCGCACTGCTGCTCGCTCAATCAATTCATAAGACAGCGCATTCTAGTGCCTTTATTGGTCTTTTATCCTTAAGAGTATCAATCTAAGTCAAATAATTTAAAAAATCCCCGTCAGTTTTAGCTAGAAATAGCAGTGCAAAATGGTTTCACTCAATCCACCACATCTGCCTATGTCGGACTTCCGTTGTTTGTCAGTCCACGAGACATCCCGAAAATTGTTCTTCTCACGAATACATCTCTAGTGTCCGAAAGGTTTTGCTTTACGACCCCACTAGTGTCATGGGACTCATCTGAAGTCGGTAACGCTGATGTGCCAATTTCTGTCTGTAGCGTCCGAACCGCTTGAGCTACAAACTAATATACCCCACTATGGAAAGGGGAGACTCTCACAAAATGTAAAGAATTGAAAACCATACCTCTAGACCCACTATGACCTCGGCAGAGTCATCAAACAAGTTAAAGTACAATATAGGAATAAGGGTCTTATTACACAGGGTTCAACACCCGCTGCATGTGGTAGGTGCTACAGTCCAGTACTGACCTGCTCAACATTGCTCCTCTACCAGACAAACTCAATGCCTTTTATGCACGCTTCACTAACAACATTGTGCCGGGTATGATGATGGCCATCACCGACCTAGAGGACTGGGTGATCTTGCTCTCCGAGGCTGACGTTAGTAAGGCCCGACGTTATTCCAGTGCGCGTTCTCATGGTAATTTTCAAACTCTCCCTGTCCCAGACTGTAATCCCTACATGTTTTAAGATGACCACCATCATTCCTGTTCCCAATAACTCTAAAGATTCATGCCACAATGACTACCGCCCTGTAGCACTCACATCTGTAATCATGAAGTGCTTTGAGAGGCTGGTTATGGCACACATAAACTCCATCATCTCAGACACCCTAGACCCAATTTGCATACCGCCCCAACAGATCCGTAGATGACACAATCTCAATTGCACTCCAGACTTCCCTCACCCACCTACAGTTGAAGTCGGAAGTTTACATACACCTTAGCCAAATACATTTAAACTCAGTTTTTCACAATTACTGATATTTAATCCTAGTAAAAATTCCCTGTCTTAGGTCAGTTAGAATCACCACTTTATTTTAAGAATGTGAAATGTCAGAATAATAGTAGAGAATTATTTATTTCAGCATTTATTTCTTTCATCACATTCCCAGTGGGTCAGAAGTGTAGATACACTCAATTAGTATTTGGTAGCATTGCCTTTAAATTGTTTAACTTCGGTCAAATGTTTCAGGTAGCCTTCCACAAGCTTCCCACAATAAGTTTGGTGAATTTTGGCCCATTCCTCCTGTGAGAGTTGGTGTAACTGAGTCAGGTTTGAAGGCCTCCTTGCTCGCACACGCTTTTTCAGTCCTGCCCGCATATTTTCTATAGGATTGAGGTCAGGGCTTTGTGATGGCCACTCCAATGCCTTGACTTTGTTGTCCTTAAGCCATTTTGCCACAACTTTGGAAGAATGCTTGAGGTCATTGTCCATTTGTAAGACCCATTTGCGACCAAGTTTTAACTTCCTGACTGATGTCTTGAGATGTTGCTTCAATATATCCACATAATTTTCCTCCCTCATGATGCCATCTATTTTGTGAAGTGCACCAGTCCCTCCTGCAGCAAAGCACCCCACAACGTGATGCTGCCACCCCAGGGCTACACGGTTGGGACCAAGCTTTAACTTCTTATGGCTGCAGGGGGCGTATTGAAAAACTGGAAAATATGTGCCCATTTTCAAACGGCCTCTTAATCAATTTTTGCTCTTACAATATGCATATTATTACTACTATTGGATAGAAAACAGTCTCTAGTTTCTAAAAACGTTTGAATTATTTCTCTAAGTGGAACAGAACTATTTTTACAGCCCATTTCCTATCCGGAAGTGAGATTTCCAACATCGATGTCTCTCTTCAAGACCTTGTCTATAAAAGGGCATGTCACTTAGGACTGTAGAAACACGTCATACGCCTTCCCCTGGGTGTCATGCGGAAGTGAGAGCAGAAAGGACTTGAATATCTCGTCCAGGGACTGAACACAACATCTTGGAGTGAGACTTGCGCACTTTATTTTTTTTTTCTGGGCGCGAAGTAGGACCTGTACTCGGCTCCTGGAAAACGCTCGTTAAAGGTGAATATGACCTCCGGCTTCGATTTTATTTGATACATGTCACAATATCATCCTAAAGTATGTTTTTTCAATATATTTTAATTATATTATTGAAATTTATTCTGGACTTTAGACGTGATGCGACGCAAGAATTTTGTCAAGATGGAGAGGTTAGCGTCGCACTGCCAGTGTGCTTGCTAATTCAAGAGGGAAATCGTTCGTTCTGGATCGAAATAAAGACGTTTCTGAACAAAGGACCCCTTGGAGAACATTCTGATGGAAGATCAACAAAGATAAGGACCCAATTTGGGATGCTTTTTCATATATCTGTCGAAATGTGCTATGCTACCGTTCGACTAGAATCAATGCTGCTGTGTGCTAGCTAATGTAGTAAGCTAATATAACGATATATTGTGTTTTCGCTGTAAAACACTTCAAAAATTGGAAATATTGGCTCTTTTCACAAGATCTTTGTCTTTCATTAGCTATCCACCATATATTTTTCTGAAATGTTTTATGATGTGTAATTAGTAGTTGACGTTGGTGTCTGTATTTTCTCTGGCTACTCCCGTGCGATTTCGGACTGTAGCTATGATGGTAGCAGTAATGTAAAACTGATTTATAGCTAAAATATGCACATTTTTTAAACAAAACATAGATTTATTGTGTAACATGTTATAGGACTGTCATCTGAGGTAGTTTTTTCTAGGTTATTTAGGTTGGTTCTAGGTTAGTTAGGTTGGCTTGTGCATGCTACTTGCATCCTACTTGTGCTGTGAAAAATGTCTGTCCTCTTTTTTATTTGGTGGTGAGCTAACATAAATATATGTGGTGTTTTCTCTGTAAAACATTTAAAAAATCGGACATGTTGGCTGGATTGACAAGATGTTTATCTTTCAAATGCTGTATTGGACTTGTTAATGTGTGAAAGTTAAATATTTTAAAAAAATAGATTTTGAATTTCGCGCCCTGCACTTGAGCTGGATGTTGTCATAAGTGTACCGATGTCGGGACAGCCCGCCTAACAGGTTAACTTCCTGACTGATGTCTTGAGATGTTGCTTCAATATATCCACATAATTTTCCTCCCTCATGATGCCATCTATTTTGTGAAGTGCACCAGTCCCTCCTGCAGCAAAGCACCCCACAACATGATGCTGCCACCCCAGGGCTACACGGTTGGGATGGTGTTCATCGGCTTGCAAGCTTCCCCCTAACAAAACAATGGTCATTATGGACAAACAGTTATATTTTCGTTTCATCAGACCAGAGGAAATATCGCAAAAAAAGTACGATCATTGTCCCCATGTGCAAACCGTAGTCTGGCTTTTTTATGGCGGTTTTGGAGCAGTGGCTTCTTCCTTGCTGAGCGGCATTTCAGGTCATGTCGATATAGGACTCATTTTACTGTGGATATAGATACTTTAGTACCTGTTTCCTCCAGCATCTTCACAAGGTCCTTTGCTGTTGTCCTGGGATTGATTTGCACTTTTCGCACCAAAGTACGTTCATCTCTAGGAGACAGAACACGCCTCCTTCCTGAGCGGTATGATGGCTGCCTAGTCCCATGGTGTTTATACTTGCGTACTATTGTTTGTACAGATAAAGGTGGTACCTTCAGGCGTTTGGAAATTGCTCCCAAGGATGAACCAGACTCTACCACTTTTTTCTGAGGTCTTGGCTGATTTCTTTAGATTTTCCATGATATCAAGCAAAGAGGCACTGAGTTTAAAGGTAGGCCTTGAAATACATCCACAGGTACACCACCAATTGACTCAAATTATGTCAATTAGCCTATCAGAAGCTTCTAAAGCCATAACATCATTTTCTGGAATTTTCCAAGCTGTTTAAAACCTCTTTGGGATAGGCGTGTCGCTAGCGCCCCACCTCGGCAACATCCGGTAAAATTGCAGAGCGCGAAATTCAAAATATAAAATTCGTAATATTAAACATTCATGAAAATACAAGTATCTTACATTGTTTAAAAGCTTAACGTCTTGTTAATCCAGCCGCTTTGTCAGATTTCAAAAAGGCTTTATGGAGAAAGCACACCATGCGATTATCTGAGGACAGCGCCCCGCATACAAAAGCATTACATACATTTTCCAACCAAGCAGAGGCATCACGAAAGTCAGAAATAGCGATAAAATAAATCACTTACCTTTGAAGATCTTCCTCTGGTTGCAATCACAAGGGTCCCAGCTACATAACAATGGTCCTTTTGTTCAATAAAGTCCTTCTTTATATCCCAAAAAAGTATGTTTATTTGGCGTGCTTGACTCAGTAATCCACCGGTTTCCCTCGTTCAAAATGCATACAAATGAATCCCGAAAGTTACCAATAAACTTCGTCCAAACAAGTCAAACAACGTTTCTAATTAAATCCTCAGGTACCCTAATATGTAAATAAATGATAAATGTTAAGACGGAGAATAGTATGTTCATTACCAGGGATAAATAACGAAGTGCGCGCCCTCACTGACGCTCACCACAACACTACAGCCAAAATGGGAGCCACTTACAAAAACAAAAAATTCTAGCAAATTTTTCAAAAAGCAAGCCTGAAACTCTTTCTAAAGACTGTTGACATCTACTGGAAGCCCTAGGAACTGTAATCTGGGAGGTATTCCATTCCTATTCCCATAGACAGCCATTATAAAGAGTGGTGAGCTCAGGAAAAAGTCCCGGATGGATTCTCCTCGGGTTTTCACCTGCTATATCAGTTCTGTTATACTCACAGACATTCTTTTAACAGTTTTGGAATTTTAAAGTAATTTCCATTCAATACTACCAATTATACACATATCCTAGCTTCTGGGCCTGAGTAACAGGCAGTTTACATTGGACACCTCATTCATCCAAACTTCCGAATACTGCCCCCTATCCATAAGAAGTTTTAAGGCAGAGTCAACTTAATGTATGTAAACTTCTGACCCACTGGAATAGTGATACAGTGAATTATAAGTGAAATTATCTGTCTGTAAACAATTGTTGGAAAAATTACTTGTGTCATGCACAAAGTAGATGTCCTAACCGACTTGCCAAAACTATAGTTTGTTAACAAGAAATTTGTGGAGTGGTTGAAAAACGAGTGTAAGTGTATGTAATCTTCCTACATCAACTGTATATTTTACCTCAATTACCTCGACTAACCGGTGCCCCCGCACATAGACTTTGTACCAGTACCCCCTGTATATAGTCTCACTATTGTTATTTTTCTGTAATTATTTGTTACTTTTATTTCTTTCTTTTTTTTCTTAAAACTGCATTGTTGGTTAAGGGCTTGTAAGTAAGCATTTCATTTTAAGGTCTGCACCTGTTGTATTCAGCGCATGTGACAAATAACATTTTATTAGATTTTATTTGATACCAATGGCCACGTTTTGTTGTTAGAATATTTCAGGGTCACATTCAGGATGGTGCAATGCTCTGGACGTTGCATGTATAGAACTGACATGATTTCTTACTCTACATGACAGAGAGATTTCTATGTGACCTTTCCATAACATTGTGCCTTACTGTATGTTACCCCGCATGCTTTTCGAGTTGTGTCACATGCACACTGGGAAGTAACACCATGATGGGGACATTCAATGCCTTGGTGGAGTTAGTTATGTATGTGGCCTATGCCTATTACCTCATAGACCAGACTAGACTGGGTGTTGTTGGGCCTGAGCCAGAGACCCTGATCTTGTCTCTGAGATTCTGTCACTCAATAGGCCTGTAACGGCTGTCAATGTCGTTCTCCTCCTCGGACGAGGAGGAGCATGGATCGGACCAAGATGCGGAGGGATAAGTGTTCATTATTTAATGACAAAACAACAAAGCACTTCAACATACAAAACAACAAACGTGACAAACCCGAAACAGTCCTGTGTGGCCCAAACGCTGACACAGGAACAAACACCCACAAAACACAAGTGAAACCCAGGCTGCCTTAGTATGATTCTCAATCAGGGACAACGATAGACACCTGTCTCTGATTGAGAATCATACCAGGCCGAACACAAAATCCCAACATAGAAATAGAAAACATAGACTGCCCACCCAAAACTCACGCCCTGACCAATAAACACATACAAAACAAGAGAAAACAGGTCAGGAACGTGACATAACCCCCCCCTTAAGGTGCGAACTCCGGGCGCACCAGCACAAAGTCTAGGGGAGGGTCTGGGTGGGCATCTGACCACGGTGGTGGCTCAGGCTCTGGGCGAGGTCCCCACCCCACCATAGTCACTCCCCGCTTCCGTATCCCCCTCCCAATGACCACCCTCCAACTAAACCCACCTAAATGAAGGGGCAGCATCGGGATAAGGGGCAGCACCGGGATAAGGGGCAGCAGCTCCGGGCTGAGGGACGGCAGCTCCGGGCTGAGGGACTCTGGCAGGTCCTGGCTGAGGGACTCTGGCAGGTCCTGGCTGAGGGACTCTGGCAGGTCCTGGCTGAGGGACTCTGGCAGGTCCTGGCTGAGGGACTCTGGCAGGTCCTGGCTGAGGGACTCTGGCAGGTCCTGGCTGAGGGACTCTGGCAGATCCTGGCTGGACGGCTCTGGCAGGTCCTGGCTGGCTGGCTCTGGCGGATCCTGGCTGGCGGCTGGCTCTGGCGGATCCTGGCTGGCGGCTGGCTCTGGCGGATCCTGGCTGGCGGCTGGCTCTGGCGGATCCTGGCTGGCGGAAGGCTCTGGCGGATCCTGGCTGGCGGAAGGCTCTGGCGGATCCTGGCTGGCGGAAGGCTCTGGTGGATCCTGGCTGGCGGAAGGCTCTGGCGGATCCTGGCTGGCTGGCTCCGGCAGCTCCTGACTGGCTGGCCCTGGCTGGACGGCTCTGGCTGGTCCTGGCTGGACGGCTCTGGCTGGTCCTGGCTGGACGGCTCTGGCTGGTCCTGGCTGGACGGCTCTGGCTGGTCCTGGCTGGACGGCTCTGGCTGGTCCTGGCTGGACGGCTCTGAAGGCTCGGGACAGACGGGCAGCGCTGGGCAGGCAGACAGTTCAGACCACGCTGGGCAGGCAGGCAGTTCAGACAGCGCTGGGAAGGCAGACAGTTCGGGCAGCGCTGAGCAGGCAAGCAGCGCAGGCGGCGTTGGGCAGACGGCCGACTCTGACCTGCTGAGGCGCACAGTAGGCCTGGTGCGTGGTGCCGGAACTGGAGGCACTGGGCTGGAGACACGCACCACAGGGAGAGTGCGTGGAGGAGGAACAGGGCTCTGGAAACGCACTGGAAGCCTGGTGCGTGGTGTCGGCACTGATGGTACTGGGCTGGGGTGGGAAGGTGGCGCCGGATCTACCGGACCGTGAAGGAGGACACGCGCTCTTGAGCACCGAGCCTCCCCAACCTTACCAGGTTGAATGGTCCCCGTAGCCCGGGGACACCACCTGTAAGGCTGGTGCCATGTACGCCGGCCCAAGGAGACGTACTGGAGGCCAGATACGTTGGGCCGGCTTCATGACATCCGGCTCGATGCCCAACCTAGCCCTCCCAGTGCGGCAAGGTGGAATAGCCCGCACTGGGCTAAGCACGCGTACTGGGGACACCGTGCGCTTTACCGCATAACACAGTGTCTGACCAGTACGACGCCCTCTCACTCCACGGTAAGCCCGGGGAGTTGGCTCAGGTAACCAACCCGGCTTCGCCACACTCCCCTTTAGCCCCCCCCCAAGAAATTTTTGGGTGAGCCTCTCGGGCTTCCAGCCGCTCTGCCTTGCTTTAGCCTCATACAACCTCCTCTCCGCTTTCGCTGCCTCCAGCTCCGCTTTGGGGCGGCGACACTCCACTGGCTCTGCCCAGGGTCCTTTACCGTCTAGGATCTCCTCCCAAGTCCATTCCTCTTTTCCCCATTGCTGTTGTTCCTGCCTTCCTTCTCCACTCCGCTTGATCCTGTTTTGGTGGGTGTTTCTGTAACGGCTGTCAATGTCGTTCTCCTCCTCGGACGAGGAGGAGCATGGATCGGACCAAGATGCGGAGGGATAAGTGTTCATTATTTAATGACAAAACAACAAAGCACTTCAACATACAAAACAACAAACGTGACAAACCCGAAACAGTCCTGTGTGGCCCAAACGCTGACACAGGAACAAACACCCACAAAACACAAGTGAAACCCAGGCTGCCTTAGTATGATTCTCAATCAGGGACAACGATAGACACCTGTCTCTGATTGAGAATCATACCAGGCCGAACACAAAATCCCAACATAGAAATAGAAAACATAGACTGCCCACCCAAAACTCACGCCCTGACCAATAAACACATACAAAACAAGAGAAAACAGGTCAGGAACGTGACAAGGCCAGCCATCTGGCCTGTCTCAGAGGTACAGTGAGACACTGAGATCCAAAATAGAAGCAGTAATAGAAAAAGGTCAAGCAGTCGGGAAGAAAGGCTTTTAATTTTAAATTGTCAAATGTTTAGCCAGCGCAACAACTGCAAAGAGCAACATTGTGATGTGAATTGTTTATCTCCTCTTCAAAAAATTGGGAAAATAACGTTTTATTTTTGTTTTAAAATTGAATTTGTTTGTGTTGTATTCATCAATGTGGGTATTTATATATTCCAATCACGTACATGGGAGGCATCATCTGTATCCTGCAGTTCATAACACGTTTATTGTCCTTGATGCTCAACATTATTGAACCGGACATTTTGATGGAGCCTCTTTAAAACGTGTTCTGAACTGAAACCAAAAGCTGGTGATACAGCAAGGCTACAAATAGAGGTACATAAATCAGCTGATGCTCTCTCATTGCATCACAAATCCTGATGGTTACTCTGCACTTGTTGTGTGTGAATGATTTGCTGGGATTTGATCGGTGGCCCAGTCATTCAGAAATGTAACCTATCCCTTTGAGCGCGTGTTCAGGCCTGAAAACTCTGATCTATGGCGCTGCTGTAGGAATTGGCCCCCATTGGCTAAAGTGCTCCAAATTGCCTGCCTGATATATGGCTGGCCCGTTCTAACCACTCTCCCCCTGTCAATTTTCTCCAATCCCCTCAAGGTCAGCTCTCCAGCGTGTGTTCTTGGACAGAGTAGCAGCAGCAGCAGTTCTCCCGATACTGCTGTCTCCTCTGTTGCCTGCTGCCTGCCTAAAACTCAGCTCTGCCCTCCTCTCGCCACCTCTACTTCTCATCTTCCCCTGTGCTCCTCTCACCCTCTCCACCTCGCCACTTCTCCCTCTGTCCACCTCTCCTCCAACCACAATTCAGCAACACTAATGAGTACAACCACCAAAAGGTTTGGGAAGGGCTGGGCGGGAGAAAACAACGGCCATATCCGAGATCTGGCTTCCCTAATTTGATCACCCTGTTGCAGGAGACATTGTGCATAACTTGTAGTACATGAGGTTTAAAAATACTTCTGAAGTTTGTCATTTCAGATTTTCCCTTACGGAAAATGTATCAAACCCTACAAAAATGCATTAATTCACATTTCCTGTTGCCACAGGATTATTTTCCTGGTGTAGCAAAAGGCTAGACCGGTGTATCGCAGCTCAGATTAACTTCTACTTCATCACAATCCCGGATCCGGGAGCACCCCCATCAGTAAAAAAGCTGACTAGCATAGCCTAGCATAGCGTCACAAATAAATACTAGCATCTAAATATCATTAAATCACAAGTCCAAGACACCAGATGAAAGATACACATCTTGTGAATCCAGCCATCATTTCTGATTTTTAAAATGTTTTACAGGGAAGACAAAATATGTAAATCTATTAGCTAACCACGTTAGCAAAAGACACAACTTTTTTTACTCCACCATTTTTTTCCTGCATAGGTAGCTATCACAAATTCGACCAAATAAAGATATAAATAGCCACTAACCAAGAAACAACTTCATCAGATGACAGTCTGATAACATATTTATTGTATAGCATATGTTTTGTTAGAAAAATGTGCATATTTCAGGTATAAATCATAGTTTACCATTGCAGCCACCATCACAACTCTCACCAAAGCGACTAGAATAACTACAGAGAGCAACGTGAATTACCAAAATACTCATCATAAAACATTTCTGAAAAATACACAGCGTACAGCAAATGAAAGACAAAGATCTTGTGAATCCAGCCAATATTTCAGATTTTTTAAGTGTTTTACAGCGAAAACACAATATAGCATTATATTAGCTTACTACAATAGCCAACCACACAACAGCATTGATTCAAGCCAAAAATAGCGATAACGTATAAACCAGCAAAAGATATACATTTTTTCACTAACCTTCTCAAACTTCTTCAGATGACAGTCCTATAACATCATATTACACAATACATATAGAGTTTGTTCGAAAATGTGCATATTTAGCGGCACAAATCGTGGTTATACAATATGAATAGTAGCCAAAATGCAAACAAAATGTCGGGAGAAATCTTGGGAGAGGCACCTATTCTAATCGATAACTAATCATAAACTTGACTAAAAAATACAGGTTGGACAGCAAATGAAAGATACATTAGTTCTTAATGCAATCGCTGTGTTAGATTTTTAAAATTAACGTTACTACAACATACAGCGTGCGTTAAAGCGAGACCGCACCGAAATTAATGGCGGAATATGCATTTTACATTTTTCAACAGAACAACGAATTAACATCATAAATAGTTCTTACTTTTTGATGTGCTTCCATCAGAATCTTGGGCAAGGTGTCCTTTGTCCAAAAGAATCGTTGCTCGGTTGTAGAATGTAGTCTTCAACGTTGGAATTAGCAGTAAACATTAGCCATGTGGGCCAGACGTGCCCAAGTCCCTAGAACGCAGCACAAATAAATACCCGAAAATCGCAATATACTGATATAAACTGATATAACTCGGTTTAAAATAACAACATTATGATGTCTTTAACACCTATATCGAATAAAAACAGAGCCGGATATATCTAAGGGCTATAACCGGAGCTTTCTAGAACGACATGCCGAGTTCCTTTCTGCGTCATGGCGAAAAGGAGAAAGAGGGTACACCACGTTGCCAGCCTATTTATAGGCCTTCAGATCTGCCTAGCGACTCCATTTCAATTCTCACTATTCGCTGACATCCAGGGGAAGGCGTATGCAGTGCATCTCAACCAATAGAAGACAGGCAAATTAATAAACTGACCTGAGAACAGCTTGCAGAATTCAGCATTCTCACATCCTCATAGGAAAAATGCTCCAACTCGAGTTCTGTTTTACTCACAGATATAATTCAAACGGTTTTAGAAACTAGAGAGTGTTTTCTATCCAATAGTAATAATAATATGCATATTGTACGAGCAAGAATTGAGTACGAGGCAGTTTAATTTGGGAACGAAATTATTAAAGTGCCAACAGCACCCCCTATTGAGAAAAGGTTAATAGAACTCCGTCACTGAGAAAGCGCCATTTAATGCAGGATTGCGTTCATTCCAACCATTCGTTGATTTTGGTTCAGACAGAGAGGAAGAGACGAAGCGAGAGGGTCAAACTCTGTGCAGGAATACAGCGATAAGCAGACCGATAAACAGAACGCCTGCCTTCCCCCATTTGGGACAACAACTCACATTGTTAGGGCGGAGACCATCTATATACAGTATCTCTGGTACAGTGGAGTAAAAGTTGTACAAATATATATATAAACTTCTAAGTAAAGCACAGATACCAAAAAACTACTTAAGTACTACTTCCATATATTTTTACTTAGTTACTTTACAGAACTGTTAGGAAGGTTTACAAATACGTACTGTATTTGTATATATGATTTGAAAACCTTTTAAACTTTCTGTCATGTTGGTATAAATGGAGACAGGCGCAGGAATGCATAATATTTTTTTTTCATAGTACCCAAATTAAGTGCAGTGTAAAGGCACGGTGGTGAAGACCAAACAAACACGTAACAAAAAACACAGGGTTGAAACCCAAACAAAAGAGCGAGGAGTACCTCGAATAAATAACACTAGCGCACAATGATTATCACACGGGAAGAGACCCGTAATCATCTGCGCAATCCACAAGGGCACGAAATAGGAGGGTCCCTCATTCTGCAAGCACGTGCTCTGCGAAGTGCTCTCTGAACGTATCTTTACACAAACAGTTCATACACTACCTACTAACAGTGGTGTGTCATCCTGCTTCCTACCTCACTATTGGTTCCATTGGCTTACAATGGAGCTCCTGTGGTGAAGCTACATGTCACAATACCATACAAACACAACGTCATACATGTACAGCAATAGGTGTTGTTTAGGGCAGAGCACCACCTGTTTAGCTATAAAATAACATTGAATTAATAAAGCTGTATACAAACATGGTCTCTTTTTTGCTTTCTTGAGTAAGGCAGCTCCAAAATGTAGGCGTTTCAGCCCAGCTCAGTGCTTTCTGTGGTGGTGGGGCAGCCAGTGGAAAATACAGAGCATAAAGGTTGGTAATGTTCTCTAGTTGCGCCGTGATTGGCTCAGTGTTCTGTCACTCATGGGGACACTACGTCACTGCAAAATCTACGGGGAGAGCTAGAAAATTCAAGCCCCTTGGGTGCTGCAATATAATTACATTATAACTGCTCATCCAAGAAGGCTCAAGGTCATTGGCCACAGATAAAATGACTTTAAATCACATTATATCTACTGTAGCTTTGATTGGACTGATCATGTCAACATGATACTTTCAAAATCTTAACTAGCAAGCTAGCAGTCACCATCATGAATCAAGTGGACAATCTACTGGCAAATCCTTTTCAAACCTTGTCATATGAAGAGGAATTATGAAGAGAAATTTTAGATAAAAGGTATCGGTGCTCATCGGCCATTGGACATGAACATTACACAGCAAGTTGGAAATCGCAAATTCAACAATGAGTGGTTTGGAAGGAATCAGTGGTTAACTGCAAACATTGCAAAGCAATCACTATCCTGCTATTCAGTGGAGTGGATGTGTGGTCCAAGGCTGGGTTTACGGGTCTATTTTCAAAGCTTAAAATGATAAACATTCAACATTGGCCATGCTGTCAATCCATCATGACTTCTGCCGCTTTCAAAACAACTGGAAACTCGGAACTGGGAAATCTTAGACTTCAGTGAGTTCAAGACAACTGGGAACTCTGGAACAATTTGCTCCGACTGGGAAAATACGTTTTGAACGGTCATCCAACTCGGAATTTCAAGTCGAACTTGAGCCTCTTTCTACAGCTCCGACCTGAAGATCACTAATGTCATGATTCAACCTTGTTTTTTTTTAGTTCCAAGTTGTCTTGAGAACAACATAAATCCAGAGAATGCCAGACTTTGATGAGAAAGCTTGATGACAAAATTTGCCCATGAAGAACTGCGACGCCACCTTCCTGTTCAAGTGAGCACAGCACAACAAGGTGAGTCCAAATATGTCTTGTATGCTGCTGAATAAATTATGTAATATGCCAGGAAGATATGTATACTGTAGCTAAGAAAATAATACTAAGTGTATGTTGTGTAGTAAGATGTTAGTAGCCCATGTGCCTCACCCTAATAATTTGGTCCCTTTTCCCCTCATAATTTAGCCTACTGTTCTCACTTGGTGGTGCACATGTAGCCTATAGCCTGTTTTAGAGAAATGTCATCATCTAATATTGTAAGAGCTTTCATTGTCTGCTTATATGCCCCCTTTATTTATCCTATGGTTCTGACTTGGTGTACAGGGAGATAACTGTAAGAACGACCCATGTTCTGAATTCTGTCGCTGTACATTTAAAAAATGCTGAACAAATAGTTATATTGACTACGTTCGTTCTAGCTCGCTCATTAATATCTTAATCAAAATTACAGATTGCCTCTTATCCACTCTTGGTCCCCTTATGCCATAGTTTGTACATCTCAAATGGTCAGTAGAAAACACATTTGTTTTAAGCAAGTTAACCATATCAGCTATGGTTTTTTTAAAGGCAGTAAATGAGGCTGAATGAACTGTTTCGATGCCAGACAAGGCTCAGCTGACAGCCAGGTGTAACAATGGTAAAGTGTTGGGACTCTGCTGTTGGGGCAGCTTTATGTAGGCCTAACAGTTTGTGGGCACCGTTTGTGACCGTTATAGCCCAATTAATGTATTGTTTAGTGTTGTGTTGTGTAGTGGCTTTGCTGGCATGCATCTAAAACAATTTTGGTGGGGTTTGCCCCAACAAGATTTACATTCTAAAATAAAAACTGCACACACAATGTAAGTTTGTTAGAAGTTGTTTCAATATCAGGGTGTGTGATACCCACAATGAGAAGTCAATAAGTGTTGATGGCGAAAGGAAGCTTCTTACTGTATATTTGTGTACCTTGGGTCTATTTCCAGAGATGGGGATGAGGTGAGCTATGGTTCGGGCTCAAGAGAAGCGGTCTACTTTTCATGACCGTCTTTAAACAAAGCACATATGACTGCATGACTTACTTTGATCCTTACAAGTGAAAACTCATTCATACCAGCTAAAGCTCTCCGGCTCAATGTGCAAGAGTTATGCTGTAGACTACTGTTTGTAAATTAGGATCGGAATCATAAATGTTGTCATCTTACATCAAAAAGGGCATGTGGATCTAGCCTTTGTCTCTAGCTGGAAGACTTATTGAAGAGATGTTATGAATCAATGCCCCATCCTTGAAGTACTGATAACTATTTCAAAAGGGAATTCTCGGGTCATGCCCCTACCATTGGCAACCAAAACTGAGGGAAGTCTATAAATGTATTCATTGCAAGTGCATGCTGCTCATGATAGCCTACAGTATGTCTGCTTTCTGTTGTTCAATGCATGACCTACTAGATAGCTCACAGTTTAAATTCTTCACCAATTATATTGAACTCATAGGGGTAAAACTCGTTTATGAATACGTTCCATCGTGACCCTAAGACATTAAAGCCTGGTCATCAGTGCTGGACATCAGTCAGCCAAGACCAATAGTGGGGGAAGGAACAGGGAAAATAACCTCTCCCCTCTGGCTCATATAAAAATTATGATTGGCCGGAAAGCAGTCTCACCTATCATTGAAGTGCCAATCAGATAACTTTGTTTCCCTTAAAGAGGCAATCAGCATTTGAAACAATAACAAACTGTACTCCCCGCCACTGTTTCACTACAATGCTGAGGGGTGGGGCTGGAGAAATGTAACCACTCTCAAATTCCTAGACAAGCTATGGTTAGAAGAACTGACCATCCATGATATCAAATTGTAGTTTTAAACATGTTTCAAGGCTATATAGTGTTTGTTTATATTTAGTTTGTTTACAAACATTGGAGTAAAACAAGCTTATATTTTGGGTTCTGATTTGGTACGATGGTGAAACTAAGGTTATGAGGCATTTACAAGTTATATTCTTCAAGCATCAATGGGTACATATCTGTAACAATGTGCGCTGAGAGTCGGGAATCAAGTGCAGGGAGTGAGTGTTTTAATGAAAAAACATAATCATAATAAAAAAACATAATAAACATAATCCAAAACATGAACCACGAACAACGCACAGACATGAAACTGAAACAGAAACAATGACGCCTGGGGAAGGAACCAAGGGTAGTGACATATATAGATAGGGCAGGTAATCAAGGAGGTGATGGAGTCCAGGTGAGTGTCATAATGCGCAAATGCACGTAACGCTGGTGACAGGTGTGCGCCATAAACGAGCAGCCTGGTGACCTAGAGGCCGGAGAGGGAGCACACACGATAATATCATTAATTTATAAGTCAAAAAATGGATGTAGCTACTGCAGATTTCCCCTTTAAGGGAATGTCCTTTGTGGATTGGCTACACTCATGTGCCTTAAAAAGGTACAAACGCTTGTCACTGGGGTGGTACCCTATAAGGTATGTCCATCGTACCCCTTGTCAGGGGTAGATAGTTGTACACTTGTAGTTTGTGACTTTTGAGACCCGATTATGTACCTTGAGTGACAAATCTGTGACTTTTTAATATTTAGTGAATTGGTACAAAAATCAACCTTCTGAAATTGTACATATTTGTACTTATAGGGTAGGGTACCACCCAAGTGACAAGGCCATTTGTGCCTTTTAAGTGGCAAAAATGTTCATTATTCTATTCAGACAAAAATATGCGGAATACATCTTTCTTCAGCATTTATTTTAGGCCTTCAGAAAGTACTCACACCCCTTGAATTTTTCCACATGAATATCCCTTTGAGCATGTTGAAGTTATTTGTTAGACTTTGCAGTGTACCAATACAAGTCACTACAAAGATACAGGCATCCTTCCTAACTCAGTAGCCGGAGAGGAAGGAAGCCACTCAGGAATTTCACCCTGAGGCAAATTCTGACTTTAAAACAATTAAGGAGTTTAATGGCTGTGATAGGAGAAAACTGCAGATGGATCAACAACATTGTAGTTACTCCATCATAATAACCTAATTGACAAAGTGAAAGAAGGAAGCCTGTACATAATACAAATATTCCAAAACATGCATCCTGTTTGCAACAAGGCACTAAAGTAATTCTGCAAAACAAATGTGGCAAAGCAATTTGTCTTGAATACGTAGTGTTTACGTATGAATACGTATGTTTGGGGCAAATCCAATACAACGCATTCCTGAGTCCACTACATATTTTCAAGCATAGTGGTGGCTGGATCTTGTTATGGGTATGCTTGTAATCATTACTCGTTTTCAGGATCATTTTCAGGTTAAAAAAGAAACAGAATGCAGCTAAGCACAGGCAAAATCCTAGAGGAAAACCTGGTTCAGTCTGCTTTCTACCAGACACCTTTCAGCAGAACAATAACCTAAAACGCAAGGCCACATCTACACTGGAGTTGCTTACCAATAAGACAGTGAATGTTCATGAGTGGCCCAGTTACAGTTTTGACTTAAATCTACTTCAAAATGTATGGCAAGACCTGAAAAAGATTGTCTAGAAATGATCAACAACCAATTTGACAGAGCTTCAAACAATAATGGGCAAAGGTTGCACAATCCAGGTCTGGAAAGCTCTTAGAGTCTTACCCAGAAAGACTCACGGCGGTAATCGCTGTCAAAGGTGCTTCTCCAAGTATTGGCTCAGGGGTGTAAATACTTATGTAAATTAGATATTTATTTCATTTTCAATAAATTTGCAAACATTTCTAAAAACATGCTTTCATTAATCATTATGGATAGCTGGGTGAAATCAAAAATCCATTTAATCCATTTTCAATTCAGGCTGTAACACAAGAAAATGTGGAATAAGTCAAAGGTGTATAAATACATTCTGAAGGCACTGTATATGAACATCAGAATACAATCAGAAGTCATTCAATTTATAAAACAACTATAAGATCTCAGTTAGTTGTTTTATAAACTGAAAAATTAAATTATAAATTATATTATATATGAAAAAAATGTAGATCATTTCAAGCCTTATTCAAACAGTTTTGTTGAATAGGAAATACATTATCTAAAATATTTCATATCTTCATATTTATATAATCTTTGTACTGTGGACTTGAACTTCTGTCCTCAAAAGCAAATTATAACTATTTTTACCAGAAAGGTGAGATTTGAACCTTTCTAGGAGTATGCAGCTTTATCATTTATTGATTATGGCCCCCTGATGATCAATATTAACATTTGGGGATTACACAGATAACATTTCAGATTACATTTAGTTACGTTAAGAGCCATAACAGGAAAACATGCCACTATTTACAATCAGGTGGAACACGGTGTGCAATCAGAAAAGGCAGCAACCTAAAAAGACACCCCTTCTGAGATGCAGATCCAACAATACCTGACTTTTGCAGAAGTCTTACAGATAACTGTACTGGTTTGTTTGCCTTGACATTTGGCCTGCTGACATTTTCTGCAGTTCTCTCTCTCTCTTGTATGACTCAAAACAAATCTCATAACTAAAGGATTTACTTCCTCTAATAAGTTGTCAAAATGTGGCAGTTCATCCAACAGACAACTACTCAGTAACCTGTATATTGTCATGATTTTTTTTAGATACATTCAAGGTGATATTGATGAACCTCAAATGTTCTTACAACAATATTGTCCTCCTGGAACTTTTCTTTCATTTCTGAATAATTTGCCATGCAATACCTACAAATTCTACCAGAGTTAAATGACATGCTGAACCCACCAATCATGTGACCTGAAAGGTTATACCAAGAAAAGGTTGCTACCGCAGCATTAACTTTGTACTCAGCTCCACCAACATGTACAGGGAACCCATCGGTTGAGAGCTCTTCAAGATCATGTAGCATTGGTTTCAAGATTACTTCCCAACCATATTGCTTTAAATATCTTTACCAAGGATCACCTTCAGTGCTCGGTTGTCTCTACCAAGTCTGTTCCAAAACAATTTGATTCGCTGGTTCTTCTTCTTGATAGGGGGCGCAATTTTAACATATGGCAAAATATGCGTACCCATTTTAAACTGCCTATTTCTCAGCCCCCGAAACTAGAATATGCATACAATAGTCAGGTTAGGATAGAAAACACTCTGACGTTTCCAAAACTGTAAGAATTTTGTCTGTGAGTTAAACAGAACTTTTATTGCAGGTGAAAACCTGAGAAAATTTCAAGCAGGAAGTGGCACTCATTTTGAGAGCTCTGTGTTCCAATGCCTTCCTATCGCATATGTGAAGTCACATCAATAAGACCTCTTTTTCTATGTCTTCCCTAAGGTGTCAACAGCCTTTAGACGTAGTTTCAGGCCTTTATTTTGAAGGATGAGCCTGCAAGAGCACATTGGGTAAGTGGACAGGTGGGGGCTCTCCGGGTGATTTTTGCGCAAATCTGAAAGGTAGCCATTGTCTCGCTCCTAGTGAAAAGCCAACTGTCCCGGTTGATTTATTATCGAATAGATATGTGAAAAACACAATGAAGTTGGATCAAAAACAACGTTTGACATGTTTATGTGGACATTATGGATATAATTTGGAATTTTTTCCGCCGTTGTCGCGAACGCTTTTTCCGGTGGATTCCTGGTCATGACGCATCAAACAAACGGAGGTATTTGGATATAAAACATATCTTTATGGAACAAAAGGAACATTTGCTGTCTAACTGGGAGTCTCGTGAGTGAAACCAACCGAAGATCAACAAAGGTAAACGATTAATTTGATTGCTTTGCTGGTTTTTGTTACCGAGTTACCTGGCGCTAGCTGTTCTTATTGTTTTGTCGAGCGATCGATACATTTACACAAATGCAAGTATTGCTTTCGCTGGAAAGCATAATTTCAAAATCTGAGACGACAGATGGATTAACAAAAGGCTAAACTGTGTTTTGCAATATTGCACTTGTGATTTTATGATTACCCTCTGGCGCTAGGCTATGCTATGCTAGTCAGGGTTTTTAATGACAGAAATCCCAGATCCGGGATGGGTATGACTGAAAGGTTAAAAGCATTAAACTTTCAAATAGCTCTTTGTTGACTGTTGCTGGGTGCTATCGTCCTCCATCAGCACTGACCTGTACCCTACCTGCCCTAAGCTCTCTCCTGGCCCCTTACACTAAGTCTGAATTTGTCCTGCTAGGTGACCTAAACTGGGACATGCTTAAACCACCCGACCAAGTCCTAAAGCAATGGGACTCCCTAAATCTTTCTCAGATTATCACCAATCCCATAAGGTATGACTCCAAACACCCAGAAAAGGCTACTCTCCTCGATGTTATCCTCACAAATAATCCTGATAGGTATCAGAATGGTGTTTTCTTTAATGACCTTAGTGATCACTGTTTTACAGCCTGTGTTCGTAATGGCTGCTCAGTGAAAAGACCTATCCTGATTTGTCATAGACGCTTGCTGCAAGCCTGAGCTAGCCTTCCTTCATGAACTGACCTCTGTAAAATGATATAGAATCTGCTTGACCCCCTTGTAAAAGACGCTTGGACCTTCTTTTTTGATATTTTCAGTGGTATTAACAATCATAAAGAAAATGAGAATTGAAAACAGGTTCAGGCCCTGGTTCGACCGTGATCTTGCAGAGTTACTCCACCTCAAGAATTGCATTTGGCGAAAGGCTCGGCACATGGATACTCAGGCTGACTGGCTATCGTTCAGGCAATTGAGAAATAAGTGCACTCAGGCTATCCGGAAGGCCAAAGTTACTTACTTTTAAGGAGAAGTTCTCTATTTGTGGGTCTAACCCCAAGAAGTTCTGGAAAACGGTTAAAGACCTGGAGAATAAACCCTCCTCCTCACAGCTGCCCATGTCCCTTAATGTTGATGATGTGGTTGTTGCTGACAAGAAGCACATGGCTGAGCTCTTTACTCATCACTTCATTAAGTCAGGATTCCTATTTGACAGCCATGCCTTCTTGCCCGTTCGACATTTCCTCAACTCCCACACCTTCTAATTTCGACTTTCCCAGATGCTTCTCCCTCTTTTTCCCCGGCCCCGCTACAAAGATTCCCCTGCAGGCAGTCACTGAGTCCGAGGTGCTAAAGGGGCTCCTTAGACTTGACCCCAAAAACATATCTGGTGATGATATTTTAGACCCTTTCTTATAATTCTTAGGGCTAGGCGTCTCGTTAGTGGGACAACTTCCGGTGAAACTGGAGGGCGTGCAATTCAAATAAATAATCATATATATTATGGATATTAAACATTTAGGTAGATACAAGTGTCTTATATCGGTTGAAAGCTTAACTTCTTATGGCTGCAAGCCCGAAGCCGGGCACAATATGACAACAGCCACTTCAAGTGCAGGGCGCGAAATTCATAATATATTTTTTAGAAATATTTAACTTTCACACATTAACAAGTCCAATACAGCATTTGAAAGATAAACATCTTGTGAATCCAGCCAACATGTCCGATTTTTAAAATGTTTTACAGCGAAAACAGCACGTATATTTATGTTAGCTCACCACCAAATACAAATAAGGACAGACATTTTTCACAGCACAGGTAGCATGCACAAAGCCAACCTAACTAACCAAGAACCAACCAAACTAACCAAGAAACAACTTCATCAGATGACAGTCTTGTTCGAAAAATGTGCATATTTGAGCTATAAATCAGTTTTACATTGCAGCTACCATCACAGCTACCGTCAGAAATGGCACCGAAGCAGCCAGAGTAATTACAGACACCAACGTCAAATACCTAAATACTCATCATAAAACATTTCTGAAAAATACATGGTGTACAGCAAATGAAAGACAGGCATCTTGTGATTCCAGCCAATATTTCTGATTTCTTAAGTGTTTTACAGCGAAAACACGATACAGCATTATATTAGCTTACCACAATAGCCAAAAACACAAGCCATTCCCCAGCAGCAAAAGTTAGCGATCGTAACAAACCAGCAAAATATATATAATTTTTGACTAACCTTGATAAGCTTCATCAGATGACAGTCCTATAACATCAGGTTATACATACACTTATGTTTTGTTCGAAAATGTGCATATTTAGAGCTGAAATCAGTGGTTATACATTGTGCTAACGTAGCATCTTTTTCCCACAACGTCCGGATATTTTTCTGTCACTCACATATTCTGACCAAATAACTATTCATAAACATAACTAAAAAATACATGTTGTATAGGAAATGATAGATACACTAGTTCTTAATGCAATCGCCGTGTTAGAATTCTAAAAATAACTTCATTACGATATGCAGTTTACGTTATGGCGAGAGCGTGCCCAAAACCTGGCCGCAACCTACTAGTACAACATGTTCGACAGATATATGAAATAACATCATAAAATGGGTCCTACTTTTGATGATCTTTCATCAGAATGTTGTACAAGGGGTCCTTTGTCGGGAACAATCGTTGTTTGGATTTAGAATGTCCTCTTCTCCAGTTAATTAGCACGGAAAGGTAGCAAAGTGGCGCTAAGCTCTCCTTCGTGAACAAACGCAGACAACGCAACACGCCTAACGTCCCGAAAAAATTTCAATAATCTAATGAAACTATATTGAAAAAACATACTTTACGATGATATTGTCACATGTATCAAATAAAATCAAAGCCGGAGATATTAGTCGTCTATAACGAAAGCTGTACAGAAGGCAAAACCAGGTCCCTTCGCGCGCTCTCCAAAAAACAGGAAACTGGTGACACGTCATACAAAGAGCATTTATTCGAGCCCAGATCAAGTTATACACTCAATTTCTTCTCTCACTGCCTGTCGACATCTAGTGGAAGACGTATGAAGTGCATGTATTCTAATAAATATCAAGGACCTTTATAGGCAGCCCCTAGAAGAGAGCATCGATTTCAGATTTTCCACTTCCTGTCAGGAAGTTTGCTGCAAAATGAGTTCTGTTTTACTCACAGATATAATTCAAACGGTTTTAGAAACTAGAGAGTGTTTTCTATCCAATAGTAATAATAATATGCATATTGTACGAGCAAGAATTGAGTACGAGGCCGTTTGAAATGGGCACCTTTTATCCGGCTACTCAATACTGCCCCTGCAGCCCAAACAGGTTAAATTCTGTTAATCTAACTGCACTGTCCGATTTACAGTAGCCATTACAGCGAAAGCATGCCATCCAATTGTTTGAGGACGGCGCCCCATATCAAAATATTTTTCCACCGGCACAGGTTTTTCCACCGGCACCGGCACATAAATTCACAAAAAGCGATTAAATATGCACTTACGTTTTGAAAATCTTCCTCTGATTTGTCAACCGAAGGGTTCCAGCTATAACATGTAGTGTCGTTTTGTTAGATAATATCTTCTTTATATCCCAAAAAGTCAGTTTAGTTGGCACCATCGATTTGAGTAATCCACTCGTTCAACATGCAGAGAAAGGAATCCGGAAATCTACCGCTAAACTTTGTTAGAACAAGTCAAAATACGTTTCTATTGACCCCAAGACTGTGTCCCTGTACTAAAACTGTTCTTTCTCATTCGTTTTGGAAGTTACAAGCCTGAAACCTTGAACATAGTGCTGACACCTTGCGGAAGCCATAGGAATTGCATCGTGGGAGCTGGAATTCAGAATGCCCCTATACTTTCCATTGTAAGAACATGGGCTCTCAAAAATGTCCAGTTGGTTTTTCTTTGGATTTTCTCCTACCATATCTATTGTGTTATAGTCTCCTACATTATTTTAACATTTCTACAAACTTCAAAGTGTTTTCTTTCCAATGGTAGCAATTATATGCATATCCTGGCATCAGGGCCTGAACAACAGGCAGTTTACTTTGGGCATGTCAGTCAGGTGTAAATTTTGAAAAAAGGACCCTAGCCCTAAGAAGTTGCCCCTATCATCGCAAAGCCTATCTCCAACCATTTTAACCTCTCTCTCCTTTCTGGGGAGGTTCCCATTGCTTGGAAGGCAGCCACAGTTAGTCCTTTATTTGAAGGGGGAGATCAAGCTGATCCTAACTGTTATAGGCCTATTTCTATTTTGCCCTGTTTATCAAAAGTGTTGTAAAAACTTGTCAATAATCTGAATGAGCGAGTATTCTCTCTGGTATGCAGTTTGGTTTCCGCTCAGGTTATGGATGTTTCACTGCAACCATTGCCCTTGATTCTAAGCGATATTGTGCTGTTATTTTTATTGACTTGGCCAAAGCATTTGATTCAGTGTTCTCAAAGATCATTTCCGGTCACAACTTGTAGACTTGTTTACGTGCTGCTGTGCGTTTTGGTGCTAACGTTTCTTTGCTACCTGCCAACTTCACGGTTTTTACTTTTTAATTACCGTTTATATTTTTCGTTTTTCCCTCGCTCAACTTTTTTCATTCAACGCTTTATCTGGACGTGGTTAGTCAGAACCTCCAACCGCCGAAACGAAATAGTTACATTAACATGATGGCTTCTAATTGCAGTCGCTGTACTCATAATATACAGAGGAACAATCGCCTTACGGCGAGGATAGCTGTAATGCAAGCCCAGCTTCAGACGCAATCGTTAGGCAATGGTAATTTAAGTGTAGGAAAGGATGAAACAGCGTTTGTGCCGCCAGTAAGTACAGATAGTGGTATAAATCCCCTCGCATAGACCCCTCAGCTGGACAACTTTCTCATGGCTTCTGGAAGGAAATGCTGTAGGAGTGCTCAACCGGTGTCACTCATTCAGCCGACAGAAACTTTCAACCGGTTTTCCCCATTAACCAGCGAGTCAGAGTCAGAGGCTGAGCCTTCTCTGGTCTCTACTCCTCCCGTTACGGGGTCTGAGATGCCGAAGCCTCCCACCATTAGCTCTGACAAATTTAAAACCCTAGTCATTGGCGACTCCATTACCCGCAGTATTAGACTTAAAACGAATCATCCAGCGATCATACACTGTTTACCAGGGGGCAGGGCTACCGACGTTAAGGCTAATCTGATGATGGTGCTGGCTAAAGCTAAAACTGGCGAGTGTAGAGAGTATATGGATATTGTTATCCACGTCGGCACCAACGATGTTAGGATGAAATAGTCAGAAGTCACCAAGCGCAACATAGCTTCAGCGTGTAAATCAGCTAGAAAGATGTGTCGGCATCGAGTAATTGTCTCTGGAGGGGGAGTGATGAGCTCTACAGCAGAATCTCACAACTCAATCGCTGGTTGAAAACTGTTTTCTGCCCCTCCCAAAAGATAGAATTTGTAGATAAATGTCCCTCTTTCTGGGACTCACCCACAAACAGGACCAAGCCTGGCCTGTTGAGGAGTGATGGATTCCATCCTAGCTGGAGGGGTGCTCTCATCTTATCTACGAACATAGACAGGGCTCTAACTCCCCTAGCTCCACAATGATAAGTTGCAGGCCAGTCTGCCAGCTTAGTGGAGTCTGCCACTAGCACAGTCAGTGTAGTCAGCTCAGCTATCCCCACTGAGACCGTGCCTGTGCCTCGACCTAGGTTGGGCAAAACTAAACATGGCAGTGTTGGCTTTAGCAATCTCACTGGAATAAAGACCTCCTCCATTCCTGCCATTATTGAAAGAGATTGTGATACCTCACATCTCACAAATAAGGCTACTTAATGTTAGATCCCTCACTTCCAAGGCAGTTATAGTCAATGAACGAATCACTGATCATAATCTTGATGTGATTGGCCTGACTGAAACATGGTTTAATCCTGATGAATTTACTGTGTTAAATGAGGCCTCACCTCCTGGTTACACTAGTGACCATATCCCCCGTGCATCCCGCAAAGGCGGAGGTGTTGCTAACATTTATGATAGCAAATTTCAATTTACAAAAAAAAAAAAACGTTTTCGTCTTTTGAGCTTCTAGTCATGAAATCTGCAGCCTAGTCAATCACTTTTTATAGCTACTGTTTACAGGCCTCCTGGGCCATACAGCGTTCCTCACTGAGTTTCCTGAATTCCTATCGGACCTTGTAGTCATGGCAGATAATATTCACGTTTTTGGTGACTTTAATATTCACATGGAAAAGTCCACAGACCCACTCCAAAAGGCTTTCGGAGCCATCATCGACTCAGTGGGTTTTGTCCAACATGTCTCTGGACCTAGTTTTGTCCCGTGGAATAAATGTTGTGGATCTTAATGTTTTTCCTCATAATCCTGGACTATCGGAACACCATTTTATTACGTTTGCAATCGCAACAAATAGTCTGCTTAGACCCCAACCAAGGATCATCAAAAGTTGTGCTATAAGTTCTCGGACAACACAAAGATTCCTTGATGCCCTTCCAGACTCCCTCTGCCTACCCAAGGATGTCAGAGTACACAAATCAGTTAACCACCTAACTGAGGAACTCAATTTAACCTTGCGCAATACCCTAGATGCATTCGCACCCCTAAAAACAAAAATCAGTTGTCATAAGAAACTCCCTGGTATACAGAAAATACCCGAGCTCTGAAGCAAGCATCCAGAAAATTGGAACGGAAATGGCGCTACACCAAACTGGAAGTCTTCCGACTAGCTTGGAAAGACAGTACCGTGCAGTATCGAAGAGCCCTCACTGCTGCTCGATCATCCTATTTTTCTAACTTAATGGAGGAAAATAAGAACAATCCAAAATGTATTTTTGATACTGTCGCAAAGCTAACTAAAAAGCAGCATTCCCCAAGAGAGGATGGCTTTCACTTAAGCAGTGATAAACTTCTTTGAGGAAAAGATCATGATCATTAGAAAGCAAATTACGGACTCCTGCGTATTCCTCCTAAGCTCAGTTGTCCTGAGTCTGCACAACTCTGCCAGGACCTAGGATCAAGGGAGACACTCAAGTTTTTTAGTACTATATCTCTTATATCTCTTCATCGACACATTGATGAAAATAATCATGGCCTCTAAACATTCAAGCTGCATACTGGACCCTATTGCAACTAAACCACTGAAAGTTGTGCTGCTGCTCCAGTTTCAACTGTTTTGCCTGCCACTATGGAACCCTGACCTGTTCACCGAACGTGCTACCTGTCCCAGACCTGCTGTTTTCAACTCTCTAGAGACAGCAGGAGTGGTAGAGATACTCTGAATGATCAGTTATGAAAAACCAACTGAATTTACTCCTGAGGTGCTGACCTGTTGCACCCTCGACAACCACTGTGATTATTATTATTTGGCCATGTTCTGTTATAATCTCCACCCGGCACAGCCAGAAGAGGACTGGCCACCCCTCATAGCCTGGCTTCTCTCTAGGTTTCTTCCTAGGTTCTGGCCTTTCTAGGGAGTTTTTCCTAGCCACCGTGCTTCTACACCTGCATTGCTTGCTGTTTGGGGTTTTAGGCTGGGTTTCTGTACAGCACTTTGTGACATCAGCTGATGTAAGTAGGGCTTTATAAATACATTTGATTGATTGATTGATTTGATACGGTAGACCATTCTATTCTTGTGGGCCGGCTAAGGAGTATTGGTGTCTGAGGGGTCTTTGGTCTGGTTTGCTAACTACCTCTCTCAAAGAGTGCAGTGTATAAAGTCAGAAAATCTGCTGTCTCAGCCACTGCCTGTCACCAAGGGAGTACACCAAGGCTCAATCCTAGGCCCCGCGCTCTTCTCAATTTACATCAACAACATAGCTCAGGCCGTAGGAAGCTCTCATCCATTTATATGCAGATGATACAGTCTTATACTCAGCTGGCTCCTCCCCGGATTTTGTGTTAAATGCTCTACAACCAAGCTTTCTTATTGTCCAACAAGCTTTCTCTAACCTTAACCTTAAGGGTGGTTTAGTAAGATGAATGCCCCTCTTCCCACAGGTGGTATTACTACCTCTGAGGGTTTAGAGCTTGAGGTAGTCACTTCATACAAGTACTTGGGAGTTTGGCTAGATGGTGCACTGTCCTTCTCTCAGCACATATCAAAACTGCAGGCTAAGTTAAATCTAGACTTGGTTTCCTCTATCGTAATCGCTCCTCTTTCACCCCAGCTGCCAAACTAACCCTGATTCAAATGGCCATCCTACCCATGCTAGATTACGGAGACATCATTTATAGATCGGCAGGTAAGGGTGCTCTTGAGCGGCTAGATGTTCTTTACCATTCGACCATCAGCTTTGCCACCAATGCTCCTTATAGGACACATCACTGCACTCTATACTCTTCTGTAAACTGGTCATTTCTGTATACCCGTTGCAAGACCCACTGTTAAAGGACCCAAAGCACACACATCCCTGGAACAAGCTGCAACAAACACTCAAACTGGACAGTTTTATCTCAATCTCTTCATTCAAAGACTCAATCATGGACACTCTTACTGACAGTTGTGGCTGCTTTGTATGATGTATTGGTGCCTCTACCTTCTTGACCTTTGTGCTGTTGACTTTGCCCAATAATGTGTGTACCATGTTGTGTTGCTACCATGCTGTGTTGTCATGTTTTGCTGTTATGCTGTTGTCTTAGGTCTCTCTTTATGTAGTGTTGTGTCTTTCTTGTTGTGATGTGTGTTTTGTCCTATATTTATATTGTATTTATCTTTTAAATCCCAGGCCCCCGTCCCCGCAGGAGGCCTTTTCCCTTTTGGTAGGCATCATTGTAAATAAGAATTTGTTCTTAACTGACTTTCCTTGTTAAATAAAAGGTAAAAAAATGTAATTCTAAAATAGAAATCTGAATAACACACCTGTCACGAATACCACCGAAGGTGGCTCCCCTTCCTGTTCAGGTGGCGCTCGGCGGTCGTCGTCGCCGGTCTACTAGCTGCCACCGATCCCTTTTTCCTTTTCGTTTGTTTTTGTCTAATTGTTTTCACCTGTTCCTTGTTGGGGTTTTGGGATGGGTGTTATTTAAGTTTGTTTAGCCCGCTGGTGTTTGTGCAGGCTTGTTGTTATTTTACGTTAGTGGTGTTTGTGTTCTTTTGGGTTTTCGCTGTCCGGGTTTTTGGTAACTATGGTTTTGGGTTTGTTGCGCCTGTGTTTTGGGCTTCACCCATGTTTGTAACTGGTTACTGTGCGAAAGGACATTAAAGCGTTTTTCCCGTCAACCTTCTGCTCTCTGCATCTGACTCCACACCCATCTCTCTCCAGACGTTACAACACCAGTAAAGCTAAATGAATATGCTCCATTTGAGACCAATATCTTCCATCCATATTATCTATAGTACAGTAAAAGGCACACAACTTGTGTTAGTTTCTCTTAGAGCCTGAAGGGCTCACCACTTCAAATTCATCCTTAGAAAAATGTCATAAAGCATTTGGAAGGGTTTAAAGACTGGGTGCTCCTTAAAGTAGACCCCATCACAATAGTCACTTAAAACCTGTTTCGTCAGTATCATCAGAGGGTAAAACACAGTGTCTATGCCTTCGGCAAACATATTGTCTGAAAGACTCATATTTGAAAAAAGTTGATTTAGGGTCATTAACACTTCTTAGGGCTAGGGGTTCCGCTAGCGGCACCCCTCGACAACATTCCGCTGAAAAGGCAGCGCGGGAAATTCAAAAATATTTCTTTGAAATATATAACTTTCACACATTACAAGTGCAATACACCAAATGAAAGATAAACTTCTTGTTAATCTACCCATATTTATATTCAAAAATCTCAGTTTACATTGGCGCGTTACGTTCAGTAATGTTTTGCTTCCAAAACATCCGGGGATTTTGCAGAGAGTCACATAATTTCACAGAAATACTCATAATAAACATTGATAAAAGATACAAGTGTTATACACAGAATTAAAGATAGACTTCTCCTTAATGCAACCGCTGTGTCAGATTTCAAAAAAACTTTACGTAAAAAAAGCACACCATGCAATAATCTGAGTGCAGAGCTCAGACGACAAAATCAGCCAAAAAAATATCCGCCATGTTGGAGTCAACATTAGTCAGAAATAGCATTATAAATATTCACTTACCTTTGATGATCTTAATCAGAATGCACTCCCAGGAATCCTAGTTCCACAATAAATGTTTGATATGTTCGATAAAGTTCATCATTTATGTCCAAATTCCTCCTTGTTTTCAGCGCGTTCAGCCCAGTAATCCATCTTCATGAGGCGCGAGCACTACGTCCAGACAAAGTCCAAAAGTTCCGTTACAGACCGTAGAAACATTTCAAACAATGTATAGAATCAATCTTTAGGATGTTTTTAACATAAATCTTCAATAATGTTACAACCGGAGAAATCCTTTGTCTGTAGAAAAGCCATGGAACGAGAGCTACCACTCACGTGAACAAGCGTCAGAGTTTGTGGCACTCTGCCAGACCACTCACTCAAAGAGCACTTATGAGCCCCTCCTTTACAGTAGAAGCCTCAAACAAGTTTCTGAAGACGGTTGACATCTAGTTGAAGCCTTAGGAAGTCCACAAAGACCCCATAGACACTGTGTATTCGATAGGCCAAGCTTTCAAAAACTATAAACCTCAGGTTTTCGCCTGCCATATGAGTTCTGTTATACTCACAGACATCATTCAAACAGTTTTAGAAACTTCAGAGTGTTTTCCATCCAATAATACTAATAATATGCATATATTAGCATCTGGGACTGAGTAGGAGGCAGTTTACTCTGGGCACGCTTTTCATCCAAAAGTGAAAATGCTGCCCCCTATCCCAAACAGGTTTTAAGACCACAGGTTATACTGAAATTAGATTAATGTGCATGAATAAATCCTACGTGCTGGACCAACTTAATCAGATTGAAATTCTAGGGCACTTGGGGCACTGGTGTGGACGAGGCATGGTGGTTGATTTAATACAGGAGGTTGATGATTCTGGTTAAAGTTGTTTGTTATCCAAGTTGAAAACAATATACGCACAGATGGCTGAAATCACCCCCTCGTCCACGCCTGTGTCTCCACACCATCCACCTTGACCACACTGGCACCTCTACTGGCGAATGCGGTTTTCCAGTCTTCATGGTCTACCAGCAGTGTGGCTGGATATGGCTTACTGGGCCTTGCCCTCGACAAAATAAACACAAACACAAAGATGGGGGGGGAAGTAAATTAGCTAGAATACATTTTATAAATTGTGTGGTAGCCCTAGTGTTAAGTGTGTATATTTGTGTGGGTGAGATGATATGGTGAGGTGATTATCAGTGGTGTGTGTCCCTAAAATGTGTCCCTAAAATGTTATACAGTATGTATGCATACATACTGTATAATGGTGCACCTTCTCTTTAAAGATGGATGAAAGGAGAATAAGCCCAGCTCTGAAGTACGTTCCTAAGGAGAGAGAGAGAGAATCAATAACAAGATACCAGAGTCAGAAAGCACATGCTGCTTTTTCCTTTTTATCTTACATGAACTTTCAAAGAATGCATTTCCAAAGCCACAATCCCTGATAATGTGCAGGATAGGCAATATATAATGATTGTGATGGATTATTGTAAGTACCAGGTAGATCCTCAGTGAGTGTTTCTCTTGCATCCATGTAGAGTTTTGCTAATTGGGATTTCCCTTCAGCCATAACAAGCACCTTTGGAAGAATTTTGGTGAAGCCCTCATTGAAGCGACGGCATATGTTGCCTACTGTAGAGTGGATGCGATCCACCTCCTCATACAACTATAGAAAGAGAGCGAGCCAGAGAGACAGAACGAGAGAGACCGTAATACAACCTTAGAAATCATGTCGATTCTTCACTAATGCCTGAAATGAATGACATGTTTTAAGCTGAAATCTTGAGTTCTCAAAGTATTGCCCAACCAAACTACCGTGACCAATAGTGTATAATGTGCTGATACTAGGAAGCTTATTGAAAAAAATAAGTACCCCAACGATTGTCTTATGTATTCCAACAGATTGCAGCTTTGAAACGCTATTTCAAACTTACCCCAGAGGTTTTCCTGCAGAAGGGGTATTTCTTTGCTGTGTCCTCCACAGTCATTCCTTTTGCCTTCAGCTTCAGCTCACAGACGGATGGCCTGACATTCTCCTGTAGAATTCTCTGATACAGAGCAGAATTCATGGTTCATTCTATTAAGGAAAGTCGTCCAGGTCCAGAAGCAGCAAAGCATCCCCAAACCATCACACTACTACCACCATGCTTAATCGTTGGTATAAGGTTCGTACTGTGGTTTGCCATGTTTGCTTTTCGCCAGACATAATAGACCCATGTCATCCAAAAAGTAACACTTTTGACTCATCTGTCCATAGGACATTCTTCCAAGAGTCTTGATGGTCATCCAGGTGCTTCCAGGTGCATTTGGCAAACTTGAGTCAACTTTTTGGGTCCTATTGTGTCTGGCGAGAAACAAACACTGCATTCCACAGTAAGAACCTCACACCAATACCTCAAAAACAGTTGGAAAATTCCAGAAAATGATGTCATGGCTTTAGAAGCTTCTGATAGGCTAATTGACAAATGTGAGGTGTACCTGTGGATGTATTTCAAGGCCTACCTTCAAACTCAGTGCCTCTTTGCTCGACATCAAAATAAATCATCCAAGACCTCAGAAAAAAAATTGTACACCTCCACAAGTCTGGTTCATCCTTGGGAGCAATTTCCAAACGCCTGAAGGTACCACGTCCATCTGTACAAACAATAGTACGCAAGTATAAACACCATGGGACCACGCAGCCGTCATACCGCTCAGGAAGGAGACACGTTCTGCTTCTAGAGATGAACGTACTTTGGTGCGAAAAGTGTAAATCAATCCCAGAACAACAGCAAAGGACCTTGTGAAGATGCTGGAGGAAACAGGTACAAAAGTCTCTATATCCACAGCAAAATGAGTCCTATATCGACATGACCTGAAAGGCCGCTCAGTAAGGAAGAAGCCACTGCTCCAAAGCCGCCATAAAAGAAACAGACTACGGTTTGCAACTGCACATGGGGACAAAGATCATTATTTTTGGAGAAATGTCCTCAGGTCAGATGAAACAAAAATAGAACTGTTTGGCCATAATGACCAACGTTATGTTTGGAGGAAAAAGGGGGACGCTTGAAAGCCGAAGAACACCATCCCAACCGTGAAGCACAGGGGTGGCAGCATCATGTTGTGGGAGTGCTTTGCTGCAGGAGGGACTGGTGCACTTCACAAAATAGATGGCTTCATGTGGAAGGAAAATTATGTGGATATAATGAAGCAACATCTCAAGACATCAGTCAGGAAGTTAAAGCTTGGTCGCAAATGGGTCTTCCAAATGGACAATGGCCTCAAGCATTCTTCCAGTGTGGCGAAATGGCTTAAGGACAACAAAGTCAAGGTAATGAGGTGGCCATCACAAAGCCCTGACCTCAGTCCTATAGAAAATGTGTGGGCAGAACTGAAAAAGTGTCTGCAAGCAAGGAGGCCAACAACCCTGACTCAGTTACACCAGCTCTGTCAGGAGGAATGGGCTAAAATTCCCCCAACTTATTGTGGGAATCTTGTGGAAGGCTACCAGAAACATTTGACCCAAGTTAAACAATTGAAAGGCAATGCTACCAAATACTAATTGAGTGTATGTAAACTTCTGAACCACTGGGAATGTGATGAAAGTAATAAAAGCTGAAATAAATCAATCTCTTCTTTCATTCTGACATTTTACATTCTTTAAATAAAGTTGTAATCCTACCTGACCTAGACTGGGATTTTTACTAGGATTAAATGTCAGGAATTGTGAAAATCTGAGTTTAAATGTATTTGGCTAAGGTGTATGTAAATTCCGAATTCAACTGTATGAACTCAGCAAACAAAAAAACATCCTTTCACGGTCAACTCCGTTATTTTCAGCAAACTTAACATGTGTCAACATATCAAGGTTCAACAACTGAGACATAAACTGAACAAGTTCCACAGGCATGTGACTAACATAAATGTGATCATTTGTCCCTGAACAAAGGGGAGGTCAAGATCAAAAGTAACAGTCAGTATCTGGTGTGGCCACCAGCTGCATTAAGTACTGCAGCGCATCTCCTCCTCATGGACTGCACCAGATTTGCCAGTTCTTGCTGTGAGATGTTATCCCACTCTTCCACCAAGGCACCTGCAAGTTCCCAGACATTTCTGGGGGGGAATGGCCCTAGCCCTCACCCTCCGATCCAACAAGTCCCAGACGTGCTCAATGGGATTGAGAGCCGGGCTCTTCGCTGGCCATGGCAGAACACTGACATTCCTGTCTTGCAGGAAATTACACACAGAACGAGCAGTATGGCTGTTGGCATTGTCATGCTGGAGGGTCATGTCAGGATGAACCTGCAGGAAGGGTACCACATGAGGGAGGAGGATGTCTTCCCTGTCACGCACAGTGTGACAACAAGCTCAGTCTGATGATGCTGTGACACATCGCCCCAGACCATGAAAGACCCTGTACCTCCAAATCGATCCTGCTCCAGAGTACAGGCCTTGGTGTAACGCTCATTCCTTCGATGATAAACGCGAATCCGACCATCACCCCTGGTGAGACAAAATCGCGACTCGTCAGTGAAGAGCACTTTTTGCCAGTCCTGTCTGGTCCAGCGACGGTGGGTTTGTGTCCATAGGCGACGTTGTTGCCGGTGATGTCTGGTGAGGACCTGCCTTACAGCAGGCCTACAAGCTCTGTCCAGCCTCTCTCAGCCTATTGCACACAGTCTGAGCACTGATGGAGAGATTGTGTGTTCCTGGTGTAACTCGGGCAGTTGTTGTTGCCATCCTGTACCTGTCCAGCAGGTGTGATGTTCGGATGTACCAGGTGCAGGTGCTGTTACACATGGTCTGCCACTGCGAGAACGATCAGCTGTCCATCTTGTCTCCCCGTAGAGCTGTCTTAGGCATCTCACAGTACGGACATTGCAATTTATTGCCCTGGCCACATCTGCAGTCATCATGTCTCTTTGCAGCATGCCTAAGGCACGTTCACGCAGATGAGCAGGGACCCTGGGCATCTTTCTTTTGGTGTTTTTCAGAGTCAGTAGGAAGGCCTCTTTAGTGTCCTAAGTTTTCATAACTGTGACCTAATTGCCTACCTTCTGTAAGATGCTAGTGTCTTAAACACTGTTTCCCATGCTTGTTCAATGAACCCAGAACAATTAATGAACATGCACCTGTGGAAAGGTCGTTAACCTTTCATTGATACCCATCCCGGATCCGGGAGCATCCTCATCAAAAAAGCTGACTAGCATAGCCTAGCCTAACGGGACAGGGATATCATATAATATAATTTTCATGAAATCACAAGTCCAATACAGCAAATGAAAGATAAACATCTTGTGAATCCAGCCATCATTTCCGATTTTTAAAATGTTTTACAGCGAAAACACAATATGTATTTATATTAGCTAACCACAATAGCCAAAGACTCAACCGCATATTTTCACCATGTTTCTACCGCATAGGTAGCTATCACAAAACCGACCAAATAGAGATATAATTAGTCACTAACCAAGAAACAACTTCATCAGATGACAGTCTTATAACATGTTATACAATACATTGATGTTTTGTTCGAAAAATGTGCATATTTGAGGTATAAATCATAGTTTTACATTGCAGCTACCATCACAAATAGCACCGAAGCAGCCAGAATAATTACAGAGAGCAACGTGAAATACATAAATACTCATCATAAAACATTTATGAAAAATACATGGTGTACAGCAAATGAAAGATAAACATCTTGTGAATCCAGCCAATATTTCCGATTTTTTAAGAGTTTTACAGCGAAAACACAATATAGAATTATATTAGCTTACCACAATAGCCAAACACACAAATGCATTTATTCACCGCAAAAGGTAGCTATCGCAAAAACCAGCAAAAGATATAAAATTAATCACTAACCTTGAACGACTTCATCAGATGACAGTCTTATAACATCAGGTTATACAATACACTTATGTTTTGTTCGAAAATGTGCATATTTAGAGCTGCAAACCGTGGTTATACATTATGAATATGTAGCAACATTTCCCCAGAATGTCCGGAGCTATTTTGGACACTCACCTAATCTGACCAAAGAACTCATCATAAACTTTACATAAAAATACTTGTTGTGGCAAATGAATGGCAAATGAAAGATACACTGGGTCTTAATGCAACCGCCGTGTTATTTAAAAAAAAATAACTTTACCATAACATACAGCTTGCGTTATTACGAGACAGCGCTCACCAAAACGGCGGAGAATAGGAATCAACATTTTCCACAGAAATACGAAATAACATCATAAATTGTTCTTACTTTTGCTGAGCTTCCATCAGAATCTTGTACAAGGAGTCCTTGGTCCAGAATAAATCGTTGTTTGGTTTTAGAATGTCCTTTTCTTCTGTCGAAATTCGCGCCACAATGCTAGCCAAGGTTGATAACGTTCCCACCCTCTCTTGACGCAAAGAATGGAAAACTCCAAAAGTCCCAATAAACGTTGAATAAACTGATAAAACTCGGTTGAAAAAACCTACTTTACGATGTTATTATCACATGTATCAAATAAAATCAGAGCCGGAGATATTCGCCGTGTAAACCGAAAGCTTTTCAGAAGCTAATGTCAAGCTCCGCCTCGCGCCTTGGTAGACAAAAGAAATTCCTGACCTGCCACTCCAAAAGCTCTCATTCGACCTCAGATCAAGCTAGACACCCCATTCCACTTTCCACTGCCTGTTGACATCTAGTGGAAGGCGTATGAAGTGCATGTATATCGATAAATATAAGCCAGTTGAATAGGCAGGCCCTGAAACAGAGACCCATTTTCAGAATTTTCACTTCCTGTCTGGAAGTTTGCTGCCAAATGAGTTCTGTTTTACTCACAGATATAATTCAAACAGTTTTAGAAACTTGAGAGTGTTTTCTATCCAATAGTAATAATAATATGCGTATTGTATGATCTAGAATAGAGTACGAGGCCGTTTAAATTGGGCACGATGTTTTCCAAAGTGAAAACAGCACCCCCCTATTGACAAGAAGTTCAACCCTTTACAGTGAAGATCTGTGAAGTTATTTGGATTTTTACAAATTATCTTTGAAAGGCAGGGTCCTGAAAAAGGGACTTTTCTTTCTTTGGTAGGTTTACTACCGTTCAAAAGTTTGTGGTCACTTAGAAATGTCCTACAGTGTAGACATTGTTGTAAATGACTATTGTAGCTGGAAACGGCTGATTTTTGGGGGTAATATCTACATACTGTAGGTATACAGAGCCCATTATCAGCAACCATCACTCCTGTGTTCCAATGGCACGTTGTGTTGGCTAATCCAAGTTTATGATTTTAAAAGGCTAGTTGATCATTAGAAAACCCTTTTGTAGTTATGTTAGCACAGCTGAAAACTGTTGTTCTGATTAAAGAAGCAATAAAACTGGCCTTCTTTTGACTAGTTGAGTATCTGGAGCATCAGCATTTGTGGGTTCGATTACAGAATCAAAAGGGCCAGAAACAAAGGACTTTCTTTTGAAACTCGTCAGTCTATTCTTGTTCTGAGAAATGAAGGCTATTCCATGTGAGAAATTGCCAAGAAACTGAAGATCTCGTACAACGCTGTGTACTACTCCCTTCACAGAACAGCTCAAATTGTCCCCAACCAGAATAGGAGGAGTGGGAGGCCCCGGTGCACAACTAAGCATGAGGACAAGTACATTAGAGTGTCTAGTTTGAGAAACAGATGCCTCACAAGTCCTCAACTGGCAGCTTCATTAAATAGTACCCGCAAAACACCAGTCTCAACTTTAACAGTGAAGAGCCGACTCCGGGATGCTGGCCTTCTAGGCAGAGTTCCTCTGTCCAGTGTCTGTGTTCTTTTGCCCATCTTAATCTTTTCTTTTTATTGGCCATTGACGTAAGGCTTTTTCTTCGCAACTCTGCCTAGAAGGCCAGCATAGAGGGTGCAGCAAGTCAGCACGTCCGGAGTAAATGTCAGTTGGATTTTCATAGCCGAGCATTCAGAGGTTGAGAGCAGTAGAGAGGGAGAGAGAGGGTCGAAAACAGTAGGTCCGGGACAAGGTAGCACATTCGGTGAACAGGTCAAGGTTCCATAGCCGCTGGCAGAACAGTTGAAACTGGAGCAGCAGCAAGACAAGGTAACACGTCTGGTGAACAGGTCAGGGTTCCATAGCCACAGGAAAAACAGCAGAGACTGGATCAGCAGCACAACCAGGTGGACCGGGAATGAGGACAGCCAGGAATTATCAGGCCAAGTAGTCCTGAGGCATGATCTTAAGGCTCAGGTACTCTGGGAGGGGAGACAGCTGGGATAATTAGAGGGGAGCATACTTAAGTTCACACAGGACACCAGGTAAGACGGGATCATTTTACCAGATAGGAGAGACTGACCATAGCCCCCCGGCATATAGAAAATTGCAGAATACTGTAGATTCTGCGATGTATGCTTCTCCCTCAGATTCATCAGTTTTATGATAATCTCCAAAGACAGACCAACCAGTTTCAAGCTGAGGGAAAATGTATGGAAAATTAAAAATACTGTTCTAATTGGAAACCTCAAAAAGACAAATGGTTTGATGGTGAATGTAATCTCATAAGGATCAAACCTGAGATCTTTATAAAATAGAAAACCTCACCAACCACAGGATAGAAACGTTCGGCAAACAATATTTTGACACATTGAACGAATAACACCTGTAACGATGTTCATCTGAGGAAGAGGGAGTAGACCAAAGCGCAACGTGGTACGTGTTCATGATGTTTTATTATAGCCTGAACACTGAAACAAAAAACAAAAGTGGAACAAAACGCAACAGTTCTGTCAGGCACTCACACAAAACAGAAAACAACTACCCACAACACACAGGTGGAAAAAGGCTACCTAAGTATGGTTCTCAATCCGAGACAACGATAGACAGCTGCCTCTGATTGAGAACCACACACGGCCAAACACAAAGAAATAGAAAGCATAGAAAAAAGAATGTAGAATGCAAGACAGAATGCCCACCCCAACTCACGCCCTGACCAAACCAAAATAGTGACATAAAAAGGATCTCTAAGGTCAGGGCGTGACAACACCAAACCTAAGATGGAAGAAACGGAAGCATTTTGATAACACTCTGAAAGAGATTGAAGATTTGATTGATGGAAATCAGTTCTGGGAGAAATGGAAAACTGAGGAATGACATTTGGAAAGATAATTTTGAATAATAATTCCATTAGAAGACTTTACTTAAACAAGACAAACTCAGCTCCCTAGAACCCACATATAAAAACAACCAGAACCCAATTGACTACCAAATTACACAGGCTGAACTTTAAAATAAAATACAAAGCCTTAAACCTGGAAAGGCATGTGGCCCTGACAGCATCAGGAATTAAATGCTTAAACCCAGTAATCCTGAGCTGCAGGACACCTTATTAAAACTATTCAACCTGGTGTTAGAGAGTGGCTTGCTTACCTGATATTTGGAACCAGGGGCTCATAACCCCCATATAAAAAAAACTAGGCTCCAATAATGATAGGGGAATATATGTCTCCAAGGGGAAACTGTTCTGCTGTATTCTCAATGACCAAATACAGACCTTCCTCGCACAACATAACGCTCTCAGCAAAAACTAATTGGCTTTCTATCCAAACACAGAATGAAAGACCACATACACATATTACACACACCAATGAACCAGCACGTTCATCAGAAAAGCCTGCAAAGCATTTTACTCCATTAAAACTTCCTTGGGAAAGGGGGGCAGTATTGAGTAGCTTGGATGAATAAGGTGCCCAGAGTAAACTGCTTGTTACCCAGGCCCAGAAGCTATGATATGCATATAAGTAGTAGATTTGGACAGAAAACTCTAAAGTTTCCAAAACTGTTAACCTCTAACACCTCCCAAACCCGGATCCGGGAGCACCCCCATCAGTAGAAAAGCTACTAGCATAGCCTAGCATAGCGTCACAAGTAAATACTAGCATCTAAATATCATTAAATCACAAGTCCAAGACACCAGATGAAAGATACACATCTTGTGAATCCAGACATCATTTCTGATTTTTAAAATGTTTTACAGGGAAGACACAATATGTAAATCTATTAGCTAACCACGTTAGCAAAAGACACCAATTTATTTTACTCCACCAGTTTTTTACTCCATCAGTAGCTATCACAAATTCGACCAAATAAAGATATAAATAGCCACTAACCAAGAAACAAATTCATCAGATGACAGTCTGATAACATATTTATTGTATAGCATATGTTTTGTTAGAAAAATGTGCATATTTCAGGTATAAATCATAGTTTACCATTGCAGCCACCATCACAACTCGACTAGAATAACTACAGAGAGCAACATGTATTACCTAATTACTCATCATAAAACATTTCTTAAAAATACACAGCGTACAGCAATTGAAAGACACAGATCTTGTGAATCCAGACAATATTTCAGATTTTCTAAGTGTTTTACAGCGAAAACACAATATAGCGTTATATTAGCTTACCACATGTGCAAACATCACCCCAGCATTGATTCAAGGCAAAAAGTGCGATAACGTATAAACCACCAAAATATATTAATTTTTTCACTAACCTTCTCAGAATTCTTCAGATGACAGTCCTGTAACATCATATTACACAATGCATATAGAGTTTGTTCGAAAATGTGCATATTTAGCGGCACAAATCGTGCTTATACAATGAAAATAGTGTCCAAATACTCAAGCAATCTGTCCGGCGCCATCTTGGAAAGGCACCTATTCTTATCGAAAACTATTCATAAACTTGACTAAAAAAATACAGGTTGGACAGCAATTGAAAGACAAATTAGTTCTTAATGCAATCGCTGAATTACATTTTTAAAATGAACGTTACTGCGCAATACAGGGTGCGATAAAGCAAGGCTACACTGCAAGTAATGGCGTCTTATGCATTTGACATTTTTCAACAGAACAACGAATTATCAGCATAAAGACTGCTTACTATTAGCTGAGCTTCCATCAGAATCTTGGGCAAGGTGTCCTTTCTCCAGAACAATCGTCTTTGGGTTGAAAGATGTCCTCTTGTCCGGTCGAAATAGCCGCTAATGTTAGCCGCCAACTGGAGAGGTGTCCAACTCGTGAAAGCGCATGGCAAAGAAATCCCAGAAAATCGCAATAAACTGCTATAAACTGCTAAGTCGGTTTAAATTAACTACCTTATGATGTCTTTAACACCTATAACGAATAAAAACATGACCGGAGATATAGAACTACTAAAACGAAAGCGTTTGCAGGAAGCCATTGTGATGTCTTCATGCGTCAGGCGCACCGTTGAAAAGGACGGTCCTTCCGTTCCACGGTCTTATATAAGGTCCCAGATTGCGCAATCCACTCCATTCAAATTCTCCCCGCTTACTGACATCTAGAGGAAGACGTATGCAGTGTAGCCCGATGGCTTACATGGGGACTTATAAACTGACCTCAGAACAGGGACCTCGATTTCTGAAATCTCACTCCCTGACAGGAAAAGTGCTGCAGAATGAGTTCTGTTTCACTCAGAGAAATAATTCAAACGGTTTTAGAAACTAGAGAGTGTTTTCTATCCAATAGTAATAATAATATGCATATTGTACGAGCAAGAATTGAGTACGAGGCAGTTTAATTTGAGAACGATATTTTACAAAGTTGAAATGGCCGCTCAAGAAGTTTTAAAATAATGTCTGTGAGTATCTCATATGGCAGGCAAAAACCTGAGACAAATCCAACCAGGAAGTGGGAAATCTGAGGTTTGTAGTTTCATTTAAGTGATTGCCTATCCAATATGCTGTGTCTATGGGGCCAGATTGCACTTCCCAAGGCTTCCAGCAGATGTCAACAGTCTTTAGAAAGTTGTTTGGGGCTTCTATTGTGGAAGGGGGTCGAATAAGAGCTGTTTCAACAAGTGGACTAGGCTGTGGCCAATGAGTTGTTTACTGCGCGGTCACGCGGGCGCGCCGTTCCTTCTTTTTCCTCTGTAATGAATACGCTATTGTCCGGTTGGAATATTATTGAAGATTTATTATAAAAAGACCCCAAGGATTGATTGTAAACATTGTTTGACATGTTTCTACAAACTTTAATAGAACTCTTTTGACATTTAGTCTGGATTTTGCGCTCGTGCCTTTGGAATAGTGAACTACACGCGGGAACAAAACGGAGGTATTTGGACAAATATGGACGTAATCGAACAAAACGAATATTTATTGTGGAAGTGGGAGTCCTGGGAGTGCATTCCGATGAAGATCAGCAAAGGTATGTGAAGATTTATAATGCTATTTCTGACTTTTGTTGACGCCACAATTTGGCGGGTAACTGTATGGCTTGCTTTTGTGGCTGAACGCTGTGCTCAGATTATTGAATATTGTGCTTTTGCCGTAAAGCTTTTTTGGAATCTGACACAGCGGTTGCATTAAGAACAAGTGTATCTATAATTCTATGTAAAACATAAATCTTTCATCAACGTTTATGATGAGTATTTCTGTTATTTGATGTGGCTCTCTGCAATTTCTCCGGATGTTTTGGAGTCATTTCTGAACATGGCGCCAATGTAAACTGAGGTTTTTGGATATAAATATGAACTTTACCGAACAAAACATACATGTATTGTGTAACATGAAGTTCTATGAGTGTCATCTGATGAAGATCATCAAAGGTTAGTGATTAATTTTATCTCTATTTCTGCTTTTTGTGACTCTACTCTTTGGCTGGAAAAATGGCTGTGTTTTTCTGTGATTTGGCGGTGACCTAACATAATCGTTTGTGGTGCTTTCGCTGTAAAGCCTTTTTGAAATCGGACACTGTGGTTGGATTAACGAGAAGTGTATCTTTAAAATGGTGTAAAATACTTGTATGTTTGAGGAATTTTAATTATGAGATTTCTGTTGTTTTGAATTTGGCGCCCTGCAATTTCACTGGCTGTTGGCGAGATGGGACGCTAGCGTTCCGAACGATCCCAGAGAGGTTAAAAAGAAAATATTTAACATTTAAATTTTACCAATTGCACTATGTGGAACTGAGGTTTGGGGTCCAACCTGTAATTATGATTACAAGCTTTGGGAGAAAAAACAAATAGAAAATCTAAATACAGAATATGCTATGTTATATCCAAAAGAAATTACCAAATAATACATGCAGAGCAGAACTCGGAAGATTCCCTTTAATTGTAAATATAAATATAAGGACACTAATATTTTTGCACCATTTCAAATTAAGCCCCAAAACATCCTTACAATTCAAAGCAGTGGAAACCCAAGAGCTGAACCCTGAAAAGAGTCCCCTATGTTAGCTGTTAATTAGAAACACTGAACAACCTTATTATCCAAACACACAGGGAAATCAATCAAATTGTTACAGAAATGAAAACCTCCTATTTGACAAATTGGGAAAATGAAACAAAAATGCAGAATAAACTAAATTGCTATTTGGCCCTCAAAAGTGAATACCAATTGGCAGAATATCTCTACTCTACCAGAGATACAAAACAGAGACAGATCCTGACCAAATACAGGCTCAGCGACAACCAATTGGCTATAGAAAAAGGGAGACACAAAAAGACATGGATACCGAAAGAGGAGTGTCTTTGTGGTCGCTGCACAGCAGGGGAGGTAGAGACGAATGCACTTTTTCCCACTAATGTGAGAAATAATACAAAATAAAAAAAAAATCAAGAAAATATCCCAATCAATTCCCTACTTCTGTGCATTTACTAATGGCATAAAGCTGGGAATTATACTGGGTAAGGAAGAAATGGCAAATATTACTGCCAGTATACTGTATGATTGCCATAGCTTGAGGGACATTCCATTACCATCAATTCTCTGAAGTATTTACATTGTATTTAACTTACAGTGGCTTGCGAAAGTATTCACCCCCCTTCGCATTTTTCAATATTTTGTTGCCTTACAACCTGGAACTGAAATAGATTTATGGGTGGTTTGTATCGTTTGATTTACACAACATGCCTACCAATTTGAGAGGCAAAATATTTTTTCTTGTGAAACAAACAAGAAATAACCAAAAGATTGAAATTAAAAACAATTAAAAAATTGGAAGACTTGAGCGTGCGTAACTATTCCCCCCCCAAAGTCAATACCTTTTGCAGCAATTACAGCTGCAAGTCTCTTGGGGTATCTCTCTATAAACTTAGCACAACTAGCCACTGGGATGTTTTCCAATTCTTCAAGGCAAAACTACTCCAGCTCCTTCAAGTTGGATGGGTTCCGCTGGTGAACAGCAATCTTTATCTCATACCACAGATTCTCAATTGGATTGAGGTCTGGGCTTTGACTAGGCCATTCCAAGACATTCAAATGTTTCCCCTTAAACCACTCAAGTGTTGCTTTAGCAGTATGCTTAGGGTCATTGTCTTTCTGGAAGGTGAACCTCCGTCCCAGTCTCAAATCTCTGGAAGACTGAACTGAAACAGGTTTCCCTCAAGAATTTCCCTGTATTTAGCACCATACATCATTCCTTCAAATCTGACCAATTTCCCAGTCTCTGCCGATGAAAAACATCCCCCACAGCATGATGCTGCCACCACCATGCTTCACTGAGGGGATGGTGTTCTCGGGGTGAAGTGAGGTGTTGGGTTTGCACCAGACATAGCGTTTTCCTTGATGGCCAAAAAGCTCAATTTCAGTCTCATCTGACCAGAGTACCTTCTTCCAAATGTTTGGGGAGTCTCCCACATGCCTTTTGGTGAACACCAAACGTGTTTGCTTATTTTCTTCTTTAAGCAATGGCTTTTTTCTGGCCACTCTTCTGTATAGCCCACCTCTGTGGAGTGTACTGCTTAAAGTGGTCCTATGGACAGATACTCCAATCTCCGCTGTGGAGCTTTGTAGCTCCTTCAGGGTTATCTTTGGTCTCTTTTTTGCCTCTCTGATTAATGCCCTACTTGCCTGGTCCATGAGTTTGTGGGCGGCCCTCTCTTGGCAGGTTTGTTGTGGCGATATATTCTTTCCATTTTTTTAATAATGGATTTAATAGTGCTCCGGGGAATGTTCAACATTTCAGATATTTTTTATAACCCAACCCTGATCTGTACTTCTCTACAACTTTGTCCCTGACTTCACACCAAATATTAGAGTGATGCCAACCAAATGCCTAAGTTTTGTGAGGGAAGGCTATCCTTTTGTTTATGTTTGGATTATGGATTGCTCCTTGAAGTGTAATAAGTCTGATAGAAAGAAACTCACTTATGACCGCTCTATTCCCCGACCGGTGTTTGTTGTTTCCTCAGGTTGCTTAGACTTCTTCCCATGGCCAAACTTTTCTTTGGTCCTTTTAAATTAGGCAAGGCCTCTTTTTTCTCCACTTCCTGTCTGAATGACATTCCCAAAGTAAACTGCCTGTTACTCAGGCCCCGAAGCCAGGATATGCATATAATTGGTACCATTGGAAAGAAACCACTTTGACGTTTGAAGAAATGTTACAATAAAATATAACACAATAGATATGGTAGGAGAAAATCCAAAGAAAAACCAACCAGAGACCATGCTCTTCCAATGGCCAGTATTAGGGCATACTCAATTCTACCTCCCAGGATGCAATTCCTATGGCTTTCACTGTGTGTCAGCAGTCTATGTTCAAAGTTTCAGGCTTGTAACTTGAATAACGAATAAGAAATAACAGTTTTAGTACAAGGACACCAGCTTGGAAATCCGTGTTTGCTCGCGCGCCAAGAAGACAAGATGCACCTGCTAAAATCGGTTTCCTATTGAACATACTTCTTTCCGTAAGAAATACTATAATTTGATTACATTTTAGGGTATCTGAGGAATAAATAGAAATGTATTTTGACTTGTTGAAACAAAGTTTAGGGGTACATTTTTGGACTCCTTTCTTTACATGTTGAACGAGTGGATTACTCAAATCGATGGCACCAACTAAACAGACTTTTTGGGATATAAAGAAGTACTTTATCTAACAAAACGACACTACATGTTATAGCTGGGACCCTTTGGATGACAAATCAGAGGAAGATTTTCAAAAAGTAAGTGAATATTTAATCGCTATTTGTGAATTTGTAAATCGGACAGTGCAGTTAGATTAACAAGAATGTAAGCTTTCAACCGATATAAAACACTTGTATGTACCTAAATGTTTAATATTCATAATTTTTATGATTATTTATTTGATTTGCACGCCCTCCAGTCTCACCGGAAGTTGTCCCGCTAGCAGGATGCCTAGGCTTAAGAAGTTTTAATGGCCATGGACAAGTGGTGCACGTTCTGCCTTGAACCTGCATTCAAGGACCTGTGCCAGGGATTCTAATCAGAACAAAGAGACAATTGTGCAAAAGCATTAGCTACCCAAAATATTTGTTTTTCAATGTGTTTATTTGTAACAGCTAAAAATAAAAGTGATTGATTTAATAAAAACAATTACAGATTATGGAATTAACCCATGTGACAATCTACGTAACATAATAAAAAATCCCGATTCAAATCCATCAGTGTTTGTCAGGCTAAGAGACATCCTGAAAATCGATCTTCTCACGATAACGTCCTTAGCGTCCGAACAGTTTGGCCTACAAACTAATATGACCACTCTATGGAAAGATGAGACTCACAGCCACAGTTGTCACAACACTCGTCTGAAGTTAACCCATACAAATGAATGGAAGTATGGAGGTAGTTTTGTGCCAACAAAAATAAGGGGTTAAATATGTGTCCAAAATAACAAAACTATTTTCCTGAGCTTTATTACATCTCATGTATATATATACAGACGGATTCAAAGTATATTTACATTGTAATACTTCTGACAGCCAACTTTCTAACTTCGCTCATAACTTTTGTACTTTTATACATTCAAGACGGTCATAAGATTTTTCGGCATCAGTAGCAATTATTGATAAATCTATATATTGTTTTTCAGCATATTGTATTAAACTGAAACATATTTTGTTTGTAAGTGTCTATTTTTAACAAAGCCTGTTTGATTGATATGTATCAAGTCTAGTAAAGACTTTTGGCATGCTATTGCTTATGAGATTTTTTATTATTTTATTGTCACAATTTATGAAACTTGTGGGTCTGTAATCAGCAGTGGAATCAGCAGTTTCCTGGTTTTAATATAACTGAATTAACTGTCTAAAGATTTTTTATTGCCTTTTTCTTTAACTTTAATTTCTAACTTTTGTGGTGTATGAGATTATCATTCCCCCAATGTATGTGGTAAAATCATTCCAAATGATATCAGGTGACTGCTTTTCTCTGTCCTTTATGTCTACATTTGTAATGGTAAAGGTTTTTATTTTTTATTCATGACTCAGTGAAAGTACTGACTTGGCTCCCGGTATATAGCAAACCGTTTGCAGCAACCCCCCACCCCTCAATCGGGAGATCTACAACTGGACATTTGCCAACTGCATGCCCAAGACACCTGCCACAACTACAAGTACTGTTGCGTAAGCCGACAGATCTTCCCCGAAATAGTCCGGCTCTTGGAACCGTTTGATTACTGACATGCTCTTCTTTGTGCACTGCTTAGCAATGTGTCCCACCCCTTTTCACTTGAAGCAAATTGTCTGATCGTCATCAGTAAACTTCGGTTTGGCTCTAGGTGTCCCACCTGCATTACCATTCTTCTCCTTGTTCAGAGCAAGACCTTGGATTGCATTTATTAGCTCCCCAATGACATTACAATGCTCGGCCACCACTTTAAGAACATCTTCCGAAGAGACAGCTGGTTTCAAGGTCAGAACACTGAGAATCCCTCCCTCTCGTATTACACCACACTTTCCTGCTCTTGACAACTTTAGTGTTACAGGGCTGGTCCTCCAGTGAGCAGGTGATGGCTTCCTCACGTACATCAAACAGAGTAGACTGAGTCCTCTTCCTGACTAACTTCCGCAGCTCTCTCTTGAGAGCAGGATCTATGACGCCCTCAAGGAACTGGTTTCTGACATTTTATCCTCGGAAACAGAGTCTTGTTCTTGTTTCAGTACAGAGCTAAGCATCTGCGAGAAATCACAAAAATCCTCTCCCTCGCTCTGATGCAGGCCATAGAAGGTGTGTAACAGCTGAGATGCACTACACTTCTCTATATTAGCCCCCTTAGATACGAGAACAGGTCACTGGGCTGCTTTGACTCCCCACCCATGCGTAACTGCACTTCCTCTAAGGCTGACCCCTCAGAGACAGTATGAAATCTACCTTTTCATCAGTACTCTAATCTCTGGCTCAAATTACATGTTCAATCGGGTTCAAGTCCGGGCTCTGGCTGGGCCACTCAAGGATATTCAGAGACTTGTCCCATAGCCACTCCTGCATTGTCTTGGCTGTGTGCTTAGGGTCGTTGTCCTGTTACATGGTTGGGCAATTCAAGTCCTCAGGGGCCTGATTGGTGTCACAGTTTTGCCTCAGCCCCAGCTAACACACCTGACTCCAATAATCAACTAATCATGATCTTCTGTTTAGAATTCAGTTTGATTAATCAGCTGTGTTTGCTACGAATGGAGAAAAAGTGTGACACCAAGCAGGCGCCCGAGGGCTGGTGTTGCCTACCCCTGTTAAGTTATTAGGTGAACCTTTGCCCCAGTCTGAGTTCCTGAGTGGGTTTTCATCAAGGATATCTCTGTACATTGCATCTTTCCTTCAATCCTGACTAGTCTCCCAGTCCATGCTGGTGAAAAACATCCCCACAGCATGATGCTGCCACCACTACGCTCCACCATAGGGATGGTGCCAGGTTTCCTCCAGACATGATGCTTGGCATTTAGGACAAAGAGTTAAATCTTGGTTCCATCAGACCAGAGAATTTGGTTTTTCATGGTCTGAGAGTCTTTAGGTGCATTTTGGCAAACTCCAAGCGGGCTTTCATGCGCCTTTTACTGAGGAGTTGCTTCCGGCTGGCCAATCTACCATAAAGACCTGATTGGTGGAGTGCTGCAGATATGGTTGTCCTTCTGGAAGGTTCTCCCATCTCCCCAGAGTTACCCTGGAGCTCTGTCTGAGTGACCATCAGGTTCTTGGTCACTTCCCTGACCAAGGCCCTTCTCCCCCAATTGCTCAGTTTGGCCAGGCGGCCAGCTCTAGGAAGAGTCTTGGTGGTTCCAAACTTCTTCCGTTTAAGACTGATGGAAGGCACTGTATTCTTGGGGACCTTCAATGCTGCAGAAATGTTTTGGTACCCTTCCCCAGATCTGTGCCTTGACACAATCCTGCCTTTGAGCTCTACGGACAATTCCTTTCGACCTCGTGGCTTGGTTTATACTCTGACATGCACTGTCAACAGTGGGACCTTATATAGACAGGTGTATGACTTTCCAAATCATGTTCAATCAATTACATTTTCCACAGGTGGACTCCAATTAAGTTGTAGAAACATCAGGATGATCAATGGAAACAGGATGCACCTCAATTTGAGGATCATAGCAAAGGTTCTGAATACTTATGTAAATAAGGTATCTGTTTTTAAATATGCAAAAAATGTCTGAAAACCTGTTTTCAATTTGTCATTATACAGCATTGTGTGTAGATGGATGAGGAAAAAAATAAATGTAATCTATTTTAGAATAAGGCTGTAACATAACAAAATGTGAAAAAAGTCAAGGGGTCTGAATACTTTCCGAATGCACTGTATCTGTACTGTTCATAGTCAGATGTACCTTCTCTTATATTGTTAATACTCGTGCTTGAGTATTAACAACATACGCAACACTATGACATAGTTTGTTACCCCATGCACCGGGCTACTTGGTTCAAGGTCAGTACCAGATTTGAAACAAGGCTAAATATCCTGCTTGGTTCCAGGAATAAAGTGGGCCATGGGCCAATGGAAATGAAATAGGAACCATGACATTCACAGGACAGCATGGCCCTGCAATGGAGATGCGCCATTAAATGTCCCGTATTGCTCCACAATGAGGAATGCCTCCTAGTGACTAACCTGCAACCCTGGTCGAGAAAAGCTTTGTGGAAGATCTCATACTCCTTATGCGTGTCTGAGTGTGTATAACACATTTTCACCCATCATGTATCATACAGATTTAAGATCTTAATTTCACCTATATTGTCACAGCAAAATCATCTTGTAGCAACAGGATTTGAACGTTTACTCCATAATGTTGCTTGATCGATGGTTAGACTATTATCTGGCCAAAAGTAAGCTACATGAAAAGTGCAGTACTGTTTATATAACCATGTGTTAGTGTTGGTTTTCTGTAAATTTATGTTAATTACAAAGCTCATCTGCATTTCCTGCAGTGTAGAAAAATTCTCAGCTACAAAAGTGTGACCGAATTAATGTATGAGATACTGTATACTGAAGTGTATTGTGTAGGCTGTCACAACCTGGCTCTTAGATGGTGACAAGCAAGGGAGTCCACACGTTGGCAGTTAAGGAGCAAAAATATGTATTAAATAACTAACAAGTATAAAACTACAAAGGAAAACTAACCTGTGAAGTGTGAAAGTAGGCATGTGAGGGGGGTAATGGAAATGCATGGATGAAGGTAAAATGTGTGTAAGTGTTGAAGGGTGCATCTAATCAAAAACCATAATCAACCAGATCACAAAAAAAATTGTGCTTGTGAAGAGAGAGAGCCTGGACTGGGCACCAGGAACTTTTATATTCTAGTTGATCCCAAACCCAGGTGCAACTTTAACGAGCCAATCAGCTCCACCTGTCCCCAATCTGCAAATAAAAGCACAAACACAGAAGAAGGCAGGGAGAGTGAGGGGGGTGTAACAAGGCTACGTGTTCAGTTTTGTAAAGTAGAAAATATGTCTCACGATTTGTCAGTGGGTTAATTGGCTTTTGAGGGTAGAGAGAGACAGGATCTACTCCTCTATCACCTGAGAAGCCCTCGCTGGAAAATAATTGCAGCTGATATTTCATTTGGAAAGTCGCAGCTATGTGGCGTGAAGGTCTGTGAAAATCTGAAAACATGTATAAAACCTATTTTGATAAGTTCATCCCAAAAAATAGGATTAATCGTCAACCTATAGTACCAGTCAAAAGTTGACACACCACCTCATTCCAGGGTTCTTCTTTATTTGAACTATTTTCTACATTGTAGAATAATAGTGTAGGCATCAAAGCTATGAAATAACACATGTAATCATGTAGTAAACAGTGTTAAATCTAAATATATTTTATATTTGAGATTCTTCAAAGTATACCCTGATGAAGACAGCTTGTCTGTCAAAATGTTGGTTATTTGGTTAAATTTTTCCATCTGAGCTCCGAGTGTGCGGCTTTCTTCCTTTTTCAAGATTCTTCAAATTAGCCGCCCTTTGCCTTTGACAAATTTCCATACTCTTGGCATTCTCTCAACCAGCTTCATGAGATAGTCACCTAGAATGCATTTCAATTAACAGGTGTGCCTTGACAAAAGTTAATTTGTGGAATTTCTTTCCTTCTTAATGCATTTGAGTCAATCGGTTATGTTGTGACAAGGTAGGGGTGGTATACAGAAGCCCTATTTGGTAAAGGACCGTCCATATTATGGCAAGAACTGCTCAAATAAGCAAGGGAAAATGACAGTTAATTTAAGGTTAATTTAAGACATGAAGGTCAGTCAATCCGGAAAATGTCAAGAACTACAGTATAAACGTTTCTTCAAGTGCAGTCGCAAAAACCATCAAGCGCTATGATGAAACTGGCTCTCATGAGGACCGCCACAGGAAAGGAAAACCCAGAGTTACCTCTGCTGCAGAGGATAAGTTCATTAAAGTTAACTGCACCTCAGATTGAAACCCAAATAAATGCTTCAGAGTTCAAATAACAGACACATCTCAACATCAACTGTTCAGACGAGACTGCGTGAATCAGGCCTTCATGGTTGAATTGCTGCAAATAAACCACTAATAAAGGACACCAATAAGAAGAAGAGACTTGCTTGGGCCAAGAAACACGAGCAATGGGCATTAGACCGGTGGAAATGTGTCCTTTCGTCTGATGAGTCCAAATGTTGAGGTTTTTGGTTCCAACCGCCGTGTCTTTGTGAGACACAGAGTAGGTGAACGGATGATCTCCGCATGTGTGGTTCCCACTGTGAAGCACGGAGGAGGAGTGATGGTGCTTTTCTGGTGACACTGTCAGTGATTTATTTAGAATTCAAGGCACACTTAACCAGCATGGCTACCACAGCATTCTGCAGCGATACGTCATCCCATCTGGTTTGCGCTTAGTGGGACTATCATTTGTTTTTCAACAGGACAATGACCCAACACACCTCCAGGCTGTGTAAGGGCTATTTGACCAAGAAGGAGAGTGATGGCGTGCTGCATCAGATGACCTGACCTCCACAATCCAATTGAGATGGTTTGGGATGAGTTGGACTGCAGAGTGAAGGAAAAGCAGCCAACAAGTGCTCAGCAAATGTGGGAACTCCTTCAAGAATGTTGGAAAAGCATTCCAGGTGAAGCTGGTTGAGAGAATGCCAAGAGTGTGCAAAGCTATCATCTAGGAAAAGGGTAGCTATTTGAAGAATCTCAAATATATTTTGATTTGTTTATCATTTTCTTTGGTTACTACATGATTCCGTATGTGTTATTTCATAGTTTTGATGTCTTCACTATTATTATACAACGTAGAATGAATAGGTGTGCCCAAACCTTTGACTGATACTATACATTGAAGAGTGTTGCTAATTATGTTCTAGATAACCCCTTAGGAACATGTTACACATTTTTGGGGGATTGCCTTGTCATATCAAACCTCTGAACTTTTTGTCCTCCACTGATCTTATCCTGCTTTGCGTTTGTTGAATGATAATATAATTTACTGCTGCAAAACAATTTACAGTTCTGGTTCACACCTGATTTCAACATTTAGACATACTGGATTTTAGGTGGATCCAGGTGGATTTTAGCATTTTGAAAGATTATGGACATGCACTATATACACAAAAGTATGTGGACACCCCTTCAACTTAGTAGATTGGGCTTTTTCAGCCACACCCATTGCTGACAAGTGTATAAAATTGAGCACACAGCCATGCCATCTCCACAGCCAAACATTGGCAGTAGAATGTTGCCTTACTTTAGAGCTCTTTGACTTTCAACGTGGCACCGTCATAGGATGCCACCATGTGTGTAAGATCGCGCCGACAGAGATAGTTGCCTCGCTTCAGGTCCTTAGGAAACTATGCAGCTTTTAGTTTTTTTATGTATTATTCCTTACATTGTTCGCCTAGAACATCTCAAGTGTTATTACATACAGCCGGGAAGAACTATTGGATATTAAAGCGATGTCAACTTACCAACAGTAAGACCAGGAATACGTCTTTCCCAAAGCGAATCCTTTGTTTGGACCTCCACCCTGGACATGGGATCATGGGACCCAAAACAACGCAGTCGCCGCAGGAGAGGCCGACGGAGCGGCCTACTGGTAAGACTCAGAAGGCGAGCACACCATACATCGCTTCCGAGCATATTACTCGCCAATGTTCAATCTCTAGATAACAAGGTGGATGAAATTAGGGCACGAGTTGCCTTCCAGAGAGACAGAGATTGTAACATTCTCTGTTTCACGGAAACATGGCTCACTCAGGATATGTTGTCAGAGTTGGTACAGCCACCTGGTTTCTTCATGCATCGCACTGACAGAAACAAACATCTCTCTGGTAAGAAGAATGGTGGGGGTGTATGACTTGTGATTACACCATGATTCGTTACTCATAACAACATACAGGAACTCAAGTTCTTTTGTTCACCTGACCTAGAATTCCTTACAATCAAATGCGGACCACATTATCTTCCAAGAGAATTATCTTTGATTATAGTCACAGCCGTGTATATCCCCCCAAGCAGATACCTTGTCGGCCCTGAACGAACTTCACTGGACTCTTTGTAAACTGGAAACCATATATCCTGAGGCTGCATGTATTGTAGCTGGGGATTTTCACAAAGCTAACCTGAGAACAAGACTTCCTAAATTCTATCAGCATATTGAATGCATGACACAAGCTAGTTGCATTCTAGATCATTGCTACTCTAACTTCCGCGATGTATACAAAGCCCTCCCCCTCCCTGCGATCAGCAAATCTGATCATGACTCCATTTTGTTGCTCCCGGCCTATAGACAGAAACTAAAACAGGAAACGCCCGTGCTCAGGTCTATCCAACGCTGGTCTGATCAATCGGATTCCACGCTTCAAGATTGCGTCGATCACGTGGACTGGGATATGTTCCGGATAGCCCAGACAACAACATTGATGTACATACTCTGACTCGGTGAGCGAGTTTATTAGCAAGTGCATCGGAGATGTCGCGCCCGCTGTGACTATTAAAACCTTTCCTAACCAGAAACCATGGATTGATGGCAGCATTTGCGCAAAACTGAAAGAGAGAACCACCGCTTTTAATCATGGCAAGGCGACTGGAATCATGACCAAATACAAACAGTGCAGCTGTTCCCTCCACAAGGCAAACAAACAAGCAAAGCAAAGCGTCAGTATAGAGACAAAGTAAAGTCGCAATTCAATGGCTCAAACATGAGACGGATGTGGCAGGGTCTACAGTCAGTCACGTATTACAAAAACAAAACCAGCCCCGTCGCGGACACCAGCCCCGTCGCCAGCCCCGTCGCGGACACCAGCCCCGTCGCCAGCCCCGTCGCGGACTTGCTCCCAGACAAATTAAACAACTTCTTTGCTCGCTTTGAGGACAATACATTGCCACTGACACGGCCCGCTACCAAAGCCTGTGGGCTCTCCTTCTCCGTGGCCAACGTGAGTAAAAGATTTAAACTTGTTAACCCTTGCAAGGCTGCCGGCCTTGACGGCATCCCTAGCTGCTTCCTCAGAGCATGCGCAGACCAGCTAGCTGGTGTGTTTACGGACAAATTCAATCAATCCCTATCCCAGTCTGCTGTCCCCATATGCTTCAAGATGGTCACCAATGTTCCTGTTCCCAAGAAAGCCAAGGTAACTGAACTAAATGGCTATTGCCCCGTGGCACTCACTTTTGTCATCATGAAGTGCTTTGAGAGACTAGTCAAGGATCATGTCACCTCTACCCTACCTGACCCTAGACCCACTCCAATTTGCTTACCGCCTCAATAGGTTCACTGATGATGCAATCGCCATCACACTGCCCTATCCCATCTGGACAAGAGGAATTCCTATGTAAGAATGCTGTTCATTCACTACAACTCATTATTTAACACCATAGTACCCTCCAAACTCGTCATTAAACTCGAGACCCTGGGTCTTGGCCCCGCCCTGTGCAACTGTGTCCTGGACCTGACAGCCGTCCCCAGGTGGTGAAGGTAGGAAACATCTCCACCTCGCTGATCCGCAACACTGGGGCCCCACAAGGGTGCTTTCTCAGCCCTCTCCTGTACTCCCTGGTCAACATGACTGCGTGGCCATGCACATTTCCAAATCAATCATCAAGTTTGCAGACGACATTACAGTGGTATTACCAACAACTGCGAGACGGCCTACAGGGAGGTGAGGGCCCTCAGAGTGTGGTGTCAGGTAAATAACCTCACTCAACGTCAACAAAACAGGTGATCATGGACTTCAGGAAACAGCCGAGGAAGCACCCTCCTTCCACATCGACGGGACAGTAGTGGAGAAGGTGGAAAGTTAAGTTCCTCGGCGTACACATCACGGACAAACTGAAATGGTCCACACAGACAGTGTGGTGAAGAAGGTGCAACTGCCCTCCAGGACACCTAACAACACCCGATGTCACAGGAAGGCCAAAAAGATCATCAAGGACAACAAACACCCGAGCCACTGCCTTTTCACCCCGCTGTCATCCAGAAGGCGAGGTCAGTACAGGTGCATCAAAGCTGGGACTGGGAGACTGAAAAACAGCTTCTATCTCAAGGCCATCAGACTGTTAAACAGCCATCACTAACATAGAGAGGCTGCTGCCAACAGATTCAAATCTCTGGCCACTTCAAGAAATTGACTGAATAAAAGTTATCACTAGTCACTTTAAATAACACCACTTTAGTAAGGTTTACATTTCCTACATTACTCATATTATAATACTGTATTCTATACCATATACTGCATCTTACCTATGCAGCACAGCAATCGCTCATCCATATATGTACATATTCATCCCTTTACATTTGTGTGTATAAAGGTAGTTGTGAATTTGTTAGATATTACTGCATTGTCGGAACTAGAAGCACAAGCATTTCGCTACACTTGCATTAACATCTGCTAACCATGTGTATGTGACCAATAAAATTAGATTGTATTCTTATCAGGTATCAAGGCGGGTGGGTACAGGGTCAGGACAGGCAAGGGTCAAAAACCAGGAGGACGAGAAAAGAAAGACTGGGGAAAAAGCAGGAGCTGACACAAATGCTGGTTGGCTTGACAAACAGAACAAAGGTATAAATACACAGGGGATAATGGGGAAGATTGGTGACACCTGGAGGGGGGTGGAGACAATCACAAAGACAAGTGAAACAGATCAGGGTGTGACAGTACCCCCCTCCAGGGGCAGAAGGTATGCCGACCTCTTCCTGCTCAGGGAAGAGTGGGTGCTGATACCCCAGGGAACACTCGATGGGAGATAGGCCCATGGCAGAGCAGGGAAGGGTGTTGTGGGCATAGGTCGACCCACACAAGCTACTGACTCCAGGTGGTGGGGTTGGCGGAGACCGGGCAGCGCAGGGTAGTTTTGAGGTCCTGGTTGGCTCGCTCCGACTGGCCGTTGGACTGGGGGTGGAACCCGGAGGACAGGCTGGCCGACAACCCAATGAGGGTGCAGAACGCCTTCCGGAACTGGGACGAGAACTGAGGACCTCGGTCGGAGACCATGTCCACGGGCAGACCATGGATCCGGAAGACATGCTGCCCCATGAGTTGGGCCATCTCTTTGGCAGAGGGTAGTTTGGGGAGAGGAATGAAGTGGGCAGCTTTGGAAAACCGATCCACCATGGTCAGGATGGCAGTGTTGCCATCAGATGGGGGAAGACCCATGACAAAGTCCAGGGATATGTGAGACCAGGGGCGGTGGGGGACAGGTAGTGTTTGGAGGAGATCAGCCCGAGCTTACCGAGGAGTCTTGTTCTGTGCACACACCGTGCAAGCGGCGACGAATGCGGACACGTCAGCAACCATAGTAGGCCACCAAAAGCGCTGTCGCACAAAAGCCAGGGTTCGACGGGTGGCAGGCAAGCCTGGAGGAGTGGGCCCACTCCAGGACCGCAGAGAGGACTGCGTCAGGAACAAACATCCGGTTATCAGGGCCCCCCCAGGGTTCGGCTGTGAACGCTATGCCTCACGGACCTGCTTTCCTATTCCCCAGCTGAGTGCCATCGCCAGGCATGAAGTGGGAAGGATGGTCTCGGGTTCCGGGGGTAGTAGTCCTGGGCCTTTAGCGGCGTGATAGTACATCTGGCTTGACATTCTTGGATCCCGGCTGGTATGAGAGGGAGAAGTTGAACCGTGTGAACAGCAGGGCCCATCTGGCTTGCTGGAGTTGAGGCACTTGGCGGTGCGGAGATATTCCAGGTTCTTGTGGTGAGTCCACGTGATGAATGGATGTTCCGCCCCCTCCAGCCAGTGCCTCCATCATGATCTTCACCACGAGAAGCTCACGATTCCCCACATCGTAGTTCCTTTCTGTGGCATTAAGGGCGATGGGAGAAGAAGGGTCAGGAATGTAACTTGAGGTCGAAGGCAGAACGCTGGTACAGGACAGCCCCCACTCCAACAGCCGAAACATCGGCCTCCACCTCGAACTGACGAGATGGGTCAGGATGAACCAGGATGGAAGCTGTGGTGAAGCGTTATGAGGTCCCGGGAACGCCCGGTCAGCAGCTGGGGACCACATGAACGGAACCTTGGGCGAGGTGAGTGCTGAGAGTGGGGAAGCCAATGCGCTGTAACCCCGGATAAAGCGGCGATAGAAGTTGGCGAACCCCAGGAAACGTTGCAGCTGTACCCTGGACGTAGGCTGAGGCTAATCCATCACTGCTCTCACCTTCCCGGGATCCATCTGGACACTCCCACAGAGATGATGTAACCCAGAAAGGGGATGGTGGAGCGATGGAACTCGCATTTCTCTGCCTTTACAAACAGCTGATTCTCCAAATGGCGTTGAAGGACCTGCCAGACATGGAGCACGTATTCTTGAGGGGAGTTGCAGAAGATGAGGATGTCATCAATGTAGACGAAGACGAAGACGAACCAGTTCAACATGTCACGGAGGACATCAAAAGAGAGGCTGGGAAAAACCAGGAGCTGAAAGGACAAACGCTAGTAAGCTTGACAAACAAGACGAACTGGCAACAGACAAACAGAAAACACAGGTGTAAGTACACAGGGGATAATGGGGAAGATGGGCGACACCTGGATGAGTTAGAGACAAGCACAAGGACAGGTGAAACAGATCAGGGCGTGACAGGATGAATTGGAACGCTGACTGCGAGCCAGGCCTAATCGCCCAATATCAGTGCCCGACCTCACTAATGCTTGCCTGAACGGAAGCAAGTCCCTGCAGCAATGTTCCAAGATCCAACACCAACTGAAAAGTGGAGGCTGTTATAGCAGCAAAGGGTTGACCAACTCCATATTAATGCCCATGATTTGGTAATGAGATGTTCGACAAGCAGTAACTGCTATAGTAAACAAGTCCCGCTTGTTGCATGGTTATTCATGAAATATCATTAAGTGTTATCATCTTTGCTCCATAGCTGCCATACGGGTGGTCATGCTCCTGTCCAGGGACTGAAATGTTTAGCGAGACCTGTCACCGTGGTTCAGACAGAGGCTTTTTAATCAACAATCACTTTGAATCATTTAGTGCAGCAGCAGGATGGTGGAGTAAGTCAACTGCAGTGTCACGCCCTGACCTTAGAGATCCTTTTTATGTCTCTATTTTGGTTTGGTCAGGGCGTGAGTTGGGGTGGGCATTCTATGTTTTGTGTTTCTATGATTTTCTATTTCTATGTTTTGGCCGGGTATGGTTCTCAATCAGGGACAGCTGTCTATCGTTGTCTCTGATTGGGAACCATACTTAGGTAGCCTTTTTTCACACCTGTTTTTGTGGGAAGTTGACTTTGTTTTAGGGCACATAGCCTTTGAGCTTCACGGTTTGTTTTTGTAATGTTTATTGTTTTGTTTGGCGTCATTTTGAATGAATAAAGAAAATGTACGCCCACCACGCTGCACTTTGGTCCTCTCCTTTAAACGGCCGTGACATGCAGTGGTAATAACCCCAGAGCCTATTATCATGAAGCTTATCATTCTATAGGGAAACTTAGCAAATCCAGACCTGGGAAGTCAATGGCTAATGCAGGGTCTTATTTTCACATAGCTGTGTTAATCAGATGTAATCCTACAGATAAAACCATGTGCACTATTATTAGTGTTTGGTAGAGGGTCCTAATTCCTTCTCTCACACACATCAATTAGAGAGCCAGGTCTGGGCTAGGATGAATAGTCTGCATTTCAGGATGTCAAGTACTGACATTTTTGGAAAGAGGAAGATTTAATAACACCCCTCTAAGGGTAATGCACTTTAGAACATAAGAAGCATCCCACTAAAATGTACAGCAAGCCTACTTAAATAATTATGGGGCAATTTCAAATGTACAGTATTGTGGAAGATCGTGGATTGCGATCGAAAGTTGAAAAGTAATGCACTTCATAAGTTAAGGAACACCCCTCTAAAAGTAATGAACTTCGCAACAAACACTCTAGAATCAGGTGTAAGGAACACAATTTAGTAAGGAACACCACTAACAGTGTTTCCCAACCCTGGTCCTCGAGTACCTCCAACAGTACACATTTTCGTTGAAGCCCTGGACCAACACACCTCATTCAACTCATTGAGGGCTTGACGATCAGTTGACAAGTTGAATCAGGTGTCCTTGCCCAGTGCTACAATTAACATATGTACTGTTGGGGGTACTCGAGGACCAGGCTTGGGAAACACAGCCCGAGTAGACTAATGCACTTTTTAACATAAGGAACACCCCACTAAATGTGATCCAGAGTCTATATACTACATTCAATATATTCTCATGTTTTACGGTGGAATTGTAAAGATACCCCTCATATAAACCTCCCAGTTTCTGCTTGTATATTTTGTATGAGTACTGCTTCTTTGTCAATTTGGGTTGTCTGTATACAACTCCCTTTTGCCAGATACTATTAGATACTGCCTGTTGTTAGAGATAAAAAAACAATACAGCCTTGATTACCGCAGCCAGGTGAAATTTAGTAGTCAACTTCTTTATTCCTATTAATTAATAATCACTCGGTGGGCTCCCGAGTATCCTGAGACGTCACTACAGACCTTGGTTCGATTCCAGGCTGTATCACAACTGGCCGTGAATGGGAGTCCCATAGGGCGGCGAGCAACTGGCCCAGAGTCGTCTGTGTTAAGGTTTGGCCGGGGTAGGCCATCATTATAAATAAGAATTTGTTCTTAACTGACTTGCCTAGTTAAATAAAGATAAAATTAAAAAAAATATTAACCGCTTTGGCAAGGAAAAATACTACATAGCCAACTGCGTCTTGAACTGGGAAGGGATGATGTCATGGTCTCTGAGTGTAGATCCACCTTTGATTGGACAGACTATGATTATAATGATTAGATTGGAGAGTTTTACACTCACATGTACTCTTTTAATCTCCACCCAGGCACAACCAGAAGAGGACTGGCCACCACTCAGAGCCTGGTTCCTCTCTCGATTTCATCCTAGGTTCATGAGTTTCTCCTAGCCACCGTGCTTCTACAGTACATTTGCATTGCTTGCTGCTTGGGGTTTTAGGATGGGTTTCTGTATGAGCACTTTGAAACATCTGCTGATGTAAAAAGGGCTTAACAAATAAATGTGATTTGATGTGGTCAGTGGGAGCCGATAGCTAAATCAAATCCAACTCTATTTGTCACATGCGCCGAATACAATGCTTACTTACAAGTCCTTAACCAACAGTGCAGTTCAAGAACAGTTAAGAAAATATTTACCAAATAGACTAAAGTAAAATATAAGAATAAAAAGTAACATAATAAGAATAACAGTAACGAGGCTATATACAGGGGGCACCGGTACCAAGTCAGTGTGCAGGGGTACAGGTTAGTGGTGGATATTGTGATTGTATGATTAGACTGATAAGCAGGGCCAACAAGGCATGGCTCATTGGGATCCACACTGCACGTACAACAGGTGCTGCATGCATGATAACAGCCTGAAACAATGTATCTTCTCAGAGAGCGAGCAAGAGGAGAGCACCCTGTGATGATGTGGTGGTTTAATCTATTATACCACATTGGCAATGGTAAAATATTTATTTTCAAAAAGAGAGCAGAGCAGATAGGAAGAAATGGCCCTGATTGGAAGTGAAGAAAAAGATTATGGGAAGGATTAATTATGCAATCCGGTATTACCTGAATGATTTAGTAGAAAGAATTGCCCCAAAGCCATGATATGCAAAACTACCGTTCACTGAAATGTATAGGAGGACATATTTTTTTGTGAACATATTCATATAGCTGATAACCTGGCTGGTAGTTGTGCAACTGTTGTGTAGTGGGTGGAGCAGACAGAGTCACATCCTCCATCCTCCCTATGGAATGCCTCAGAAGTCCTCATTCGATTCTAATGAGGGGAGGGACAACGAAATAAACCTAGGACCAAAGGTTGCTGTTCAATAGCCGTCAGTGCTATGATGTCACTTGGTGGTTTCCTACAAGCAATCAGTGCTGATTACAATACAGTAGTGCTCTGTGTTTGTTTAACCTCCTGCAGTGCTCGGAGATGTTTCCTTTCCCAGGCCCTGAGCATAGAAAACAAAATAACACCTGAGGGAGTTGGACTAAGGCCTTGCCTAAAGCTAATCTCTGAAGTGATCAGAATGATTTCTGCCAACATTTTCTATGAGGCCAGAAGTGAGCAATACAAGTTGCTTGTGAGGGAGAAAGTTGTCTGACTGCTCTGACTCTCGATATCCTATATATTTATTTTTATTTAACCTTTAATTTAACAGGGAAAACATATATAGGCCTAGGTCTCTTTTCCAATATGCCCTGTATAATACAATATAAATATACACGTTATATATATTAAAAAAAGAAACGTCCCTTTCTCAGGACCCTGTCTTCCAAAGATAATTCGTAAAAATCCAAATAACTTCACAGATCTTCATTGTAAAGGGTTTAAACACTGTTTCCCATGCTTGTTCAATGAACCATAAATAATTAATGAGCATGCACCTGTGGAACGGTCGTTAAGACACTAACAGCTTACAGGCGGTAGGCAATTAAGGTCACAGTTCTGAAAACTTAGGACACTAAAGAGACCCCCCCTTTGATCCCCCCCATTTGTTCATGGACACATTATTCAATTTCTGTTAGTCAAATGTCTGTGGAACTTGTTTATGTCTCTTGTTATGTCAGTTTATGTCTCAGTTGTTGAATCTTGCTATGTTCATACAAATATTTACATATTAAGGTTAAGTTTGCTGAAAATAAACGCAGTTGACAGTGAGAGGATGTTCCTTTTATTGCTGAGTTTTATATACACTGCTCAAAAAAATAAAGGGAACACTTAAACAACACAATGTAACTCCAAGTCAATCACACTTCTGTGAAATCAAACTGTCCACTTAGGAAGCAACACTGATTGACAATAAATTGCACATGCTGTTGTGCAAATGGAATAGACAAAAGGTGGAAATTATAGGCAATTAGCAAGACACCCCCAATAAAGGAGTGATTCTGCAGGTGGTGACCACAGACCACTTCTCAGTTCCTATGCTTCCTGGCTGATGTTTTGGTCACTTTTGAATGCTGGCGGTGCTCTCACTCTAGTGGTAACATGAGACGGAATTCTACAACCCACACAAGTGGCTCAGGTAGTGCAGCTCATCCAGGATGGCACATCAATGCGAGCTGTGGCAAGAAGGTTTGCTGTGTCTGTCAGCGTAGTGTCCAGAGCATGGAGGCGCTACCAGGAGACAGGCCAGTACATCAGGAGACGTGGAGGAGGCCGTAGGAGGGCAACAACCCAGCAGCAGGACCGCTACCTCCGCCTTTGCGCCCTTAACATCAAGAAAACGGTGGAGCTGATCGTGGACTTCAGGAAACAGCAGAGGGAGCACGCCCCTATCCACATCGACAGGACCGCAGTGGAGAAGGTGGAAAGCTTCAGGTTCCTCAGCGTACACATCACTGACAATCTGAATTGTTCCACCCACACAGTATGTGTGGTGAAGAAGGCGCTACAGCGCCTCTTCAACCTCAGGAGCCTGAAAAAAATTGTCTTGGCCCCTAAGACCCTCAGACACTTTTACAGATGCACATTTGAGAGCATCCTGTCGGGCTGTATGACCGCCTGGTACGGCCAACTGCACCGCCCACAACCGCAGGGCTCTTCAGAGTGTGGTACGGTATGCCCAATGCATCACCGGGGGCACACTGCCTGCCCTCCAGGACACCTACAGCACCCTATGTCACAGGAAGGCAAAAAGATCATCAAGGAGCTCAGCCACCCTAGCTACGGCCTGTTCGCCCCTCTATCATCCAGAAGGCGAGGTCAGTACAGATGCATCAAAGCTGGGACTGAGAGACTGAAAAACAGCTTCTATCTTAAGGCCATCAGACTGTTAAAGCGCCATCACTAGCCGGCTACCACCCGGCTACTCAACACTGCACCTTAGAGGCTGCTGCCCTATATAGATAGACGTGGAATCACTGACCACTAATGATGTTTACATACTGCTTTACTCATCTCATATGTATATACTGTATTCTATTCTACTGTATTTAGTTCATGCCTATCCGACATTGATCCTCCTAATATTTATATATTTCTTAATTCCATTCTTATACTTTTAGATGTGTGTGTGTTGTTGTGAATTGTTAGAAACTGTTGCACTGTTGGAGCTAGGAACACAAGCATTTTGCTACAACTGCAATAACATCTGTTTAAATATATGTATGTGACCAATACATTTAATTTGATTTTTAAGCCCAGACTTTAGTGTGTATCCCACTGTTTGATGTCTCCTGTAGGGTCAGTACTGCAGTTGGTGTGGGCTGGAGTGGAGACACATGACAAGGAGGAGGGGAAAACATTTCAGGGGCATGGCTCTAATCTTCAAACAACCAATAAGAGGCTGGCTGGACTGACCTCACCCGTTAGCACTCTAGTGCCTTGGCCGGCCCAGCTGTTTGATCTGGCCACTGAATGAACTAAACTTTTGTCCACTTCACTTCCACTTCACAGGCTAGCCCTTATGCTGACTCTGAAGTATTAATTATAGTTTGGGACTGTCTCTCAGACTTTCTGGACCAGACTTCTGCAGAGGTCTCTGCTTCTTCCACAGATCCACTTAGGATATAGTATAGTATGCAGTCTGTCCTGCGCTGAAGTGCCTCAGTGAGAGCTCCCCATCTCAGCCTGCAGAGCTCATCTGGATTTAGAAAGAGCTGCTGGCAAGGTAAGATGCAACCCATACATCCATCTGCATTAGCTCTGAGATGTCGATTTGTAGACGTGGGAAAAGAAAGGGGCATCTCACTTATTCGTTTGATGTGACACATACAGTATGTCAGGTTGTTATGTGAGTGACGGGGGAGAAAAAAAAAACATGGCAATTTCTTTCATTGTTCATGCCCTGAAAAGCATTGACAGATGGCCATGATCATGATGGCTCACTTTGGGGTCATTATGGTATTGAGGAGGATGTTTGAGGCATGGCTGCAATGGAAATCAATGGGGATCACCTACTACAAAACCATAGGCCAGGACCTGAACTCTCCAACTCATTCCTAACAAGCCTTCTACACCTAAATTCCACTGCTTATATCGTAGGCTTTAGAAGAGCATATTGGTCCAACAACCCAACTTTTGTCCTGACCTGATCCACATTAGTTTCTGTTAGTCACACATCCATTTGGGGGGCCATGTTCGCTTAAAGTCCTGGGGCTTCTGATCACCGGGCTTGTGCGCCTCTATGAAGCGACAAGATGTCTGCTAGGGATTGAACCTTGTATAAGATAAGACATAGACCTTGTTGTGGCACAGCTAATATCCTCTAGCGCCGAGCACATGTGCCGCTGGCACATTTGAAGCAGCATATTCCATCTCAAGTGGCACTGTCAGGCCTCCCACTTTGGCTGCTTATCACAGAACTTTAGCCAATGAGGGGGCCATTCTCCATTCCCCCTGTTCCCCTGACTCATATTTCATCCTCCATGCATGCTGGCTGCACATGGTAAACCTAGAAAGCAGGATCAAATTGAGTTTTCAACTCCAGAGTCTGCAAAGTTTTCAGTCTTCTTGAGTGGAGGAAATTGCCACCCTTGTTTATTTCATTATTTATAACCTTGATGTGTTTATAAATCGTAAATATACATTATTGTCTTTGTCCTGATTTTCTCCTCCATTCATCAATTGAAACAGAATATCATTACACAATGTTGTCCGTGTGGGACTCGACGAACTCCCTGACCCCATGCACAGAATGTACAAAGTGTACACGGCGTGTGTGCCCTGTGCTCTAGCACAAACATGTAAGGATTGAGAAGAGACTGCCTGTTGAAAGTGTAAAGACTATTTTCAGACAGAGACATATATTTTTTGCTGACCTTTGTTCCCAGGGCAGGAAGTGACGGCTGTAAGAGGACACCCCGTACATTGCATGCTCACACCTATTTATTAACAGTGCAGTCCACTCCTGATAAGTGCACTTTGGATATGTGCAAACCCCTGTGCAATATCACTGCATGGCCTGGTTTAGTTGAAGTTAATAGGAAACACCGTCTTCTTTTTCCTTTCTCTCTCTACAGCCGCTAACAAAGGAACATTGTAAACCAGCATGGCACGGTGAATGACTTTAAGAGACTCCAATGGCAGCCTTTTCAGTTGAATGCATTCAGTTGTACAACTGACTAGGTCTCCCCCTTAAAATCCCATGCTGCAAATTGTAATAAAACAGACAGTTCTTTGATTGATATTATCAACGACCGCTCTCCTTTTTGTTTACCTGGAAATTCCTGTTACACTGTGCAACATGCAAGATGTTGTAGCCAATATTAATGGGTTTTCTGTATAACACATAGTCCATCCTGAAAAAGGTTTGTGTTCAAACGAGAAACTCAGAGGCTGTCATACATAAGCCCACTGTAGGTCATTGACTCATTACATCACCTTTGCATCAAAGCTCTGTCTGGACAGTGTTAGGAAGAAATAATGGGCTTTAGAAAAAAAAACACCCCACTTTCCTCCAGACTTCAGTATTTAATCAATGCAATCATAACACCCCAGCTCAACTCTCAGCTTGTCGTCACAATTTCTCAAAACTCTGGAAAGATACAGTACATGCTGAGGCACCACTGTACAATACACAAACTGCTAATCCTATATTGTTTTCACCACCACAGAGGGCCATCACTTTGTTTAGATCAAGAGTCCTATCCACAGAACATGCAGAAGCTCTAAATCATTACCCTCTTTATGAAAGCATAGCCCTTAGATTTGGAGGAAGCTAAATATAACATATATTCATGGTTTGATCAATTTGTACTGTGGATGGGCTCCCCAGTGTAAACAATACAATAAGCCATGTGACTCTGGAGATGGGCCTGTAATCATCAGCTCAGAATTGAGGAGCCGTGGGAGTATAATGGACGGCTGGAATTACAGAAGGTGTAAAAAGCAGCTCCAGAAATGGCACCCACACAGTCAATATTGGGCTTTTTAGGATGCATCTTTGTGGCAAATCAAATTCATCTATTTACTTGTGAAATACGGAGGATGAAGTCATGGATTCTGCGTTTCATACACTGCTAAGAAATAATCATGCAAATGGCCTAAAGTTGGAACTATTTAAAGGGGCAATCAGCAGTTAAACCAATAACAAAGCGAACTCCCTAAAACCCTGTTTTGGTAAGAAGCTGAAGGGAGTGGCTGGAGAAATGTAACCTCTATCAAATTCATAGACGGAACTATGGATGCAAAGGACTGACCATCCATGATTTCAAAATGATCGTTTTAACCATGTTTTGAGGCTTCTTACCAAAATGTAAACAAACAGGCAGTGGAGCCTGTTCATTTAGATTGACTTTGTTTACAAACGTTGGAGTAAAACAAGCTTATATTTTGGGCTCTGAGGAGGTACGACAGTTGAACTAAGCTCATGAAGCGTTTGTACGTTAATAAGCAACTGCTGATTGCCCGTTTAAGTCAACATTTACATGATCAAGCCATTGATGTTAACAGGACATTTTTATGCATGCCTTACCCCTCTCGCTGTTTGATATTTAGTTCTTGTTGCAACATTAACATTAATTAACATTAATTCACTGAAGCAAATTACCATGACACACCTGTGATATCTACCAAACATAGCTGCGGGAAGTAGGGGTGCTGACGGTGCTGCAGGACCCCCTGAAAAATCTGAATAAAAAATATATACTTTTTGGAAGAAAAAAAATTGTTCCCAAAAGTAGTGCACTGGGCCTAAAAAATCATCTCCACTTTGGCAAAAAAAAAGGTTGTTGTATAATTAAGAACAGTATCCTGCGGGATTCAATAGTTGGAATTGTAAGAGTTGTTACAATACAGTAATTGAGACATCAAGTGGTTTGTAATGCTGTGATGTGAGGATGTGGCTCAGTTGGTAGAGCATTCTGCTTGCAATGCTATGGTTGTGGGTTCAATTCCCATGGGGGACCAGTACAAAAAAGTATGAACATGTAAGCACTCACTATGGTAAGCTGCTCTGAATAAAAGCATCTATGGAAAATAAATGAATACACAATTTCAGTTAGACCAAGCAAGAATTGTTTATATTCCACAAGTATTATCAGATTAACTGTTTTGTACAGATAATTATCAGACTCACGTTACAAATGCTAGTAAACACTCAAATACATGTAGTTTTTTTTTATCACAAAAGTAGTGGACTGGGCATTTACTAGTCCTGAATTAGTGGACCTATATAGATGTCATCAGCACGGGCCAAAAGAAATTGACATGTTTTTTACTTTTCTATTATTTCTCTATTTTCTTTCTCTCTGCATTGTTGAGAAGGGCCCGTAAGTAAGCATTTCACCTTTAGTCTACACCTGTTCTTTCCGAAGCATGTGACAAATGAAATTATATTTTAATTGATCTGACCTTAACAGTAAAGAAAAAGCCTTCCTTGAACATACATATTTACTTTTGTGATTAATGTTCATGTTCACTTCGTGAAACATTGTTAAACATAGTTTGATTCATAAAAAAAAAACATACAGTTCTAGCTTTGTTTAAATGATGATATGTTTCTGAAAACTTTATTTGTCTTTCTCCAACAGGTGCCCATTGCTGTGTAGGGTCCTGTGCAGAGGAGCTTGGTGAGCAGCAGCCATGCCGCCTACAACCGGAGGACCCCAGGGGTACACCCCTCCAGAGGGGGGCTGGGGCTGGGCGGTGGTGGTGGGAGCCTTCATCTCCATCGGCTTCTCCTTTGCCTTTCCCAAGTCCATCACCGTCTTCTTCAAGGAGATCGAGGTGATATTCAACTGCTCCAGCAGCCAGGTGTCCTGGATCTCCTCCATCATGCTGGCGGTCATGTACGCTGGAGGTGAGCTGGAAGATGGAATAGTACACCACTCCCAGAAATGTACATGTTAAAAACGTTTTCCGATAAACAGTAATAACACAATAACATATTTTTTCACACAAATTAAATTCTAACATGTTCAAAGTGCACTCCAACCATCTTTGCTTTCACAAACGCCTGAAAAGCAAGAATGGAGTGTATTTTCTGTTCCTAAATACATTACAAATTTTACATGCCATGGAACATATTAGAATTGCAAACGGAATGTGTTAATTTCCCAGTAGGGAGAGCTAGTGTGATGAGATAGTGTGTAGCAGAAGTGAGCTGTAAGATGCACAGCCAGAGTGAGTAGTGGAGCATTGTGTAACAGACCTGTGTTCAAAGGGTATTTGCTTTCTTTCCAATGCATTGAGCTTTTGATTGAGCCTTGGCAGGGAACGGACCAAGCGACCATTTAATTGGTTCCATTGCACCAGGCAAACTCAATCAAGCACAGCTAAAATATTTTATAGGAAACCAACGCTACTTCAACCCAGACCTGTTGTTGGCAGCGTGTAACCGCTGCCTAAGAGCACATTAGCTACATTGATATTGTCACCAGTAATAACAGCTGCTGAACACCTCTATAGTGTCCTACTAAAGCTTGGTAATCCCATGAAGGGAATGGTGAAGATCCCTTTTAAAGTGCTACTGACACTTTTTAGCTACTGTAGATCATTAAGCACGTGTCCCAAATCGTGTCGCACCATGTCCTCCTACAGCTCTCAAGATGACGTTTGAGACTTTTGAAACTTCAACTTGGCTTTCTTTTAGATGTTTCATTTGATGCAAAAAAAAATGTGAATGATAGATACGAGAACAGCTTAGAAAATGTCTACCGTCATCCTTCATGCTCTGACTGCTCCTTTTGACATGAATGGATCTGGAAGCCTATGTTAGGCCTCCGTATTCTCGGTATACCTTTCAGTGCGAATGCGATTGAAGAATACACTCTACCTTTTGCTCAGTGGACCGTTCATGCACCTTCTTTTCTTCAGTCACACAGAGCTCCTATAGTTTCCCACCCATTGACTATGTGGAGTGAGGTCACTGGGCACCACATCAAGATGAAGTGTATTGTCCAAAACGAGACGGCGAGGCCTGAATCAAACCACTGTCTTTGAAATTAAACGAAATGGGAATGCTTTTACTCTTCAGAAGCATCGTCTTTAACAGTGCAACGGTATCTGTCTCCTGAGTCTCTGTGGATGTGGTTCCTCTCTTTCCAGTGTGCTTGTTACTGCTCTGATCACGTCAATGTTGTCCCAGGTGACATCTGAGGCTGAGGAGATGAAATGGCCAACATGAAAGTCAGGCAGACCAATGTGAGTGTGTCGGTTGGTCTGGCTTCCTGTACCAGCCGGGACTGGGGTGAATCAAATGCTGGGTGATGTTAAACAGGTCTGCCCAGTGAACCGGTGATACACCTCTTTTCATCTGCATGACATTCAACACACACACACAGAACAGTAATCAGAGGGACTCTCCTTCTCATGCTCCTTGTCCCTCAAGACGAGGTCTGGCGTCAGACAACAAAGCGTTGTCGGCATTGTCTGTTTTCTCTCCAGGAGGGGAGATGAACGTAATAAACTGGCGCGGTGTTGTCTCATAAAAGTTACTAAACATTGTTATTAACTGCACAAATTGCCAGCGTTTTCAGCCGGCTTAGTAGTAGTGCCTGTTTACAATAATGTGTAAGAAAAAAAACTGTACGAGTAATTACCAAAACACTGAACTCATGAGAGGATTAGTGCCGGTATGTTTCACGTGTAGTAGCACAAACTATATACACAGTATAGTAAGTCAAGCTTCAGCAATAGCAGCACTTTATGAATTCTTGAATGATTTCGGAACCATATTCCTAATTTAGTATATAAGCGACCGGCATCATGTGTGTAAGTTTAGTCCACTCAGACGGATAAGCAGTCATTAACCTACTGAAGTACAAAGCTGCCGTGGCTGCCCCCCACCAGATCAGTGAATCACTGCTATTTATTGTTCAGCAGTACATTCCTTCAAAAGATAACACCTAGCTCAGGCACACATTCAGGAGCTGCATGGGTGAAAGCCAGGTCACCGGGTCATGCAGTAAGATTGTCTCAGATGGTTCCCAGTAGATTCCAGTTCTCCCTCTCTGAGCTCTGACTAGGTTGCCTGTTAGCTAGGTTCTGGACACATCACTGCCTGTGCATGATGGACACATCACTGCCTGTGCATGATGGACACATCACTGCCTGTGCATGATGAGGAACACATTACTGTGTGGGCTTACCTCTAACCCCTCTACAGGACCAGAATACACAGGCCCTGTCAGACTCAGACCCTAATGACGTCTCCGACCCAGTCCTGGCAAGCCTTAAAATGGGGGTGATGGCCAACGGTACACAGCACACAATATGTGTTCTTCTAGATTGTAGTTCAATGAGTCATTGGAATCAATTGTCTTTAGAATTACCTTTTTTTACTGTTGTCTTGAAGTACTTTAACAGTAACCTGCCTAGACTCCCAAAGACCAAGCAGCAGCACAGTGGCAATCCATACATGTAACATTGTTGATAGGTAGGCGTTCTCGTGCAACAGAAAATGGCTTGTGTTGCTTGCCCTATTTAACTGTAAGTTGCCATAACAATGTATTGAATAGTATTTGTGTGTCATCCATGAATGCTATGAAAAAAATCATGTTATGGAAAATCAATACAGTCACTGAATAATGGGACGTAGTCCTCTTGTCCCCTTACCTATCCTTCTCATAATGTCTTACATTGTCAGGTTTGGTAATAAGCTACCTCCTCAGACTTCCCCCCCCCCTCACCAGCTCATCTTTGTAAAGGTAGGGGACAGGCTCTTTGTTGGAGTTTAGCCTCGCCTGCATTAGAATCTAAGAAGCCTTTGTCGTGTTCCGAGCTGGGAAATGAGTCTGGACAACCTCTAAATAAAAACTGTCACATTCTATTTAGGTTCCTTCAGTGGTGCCGAGATTTGGCAGGGAGGCTGAAGCATCTTCCACGTCGATCTTCGCTCCCATTTAGGCCCTGTTGTTGTAAGCCAGACAGAGGGTGGGCATGCAGACAGAGAGTAGGCATATGTTCACATAGTGTAGTGAGCTAGCTGTGGTTAGGCTCAGTTTATAATCCGTAGTTACCTTGAATTTGGTGTTGCTAAAACCTCAGATTCAGCCACACCTTAAAGGAATGAGTATGTTGCAGTCCAAGACAATAACAAAATGATGATATCCTGAACAGCCTCCGATGTTTCCAGTAGGGAAGATAATAGGGCATGTACTGTAGGAGTAGACTGTGGGGTGAACCTGAGGCCATCATTGATTAGAAAAATGTGGAGTATGTTTATCAAGTCACATCATTTGACAATAAACTGTATATTCAGATATCGGTGGTACAATGGGTGGGACAAAGGTAATTTCCCTTTCAGTGTATTGTTCCCATCTTTCAAAATGAAGGGATAGTATTTACTATCACATGGGACTTATGGTAGGATACCCATAGGGAATGAGTCTGCCTAAAGGAGTCACCATGCTTCAGTGCGGCTGGTGGCTAGCTGATGTCGGCTAGGCGAACCGAAAAGTGTGCTCGCATATCCCCTTAAAAGACCTTTGCTTGAAAAAAATGAAGAAATCGGCAAGAGTACTGTTTGTCCATTTTGAGACGCGATAGGCAGTCCTCAAAATAGTCACAATTAATCAAAGATAACTCAAGAAATCTGTCATACATTTTTACGTTTTTTTGCCAAGGAGATCTTAGTTGCGCATTTTTTTTCATTTTTACATCTATTTTTGCATTTTTACATCTAATTAAGATGTAGGTAGAGCATAGCTCTTGCAACATCATGGTTGTTGGTTTGATTCCCACTTGGGAACAGTACGAAAAAGTACAATAAATGTATGCACTCATTAGTACTACTGTAAGTCGCTCTGGATAAGAGCGTCTGCTAAATGACTAACATGATGTTTGATGCAGTATTTTTCATGAAAACTAGTTGTCTCTCGTTGAATGACAACAAAGACTTTATTGAAGAACCCCTAATGTTGACCAGTCACCGATGAAGGGGTGTAGACTTTGGCTCCCGAACTTCGACTGGCCTTTAGAAAAACAATTGTGTTCCCGAACAGCCAACAAAACCCTTACCAAAGTCCAAAACGAACGAAAACATCACCAAATGTCATCATAATATATGCACAAACTGTTTTGGCTGGGAAGCATGCGGACGCATTAAGTGTAGCCTACTCTACTGTTTTTATGTTGTGCTAAGTATGCTGCTTGGAGACAGTGGACATAAAATGCAATGTACTTTATGGTTTCAGTCCTAATTGTATCCTGTGTCCAAGTACTTTCTTTTTCTAAACAAAACCTCTCTCTTACACACACACACATCATCCTGCACACACGCTATCACCCACAGAGCAGAATGAAGCAGGATTTTACAGTAGCCTTGTCTTGAAGTGATCTTTAGAGACTTCTTCTTTTGTCATTGCACATATGTTAGGAATACACAAACCGTAGCGACACCTCATCATTTCATTGTGATTGTCTTGTTTTGTGTGAGATTGCATTGCGAACAGTTGCTAGACCAGAGAAATTGCTGCAGTGCTGCAGTGAGAGAAATCATTGCACAAGTTGTGTTGATTCTCTGGCTGCACCGGTGTTTCTCAGAACTGTGGCTTTGGGGAACTCTAGTGGTCAAATATAACATCTCTCTCAAGTTCTCTGGCTTTTCTTATTATACACTATTTCCCTTTTTCACGTTTTGAATAAAGATAGGAATCTTCCCTATGAACATATTTAAAACCATGTTAATAAAGAGAAAGGGATTCAAAATGTGATTCTGCCATCCTATAAAGGTTGTCAAAATTTGATTTCAATAGTCATAATGGTATAGTCAGTTTTGCTTGGGCATAGTTGCCTAATGTGACTTTTCTCAACACGTGAACCATCTTGACTGTTTTGTATTGCATTTGTCATTTGTGACGTGTGTGTTTGTCTCAGGTCCTATCAGCAGTATTCTGGTTAATAAGTATGGGAGTCGTCCAGTCATGATGTGTGGAGGATTTCTGTCTGGGTGTGGACTGATTTCTGCCTCCTTCTGCAACTCAGTGGAAGGACTGTACTTCTGTGTGGGAGTGGTCGGAGGTCAGTGATCTAAAGTAACTAAGAAAAATACTTTGAAGGACTACTTAGGTAGATTTGTGGGGTATCTGTACTTTACTATTTAGATTTTTGACAACTACATTCCTAAAGACAATATGTACTTTTTACTCCCATACATTTTCCCTCACACCCAAAAATACTTGCTCAGGCAGGACAACAATATGGTCCAATTCACACAATTATCAATATAACGCGTTGTCATCCCTACTGCTTCTGATCTGGCGGACTCACTAAACATAAATACTTTTTTATGTCTGAGTGTTGGAGTGTGCCACTGGCTGTCCGTAAATAAAAGAAAGAAAAAAGAAAGAAAAAATTGTGCGGTCTAGTTTGCGTAATATAAGGAACTTGATGTATAAGCATTTCCTTTTACGTTTTACTTTTATGACAATTCAGTACTTTTTCCACCACCGTACTTAAGTACATTTAAAACCAGATATTTGAGTCTTTTACTCAAGTTGTGTTTTGCTGGGTGACTTTTACGTGAGTAATTTTCTAACCTCTACAGGATCGGTCCCCCCCCCCCCATCCCCACGGGACGGTTGAGCTAATGTGATTAGCATGAGATTGAAACAAAACAAAAAAATCCCAGGACATAGACATATTTGATATTGGCAGAAAGCTTAAATTCTAGATACATCTAACTGCACTGTCCAATTTACAGTAGCTATTACAGTGAAAGAATACTATGCTATTGCTTGAGGAGAGTGCAAAATTATGAACTTCAAAATGCATGAATAAACCAATTAGGCACATTTGGGTGGTCTTGATACAACATTTTGAACAGATATTCAAAGGTTCATTGGATCAGTCTAAAGCGTTGCAGATACACTGCTGCCATCTAGTGCCCAAAGTCTAAATTGCGCCTGGCCTGGAATAATACATTATGGCCTTTCTCTTTCATTTCAAAGATGATGGTACAAAAAATACAAAGAAACTCATGTTTTTTTCTTTGTATTATCTTTTACCAGATCTAATGTGTTATATTCTCCTACATTAATTTCACATTTCCACAAACTTCAATGTGTTTTCTTTCAAATGATATCAAGAATATGCATGTCCTGAGCTACAGGCAGTTAGATTTGGGCATGTCATTTTAGGTGAAAATTGAAAAAAGGGTCAGATCCGAGGTTAGGTTATCTTTACTTTTACTTAAGTATGAGTACTGTTTCAACGTTTGTCAGAGGTAGGCCTCTTTCATTTATGATCACAATTCGTTTTTTCTGTTAAGGACCTTTATCGCCCTCTAGGGAACTCTTTAGGAACTCTATCACCACTCTAGTATCCTGTGTCTAGACTAAAACCAATGGGAATTCACGAAACATAAATATTTTTTGAACTGTTATAAATTTATTTCAACAGGCTTGGGACTGGCATTCAATCTGAACCCAGCCCTTACTATGATTGGGAAGTACTTCTACCATAAGCGGCCCATCGCCAATGGAATCGCCATGGCAGGTAGCCCGGTGTTCCTGTCCACCCTGGCCCCTCTCAACAGTTGGCTCTTTGACCAGTTTGGCTGGAGGGGCAGCTTCCTGATCCTGGGAGGCCTGCTGTTCAACTGCTGCGTGGCTGGCTCTCTCATGAGACCCATCGAACCAAAACCACAGTCTTCCTTGAAAAGTGAAGATGTTGCCAAAGAAAGTATGACGTGTGGGCAGAAGTGCAACAGTTTTATTGACCTCTCGCTGTTCAAACACCGGGGCTTCGTGCTCTACCTCATGGGTAACGTCATCATGTTCTTTGGCCTCTTCTCCCCACTGGTGTTCCTTAGTAACTTCGCCAAGAGCAGGGACATCCCCAAAGAGAAAGCAGCCTTCCTGCTGTCTGTCCTGGCCTTTGTGGACATGGTGGCACGACCCTCCATGGGCATTGTGGCCAATACCAAGTGGATACGACCCAGGGTGCAGTACTTCTTTGCCTGCTCTGTGCTGTTGAATGGCGTGTGCCACGTCCTGGCGCCCATCTCCGTGGACTACACAGGCTTTGTTATCTACGCCATCTTCTTTGGCTTTGCCTTCGGCTGGCTGAGTGCGGTACTGTTTGAGACACTCATGGACCTGGTGGGAACCCAGCGCTTCTCCAGTGCAGTGGGACTGGTCACCATCGTGGAGTGTGGGCCTGTCTTGTTAGGACCCCCTTTGCTAGGTGAGTATGTGCACACGTATTTGTAGTTTTGTTACGCACCTTGTTTCTATATAAAGACACACAATCATCTAACTGGTTTATTTTTATGAAAAGTAAAGACTATTAACTTATGATACAATTTAGAATGAATCTTTTGTTTTTCCACAGGTAAATTCAAAGACATTTACAATGACTACCAATACACCTACCAGAGCTGTGGGGTGATCCTTATTATTGCCAGTGTGTTCCTGTTTGTGGGGATGGGTATCAACTACCGGTTGTTGCACAAAGAGAAAAAGGAGGAGGAAAGGAAGGCTAATCTGGAGGAAAAAGAAGAAGAGTCCAACAAGGACAATGCTGCCAAAGAAGCCAGCAACAACAGGTTGAGAGCATTTGATGAGGCAAAAACTGCAGAAGACACAGTCTAACTCTCATTACCATGTGAATGTGTGAATTTGATGTCATCGCAATACAGTCAATTAGATAATGTAGACTTCAAATTCATTCAGTTCAAGTCCTTGCCATATAGCAGATTTCATGTAAAGATAATTCTCAGCCCCATTTCCGCTTCTGTCATTGAATAATGTATTTTTCGTATAATATGACTGGAGCAAGATACACTTATGTATGATATAGGCATGCAATCTCTACTGAAATGTACTGCCGCCAGATGGTCCATTTTCTGCATAAGTGTTGTGATATATTTTTGAATATTATTACATACAGGTCATTTGTTTATACTGTGTTTGGAATTTCATAAATGCACTTTATATAGCTGCAATTTATTATTCTGTGAAAAAATGGAATGGCTATAGAACTTTTAGAAGCTTTAATAAATCACTATAATATTTTGTTCACACTGTCATGTCAGGTTTCTTTCTCTCTGAAAGCATTTCTAAAAACCTGGTCTTAATTAAAGTAACACTGTTAGTGAGTTACATGAATAATCAGGTGTAGTCTCTTGATATGACATGTATTCACAATGTTATTCAATAGAACTTAACAGCAATTACTCCTGCTTTAACAAATGATTTCTACACTTCATGACCAAAAGTATTTGGACACCTGCTCGTCGAACATCTCATTCCAAAATCATGGGCATTAATATGAAGTTGGTTCCCCCCTTTGCTGCCATAACAGCCTGCACTATTATGGGAAGGCTTTGCACTAGATGTTGGAACATTGCTGTGGGAACTTGCTTCCATTCAGCCACAAGAGCATTAGTGAGGTTGGACACTACTGTTGGGTGATTAAGCCTGACTCGCAGTTAGGCATTCCAATTCATCCCAAAGGTGTTCGATGAGGTTGAGGTCAGGGCTCTGTGCAGGTCAGTCAAGTTCTTCCACACCGATCTGGACAAAATATTTCTGTATGGACCTTGCTTTGTGCACTGGGGCATTGTCATGCTGAAACAGGAAAAGGCCTTCCCCAAACTGTTGCCACAAAGTTAGAAGCACAGAATCGTCTAGAATGTCATTGTATGCTGTAGCGTTAAGATTTCCCTTCACAGGAACTAAGGGACCTAGCCTGAACCATGAAAAATAGCCCCAGACCATTATTCCTCCACCACCGAACTTTACAGTTGGCACTATGCATTGGGGCAGGTATCGTTCTCCTGGCATCCTCCAAACCCAGATTCTGACTGCCAGATGGTGAAGTGTGATTCATCACTCCAGAGACCGCGTTTCCACTGCTCTAGAGTCAAATGGCAGCGAGCTTTACACCACTCCAGCTGACGCTTGGCATTGCGCATGGTGATCTTGTGTGTGGGTGCTCAGCCATGGAAACCTATTTCATGAAGCTCCCTTGACGAACAGTTCTTGTGCTGACGTTACTTCCAGAGGCAGTTTGGAACTCAGTAGTGAGTGTTGCAACCGAGGACAGATGATTTTTACGGCCATTCTACTGCCAATGTTTCTCTATGGAGATTGCATGGCTGTGTGCTCAATTTTATACACCTGTGAGCAACGGGTGTGGCTGAAATAGCCGAATTCACTCATTTGAAGGTGTGTTCACATACTTTTGTATATATAGTGTATGTTCAAGAGATGACTGATATGGGGTGCTGTGTTGAGGCCACCGTGCCTCCATCTTGGCACTCCCCCACCGTTGTAAAAAAAAAAATGGAAGCTATAGAAATGCATTTGTTAATGTCTACATTCGTTTTTGCCTCCTTAATGCATACTTTGAAATGATATTTGTGAGCTATGCAAATAAATACCTAAATATATGTCATTTTGTCCTTGAAACACTGTGGAATTCCATTCATTCCCATGGAGGACTGCTCCTACCGGGGAGTGTAAAAATGGCGGACCTGTGGCTTCAAAGCCTCACAACGGCCAATACATAGCATCCTCAACCCAGGGTTTATATACAATTCAATTCAATACATCATTCGTCTTAACCCATTATCTATTTCTTTCCACTAGGTGGCAGTATTGACTCTTACATTAATGACAGTTAAAGACCCTTACATGGTCAATCTGCAGTCTGCATTGGCTGTGCAGCATTTACAGTGATATGGACTCTGCAGAAGTCAGGGCATTCATACTTATTGCGCTTCGCGGAGCAGCGCAGAGCTGTTGAGCAGAGCTGGTGTGAAGGAAGTTGTCAAGGAAGTGAGTTTGTGTTTATAAAGGACTAACCGCCCCCCAATTACCGTCAACCAATCATGTCTGTGCAGAGCCCTCCGCAATGTTACAAAATTTGGGAGCTACAGGGCTCAATTTGCCCTCTGCATGCCTCCGGAGGCCCCGCTATTTCCTCACACCCGCCATACGGAGTCTCCGACCACATTGCATATATAGCATCAATTGGTTCCTGAAGTCCTGAAGGTTTATCCTTATCCTGGAAGGAATTGCGCGTTATATTGCAAAATGACATAGTATATCACTTACTGCTAGAGTTTTACTTCTTTTTCAAGTCATTTAAAAAAAACTTTCAGACATAACCACCTTGAGGTTAAACTGATGTACTTGATGAGATCAAAGACCTGTCATTGTTAACGCAGGAATCAATTGTTTGACCCAATGAAAATTGATATGAATTATTTGTTGTCCTGTGACGGTACTCTGATCCATTGCAATGGGGAGTATACCATATTAGTCACCAGCTTAATTAATAAATGCATCGACAACGTCGTCCCCACTGTGAACAGTACATATCTCAACCAGAAATTATGGTTTACAGGCAACATCCGCACTGACCTAAATGCTATCGCTTTCAGTAGCGGGACACTAATCTGGACACTTATAAGAAATCCCGCTACGCCCTCCAACAAACCATCTAACAGGCAAAACGTCAATACAGGACTAAGATCGAATCCTATTACACTAGCTCTGATGCTCGTCGGATGTGGCAGGGCTTGCAAACTATCACGGATTGCAAAGGGAAACCCAGTCGTGAGATGCTCAGTGAAGCAAGCTTACCAGATGAGCTAAATGCCTTCTATGCTCGCTTCGAAGCAAGCAACACTGAAGCATGCATGAGAGCACCAGCTGTTCCGGACAACTGTGTGATCATATTCACCATAGTCTACGTGAGTAAGACCTTAAAAAAGGTTAACACATCAACACCATCATCCCAGAAACCTTAGACTGACTCGAATTCGCATACCTCCCCAACAGATCCACAGATGACGCAATATCTATTGCACTCCACACTGCCCTTTCCCACCTGGACAAAAGGAACACACACCTATGTGAGAATGCTGTTAATTGACTACAGCTCAGCGTTCAACACCATTGTGCCCTCCAAGCTCATCATGAAGCTAATGTCCCTGGGACTGAACACCTCCCTCTGCAACTGGACCCTGGTTATCCTGTCAGAATGCCCCTAGGTGGTGAGCGTAGGCAACAACATATCTGCCACACTGACCAATAACACAAGGGCCCCTCAAAGGTGCGTGCTTAGTCCCCTCCTGTGCTCCCTGTTCACCCACGATTGCATGGCCATGCACAACGCCAACACCGTCATTAAGTTTGCAGACGACACGACGGTGGTCGGTTGATCACCGACGATGATGAGAAAGCCTACAGGGAGGAGGTCAGAGATCTGGCAGTGCGGTGTCAGGCCAACAATGTGAGCAAGATAAAGGAGCTGATCGTGGGCTACAGGAAAAGGAGTGCCGCGCACGCCTCCATTCAGATCAACAGAGCTATAGTGGAGCAGGTCGAGAGCTTCAATTTCCTTGGTGTCCACATCACTAAGGGCCTATCATGGTCCAAACAAGAGAAGAGGGCACGACAACACCTATTCACCCTCAGGAGGTTGAAAAGTTTTGGCAAGGGCCCACTGATCCTCAAAAAGATCTACAGTTGCACCATCGAGAGCATCCTGACTGTCTTTATCAACACTTGGTATGGCAACTTCTCGGCATCTATCCAGCTTCCTGCCATCCAGAACCTCTATGCCAGGCGATCAGAGGAAGGCCCTAAAAATGGTCAAAGACTCCAGCTTCCCAAGCCATAGACTGTTCTCTCCGGTATCGCATGGCAAGCGGTACCGGAGAGCCAAGACTGGGACCAAAAGCTCCTTAGCAGCATCTACCCCCAAGCTATAAGACTGCTGAACAGTTAATCAAATGTCTAACCGGACTATTTGCACTGACCCCCTTATTTTATTCTTACTTTTTGCACTGACTCTCTTGCACAGGATCGATGTACACTCACTGGACTCTAGACTGGACTGACACTCCAACACAAACACACACACGCACACTCACACACATGCATATTGACTCCGCACACACACACACACACACACACACACACACACACACACACACACACACACACACACACACACACACACACACACACACACACACACACACACACACACACACACACACACACACACACACACGCACTCTTCACATACGCTGCTGCTACTCTATTTATTGTCTATGCCTAGTCACTTTACCCCTACCTATATGTACATACATGTATTTCTTCAACTACCTCGACTAACCCATACCCCTGCACATTGGCTAGGTACCGGTACCCCTCGTTTTTGTTATTTTATTGCGTTAGAATTTTTCCTTTTGTTTATTTAGCACATTTTTCTTGTTTACTTTTTGAAAACTCTGCATTGTTGGTTAAGATCGGTGTCCCGTCCACGGGACGATTGAGTTAACATAGGCTAATGCGATTAGCATGAGGTTGTAAGAAACAAGAACATTTCCCAGGACATAGACATATCTGATATTGGTAGAAAGCTTAAATTCTTGTTAATGTAACTGCACTGTCCAATTTATAGTAGCTATTACAGTGAATGAATACCATGCTATTGTTTGAGGAGAGTGCACAATTTTGTACATGAAAAGTTATTAATAAACAAATTAGGCACATTTGGGCAGTCTTGATACAACATTTTGAACAGATATCCAATGGTTCATTGGATCAGTCTAAAACTTTGCACATACACTGCTGCCATCTAAATGGCACCTGGGCTGGAATAATATATTATGGCCTTTCTCTTTCATTTCAAAGATGATGGTACAAGGAAAATACAGAAGAACGATTGGTTTTCTTTGTATTATCTTTTACCAGATCAATTGTGTTATATTCTCCTACATTCCTTTCACATTTCCACAAACTTCAAAGTGTTTCCTTTCAAATGATACCAAGACTATGCATATCCTTGCTTCAGGGCCTGAGTTTACAGGCAGTTAGATTTTGGGATATCATTTTAGGCGAAAATTGAAAAAAAGGGGCGGATCCTTATTAAGGACTCGTAAGTAAGCATTTCAACGTAAGGTCTACACCTATTGTATTTGCCGTATGTGACAAATACATTTTACTTTATTTTGAATTATTTTTATTAAAATAACCAACTCATCTTTAAGCTTTGATTGATTATTTGAATCAGCTGTGTAGTGCTAGGGCAAAAACCTCTTGAAGCTAGGGGGCAGAATTTTTATGTTTGGAAAAATAACGTTCCCAATATAAGCTGCCTATTTCTCAGGTCCAGATGCTAGAATATGCATATAATTGACAGAGTAGGATAGAAAACACTCTAAAGTTTCCAAAATGGTCAAAATATTGTCTGTGAGTATAACAGAACTGATTTTGCAGGCGAAAACATGAGGAAATCCAACCCGGAAGTGCCTCTTATTTTGAAAAATCACTGTTCCATTGCCTGCCTTTCGTCCATTTAAAGGGATATCAACCAGATTCCTTTTCCAATGGCTTCCTCAAGGTGTGAACAGTCTTTAGACATAGTTTCAAGCTTTTATTCTGAAATATGAGCGAGATTTATCAAATCGCGTCAGTGGATAGCTGAATGTCCTTCCATTAGTTCATGCGCACGACACTGTTAGCTGGACATTTTCTTTCTCTCAAGTATTGAATAGTTTACAGTCTGTTTGAAATATTATCGATTATTTATGTTAAAAACAACATGAGGATTGATTATTAAAAACGTTTGACATGTTTCTACGAACTTTACGGATACTATTTGGAATTTTTGTCAACCCTTGATGACCTGCCTAAGGCTGTGGAATACTGAACATAACGCGCCAAACAAATGGAGTTTTTTTGATATAAAAATAATCTTTATCGAACAAAAAGAACATTTATTGTGTAACTGGGAGTCTCGTGAGTGCAAACATCCGAAGATCATCAAAGGTAAGCGATTAATTTTATTGCTTTTCTGACTTTCGTGACCAATCTACATTGCTGCTAAGTGTTTGTAATGTTTTGTCTAGTGATCGATAAACTCACACAAACGCTTGGATTGCTTTCGCTGTAAAGCATATTTTCAAAATCTGACATGACAGGTGGATTAACAACAAGCTAAACTGTGTTTTGCTATATTGCACTTGTGATTTCATGAATATGAATATTTTTAGCAATTGTTTTTGAATTTGGTGCTCTGCAATTCAGCGGTTGTTGATGAAAATGATCCCGCTAAAGGGATCCGTACGTCAAGATTAAGCATTTAGGGCTGGTTTATCAGACCCAGATACTCCATTGAAGGTGATTTTTAGTTAAGGAAATAGGTTTAACATTAGGCCAAACCGGCCTCCTACAGTTTAGTGCAAAATGAGTTACACATGCATCTCGAGGTAGAATTCTTTCTTCATATATTTTCTCACCCCTCCAAAGATGTATTCAAGATGAAAATTGTGCCACCAATGAAAAATGAAGACATGAGTTAACTTAGTTTGGTGTGAACACAGATAAAAACATAATAGTGTGTGATATGACATGGATCTGGTGATATTGGGGTGGGAAATGGGGGAATAAAACTTCTATAGAGAGCCGAGGCAGATGTTTGTTTTGCCTTGCGCTTGATTTCCTTAAGTTACCCTTTACGTTCACCTGTTCTTATTACCCCAATGAGTATCAATCAAAAGAGGGGTGTGATGGCCAATGGTTCTTTAGAAAACCATTAACATGTTCCAAACATTTGCTTCTGTAAACCACAATGGTCACATGAACATTGACATGCCACAATTGATTTTTCAACTGACCAGCAAGCCACTATTAGTCAAGTGTGATCAAATGAGCCTCAATTCAATGTATCTCAATTATCAGGAGCATTCATTTTAAATAAATGTGATTATGCATAGATTATGCTGAGTTCTGACATGTTATTTCTGAATCTTGTTCCTAGACCAATTGCAAACCCAGTCAGCTGTATTCAAAGTCCAGAACGTAAAATGTCAGAAAGTCCAAGTGGATTCAGAGGCTGTGCAAAAAGATAGGAAGCTGCAAGAAAACAATTGATTCTCAACGCTTAGCCATTCAATAATTGCAGGTATGTACCGGTAAATGTTCAGGCATAGGCCTATGTTGAAACGACAGAGTAAAATCCTACTGGGCACGGACATTAACTCAACGTCTATTCCACATTGGTTCAACGTAATGTCATTGAGACGACGTGGAAACAATGTTGATTCAACAGTGTGTGCCCATTGGGTATAGTCCTTTAAAAAAAAAAAAAAACGGTACTATTATTGTTATCCTATTTTTCCTTTCCTTTATGTTTCAGTTCGGAAATGAAAGCCTAATATTAGTGCATCAGATCAGTATTTGATTATAACATGATACAGTGACTAGAGTATATCATCTGTCATGTTTATTTCTCGAACAGAATCAATGCAACAAGGAACTCATGTAATATACTGAAGGATATGTTTTAAAAGGTCAGAAGAGAAAATCCATCTGTGCGAGTAAAACATGCAGTCTACTCAGGCTAAGTGTACATGCCAGTACCTAAATGCGAAATTCTGACATTTTGTGGTCTACTTTGTCCTCAAACCAACATATGTTCTCTTAGTTGACTTTCTAAGAGAGGAAGCCCATTACTTGTTTTTGTAATTCAAATAATTATTTGTTAACTTCATGAATAAAGGATGTTTGGCGTCAGTTACATTATGTCATTGTTATAATAGATGAATGCTGCCTTTGAGAGTCTACGTCTTCAAGCAGAAACTGACTGCCATGAAATGCTGACAGGTATGAACACTTGAAATATATAATCCTCAATGCACTTATTGTTGTGAACATAACACTAGGCACTGTACACAGTAAATGAAAAGAGATCAATACCTCATCTGATGTGAACATTTTAAACAGTCAAAGAGGGTTTCAAGAATTTGAGGATTTAAAAGGAGAAGTTTGAGAAAGAATTCAGCATGGAACAAGAAGAGCTAGCTCAATAACTGCACTCAATCAACACGAGTAGATTAATGGGAACCCTCTCTATCCCAAAACACACATATTTGGAAACCTCTTGTTGTCACAAACAACATGAACAGTATTTTACTTTGCATATGTTATATGCAAACTGAAAATATATCTTACAGGATGTGATACTTCAGATGAAAAGGAAGGGCAAAGAAAAATAACTTCAGGAAATCCTGCTCAACCTCTATGAAACCAAAAAGAGTTGAAAACGGTTAACATTACAAGAGGCAGCAAGTAAGATTGGCACTTGAAGAAAATGACACTTAATTGATTTTCTTCATTGATTAGGCCTAGGTCTTAAGCAGTCATGTCTAAATGGGATGCAGCTTTCTTCAAACTGATGTGAAAAGTGGATTTTTTTGGCATTTTGGCTAATCCTAACCCTTTTCCCTACCTTAACCTAGTTCTCCTAACCTACTACGTTAATTATCCTTAACCTTGCTCCAACTTCTTTTTGAGGGGAGAAAAGCTGTATCCCTTATAGAAAAAAAAGTCTTACCCCCAGAGGGGGTTCAGTTTACACAGTATACTGTATAATGTATTATCATAAATTATTTAATTCTAAAGGCAAATAAGGCTTTTGGAAACATTCATAGAGGGTTCCAGGAAGAACATTTATATGATAAAATGCTTCTTGTTAAAACCCTTCATAGAGGGTTCTAGGTAGAAGCATATACAGGGGGTTCTATGAAGAACCCTACATAAAGGGTTTTAGGGTTCACCTATGGGGACAAACCAAAGAAACCTATATGGTTCTATATAGCACCTTTCTTTCTAAGAGTGTACTGTTTGTGGAGGCTTTTATTCCAGTCCCCCTCTAACAAACCACATTTTACAAATGAGCTGCTCAACCGGACCTTGATAAACTGACTCTGATCTGCTTGAGCAGGGCTGGATCAAAAGCCTGCACACCCAGTAGCGCTCCAGACTGAAGGCTTTATGCAATTTCCTAACAGGTATTGGTTGGGGGGTTGAGTTCCTTATAAAAACGACAGGGATCAGAGAGGAGCCTCCCAGTGTCGATACTTTTTTATACGTGCATAGAGACGCCGGCAATTGTTGTTAATGGAAATTTGGTTCAAAGTCATGGAGAAATCATGGGAAAGTAATGTATGAACCCTGTACTAGAGACGTTGGTTATGCAATTATTATCCCATCATGTGCGTTATTTCAGAGGACGTTTTGCACAGGATTAGTTTATTCTATAATTATTATTTGTTCATTCAATTGACTCTATTGACGGAAGCCTGGAGGTTTTTATCCTAGGCTTGAAGATATTTCAACGTCGTGTCTAGACAATAATACACTTGAAAAGATTATGGGCTAAAAACAACCCAATTTGGGTTATTTGGTAACCCAGCGCTGGTTATATAATGGACAAAACACATGAATGATTATTTTGACCCAGCCAGGTGGGTTGCGTGAATAACCCAACATGTTGGGATGATGGGATTACCTAAACATGGGTTAATTTAACCATCAGTTGTGTATTTTTTACTCTCATGCTGGGTTGACCTAGCACCTGGGTCTTTTTTAAATTGTAATCCTTAGATTATTTTCAGGAGACGTTGCTTATTAGGGGCATGGCTTTCAGCTAGTTCTTATAGAGAGATATAGTATTGGCGTCTTTTTGGACAAAGCATATAGGGAAAATTATGTTTTTGGGGGATAAACACCGAAAATAAGGTTTGTTCTAAACACAGGTTAAGGAGATCTTATATGTTTTGGTCTTTGAGATAATCTTCATCAGCTAATGTAATTTTTTTGTGTGAATTTTGAAGCATTTATGTAATTTAAAAAAAGTACATAAATCACATAAAGGCTTCATAATCCATAAAAGTCATGTAAACTGACTGGTATTATCTCATAGAACAAAATGTACAAGCTCTACTAAGCCTGTGTTAACCTCATACCTTATTGTTGGTGTTCATCACAAAACCCTCATTTTCCCCATAGGGATGGCTGAATGAACCAGAGGTAACTAATTTCCGGGTTTTAGGACTACAAGCTGGTGAGTTTTATTGGCCACCTATGAGAGTAAATGTCATTTCTGTTCATACTGCAAACACAAATTTTACTCTTTTTTTTACACATTCTTCTATAGTATTTAGTTTATTTATTACATATTATAATAGGGTATACCAACTTTTTATTTTATTTATTTTTAATTAACCTTTATTTTAACTAACCTTATTGCATGCCAACAATGGAAATTACATACACTGCCTTCGGAAAGTATTCAGACCCCTTGACTTTTTCCACATTTTGTTAGGTTATAGCCTTATTCTAAAATTGATTTTAAAAAATGCCCCTCATCAATCTACACACAATACCCCATAATGACAAATCAAAACTGTTTTTTAGAAAAAAATTAATTTACATAAGTATTCAGACCCGCACGGTTGGCAGCGATTACAGCCTCGATTCTTCTTGGGTATAACACTACAAGATTAGCACACCTGTATTTGGGGAGTTTCTCCCATTGTTCTCTGCAAATCCTCACAAGCTCTGGAAGGAGAGCATTGCTTAACAGCTATTTTCAGGTCTCTTCAGAGATTTTTGATCGAGTTCAAGTCCAGGCTCTGGCTGGGCCACTCAAAGACATTCAGAGACTTGTCCCGAAGCCACTCCTGCGTTGTCTTGGCTGTGTGCTTAGGGTTGTTGTCCTGTTGATAGGTGAACCTTCACCTCAGTCTGAGTTCCTGCGCGCTCTGGAACAGGTTTTCATCAAGGAACTCTCTATACTTTGCTCCGTTCATCTTTGCCTCAATCTTGACTAGTCTCCCAGTCCCTGCTGCTGAAACATTTCCCCACAGCATGAAGCTGCCACAACCATGCTTCACCATAGGGATGGTGCCAGGTTTCCTCCAGATGTGACGCTTGGCATTCAGGCCAAATAGTTTAATCTTGGTTTCATCATACCAGAGAATCTTGTTTCTCATGGTCTCAGAGTCTTAAGGTGCCTTTTGGCAAACTCCAATCGTTCTGTCATGTTCCTTTTGCTGAGGAGTGGCTTCCGTCTGGCCACTCTACCATAAAGGCCTGATTGGTGGAGTGCTGCAGAGATTGTTATGCTTCTGGAAGGTTCTCCCATCTCCATAGAGGAAGTCTAGAGCTCTGTCAGAGTGACCATCAGGTTCTTGGTCACATCCCTGATCAAGGCCCTTCTCCCCCGATGGCTCAGTTTGGCCAGGCGGCCAGCTCTAGGAAGAGTCTTGGATTTTCCAAACTTCTTCCATTTAAGAATTATGGAGGCCACTGTGTTCTTGGGGACATTCAATGCTGCAGAAATGTTTTGGTACACTTCCCCAGATCTGTGCCTCGACACAATCCTGTCTCGGAGCTCTATGGACAATTCCTTTGACCTCATGGCTTGATTTTGCTCTGAAATGCACTTTCAACTCTGGGACCTTTTATAGACAGGTGTGTGCCTTTCCAAATCATGTCCAGTTGAATTTACCACAGGTGGACTCCAATCAAGTTGTAAAAACATCTCAAGAATGATCAATGGAAACTAGATGCACCTAAGCTCAATTTCGAGTCTCATAGCAAAGGGTCTGAATACTAAGGTATTTCTGCAAAAAAATCTAAAACACTGTTTTGGCTATGTCATTATGGGGTATTATTTATTGATTGCTGAGGAATGTTTTTTACACTTCCCCAGATCTGTGCCTCGACACAATCCTGTCTCGGAGCTCTATGGACAATTCCTTTGACCTCATGGCTTGATTTTGCTCTGAAATGCACTTTCAACTCTGGGACCTTTTATAGACAGGTGTGTGCCTTTCCAAATCATGTCCAGTTGAATTTACCACAGGTGGACTCCAATCAAGTTGTAAAAACATCTCAAGAATGATCAATGGAAACTACATGCACCTAAGCTCAATTTCGAGTCTCATAGCAAAGGGTCTCAAATTTCAAAAAAATGTTTGGGGCTATGTCATTATGGGGTATTATTTATTGATTGCTGAGGAATGTTTTTTATTTAATCCATTTAAGAATACGGCTGTAACGTATCAAAATGTGGAAAAGTCAAGGGGTCCGAATACTTTCCGAAGGCACCGTAGGCTTTGAGGAACCTTATACACTTCTGTAAATGTCATTAAAGCTACAACATGTCAATGTTCAACCTTAACATGTGATATCTATGCAACAGAACAGATGAACAGGAATAACATTTACTCGAATGAGTGGCTAAAAAGAACTAGCTGAATGCCACAACCTTACTTAACTACGCCACCAGTCTTCTGATCTGACCCACTGGATTCATATCTCAATAACCCAACATCAATAACTCAGCAGTTTTTATAGAAAATAAAAACAACCCAACTAAGTGACCCAACGCCTGCAACCAAGCAGCTGGGTCAACCAGCACTTTTTTAGAGTGTAGGCTACACTGTTAACTTGTGCTTGGCAGCCAAATTCATAGGTGTCCCCATAATATTTCAATTGAGGAAGTGTGAACATAATAATTAATTTAGCTATCCACAGTAGACGTCCCTTCTAATAAAAAATGCCCCCATCCCGCTGATTTGAGCTGCTGAACAGCAAGCTTATTTACACTTGAGATGCGTTAATGGAAGAGAAAGTGTATTGGCCATTTCCAAAAAAGTTTAGCACAGTGGGGAATCAGGGATGCCCTGCTTTGCGATCTAGAAATATTTTTCCTACTACATCAACAGACAGGGTTTCATTAAATAAGTCTATAGCCACAATACTTTTTTATTGCACATTTAGGCCTAATTAAGCTGATGCATTTGACGATGTTCAACTTTGATTCACTGGCACAAAACGTATGAACAAAGTATGCAATATAAAAGTTGATAAATGCAGGCCATTCATATAAAATAATGTATATGTGCAGCACTGTGTTTTAAACATCAATTGATCAAATCAGTTATATGTTCTCTTGTCAAACTGTCAAACTCTGTAATGTCATGGAAAACACAGGGATGTCAGTTGGGACTAGAAGTGTCAGCAGCCCTTGGAGTATGCAGAAAAACAGTAGGTTAATCAGGCTGGAAGTGTTGCTCTCCTGCCACGTAAACATTACTGACATGTCAGATTCACACAGGACTAAAATGATGGATGTGGTGTTTCGTTCTCGTGCACATACTTACATTACCCAGTAAAAACTAATCCCGTAGGTCTTAGTGAACTTTTATATCCATTTCATGCATTTTACTGGAAGTGAAACTTTAAGTACGGAAGCTGCATCATACTGTAACTGCTTTACTCCTGTATAAAATCATGATTTATGACAAGAGCATCGTATTTCTTTGGACAGAGCAACATCAGGAAGCCCTGCGATGTTTCAAACAAGAACAGGAATCCCTGTTAGAACGTCTGCAAAGTGCAGAACAGCTCAATCAAGACTGCAAGGTTAGTATGTTGTTTATTACTTCAATATGCTGATGAAGAGAATATTCAAAACACAGGTTATGTAATTCATCATGCCTATTTCAATGGGGCATATGTTGGTCATTTTACATTCTATAATGTTATTTAGCTTTATGTGGCTACGTAATGAGACAATGGGAAACATGCATTGTTACGTTCAATATCTCTTTAGGAAAGCAGAAAAGCTATTGCGACAGCATTAGAGCTCAACAAATAGGAGAATGCAAAGGTCATTGCCAAGAAATACTCAGCCTTGGAAGAACTCGAACAAAATAAAAGATCAACAAGCAAACATGCATGTAGAGATTCAGGCCACAGCCCAGGAATTTCAAACATTAACAGTTGAGATACATAGGTGGGACATATAGAAAGTTCCTATTTTCATGTTTGGTGAACCCAAATAGTCAGATTGGTAATACACATATATTACCTTTAATTTTGACTTGCTTACCATGGCAAAACACATTGAACTGATGCTTACTTCAGTCACAGAGGACCTTGACAAAAGAGACTATTGCTCGCCTTCGCCTCGTACCTACGACCGCAGCACAGCCGTGCTAAAAAAAATAATCACGCCCTCTTGTGTACAATTGCTTTACTTCTCAAACATTGACGTTTGTTTTTATCTTGTATGCAGCCAGAGATTACATATCCGTTTTTTTTCTTCGAAGAGAGATCAAAGAACAGAAAGAAAATGAAGACAGCCTGCTACAAATCCTTGAAGATGAACTGGTAAAGATCATATGTAAAGATTATATTTTAAAAATGCTGAATGTGAAAAAGAATCTCACGACAGATATTGCACAGCATGAGTGAGTCCTTTGATGTTCAAATATCACTTATACAATAACCTGAGGGACAGTTTTCCTCCATGTCTCCATTTAAATAATGCTGAATGTGAATTCTTCCCCAGGGTGAAGTATGAGGAGGTATCAGCAAGTTTCAATCAGCTGCAACATGAGAAGACTATTCTGGAGTAGATGCAGAATGAATCCTCAGAGGCAACTATTATTGTAGCACAACTTAAGGTCTGTATGAATTGAACACGTATTGCTGTATGTATAGAATAATTAAGCAATACGGCCCGAGGGGGTGTGGTATATGGTAAATATATGGTGGTGGAAAAAGTACCCAATTGTTATACTTAAACAAAATCAAAGAAATCTTAATAGAAAATGACTCAAGTAAAAGTGAGTCACCCACTAAAATCCCACTTTAAAAATATATATATTTGGTTTTATATATACTTAAGTGTCAAAAGTAAATGTAATTGCTAAAATATACATAAGTATCAAAAGTAAAAGTATAAATCATTTCAGATTCCTGGGGTGACAGGTAGCCTAGTGGTTAGAGTGTTGGGCCAGTAACTGAAAGGTTGCTAGATCAAATCCCCAAGCTGACAAGGTAAAAATCTGTTGTTCTGCCCCTAACTTGCCTAGTTAAATAAAATAAATTAAGCAAACCAGATGGCACCTTTTTTATTTAACTTTTTCTGGATCACCACTCCAACACTCACCAGTGTCAGAGGCAGTAGGGATGACCAGGGATGTTCTCTTGATAAGTGTGTGATTTAGACCATTTTCCTGTCCTGCTAAGCATTCAAAATGTACTTTTGGGTGTCAGGGTAATGTATGAAGTAAAAAGTACATACTTTTTTTTGGTAATGTAATGTAGTCAAAAATATGAAACGTAAAGTAAAGTACAGATACCCCCAAAAAACAACTTAAGTAGCACTTTCAAGTATCTTTACTTTACACCACTGCCAATATACCACGGCTAAGGGCTGTTCTTATGCACAACACAATGAGGTGTGCCTGGATACAGCCCTTGGCCATATACCACAAACCCCTGAGGTGCCAATTTATTTAAAAAATGTAGGGGGTAGATCAGCTTTAATATTGCAGATAGATTGTGGCTTCCATCAATGTAATTGTCTACATCATTTCCAATCCCCCACATATATTTTTTGTTATTATATACTGTACCAGTCAAAAGTTTGGACATACCTACTCATTCAAGGGTTTTTCTTTATTTTTTTACTATTTTCTAAGTTGTAGAACAACATTGAAGACATCAACACTGAAATACCACATATGGAATCATGTAGTAACCAAAAAAGTGTTAAACAATTCAAAATATATTTTATATTTGAGATTCTTCGAAGTAGCCACCCTTTGCCTTGATGACAGCTTTTCCAACAGTCTTGAAGGAGTTACCACACATGCTGAGCACTTGTTTGCTGCTTTTCTTTCATTCTGTGGTCCAACTCATCAAAAACCATCTCAATTGGGTTGAGGTCGGGTGATTGTGGAGGCCATCATTAATTTGTTCATCTTTCCCTCGAACCTGACTAGTCTCCCTGCTGCTGAAAAATATCCCCACAGCATGATGCTGCCACCACCATGCTTCACCGTAGGGATAGTATTGGTCAGGTGATGAGCGGTGGCTGGTTTCCTCCAGACATGACGCTTGCATTCAGGCCTAAGAGTTCAATCTTGGTATCATCTGACCAGATAATCTTATTTCTCATAGTCTGAGAGTCCTTTAGGTGCTTTTTGGCAAACTCAAAGCGTGCTGTCATGTGCCTTTTAGTGAGGCGTGGCTTCCGTCTGGCCAATAATTGGCCTGATTGGTGAAGTGCTGCATAGATGGTTGTCCTTCTAGGCCCTTCTCCCCTGATTGCTTAGTTTTGCCAGGCGGCCAGCTCTAGGAAGAGCCTTGGTGGTTCCAAACTTCTTCCATTTAAAAATGATGGAGGCCACTGTGTTCTTGGGCACCTTCAATGCTGCAGATCTGTGCCTGGACACAATCCTGTCTAGGGGCTCGACGGACAATTCCTTTCGACATCATGGCTTGGTTTTTGCTCTTGCATGCACTGTCAACTGTGGGACCTAAAATAGACAGGTTTGTGCCTTTCCAAATCATGTCCAATCAATTTCACATACCACAGGTGGACTCCAGTCAAGTTGTAGAAACATCTCAAGGATGATGAATGGAAACAGGATGCACCTGAGCTCAATTTTGAGTCGCGTAGCAAAGAGGCTGAATACTTAAGGTATTTCTGTTTTTTATTTTGAAAACATTTGCAAACATTTCTAAAAACCTTTTTTCACTTTGTCATTATGGGGTATGGTGTGTAGATTGATGAGGAAAAAAACATATTTAATCGATTTTAGGCTGTAACGTAACAAAATGTGTAAAAAGTGAAGGGGTCTGAATACTTTCCGAATGCACTGTATATACACTGAGTGTAGAAAACATAAGGAACACCTTCATAATATTGAGTTTCACCCCTTTTGTCCTAAGAACAGTCTCAATTCGTCGGGGCATGGACTCAAGGTGGTCAAAAGCATTCCATAGGGATGCTGGCCCATGTTTACTCCAATGCTTCCAACAGTTGTGTCAACTTGGATAGATGTCCTTTGGGTTGTGGACCATTCTTGTTACACACGGGAAACTGTTGAGCATGAAAAACCCAGCAGCGTTGCAGTTCTTGACACACTCGAACTAGTTGGCCTGGCACCTACTACCATACTCCGTTCAAAGGCATTTAAATCTTTTGTCTTGCCCATTCACCCTCTAAATGGCACACATACACAATCCATGTCTCAATTGTGTCAAGTCTTAACAATCCTTCTTTAACCAGTGCCCTCACGTTTATCTACACTGATTGAAGTGGATTTAACAGGTGACATTAATAAGGGATCATAACTTTAACCTGGATTCACCTGGTCAGTCTATGTCAAGGAGAAAGCAAATGTTCCTAATGTTTTGTACACTTAGTGTACAATCCGTTTCAAGTATCCTCCTTTTTACAGAGTTGGCTACAATTTCAATTTCATTCTCCAGAAAAGGAAGATCTAATTTTACAGCAAATAATATGGCTAAACTCCAATTTACTTATACAGAAAAAATCATGAAAAAGATTGTAAACTTATGTCAAACAAGCATACTAACAACAGTGTATGGAGGTATATGCTCAATCCAAAATTATAACCAACTCATTGCAGCACTGCCACAAAATTGGAAGAGACCATTACTTTTTGAAGAAATTAAAGAATTCATCTCTGCCACCCATTAAAAATCATAAATGGCTTAAAATGAGTAGTCTAAATCAAAAAATGTATCAGTCAAAGTGTTTGACAGCAATACGTATAAAATTAAAGTCAGTTGACAACAGGCTTTTGATGTCTCATTACCTTGGCATCGGGTCTATGAATTGACACTTCAATCAATTCTTTTAAATTTAAGCTATAATATAAAATACTTGCTACAAAATGAATGCTCAGTATATTGGGCATTGAACAGTCAGCCTTGTGCAGACTGTCATGAGGAAACAGAATCAATAGAACATATTTCATGGTACAGTCCATTGGTGGCTCGATTTTGGAGTCAGGTCCAGGAATGGTTGTTCAGTCTTAATTAGGGGATCTTGTTAGGGGATCTGAAAAACCACAATCAGTCAATGCGAAATATCATTATACGCCTAGGTAAAGTATACATTTTTAGGGCAATATCGGTAGAAATCTTACAATTAGGGAAGTTCAGGACCCTCGTAAGACATCATAGTAAAATGAAGGGATGTATTGTAAAAGGAAATAGAACAATGGCATTACACTGGGAAAGATGGGTTAATCTGTGGACATCGGAGGGTTGGAGTTAAGATCAGAATGAATAATGGATTGGCCGCTGTGGGTGAAAATCCAACACTTGAAGAAAGAGGAAGTTAAGAATACATGTATAATTATTTAACTACAGGTATCATAGAGCGAAATAACTGTAAGTAGCGGTATAAGTATTGTTGTCCATTAGCTGAATCCAATTAGGGATGGAATGGTAGGGTGAAAAAAGTACTAAGAAGAAAAAAAAATAATAATATACATAAAAAAAAATTATACAGTTGAAGTCGGAAGTTTACATACACCTTAGCCAAATACATTTAAACTCAGTTTTTCACAATTCCTGACATTTAATCCGAGTAAAAGGTCCCCGTCTTAGGTCACTTAGGACCACCACTTTATTTTAAGAATGTGAAATGTCAGAATAATAGTAGAGAGAAGGATTTATTTCAGCGTTTATTTCTTTCATCACATTCCCAGTGGGTCAGAAGTTTACATACACTCAATTAGTATTTGGTAGCATTGCCTTTAAATTGTTTAACTTCGGCCAAACGTTTCGGGTAGCCTTCCACAAGCTTCCCACAATAAGTTGGGTGAATTTTGGCCCATTCCTCCTGACAGAGCTAGTGTAACCGAGTCAGGTTTGTAGGCCTCCTTGCTCACACACACTTTTTCAGTTCTGCCCACAAATGTTCTATAGGATTGAGGTCAGGGCTTTGTGATGGCCACTCCAATACCTTGACTTTGTTGTCCTTAATTTCTCCACAACTTTGGAAGTATGCTTGGGGTCATTGTCCATTTGGAAGACCCATTTGCGACCAAGCTTTAACTTCCTCACTGATGTCTTGAGATGTTGCTTCAATATATCCACATAAATTTCCTCCCTCATGATGCCATCTATTTTGTGAAGTGTACCAGTCCCTCCTGCAGCAAAGCACCCCTACAACATGATGCTGCCACCCCCGTGCTTCATGGTTGGGATGGTGTTCGTTGGCTTGCAAGCGTCCCCCTTTTTCCTCCAAACATAATGATGGTCTTTATGGCCAAACATTTCTATTTTTGTTATTTTGTTTTGTTTGTTTATTGCATTTGGTTTCGGAGCAGTGGCTTCTTCCTTGCTGAGTGGCCTTTCAGGTTATGTTGATATAGGACTCTTTTTACTGTGGATATAGATACTTTTGTGCCTGTTTCCTACAGCATCTTCTCAAGGTCCTTTGCTGTTGTTCTGGAATTGATTTGCACTTTTCGCACCAAAGTACGTTCATCTCTAGGAGACAGAACACGTCTCCTTCTTGAGCGGTATGAGGGCTGTGTGGTCCCATGGTGTTTATACTTGCGTACTATTGTTTGAACAGATGAACGTGGTACCTTCAGGCGTTTGGAAATTGCTCCCAAGGATGAACCAGACTTGTGGAGATCTACAATTGAGGTCTTGGCTGATTTCTTTTAAATTTCCCATTATGTCAAGCAAAGAGGCATCGATTTTGAAGGTAGGCCTTGAAAGACATCCGCAGGTACACCTCCAATTGACTCAAATGATGTCAATTAGCCTATCAGAAGCTTCTAAAGCCATGACATAATTTTCTGGAATTTTCCAAGCTGTTTAATTAAAGGCACAGTCAACTTACTGTATGTAAACTTTTGACCCACTGGAATTGTGATACAGTGAATAGTGAAATAATCTGTCTGTAAACAATTGTTGGAAAAATGACGTGTCATGCACAAAGTAGATGTCCTAACCGACTTGCCAAAACTATAGTTTGTTTACAAAAGATTTGTGGAGTGGTTGAAAAACAAGTTTTAATGACTCCAACCTAAGTGTATGTAAACCTCCGACTTCAACTGTATAAACAATGCAACTGTTAAAGTGATGTTTAAAAAAAAGAAGAAGCTAGAATTGACATTAATAATCATCATCAATTGGCTGAAAAGCATGAAAGGTCGAGGCCTCATAGCCTGGGGAGCTCTCTCGTTCTTCAGTTAAGAACTCCAGGCGGAACTGTGATGGCTGGGACACATGTAGACGGTTATCCAAATTGAACTCATCCTCCGTCATATCAGTAGTTGTCATAGTTGGATTGTAGATTTGTGAACCATCGTAGAGTCCTCCTGAAATTACAAGTGTGTCGTCTGCTGCCAGGGATCCACCCACTGAAAATGCATTGAGTAGAGTTGTGAGAACTAATGTAACATTCACTACAGTAGCACAAATGTGTCAGCTATAATACAATATATATTTATGTATTACACAAGAATGAAATTAATATAATATTCAATTGGAGCCTGCATGCACTGTCAATGTGTCTACATCTTAGTGAGAATGACAAAATACATTTGAGATATTGACAAAAGATTTTATGAGAACATGATATATGAATTCTCTTACCTTCGGCCTCAGAGTTGTTATAGAGAGGCCGATGTGAGTATTGCCTCATATGGTTCCATCTATTCAACGTGTACATAAATATTCCCAGAACAAACACCCCGAGCACAACACTGAAGAAAACCGTCATGCCTTTTTCTGAATTGTCTAGTCCAAAACCTGTTGAATAAACCAGGAAAGATGTGAATAATTGAAATTCACTTACATTTATGTTGCATAATAAATAATCATCTTTAAAAGACAGACATATCAACCAGCAGCAGTTACCTTGTGTCACATTATGTGTTGCTGTTGTCATCGACGTGGCGGCATTGGTGGTTTGAGGAAGATTCTTAGTGGATTGTTGTGGCGGGATATTTGATGTACTGCTTTGGTTTTCAGTGGTCTTGGCTGCTTGGGTGGTTGGTGGAGTGGAGGGGACTATACCCGGGACTGTAATGGCTGCAGATGTAGCATTAGCTGTAGGGGCCAAAGCTGATGGTGTTGACTCAGTGGTTGTGTTTGAGCTCTCAGCCGGTGCTGTTGTGGTTGTTGAGTTGTCCTGCACAGCACTGTGAGTTGTTGTTCCAGTGCTGTTCTGACTTGAGTTATGGTAACTTGTAGTAGAGAGAGCACCGTCAACAGTGACATTTGAAGGAGTTGGCATGGCAGTGGTGTAGGTCTGGTTTGGAGCCATTGTCTCTATGATTGCAGTAACCAAACGGATATTTGTGGCAGTGGCATTAGTTCCTCTCTCAGAAGAGCTTGTCAGAGTTGTAGTTGTAGTCAAGGAAATGGCCAAAATAAAACTTGCCAGAGGTAGAGAAAGTCTGTGATCAATGGCCATCATGTTCTCTTTGGTCCTATAGTGAACAACATAATAAAAACATGTATTATAAGGATCCCAATTTTTCTTAAACCAGCTGTGTATACAGTGTTGACCAACCATATCTTAAAGTCCCTCAGGCTGTGTGTTCTTATATAGAAACAACACAAGCCTGTACTTGTCCTATTTTTTCACAGTCCCAAAGGATAACATACATATGAGTCACAACCAATGGTCTCTTAAAAATGTTTTTGGCACTGAGCAAATTTCTGGTCTGCTGAGCGCAAACTTGAATGTTGTGAAAATTCTGTGCAACTTCCAGAGCGAGATTACTGTGACCACTGAGGCTGTACCCGCTTTAAGTTACAGTTTAAACAGTGGCCAAATAGGCTACTGTGGCTATTTGATCATAATGTAGGCCTACCAGAGTGACCTACCATCAAAAACAATGGACAAAATGCATCCCATAACATTTTAACATGTAAATAGCTGTTCTATCATTCAGCCTACAGTAGCAGCCAATGTGTGGTTTTCAATGTAGGCCTACATTCCATGAGACTTTTGAAAAAACAAAACAAGCAGCGCTAGACATTAACCTGTTTATCCACTTGTCCTTCAGATAAGGAGGTGACTGACAATGGGGTTGTTTGATGCAAGAAACCATTTTACAAAATAAAATGCATTATTATTCCCATACCATTATTACAGAGAATCAGACAAATTATCCTACCATCTGCCTACTGGCTACTTAGCTTATTCAAGCCTGTCTCAAAATACAACACTGCCCCTTTAACACATAAAAAAAGCTCTTTACCTGACTCGCTTTTCAAAAATGTCTAGAAAGGTACACATGTTGGGATCTTGTAGGAAGCAATCACTCCCCTATTGCTGACTACAAATTATCTATAACTGGGCTAATAACAAACTAGCAAAGGATATGAACAAAATGTGCACAGGTGGCCACATGCAGCTCTTGCTTTAATCGCAAAAGAAGCACATCTACTCACGACCACAGCTGTAAAGTCCAGATCAAAACAAATAGCATGGATCCATTTATGACAATGATCTATTTGCATATAGGCTTACTACAGCTCTGATTGGTTATGCCGCACCGGTCTGTATAGTTTACGGGATGAGACCATGCCTATCAATGCAATAGAATCCTACTCTGATGCGTTCTGCCTACAATGCAATCTCTTGCATTGTTCGTTTTGTTTCGGGAGGTTGCATTGAAAGTGGCTAATATTGCGTTGATTCGATCACAATTTCCACAGTAACGCAAACGCTGATAGTGTTAACTAACATGGAAAACTCTAGAAAGTTGAGCGAAGTTCAATCTCGTTCTTCTCTCGGTGGACTGATAAAGAGTATTTCTTCTGCGCAGTAGTCACAGGGGAGCTGCGTAGCAGTCACGGGTAACTGCACGCACGTCGTTTAGAGGAAACGTTGATCACGACCCATGTTTTGTCATTGTATTCAGGTAGGCCTGCTGTGTATAGTAGCCTTTGTATTAGCAAAATGTTACAGCACATGTGTATTTGACCGAGGTAGGCAGAATCGCACCTCTTTCAGCCCACTAAAGAATTAACATCATAATAACTAAACGAGAGCCTACAGTATCAAAAAACCCTACCATCTAGAAGACGGAGACAGTACAGGTGCATCAAAGCTGGGACATAGAGACTAAAAAACAGCTTCTATCACCACTAGCCGGCCTCTGCCCAGTACCCTGCCCTGAACTTAGTCACTGTTACTAGCTGGCTACCACCAACCCTTCTGCTTCGAGACTGTTGCCCTACGTACATAGTCATTGAACACTGGGTACTTTAATAATGTCTACATACCGTTTTACCTACTTCATATGTATATACTGTATTCCAGTCAAGGCTCATCCTATATAACTACTGATGCACACACCTTTCCTATTCATATACTGCCCATACACACCATTATATACATACAGTATATATACATACAGTATATATATATATATATATATACCAGTCTCAACATCAACAGTGAAGAGGCGACTCCGGGATGCTGGCCTTCTAGGCAGAGATGTAAAGAAAAAGACATATCTCAGATTGGCCAATAAAAAGAAAAGAATAAAATGGGCAAAATAACACAGACACTGGACAGAGATATGGCTTTTTCTTTGCAACTCTGCAAACTTTTGCGGGTACTATTTAATGAAGCTGCCAGTTGAGGACTTGTGAGGCGTCTGTCATTGGAACACAGGAGGGATGGTTGCTGATAATGGGCCTCTGTACGCCTATGTAGATATTCCATTAAAAATCAGCTGTTTCCTGCTACAATAGTCATTTACAACATTAACAATGTCTATACTGTATTTCTGATCAATTTTATGTTATTTTAATGGACAAAAAATGAGCTTTTCTTTATTAAACAAGGTCATTTCTTAGTCACCCCAAACTTTTGAACGGTAGTGTATATATATTATAAACAGTAGTGTATATATATATATATATTCCGGTCTCTGACATTGCTCGTTCTGATATTTCTTCATTTAAATTAGTGTTATGTATTACTGCACTGTCGAAGCTAGAAACATAAGCATTTCGCTGCACCTGCGAGAACATCTGCAAAATACAGTATGTGTACACGACAAAATGTGGTTGGAACCGGAACAATACCAATGCACCTGCCTTCTGAAACTAAGTAGAGGGCAACTGAAATATTAAGCACATATGGTGTTTAATTAACATGCTATCTTTCGACTGTGTTTCTGGCCTTCCCTATACCTCTACCATTTTATTTTCACAGTCAACATTCAGAAAATAGTTTTAGCTCACCTTACACAGCCAGCACCCATGAGAGTGAAACCAGGAACTTGGTTTATTGCTTTGTTATCCACTCCCTACAGACCGCAGAGAGCAGAAGGCTTGCTTTCATGGCCCAGTGAAATGTGAAGTGGGCGGTCCTCTTCTGTGTTCACTTCCTTTATTGTCTGCTGGTTGGCAAGGAGACCTGGTCATTAGTCAGACAAACTCTTTACATGTAGGCTTACAGTCAACAAATCAGAACTTTTTGCAGATACGTTATCTTTAAGTTATTATTTAAACCAGTGTTCCGGAGAGGCAAGAATGGAAGGATGTGATTTCTCTACCTTTTTTTGGATGTTTGTGTATGGTAGGCTGCACAAATCGCTTTGTCTACTGCATGTTAACTGTATGTGACCCTGGGTATTTGCCCCAGGAAAACAACATTGAAGTAGTATGTTAGTAGCGTACAGTTGTTTGTGGTTAATGAATATGGTCACCTCGGTAAAGATGCATGTGATGCATACAAGATACAGTATAACTGTTGCGCTCCTAACCTGTTTAGAAATAAGCATGCATTTGTGTCTAGCTCATTGCTCTGAACCAAGCATGTTTGTGAAAACAACTTGACAATGAAAGAAATCCCAAAAAGAACAATCACAGCAAGCTAACTCGGTATACATGTCAGCACAATCTTTATGGCCACAAAATGAATATACAGTAAAATGTATTGTATCAGCCTAAAGGGCTGTAAAACACAAAATAAACATGATTACATATCAACTGCATGTGCTCATATTACAAGTCCATTGTTTGTAGTGACAAGTAGGTTAGATGTACATTTTAATTTATGTATTTTTAATTAAACCTATTTTATTTATAATCTTAACACAATGTTGAAAAGTCATAAACCCCTACCTGACAACCCATCGACCCCAAACTGTTCACACCCCTCTTGTTGGCGATTTATTTTTGTTGTTGCAGTTTTAAAGCTAATTTCCTCCAATTATAGACATTTTGCCATGTCATATGTGTGTTCACATGATACTTTAGTGACTCAACAAAAACAAAGGAGGTCGCTTTGGGGTTGAGGCCCCTGGTCAATTAATCTGGCCATGATAACTACAAGATTTAGATAGCTGGTTAGCCTAACATACCTACCTAGCTACCATAGGCTACCTAGTTGATCAACTGGACATTTTTGACAGGTTATAAATAGCTCTTTAAAGTCTGTCAGTGAGTGACATAGCAAGAGGAAAACTGCCCGTACACTAACACATTTTGAATTGGTGCCTTGTGCATTCTCTACTATTACAACTCTCGGCAGCAATAAATTGAAAATAACATGTATGTTTTGTCGGACCCACGGTTCATATTGACCCTGTTGAATATGGGGTTAGTAATGCTAGTCCTTTGTTCTTGTTCTTCACACACATTTGCTGATTAGAGACTTCATCTGCGTAATTACACACTTGGGCTTCCTTTTCTTAGCAATGCATTTCCTTACAATAAATCTAGAATGGAAAGGTGAGCGGACAAATCGTTCTCTTGGAGCACTCCAGTTGACAGAGTGCATTTAGCTTGGTGGCAGCATCACATTTTAGTGACCTTCTCCACATCCTTCTCCACAATGTTAAACTGAGAGTCTTTGAATCCAGCGTTGTTTGATCCATTCTTCAGCTCTGATCCAGCCTTTTCATTAATCTCAGAGTCTAATGCCTGTGGAAGACACACAAAGACCACACCAGGAGCCAGTTAACACACACACAGATAGACACAGCCACAGAACATTCAATACAGATGTAGGTCTACAGTATGAGAGAGAGAGGGTTGGAGGAAGAGGCTTTACCTCTGAGTCCTTGCCACAGCCAGCGCAGAATAGATCACTTCTCCTTACAAAGAGATCCAAGCGTAGATTCTCCTGCTTGCAGCCACCTGGAAAGACACAACACAGGGAGATGTCTGGCTTAATAAGTAAATGCATACAATATCAATTTGAACAAGCCTAAGTCATTATACTTAGGGCCCAGAGTTTTTCCGAAACCAAACTCCTCGTCAGGTCATGATGTCAAACATAACTCAATACATGCACTATGCTGTTAGGGTTAGCGCTAAAGGAGGTGTCCTCACCTGTGATAGCGCTTACCACCAGGCCCACGATCACAGTCACCAGAGAGCCCAGGAGACAGAAGTACAAGTAGGACAGGGAGTACCATGAGTCTGCCAGAGCTGGCCGGTCACTGTAACTACAAGAGAAAGAGTTATACCTGAGCAACTTTATCTCAGCCCCCCTAACACACTAGCCTCGTGAAATCAGATTCCTTCCAGTGAAACAGAATGTAAGCTGTAGCAAGATCAGGCTGGTTTAACAAGGCTGCTAAACCATAGCTATAAGCACCATAGGACTGGTCAAAGGTTGTACACTATATGGGGAATAGGGTGACTTTGGAGACAGTGGTTCTAAAGTGACTGTGAGTAACTCACTCGGGCAGAGGGGTCAGTGTTACTGCGCTGGTCCATGGGGTCAGGGTGGTGTAGTTCAGGTCCTGTGTGCGGTTACAGCCTGCCACACTGATTGGCAGGGGGTTGGTCTTATCAGCTAAGGGTGGGTATATCTGCGCTCCAATCCCTACCCACAGGGTAATAACAAGGCCCACAATCAGTCCTGTGAGTCCCCCCTGCAAGGCATAAGGAAGCAGTCTCAGTACTGTCTTACCTATAGAGATACCTTATATACATTTGTATGTTGCCTAACCTTTAACATTGTTGTATTTAACAACAAAATATTGATTTGTATGTCAGGACTTTTATAGTGTTTACAGATGTTCATTTCTCTTTGAGTAATGAGTTAATCAGTCTTTGAGTATGAATGATGACATTGATATGAATAAGATTGGGGATGCCTACTGTTGAGTTGGCTGTGCGCCAGAACATGCCTAGTACGTAAAGTCCAAGAAGAGGTCCACTTATCATTCCAAATATGGACAGTGCTGCCTGAAAAGAGATAACTGTTAGAAACATAAAGTGGAGGGGATGACTACCAGACAGCAGGTGGTGCTACAGAGCCACATCTGATTGTTTTCCTACCTGCAAAATGCTTCCCATCAGGGAAGCTATTGCAGCCATCCCAATGCACAAAAACCCGAAGAAAACACCTGGAATATGTCCAAAGATAATTAAATATCCCATAAACATATGATGATTAAGAATATATTTACATGTAAAGTAACAACATATAATGTACATACTAAAGAAAAATTCTAACTGACCTTCTATATTTGTATCACAGTATTATTTGAATGAACCCACATATAATTTTGTTCGTCTTACATAGGGCTGTGGCGGTCATGACATTTTGTCAGACGGTTATTGTTTTGTGTGAAACTCACTGAGGCCCATGTTGATCCAGGACACCTGTTTCTCTGTCAGGTTTTTGCACACTGGCCTGACAAAGTCCTCCACAGTGACAGCCACCAGCGCATTGATGCTGGAGGACACAGTACTGAAACAGACACAATGACAATAGATGAGGAGAAGAGAAAGAAGGTCCTTTGTCTGCAGGGAATTCATAGTTAAACACATTCATTGATAGGTTTGTAGTGGAGTACCGCTTGTGTTTGGACCCAGGACGGGGTAGGGGGTCGTGAGGTGGGGTTTTGTTACTATGCCAATCAATTTAAATATCCATCTAGACCTTTTCCACCTAGAACATTTGTGTGACCAAACCTTCTCTATTTGAGTTCCCCTTGGAGTATTCTCACCTTAGGGTACCACTGTACGCTGCAGACACAAACAATCCAGGGACTCCAGGATAGGCTGCCAGAGTGTCCATCACCAGGTAAGGAAGCAGCTTGTTTACACACACACACACACACACCGGTCAGTTTCAACATTTGATAACACTGCCGTAGTCAAATCAAATTCAAATCAAACCACATTTTATTTGTCACATGCTTTGTGGACAACAGGTGTAGACTAACAATGAAATGTTTACTTATGGGTCCTTTTCCAACAATGCAGAGTTAAAGATAAGAAGAAAAAAAATTGTGACACTGAATAACATGGCTATATATATGGAGTAGAAAATAACATTGCTATATATAGGGAGTAGAAAATAACATGCATATATACAGGGAGTACCAGTACTGAGTCGATGTGCAGGGGTATGAGGTAATTGAGGTAGTTGTGTACTGTACATATAGGTAGGGGTAAAATGACTAGCAGCTGCGTATGGGGTGAGTGTAAATGTGTGTGTTGGGGTGTCAGTGGAAGTATGTGTGAGTGTGGGTAGAGTCCAGTGTGCATGCATAGAGTCAGTGAAAGAGAGGGTCAAAAGGGTAGCCATTTGATTATCTATTTAGCAGTCTTGTTTAGTCTTATGGCTTGGGGTAGATCTGTTCAGTGTCAGAGAGAGCAGTCTGGGGCTTGGGTGGCTGGAGTCTTGGACAATTTTTTGGGCCATCCTCTGAAACCGTATGGTATAAAAGTCCTGGATGACAGGGAGCTCGGCCCCAGTGATATACTGGGCCATAGGCACTACCCTATGTAGCGCCTGGCGGTTGGACGCCAAACAGTTGCCATACGAAGTGGTGATGCTGTCACGCCCTGATCTGTTTCACCTGTTCCTGTGATTGTCTCCACCTCCTCCAGGTGTCGCTTATTTTCCTTAGTGTATTTATCCCTGTGCTTCCTGTCTCTCTCTGCCAGCTCTTCTTGTATGTTTAGTCAAGTCAACCAGCGTGTTTTTTCCATACTCCTTTTTGCTATTCTCCTTTTTCTAGTCCTCTCGGTTTTGACCCTTGCCTGTTTCTGGACTCTGTACCCGCCTACCTGACCATTCTGCCTGCCTTGACCATGAGCCTATCTGCCACTCGGTACCTCCTGGACTCTGATCTGGTTTTGACCTTTTTGCCTGTCCACGACCATTCTCTTTCCTACCCCTTTGGATTATTAAAATTGTAAGACTCCAACCATCTGCATCTGGGTCTTGCCTTGTGCCTTGATAGTACAAACTGGCCATGACAGACCCAGCAGACTTGGACCAGCTCTGCCACGCTGTCTCCCCGCAGGGAGCCACCATTAGGAGACATGAGGAGTTGGTATAGGGCCTTTTGGAAGGGCTGCATCTGGGTCTCGCCTTGTGCCTTTATAAATGCAGCCAGTCAAGATGCTCTCGATGGTGCAGCCATTTAACTTTTTGAGGATCTGAGGGCCCATGCCAAATCTTTTCAGCCTCCCGACAGGGAAGAGGCATTGCCATGCCCTCTTCAAGACTGCGTTGGTGTGTTTGGACCATGATAGACTGAGGAACTTGAAGCTCTGACATGCTCCACAACAGCCCCATAGATGTGAATGGGGGCATGCTTGGGCCCTCCTTTCCCTGAAGTCCACAATCAGCTTTTTTGTCTTGCTGACAGCTTTTTTGTCTTGCTGACGTTGAGGGAGAGGTTGTTGTCCTGGCACCACACTGCCACGTCTCTAACCTCATCCCTATAGGCTGTCTCCTCATCGTTGGCTATCAGGCCCACCACCGTTGTGTCATCGGCAAACTTAATGTTGGTGTTACAGTCATGCAAAGCCACGCAGTCCTGGGTGAACAGGGAGTACAGAAGGGGACTAAGCACGCACCCCTGAGGGGCCCCCGTGTTGAGGGTCAGCGTGGTGGATATGTTATTGCCTACTCTCACCACCTTGGGGCAGCCCATCAGGAAGTTCAGGATCCAGTTGCAGAGGGAGGTGTTTAGTCCCATGGTCCTTAGTATAGTGATGAGCTTTGAGGGTACTAGGGTGTTGAACGCTGAGCTGTAGTCAATGAACAGCATTCTCACATAGTTGTTCTTTTGCCCAAGTGGGAAAAGGCAGTGTGGAGATAGAGATTGCGTCATCTTTGGATCTGTTGGGTAAGTATGCGAATTGGAGGGTCCAAGGTGTCTGGGTGATGGTGTTGATGTGAGTCATTTCAAAGCCAGCCTTTCAAAGCATTTCATGGCTACAGATGTGTGTGCTAAGGGGCGATAGTCATTTAGATGTGTTACCTTGGCGTTCTTAAGCACAGGGACTATGGTGGTCTGCTAGAAACATGTAGGTATTACAAACTGGGTCAGAGAGAGGTTGCAAATGTCAGTGAAGACGAAGGAGAGCTTTGTATGAGCTTTGTATGCATGTCTGTGTGAATAAAGATCATCTAGAGGTTTTTTCCCCCTATAGTCGCACAGTTGACATGCTGGTAGAAATGATGTAAAACGGATTTCAGTTTCTCTGCATTGAAATCACCAGCCACTCGGAGCTCCGCCTCTGGAAGAGCATTTTCTTGTTGGCTTATGGCCTTACAGCTTGTTGAGTACGGTCTTAGTGCCAGCATCGGTTTGTGGTGGTAAATAGACAGCCACAAAAAATTGGTAAAAAGTATGGTCTACAATTTATCATGAGATATTCTAACTCAGGCGAGCAGAACCTTGAGACTTCCTTAATATTAGTGCAGCAATTTATATACCGTCCATGCCTATATTAACCATAGCTGTCTTACACTTACTTACCTGATCAACAGCCCCTACATCACCGTTAGTGAATGGATCACAGTCTTTGTAAATGGAGTACATGGTGAGGCCGGAGAACACTGCTAAGCTCACAGTCAACCAGAGACCAATTATATTCCCATACAGTGACCTGAGGGTTTTAAAGAAAGCAAACATGGAACAAACACTCATATTGCTATTCTTCTTTCACAGCTTTTCCTGTATGATTGTTCTAAATTGTGGAAAGTAGGAGTGCACCTTACAGTTTGGCTTGGGTTAGGGTTTTGCAAGAGATGTAACGCTGCACCTGTGACTGGTTGATGGAGTAAATGGACACCCACATCACACTGCCACCAACCACGATCGTCCAGAACGTGTGACGCTTCAAAGGGTCTGGATCAAAACTGCATTAGAAGGTATAAAATGGAAAACACTCAGGAAACTATGAGGAGTAGCACAGTATGGTGCTGGTAATTCATTTTTATCATTGTAGCTATTCAATCCCTGCATGACATTTGTGGACATTATACTTACTCAAACGCGCTGAGCCTGCCTCCCTGGTAGCAGTCGTCCCAGATCTTCCCCAGGCCCCCCTGGATGACAGCCCCCCTGGCGATGACAGCCACGAAACCTGCTAACATGATCACCATCTGAAACACGTCTGTCCATATCACCGCCTTCAGACCTCCCTGAGAACCATAATACAACATGGAGTCAGGGGAAGGAATGTACAGTATGCCGTAACCTCATGTACACAAAAGTGGTATGTTCAAGTGTAGGTTCTGTTGTGTTTCCTGGACCCTAGTAATTGCCCATAACTGGGGCACAGAGTTTTCCCTGCATGGTCATGTCATGGGGGTCAGGAAAAACTCCTGGCCTTGGTCATGTGTATTGTCACAGCAGGAAGGTGTTGATTGCTGATTGGGAGTGTGTGAGATGAGCCACTGACCAGGGTACAGTAGATGATGCACACCACCCCAGTGGCCACCAGCACTCCCCAGAGGTTCATCCCTGTGACTGAAACACACAGAGGTACAGACCTGTTTACATGACTTGTCTAAATAATACTCTTCAACTGTTTGCTTGAGATTAAACTATATACATATGAATCGTGTATGATATCACTTAACCTAACAATATCTGCATGTTCTCTTTTGAGCTGCTGATACCATCAATTTATTAACAATTAGACAACACAATCATCAGATCATAGACCAATTTAATTAGCTAAATATGTATAATCAGTCAGACCCTCGATCAACGCACATATAATATTATTGTGGTTAGGATAAGGGACATTACAGAGGTACTTTGCATATGACTTACTTTGATTGAGTGCGAGAGCAGGCGCATAGATGACCATACCAGTGTACAGGGCCTGAAAGAAACACAGCAATTAGTTGATTGATGTAAACATATACTTGATGCACATTCATAAAGGTGGAATGTTTACCTGAGATGGCCAGATGGCTTCAGAAAAACAGGCAATGGAAAAAAGAGGGGCCATTTTTTGTCGTTAAAATATTACAGATATTATTGTTTCCACCAAATCCTTAGGGAAGTATTGCCTATCCTTTCATCCCATCTTCATGATGTTAACTGAATATTTACCGTTTGTGTGATGTACATGGATGTCCCGATCACCCGAATCAACTTATTAAAGCGCATCTCCAGATACTGCAGAGAAAATAAACATTTTAGTCAAACCTGACCTGATTTCATTGTCTTTTTACACTTGTAAATATTTGTTCCTACCCAGCTAACAACAACATGTTCCCAAATTGTTTGAGAACGTTCCCGTAAGTGTCTCACTAGGTCACTAACCCTCAGAAAACTGAACACATTAATTTTATTGCAACGCCCCATGAAATGTTTCTAGAACATTAATATTGTATATTCTGGGAACATGGTAACCATGTTCTGAGTATGTTCTGTTTCAAATTAAGGGAATGTTCCTCCTAACTCTGACATCAAAATCTGCTAAAAGGGTTCTCAGAAGGTCTTTGTTAACATAGATTGTTCCCCTAACTAATGGAAAACTGGACACTCAAACATTACGGGTAACATTACAAAAATGTTCTTTCTCCCTAGAATTGTTATCTGGGTAATCAGGAAGTGATGATAATGAAAGATGCGTAGACTTTTCATAAGTATATCCTGGTTCACACCTACCAAGCTATCCACAACTCTGGACCCAAGTATCTCTTGTACCTCATTCTACCCTCCTGCCCCACATGCACCTCTCGCTCCTCCAGGTCCGTCTACCTTCAGCACCCCCGCAGCAGACTACAAACTATGGGTGACAGGGCTTTCAGACACTGTTAGGGCTGCAGAGTCTCGTTCCTACTTTAAGGCATAGCTCAAGACTGTGCTGTTCAGAAATGCTGTCAAGGACCTCAGCTAATTCTGTTATTGTGTCCTCTGGATCTGGCGACACATGTATATAGCTTTGATTGTTGTCTGTGTTCTATGTTCTGGATTGTTTTTATTATTATTTATTATAAAATGTTTGCACCTTGGGTCTGAGAAAAGCGCTTCGCAAATTAGAATCATCATTATTATCTGCAAGTCTAAAGCCTAAAACATTATTTTGATTAAGACACCAATGGTTTCTTTGTCAAAACAAAGGAAATAATTGTATGGACTTTTAATGCAATTAGTCACATATTTAGTCCTCATAGATGCTGAATGTAACAGATGTAACAGATGTAACAGGAAGACACCCCTCCTGGATTAGATTGCTTTCATGGATCAGTGATGAATCATTAGTTCAATTACAACGGATAGACATGTTAGAGCACACCCTTTCATCTACACCTCTCCCTGCTGATTCATCTTAATTCCTACACCCAACCTCTTACCCAAGCTCCCCTATTCCTCTTCACTGTATCTCCATCCACGTTGATTGCACTTGCTGTTTGACCGGTACAATAGACCCAGTCGAATAGTCACAAAAGTACAATGTATTTGACCCAGGTGGGTCTGACACTGTCTGGTATATCTCCTTACCTCATAGGTGCTGGTGATGCCCAGGCGGTAGAAGAGAGGGACAAAAATCTCGGCGGTGATGATGGACATGATGGCATAGGAGATGGCAAAGATCCAGTAGTCCGTCCCAAACCGATAGGCTTCGACTGGCGTGCCGATCACGGTGATGCCAGACATGAAGCTGGCAGTGAGGGACATGGCAACGGGCACCGCTGTCATCTGACGGCCCCCCAGCAGGAACTCACCGCTGTTGTTGTTCTTGCGGCCCCGGATGGCTTGGAACAGGCCAATGCCAGCTGCCCCCAGGACTGTGCCCACAAACACCACATAGTCCCACACCGAGAACGAGGCCACGGGGCCCCCTGTGCCCATCGTCATGGTTAATGAGCCCAGAAGAGATCTCTCAGGCAGGGATCAACACTTATCTCACCTTTACTATCTAAACACCTTCACCCACTGCTCGTAACTTAGATCTTACAGGTTGATTGTTAGGCAATGTTGCTAATATTTAATTTCCTTTCTTTCCAATGCACACAATTTTTCCTATTTAAAATTCGATCAAATGAATGTTATATGAATTACAGAATTATTTAACTTTCACAAAGTAGAATTCTTATTTTATTTTTATCAAGAATGTCAAAATAAAACACTTTTACTAAAATTGAGGCCAACCATTCTTCAGTCTTCCAAGAGAACAAACCAATAGCACATAAATTCTCAGTCAACTAGATATGCACCTCAGTATCAATACAGATTAAGTTTTGAAATTATTGCAGTTATTTGACACTTACAATAGACATCCACAATGGAAAGAAATGTCCTTCGACAAACATCCTAGAATCCCAAGAACTAGTGTCCAATATTCCTATGTGATAAGTCTTCCTTACTTGTTGAGGTTGAACAACGCTGAAAACTACTAGCAAAGCATCCTCCAGTTTAGCAAGACTTCCATGTGTGCTCCCCTTGTCCTGACAAAAGCATGGAAGAACACACTATTGGTGCTGGTTAACCATAAATACAACTTTAATTAATCATCACCCAAGGACAACAGATACAGAATTCACCGCACCGCCTTCTAAGATTGTAAAACGGAATGATCTTTATATCTGATTTCATAAAGTGTGTTTGGCCTGCCGGCTGCTCTACCATTCAATAGAAATATACTGTTGGTTTTATTATTGAGGTAAAACACCATGCATTGTCAGCCTGACACTGTTGTAACTGTCGAAGCATGGGATCCGCAGCAAGAACTCCTGCAGTACTTATGGACTCTAAGACCAAACTTTTTATTATATGTTGTATCATTTTCGTGTGTTTTTGTTCTACCTTATGTTATTTTTAGTACTACAATTATATTAATTACTGCATTGTTGGGTTTAGAGCTTGCAAGGAAGTCAGTTACAATGCAGTACAACCCTGTACTAGTGAACATGACATTACAACTTCACTGATTAGACTTTCCAGACAAGCAAAGTCAGCTGTGAGATAGAACAACACACGCAGTCATTGATCAGCCATTGATGAGTCATTCCATCCCATTGCATGAGTCACTATATTGGAAAAAATATTTTAGATGCGAGCACTTTTTGAAATAGAAGACAATGTCCAGGTTTTGGGGATAATAAGGATACTGAATCACTCAAGGACTCAGTTACAACCTTACATGACCATGAGATACAGGGATAATCCTCTATACAATCATGAACATCAAATTAAAACACTTAAACTGCAATATGTAACTTTTTGGGCTACCGACCAAATTCACATAGAAATGTGAGTTATAGATCTGTCATTCTCAATGAAAGCAAGTCTAAGAAGCGGTATATCTGTTCTATGTGCATTTTTTCTATGCTTCCCCTTCTTAACCCTCCTGTTGTGTTCGTTTCATGTTAATTCATTCTGTGTTCTCGGTCCAAAATTACCCCCCTATTATAGCTGATTATAAATCCATAATAATACACATATTATCACCTAATGTCATGTTAGATCTTTTTATCAACTTAAGTTATTGTGAACATTACAAGTTTTGAGCTTCTATTTGCTATTTATGGCCTGTAGGCCTCATTGACCTGAGCGCAAACAACTTGTTTTTGAGTAAAAAAAGCATAATGTATCGATTATTTTGACTATAACAAATACTCAGATGAAACATATTGTGCTATTTATCACAGACTATCTTGTGTCAAAGTTTAACAAGGACATTTGTTTTGAAACCATTTCAAATGTTTAAATAGTAGGCCCAAAATAACATCTGTTGTGTTCCTGGTCAAAACAGACCGGTATGATTTTATTAGTAAAGAAAGGACATAGGCCCAAAACTACACATGAAAACTTTACCATATTACAAAATTAATGTCTGAACACATTAAAGAACAACAGTAACAATAACAGTATTACTAACAATAACAAAAACATTGAAATAGAGTTGACTCCATATTGTTCACAAATTCAATGAGCATTTCCACAAATAACAGCATCTTATTTTTATGGTGCAGGTAAAACAATCTGGTCATATTAAAAAAAGTGCATGAAACTTGAAAGATAAAAAAGAACATACCTTATCAAGGTTGTTAACTCGCCCTCTGTTGTAATCCAGGACAGCGTTGGGCTTCTTGTCCTCCTTGGTACTCACAGCGGTATCCCTGTGCAGAGTTGTCATCAGGAGCACATTCTTCTTTTTCTTTGGGCAGACACAAGAGTGTGTGTGTGTGTGTGTGTGTGTGTGTGTGTGTGTGTGTGTGTGTGTGTGTGTGTGTGTGTGTGTGTGTGTGTGTGTGTGTGTGTGTGTGTGTGTGTGTGTGTGTGTGTGTGTGTGTGTGTGTGTGTGTGTGTGTGTGTGTGTGTGTGTGTGTGAGTGCTTGCGTGCGTGCGTGTGAGTGCGTGCGTGCGTGTGGGGGTCTGGGAAAAGAAGGGTGTCCAGCTGATGTGTGTCTACTTTTTGAAATAGAAGACAATGTCCAGGTTTTGGGGAAAATAAGGATACTGAATCACTCAAGGACTCAGTTACAACCTTACATGACCATGAGATACAGGGATAATCCTCTATACAATCATGAACATCAAATTAAAACACTTAAACTGCAATATGTAACTTTTTGGGCTACCGACCAAATTCACATAGAAATGTGAGTTAAAGATCTGTCATTCTCAATGAAAGCAAGTCTAAGAAGCGGTATATCTGTTCTATGTGCATTTTTTCTATGCTTCCCCTTCTTAACCCTCCTGTTGTGTTCGTTTCGTGTTAATTAATTCTGTGTTCTCGGTCCAAAATTACCCCCCCATTATAGCTGATTATAAATCCATAATAATACACATATTATCACCTAATGTCATGTTAGATCTTTTTATCAACTTAAGTTATTGTGAACATTACAAGTTTTGAGCTTCTATTTGCTATTTATGGCCTGTAGGCCTCATTGACCTGAGCGCAAACAACTTGTTTTTGAGTAAAAAAAGCATAATGTATCGATTATTTTGACTATAACAAATACTCAGATGAAACATATTGTGCTATTTATCACAGACTATCTTGTGTCAAAGTTTAACAAGGACATTTGTTTTGAAACCATTTCAAATGTTTAAATAGTAGGCCCAAAATAACATCTGTTGTGTTCCTG